>NC_090444.1:221307312-221932312 GCF_031143425.1 Pleurodeles waltl | reverse complement strand
TGTTTGTTTAAGTAAAGCTATGCTTCTCTGACATGCTCTAATAAAAGTGAAACACATCAGGAGATATTTTTATTAATTCTATTTTGGGTTGGATGATATTTTACCAGTCCATAGGTGTATTACTGTGCCTAGAATAGTAGAAGGCTTTTGCCATTTTTTTACTTGGTGTGGCTAGCACTAGCTAATCATATGCTTAGAGACTTTGCTGCAAAAATGACAAAAGGCTTTGTCCCTTTTTAGCTCAGCATAGATGGCACTTTACTAATCCAATGTATAAAAACTGTGTTTGAAAAACAGACATTTGAGGTGAGCAGCTTTAGAGTATCGGTGGTGTTGTAGAGTGCTTCACATAAAGGTGCTGCTCTCCATTTAAAGCTTGGGAACTACCTAACATCAATCAATCCAATCAGGATTTGTAATGCGCTGCTAATCACTTGACGGGGTATCCAGGAGCTTGCAGGTTCTGGAGAAAGCAGTGAAAACAAAGGAAAAGCAAGCAGAAGACAATATATATGTATTTGTGTGTGTGTCATGGCATTGAAATATAAATAGGATGCAATAACTTGTTATTTAGGGCAACTGAGTGTTGTGTATAATATGCGTTTAATTAGGTCTCATGAGTAAAGTTACAGGTTTTTCCCAGATAAAGTCATTTTTAATGGAACCAGTGCAAATGAAAGCGGTGATTCCTCCAGCTAGTTAGGCTCTACCATGGTACTAACATCCAATTTGACTTGCGAACTTAGGTAGGAAAAATTTAAATGTATACTTATTAGCATACTTCTTCATAATTATTCCTATTTGGCAAAATGTGTTTTTACTGCTATGTTTGTAGTAGTATATTCTAGAGTCCTAATAAAGAAAGCATTTTTTCAAATACTACGCTGAACAAGAAAACATTTTGGTTTCTGTATAATATGTGAATCATATTGTTCATCTACATATCAAACAATACTCTCTCCAAGAAAAAACAAACTAGAATACGTATAAGTCTCAATGATTGACAACAGCAATTTGCTGAATAAAAATGGCAATAATAACAACAACAACAAAAAAGTATTAGCATTATACTACAATCTGCTATAGCCTTTCAGAGACACAGGGCCTGATTAAGATCTCAGTGGAGGGGTTACTCTGTCATACATGTGACAGATATCCTGTCTGTCCCTAATGGGATGGTAATATGGGGGACGGGAGAGCCGGTACGTTTGTGACGGAGTATTATCCTCTGCTAAGATCTAAATCAGGCCCATAGTTTGTGTACATAAGTGAAGGTTTTTCAGTGTATGCTTGTCCTTGGGAGTGTGTGTGTGAATTTATATAGGTCTCTTTTGGCCCTTTGGAACATGCAGCATGTTTACACATAATAATGATGCACTTGAGTGCACATCTGCACAGATTACACTTTGCAAATAATATTCCTTTAATTTTCAGTGATTAGGGAATCTAGTGTACTATTAGATAAATTAGCACACCATAGAAGACACTTCGAAGAAATTGAAACGAAAGAAAAAATAACACTGAAGGGTTAGAATGGCACACTTATGGACTAATGAGCAGTACATTCAACATATTTGATGGGTTCAGGGTTACCGGAAGTGAGGCTAGTCAGGAAGTGGATTTTCTTATATTCAAGCAGCGTGTGGATACCCTCAGAGGTTTGGAACAAGATTCAAATGGATCTCTGACTTATACTCGCTTCTCTGGTTTAGGTGGACTTTAAAACCCTCCCTGATTTTCTGTCCCTTTGCAGATAATTAATGCAATCTCTCGTTATCTTAACTAGGGCTTGTTGACTTTTGTCTATAATATGCCATGTTTGTGATCCGACTCGTGCTTTATGCTATCTTTTGTTTCTGTTTTTATTTATCTTTTCATTTCACGTTTAATTTTTTACCACATTTTATATACTGCATATAATTGTTTTGAATTAGTGCACGATGCCCTACACATATTAAAATAAAGAATGGAAAAAAAACTGCCTAAACAACATGTGGTTTGTGAACACATCAAATCGAAACCAGTAAACTTGGCAACAAGGCAAATGTTTTTTTACTGGATGCCAGAGGCCACTTGATGTTGTGACATTACATGACTTAGGGTACCATTTTATCTTATATATAGAACACCCTCGCTTACAGTTTCATCACTACCGCGAGGTCAGAGCTGTAAGCTTGTTGTAACCTTAGCAAGTCTGCAAACCAAACCTCTATGGCAGTGGTTCCCAAATTTTTAGAACTCATAACTCACTTTTTAGAAAAACAAACTTCTGCAACCTACATGAATGTAGTTGACAAGACGAGGGGTAATTTTTTAATCTAACTAAAGCATCTTGTGGTATCGCACTATGATTTACAGACAGTACATTTTCTATTGAAGCGGCCACTTAGTACAGACAGAATGTTTTACTAATAAAACTATATAGCACACAAACATATTGTGTGGAATTTGGGTTTGTTAATATTTATCATTTGTGCATCATCACGTGAAGTGTCTTGATTTGTTTTGTTCCTATTAAAATCTCTGTTTCCAACGCACCTCGGAATTACAAAAAATGTGTTTTTCTGCTTTTTATGACTGCTGAACAAATACAGTTTATTTACAAGTATCTGCATTTCATTGTGTGTTGCAAATAAAAGGATATCACACTTTGCTATACTCCAGCAAGATTGTGGCATAATTCACTTTACATATTCCTTCCACTTTGCAGTCAGAGAAACAAAAGTAAACACCAATACAATTGTCAGCATAATCTGTCACTCGACCTGTGTCTTTGAAGCACCAAATGTGAAAGATAAACAGAATTTAAAGGCATCTTTATCTATTGCTTGGATTTCGGTGACCCCCCGAAAATTGGCTCTTGAACCACAGGTGGGTCTCGACTCTCAGTTTTGGAAACATTGCTGTAAGGTCTCTGAATCCTGATTATTGCGTGTAGTGGCTGAGTTTGTGAGATTGAGTTTGTGTGTAGTAGCTCTGCTGCTTACTGAGTGAATCATTAAATCTGTGTAAATCTTCATCTTTCCACCCTGTCTTCTTTAAGTAGTTCCTCAATCATAATAAATGGAAGAACAAGTGAAATGCAGAAAGGAAGAAAGGAACTATGTACATCTTGAATAATGATTAAAAAACAAACTTGGATAGTGACATATCCAATTTAACTGAACTACTTGAAAACACTGTGGCTTTTTAACCAGTAATTGGGGAAACTGAACAGAAAAATGCTATTTTGTCACCATTTTTAGTCAGGACACAAAAACACCGGGAAAGATCTAGCATGTTTGGCTGCACTCTCCTCCTAACTGGCATTCTCAGCCATCACATGCTCACTGGCATCTCACTGCCCCTTCTCTGAGATAACATGGGTTCACCTCCTGCACCACATGCATCATGGGTAAAGGGAGCTAACCTAGCTTTCCACCCACATATACATGAGAGGCTTGTACACTGTTTATTAGATACTTGGCTAGTAGCACTCTCTATGGTGCAGCAGTCAGCAAATAGGAAGCGGGATAGCACACTATGTACTTGAGTTCTCAGTAGTTAACCACTAACCAGGAGTATCTGGGCAGATGAAAAACATTTTCCTGCTGCAACTGAACCAACATGTTGCTCTGGATATGATGAACTGCCACAAATAATTGTTTGACTATCAGCAGGCTTAGCACAACAGAGTGGACACCAGTGAAGCTAGAACAGTTTTAAGAGTGGGGGTGCTGCCATCGTTATAGCATCACTGAACTCACAGGAATTGTGGAAAATCCAAGCGACACCCAAAGAACAAATGTAGCAAATGAGCCACACCCAGTTGGCAAGAGTGTGTTAAGAGTGTACCACGTGGCTGGTGGTGCATTCTGAAGCACTTGCAACATTTTGTCCCCCATCCTCCTGTTTTTGCTGACTTCATTTTTGCTGGCCTTAGGGCTTTGCACACTTTACCACTGATAACCAGTGCTAAAGTGCTTGAACTCTCTACTTTAACAATGGTAACGGTGACCTTCACCCAATTGGCCTATTTAATTTACCTGTACGTCCCTTGCAAAGTGGTACTTCAAGTACTCAGGGTCTGTGAATTGAATTCTAGTAGTGGGCCTGCAGCACTTATTGTACCACACACTTAAATTACCCTTTAAGGAGCCTGTGAGCAGTTTAAAAAAGTTATTTCTGCCTGGCAAAATAAACCCTTTGGCAACCTTAAATTTAGCTTTTTAATACATATAAATTCACCCCTAAGGCAGGCCATAAACAGTCCACAGGGCAAGGTGCAATGTATTTAAAAAACTGGACATCTACTTTTAACTTTTCACTGTCCTAGTAGCGACATGTAATTCATGTAAATCACTTTTCACTACTGCAAGACCTACCTCTCCTTTAGGATAATATAGAATTACCTTATTACATTTAATAAGTGTTAACTTTTAATTTGGCACATTTAGGAATTTTAAGTTTGGTGTCTAGAGAATTGTAATTCGAAACCCTTACAATGCCACATTTAGAAAGTTGGATTTGCCTTGCCTTAACCATTTGTTGCCAGCAGCCTGTCACCTGGGTCACATAACTAAGTGCAGCTGGCAGTTAGTCTTTGTGTATTGCTTCCAGACAGTGAGATAAAGGGGAAATAGGTGTTGAAAGGATGAGCCATCTCTGACTTGATAGGTGGAAGGAACTGTCACCTACCACACTTTAACATCACAAAGCCCCTGCCTGAGCACACTCACAAAGTGTTTGACACCAGTCTTTTGTACCCCAAGACAAGCTATGGCCAGGACCTAGAGGCAGGAAATTCCAGGCACCTATAGGGGTGGAAGCCTCCAGATCGATCTCCTACTTCAACATGGGCACCAGGTATTAATACTGGACACTCAGAGTCAACTCTTCAGTACACCTCTGGGCCTGCGAAATACTCAGAAGAACTGATGTGCTGCTCTGCAAGAAGGACTGTTACTCTGTTGCCCTGCTGCCCGAGGGAGAAGGACTAGATCTACATCTTGAAACTATTGCCACCAGACTGACTCCAAAGGCTAATTGGCTGGCTTCCTAATCAGAATCTCAGGGAAAAAAGGTTCCAACCACCATGAACCCAGAACGAGGACTCTATCTGCTGCAAGACCTACCCCCAAGTAGTGCCACCCCAGTCCTAGACCCTTGGAAGAGGGCCTGAAAGTGCTCTGCGAGAACAACTGTGGTCCTGTGAGCAGAACCGATGCATCACAATGCATCTCATTGCAGCCTCATTGGAACTGCCACTGCACAACGCATTCCCTGATGCAGAACATCACACTGCAGGCCTCAGTTTCCTCAGGACCACTGCTGCACGATGCATCAATAATGCAGGTCTTCACATCTCAAGCCCGTCGTCAACAGCATCCTCGATGACAATGCAGGACACCACATTGCAGTCCACAGGTTTCTCAAAACCACCACTGTGTGGCGCATTCTTGACACTGGAGCCCATAATGCTCCGCAAACCAGGATTTAAGGTAATCTGTTCAGCTGGCCTAACTTTGTTCCCATATCCGGATCGTGCTCCACTGCAGTCAGCCTGAACTTCTCACTTAGTCCCAGACCGGTGCCACCAGATAACTATAGCTAGCGGTTTGTGCTTTTAGGCACTATTTTCACTTAAATGTTTAAAATTGCATATCTTCGATTCCACTAATTGGATTTTTGTCATTTTGGTATCAAATAATTTTAAACATTTTACTCTTTTTTTTAATTGACGTGGGAGTTTTCTTGTGTTGTGTTTTCAGTTTATTACTTTTTTAAGTGCTGCATACATCCTTTACACATTGCACCTATGTTAAGCATGGCTGCTTTGTGTCAATCTCACAGATTAATTTGGGGCTTGCTTGTGTTTCACCTTGACAAAGTTTGTGGTTGCTGTTTGCATGGGGTTTCACTCCCCTCAACCAGTAACCCAATTTCCTACATTTGTCATTTGCGTATCACCAAGTAAAGTGCCTTTTTTTGGTTTTTACCATATTGAAATCTTTGTTTGCATCACACTTCATAGTTATATTTAAAAAAAATCACTTCACTTGTGCTTTCCTAGATGGTGATATATTTGGAAATATGTGTACAATTCATCTATAGGCATTTAAGTTCTGATGTGTGTTGGAAAAATGACAACATATAGCCATTCCCTTCACACCAGCAAGATTGTCAGATAGTTAATTTTATACAATCCTGTCATTTTGGAGTCTGAGAAAGAAAAGTAAACACCAATCTCCATTTTAAAAAACTAAGCAGCAATTTGTCAGAAGACAGCCTGGTATTTGACCTTTGTCTTTGAAAAAATAGCAAACGTGACAAAGTAAAACAAAATGTAAAGCCGTCTTTATTGCTCATCATTTCCAAAACTCCAGCATGGCTTTTTGGGGATACTGCAGCACCTCCCGTTCCCTTACTTCTAGCACCTGTGGTGCACATGCTGTTTTCCAGCAACAAACTTGGCTGCTCTTCTTACTCTAGACAATTTTGAAGAGTCCAGGAAGAAGTCTGTGTAGCTCTTTACCCTGACCCTTTGGGGAGGTGAAATTGCCTAGTGACTATAGCTGCCAACTTTGGGACATGGAGAACCTGGTTTGAACCCCAGAATAGGCTCAACAGCCTGTGATTCTGGCGAAATCACTTAAGCTCCCTGTGCCTTAAAAAAAAAAGCAGCATAGTCTGGTTCTGCCATTAGGCACTCTAACGCTGTTGTGCCCGGTTCGTGATATGAAGTACTGCAACCCAAAAAAAAAAAAAAATCAAAGAGGGACAGCGCAATTTCCTACTTTAACTCTGTTTATCAGTTCTCTACAAACCACAAAGATAAGCCAACCACTCCCGAGTTCATGCTCAGTTTATAAAATGCAATGCAAACGATGAACAAAAGCAATGGAAGTAACAGACATTTTCTCTCAGATCTATGCATTTTCTTTTAATTGGCACTGTACTTATGTATTTCGACTGGAATTCTAGTATTCAGTTAGAGTATCGTTTAAAGGGGTAATAGTAGCGCCTCCTACTTACAGTGCTTAGAAACGCCAGAAGTGATATTGTTATTGTGGGTCATTACCCAAAAATATCTCCGCATCACTCCGCACCTCTTATTTTTTCTTGAGGAAGACATCATGATACAGATCCAATATGTCAATAGACGTTAATGAGCATCCGATGCTCTCTTCGAATAAATAAATGGCATGTTGAATAACGCACAACATCCCTGATGCTAAATAAACCCCGTGAAGCTTCGGCACGCTGAAATGTGGACTACCAGCATCACAAGTGATCCTAGAAATCACCCTCCACCCCCCTCAATGTCTCTGTCATCCTTTGCTCTGAAGGAGGCTTTGGGTATAAATAACGGAAGAAAACACAGTAATGACTAGGAAGAGGGGCATCACGGAAGGCGCATCAGAACGAGGCAGGAGACAGCCCAAGCTGCTGTCAAGTGTGTCAAGGCTCAGTGGCTCTCAGCCCAGCACCTCCAGGGAAGAGGGAACAAATGACCCTGGGAGGTGGTGGTCTCGGCATTAGAAAGCATATCTCCAGCTGCAAACCAAAGGAAAAAAAATGCATTGACAGTGTCTGGCGGTATACTGCCTCCTCCTCCTCCTCCTTTTCCTCGACAGGCCTATTCTCAGAGGCTACTCTCAGGGCTGACAGCTGTCTCTGGCCAAACACAAATCAGAAAATTACAGCATATTACTAGCAGTGTGTTCACCAGATAATGTTGTAACTTTTCTTATTTCCCGTGTAATCGGTTTCGAAATGTCATATAATCAATTGCCTTTTTTCCTAAGCTATCTATTATTGAATGCCGTTTTTATACCTCAATCAAGTATACACACACACACATATATGAATCAAGCCAATCCAACAAGTATTTAAACCCATAGTCAAGATCAAAAAGCAGTGAATAATGCTGGGATAACAGGCATTAGGTAATCACTGTTTAATAAACATATGTTATATAAATATTTATCACACTGATGAAGATAATTGTTTCCACTAGGGTGGTTCATGGGAATTCATAAGAAGTCTATTTAAATAAAAAACACAGAGCTGCACACGTGATATACAAATAAGCCATCACATAGTTTCAAAATAGCTCACCATCATTCTTAACATTTAATACATCGATTATTGAAGTGTTACTCAACTGTACCTTTTTAGCTCATGAATTTACAATGTAAAATAGTGACTTTATAAATTGCACCAGTCTCACAAGCCAGGAATCTTCGTGGTTTGTCGAAGTGTTGCATTAACTCCTCTTGAAGGTTCACCAGCTATATATAGTTTGGCGTTTTCTCTTAAAAGACATAGAAGTGAGGGACACTTTTGAAGCTGTTGTGTTTTTGGGGGGAGAGAATACGTATGAACAAAATACTTACTTACTAAAGTTGGTACTTTTGGAATAAGTAACAAATCAGAAAATTGATCCCCGATTACAATGGTCATAAATGTTGTATGAATGTTAAGGTGTGCACTGTTAACTACCTACGTGCACTTCTCGTGTTCTAACAGGAGGATGGATCACCTGAGCTGTCTAGGCACTGGCGTAACTCATAGTGAGTAGCACCGGCATTCACACTTGCAGGCGAAGTTCTTCTGAGGAACAGTAAGTACTGCATGGGAACAGAAAAGGTGAGTAAATAGTGCCATTAAGCAAACTGATATATGTATAAAAATGGACTCAAGGCCGAAGAGGCAAAAAAGCAAACGAGAAACAGAACGTTGACGCCCTAACCTTCAGCGACCAACCGACATCAATCATGAACTGTAAAATCTGTTGCATATTTGCAATACATCAACAGGGCCCAGGTTTCCCATTATTACTCAAATTGTCATATAAATTGTCAGTTTAAAAACACACATATCCCTCTTATAGGGTATCAAGAATATGCCCAGTGTAAATCACCTTCAGCAAAGGGGAATTAGCAAAGCACGAGGAAGGTCCTGAGGGAGACACAGATACCCAAGTGAACATTGGTGACGTGAGCACTCAAGAACGTCTAAATAAAAAAACATCAATCTTGTTCCAGTGAGACTGAGTCAAGAGGCACACATAGGGCACAAGTCCTACAAAAAGAAGTGGGGGTCTAATCAAGTTAGGCAGTATGCAGGTGACATCACGTGGCGTGACATTAAGGCATGTGACATCGCACGTAGCATCACAGGAAGGGGCATCACAACCCATGACAAGAAGTGACAACAGATCTTATGACCTCACACATATGTTTAGCATGTCTATCTGGAGTACATGTGAGAACATTACGAGTAAACATGCAAATGCTCCCGATTTAAGCAGTAGAAACACACTTATGTACGTTACAATAAAACAACTAGCCTTTATTCAGCGTAAGGCTTCCTTTAACCAAGGATTGAACAAACTAACTACACCGCCATTCTACTATAACAGGCATAATATTCCATATGCAGCTCATTTCTATGTAGGTGTGATTGCTTTAGCTATCTATGCTCTCTAGAGGTGAGACGCGCTTGCATGCAAAGTAGGCATACTCAGCCTTACCCACCACTTAATGTGTCTGTAGTGGGCATCTGCACTCGTTTTAGGAGATTGGGGCTCATTTATCACCAACAACCATGACCCAAAGCAAGATAGAAAGATAGAAAGAGAAGAAAGGAGAAAGACAGATGGGAAAACATTGATGAGGGCAGAAAAGGGGATGAATGAAGAACCTGCAGAAAAAAGAAGTGTAGAGTAGTGAAAGAAAAAGGTTATGGCAACACTGGCATTCAGCAGCAGGACCATAAGAACACATTTGCAACTCTGCATGTATGCTTTTACAATTACACACTGTGCTCCAAATTGTCACCTCCGCATTTAGAAGCAGACATCTATTATCTTTAAATTGTTGGCATAACTATATCTAAACCACACTCACATTCAATAGTGCAACCTGACATCTCACCCTGGAATCAGTATCATTAGAATATCCACACACAGAATGGACCATACATTTCAAAGTAAGAAGTTTCAGCTCCACATCAAAATGAGTGTTTTTCACCTAGTATCCTAGGATGAGAAGGAAATGGTGGTATAGGTAACTCACAAGAAAAAAACACATGCACTTCCAATTAGAACTAGCACTTTCAAGAAAGTATTGGCCTTCAGAAGGAAATATGGTTAGGTTGCATACAAAAACTATCCAAGTGAGGAGAGGTTTGAACAGCAAGAGACACCACAAACTATGGCCAATAATCAAAATCTACACTAGAGTACGCTTGATAATAAGAACTCTGCATTTCCTAGACATGCTAGAGACATGTTACACTGCCCACATGGTGCATAGGAGACTGTCTACTTGACCTACTTGTTTACAATACCATTGACCTGTGGCCTCACCTATTCACTGTAACCTCTATCTGAAGGAGCCAGCCCTAGGCAAGCAGACATGAGCTTTCATTTCATACACAGCTTAACTTTAAATTACATCCGTCTCCCAGACCGAAGAGCATCATAGCAACAAAGCCACCCTGGGTTATTGTGTTACAATACAGTACACTGCAAACTTTGCAGCATTGCTGCAGTGGGTAGAAGGGAGAAGGTCAAAATACAAGACCACTCATACCCCGGCAGGGTAACAACTTGGCAAAATGTAACACAGCCATAGACAGTGCTCTCGAATTTCCAGAGCTACAAAAAAGCAACTTCTCTTCCTTTTAAGGGAAACCGCTCTTCAACATTTAGTGATTGGAACTGCTCAATAAAGCACATAATTTCAAGTGTTTGGAAATCATTTAGTTTTGTGGTGTGATGGATTTAGATACTTCTGCATGAAAAACAAAGATTTGGGTCATGGTAAACAAAGCAGGATTATGCAGGGCAGTCCTTACGTGAAGTGAAATATGCACAGTTGCAGCATTTGTCTGCCACCCGCTCTCCAACCTCATGTACCAAGAATTAAAGACAAACATTAATCTTTGATGTAAAACAGGAGAAACAAAGAAATGTCCATCTAATGGGTGAAATTAACAATGTGAAACAGCAAACCTGGAATCAATCCCAGCTTCACCACATTGTGTGGTCCTAGGCAAATCTCTCCTCTGTGTTTGATTTAATAAGCTATAATGTTCCATCATGTATAATAAGAATCTAGGCCACATATAGGATGCACTTGACACCTCACTTTCATGTGAGATCTGCTTGCCACCCACACTCTAACCTCATGCATCAAAAATTAAAGAACAAATATTAACCTTTGACGTGAAATAGGAGAAATAAGGATATGTCCATTTAGTGGCTGCATTGCACAAAATGAATGCAGGAAACCTGTGTGCTACCCATGACCTCCATATCCCAGGTGGGTGCCACAGTGATGTTTGAGGGCTGTCATCCTGTGCATTGCTCTATCGAGAAGAGGACTGTCTCCCAGTGCAAAGGTGTGAACTGAAAGGGCCATTTCCCTGTGTGTGCTATTACAAACCCCATATGCTAGGAGGAGGGCTGTCGCTCTGGAGCAGTGTGCAGCTGTGAAGAAGCAAGCAATTACCCACAGAGGAAGAGCAAAAATTTAACTACCGAACAATCTAGGAGGACCCTAGACCTGCCACTGGATTCAGGGAGGCATACCACGTAGGTATCACAGCATTCAGACTTCTGCTCTTCACCAGGTTGCAGACGCGTGCCAGGGCATGCCGAACCTCTACTCTAGCAAGAGCAGGTAAGGCTGTATACTGAGCCACCTGGTCTAAGGGGCAACTTTTGCTGACTTACACAGTATGATTTTGAGGCACTTTAACTTTCTCAAAGCCATCATTAAACTTCTAAGACTTGAAATCACTAGAGAGGCCTAGCGGGAATTGTGCCTCACATAAATGGGGAATAACCATGATCCTTTGACATGGAAATGGGACTCAAGAGCTGACCCAGGAAAGCTAGTATGCCTGCCTTAAGAAGTTTGTGTATATTATTTGTACACAAAATACAAGGGTGGATGTATGGGATTGCCCATACACAACCCATGAATGCTTACTTGACGCACGGTAGTAGAAGGCAGCAAAGTGTTTTTGTTTTGTTTGTTTTTTGTTTATTTTTACAAAGCCACACAAAAACTATTCTTTGAGGCTATTTCATCTTTGTATGTGTGCTGAGTAATGTAGCATACCTGCAAAGAGGAAATAAGAAGTAGAAATGTACACCAGCCTCAGATAGACTCACAGTTTGGTGCAAATCTGTGTTAGCAAGTCTTTGTATATATGGGTGCACCCAAGCACCACCCATGCAACATTTACATGATGCAAGGTAACACAAGTCAGGGCAATGTGCTGCCTTGTGTTAATTTTTTTTAACAAAGCCATGAAAACAGGGTTTGTGTGGCACCGTAAATTCCAAAACAGGTTTTGCATCAAGGTTGTGCCAGAAAAGTGATGTAACCCCAGCGCAAAATCTGGGCCTGAATTTTTTTTTTTTTTTATTTTGCCACAAAGAAATTAGCAAAAGGAGAAATGTGACAGTGTCTATTTTGCTTAATTGGTTACGTAGTCTGTATTTTAAAAAGTCTTATAGGGTCGAGGCACCTGCTGCAGAGATTTCTGTGTTCCCAGTACATCTGAGGGAATAATAATGTTAAATTGCCTTTGGTGGTTAACACATTTGCTGGAAAGATCTGTGTTTTGTCTAGTCCCAGTTTTCATTCAAAGTAGCATAAAGGGTTAACGTGTCACCTGAAAGCTTATCATGTAAAATGCAGATGACAGATTTATATTTAATGTAGATAGGTAAGTGTGACTGTTTCTAACACAGATATCTTTTTGTTACTCAGAGCTGCATTGTAGTCCTTCTAATATAGTGGAGTAAGCTATGACGGATGATATGTGACTCCTACACCTTATAACCCTGTCTATCTTATGTAACATATCCTGTACATTGGTTTACAAACGTGCATGATTTATTGTCAATATAATGTGTATGCGTAAAGTAAAGTGCTCTGACACCCTGCATTGCGATAAGTAATGCTATAAAAGAAATAAAAAACAGTGGTATTTACATTATTTTGAGAAAATACTACGACAGGCCACCACTTCTGGCATTCTTAAAGTGCATTCATAGCTCTTACATATAGCATCCATGCCAATAGACCAGATTCAGGCGGGAGACTCACGATATTTTAAGCAAAAAATGCTTTATTTTGGCTGTCTCCTGTCTGAATTTGCCTCCTCTTCAACAGAAGTCAATGGGGGAAAATACATTTTCCATGATATTTTTTTTATATCTCCCTCTTCCATCTTCTAAAATGTTGCCATGTCTGGTACAGGGACTGAACAAAGTAAAAAGCCTGCCTTTCTTAGGTACAGGGGAAGGGTTTACAAGCTGTGTGCTGTTGTTTACTCTTCACTGTAGTTGCATCTAGGTGTAAGGCTACCTACAGATTCCAGCCAGGAGACTTAAACAAAAGGTGGCCAAATGGCCCCTTAAGTTCGGCCTTTGTTATGGGCCCAGCTGGAGTCTGAAATAAGAAACGTTGTTGCTCGGATCCAAAGCAAACAATGCGCAGGCGCTGCCGAATGAATCCCGGGAGGAGTTCACGATATGTTACAGGGAGGCCCAGCCTCTTGGCAGGGTTGCCAGCATCCATCCTGTGAAAACAGCGGGTGGACGCCGGGCCACCTCGTTGTACCCCCGTTTTGTGCCCTGGACAAACACAAATGTAAGTGAAAACCGAAGTTCAAACAAAAGCAGGTGTCGCAGCTCTTAGACACAAATCAAACAAGGAAGATCAAATTGAAATCAGCTGTTATACACGGAAAATGAGAAAATGTTAATGTTTGTTTCTTGGTTTAAATGTTTATATTGTACACTAAAAACTGATTTTTTGGAGTGAGTGATTTGGCTCCTAGGAACTATATTTGTCTACTTGTGAGGAACTCTACCTGACTGTGGTGTTCACCAGATGTTTTGCTTTGTGCTCCTCTAGATTACTGACATTTGCTGTGGTCTGTGGGTTGGGTTGCTATTCTAGGTCAGCTTTCCCAGGTCTCAGCTCAGCTACGTTAGCCTCATCAGGGAGGAGCAGCGGGAGGAGCAGCTTGTGAACCATGAAAGACGAAGAATAAAGACCCCCCCTCAGCACATAGGGCATATAGAGCGTAGCCTAGTGGCTTCAGCTGGAATCCCCTATTGTGATTGAGGAAAAATGATTGTCCATGAACCATGAACTTCAAAGCAGACCAATTAAGAAGCCTGAGTTGAGTAGTGTCCTGAATGTGTGAGAGAGGAGTTTGAATTGAGCGCATTCCTGTATCGTGAGCCAGTGTACTTCCTTGAAATGTGGTGTGATGTGGCTTCTGTGTGGAAGGCTGAGGATGAGTCTGGCTGCCAAGTTCTGGGTGGGTTGTATTCTTCTAGTGAGTTGCTTGGTGACTCCGGCATTGAGGGTGTTCCCATAGTCCAACTTGCTGGTGACTACGGTATACATGGCAGTTTTCTAGTGCTGCTTGGGAGATAATTGAAGATCTTACCCAGCATTTTAAGCATGTGGAAGCAGGATGCTGCAATGGCATTTACTTGTGTGATCATGTCCAGATTGGTGTTGATGATTATTCCTAGGTTACTACCTAGTGTGGGTTTTAGGTGTGGGTTCAAAATTGCCTGGCTACCAGTTGGAGTTCCATGGTTAGGTGTTTTTGCAGAAGATCTTTACTTGTTTTGTTGGTGTTGAGCTTCAGACAGATGGCTTTCATCCAGTTACAGACTTCGGTAATGCAGGCAGTGAACTTGTTTCTTGTACTGAGGGTCTTATCTGAGAGCCTGAGTTGCATATCAGTTGTGTAGGAGAGGATGTTGACGTCGTGTATGTGGATGACACTGGCCAGAGTGATCATGTATGTCCTGAAGACATTGGGGCTGAGCTATGAGCTTTGAGTCCCTCTATGGATGAGTTTGTGGGACTCCGAGGAATAAGGTATCAAACTGACAGCTTGACTTCTATCTATTAGGAAGGAGCAGATTGAGCGGGGAACGGATCATTGGATGCCAATCTCATGCAGACACCTGCTGAGGATGGGGTGTGAGACAGTGTCAAGTGGCTGCAGAGTAGTCCAGGAGAATCAGGGTTGCTATATCTCTTCTGTTAAGGATCATGCAGATGTTTGTGGAGGCGATAAGTGCTTTTTCTGTACTGTGGTTGGGTCTGAATCTGGACTGCTTGGCATCAAGGAGCTGGTGGTTGCTGCGGTGGTCGTTGAGGGGTCAGCTGATCAGACTTTGCCGGGTATGGTAGGAGGGAGATGGGTCTGTAGTTGGAAAGCGTGGCAGGTCAGCAGATAGTTCCTTGAGTAGAGGCATGATGGTTGCATGTTTCAGGTATCTGGGAATGTGGCTGGGTGTTAGTGCTTCACTGATCAGTAATGTCGCTGCATCTGCACTTCAGGTACGTTTTTACCCTCGGACTGGTAGCTTACCTGTATCTCGAGGACTACGTAGGGCAAGACTGTACTTCAGTTAAACACACAGACTTTCCAGTAATTACAACAGTTTTACACAATGAATCACAATATACGGCTTGCACCAACAAGACATTAGTCTCACATGCTCAGCCCAAACATGTGTGATCCTGTGCAATTAGCAAACACAGCAGATTTAAACTATGTATCACATTATAAGGCTTACACCAGCCACACAGTAGTCTCATACACTGAGCTCGCATGAGTGTGTTCCTGTGCAACCAGTTCAGTGCATCTTACATTAGCTGTGCAGCAGGAGACCTTATATTAAAATGTAGAAACCGGTGGTAAACACTCTCAGTCCATTTTATCAGTTTATAGACAGTGAGACTCCATTGGGAGTCACTCACAGTAAAAGTCCAAAACCCAGTGGTCCAAAATTCAGAACCCATTTGCTACATAAGGAGACTCAGGATGGAACTTGAAGTGCTATTGTTTTCCATCTGAGGCAGACATTTAGCAGTTCTCTCTGTGGTTGTTTGCTGTTACACATGCTTCTAAACAATGCAATGGGTTATTGTTGTGTTTGATGCAGACTACTCCCCTTACAAGCTTCAGATAGGATATTGACCAGAAGTCTGTCCTTGCCTTACTACTTCTTGCTTGTGTCAATTCTGGTAAAAGTGCTGCTCCCCACAGCCATTATTGCTTTCCTCGTTTGTGATCTATATGTGATTGAGGCATTGTTGAGGGAGCTATCCTTAGCAATGGAAACTATAGAGAGCTGTGTCATAAATGTCTGTGATCCTTGTAAGTTTTTTCCATCTTGGCCTGTTCTGTTGTCATCAGTAGGCTGTACCCGAGCTCCTTGGACTGAAGTTTGGTGGGGTTGTGTTCAACTTTGGCTTCTGAGCTTTTTTATCTGCCAAATGTGACTGGATGTAGTGGGGATTAGATGTCTGCCCAGTGGCTGAAGGAGGGATTGCAGATTTGCACTGTGTATTATTTTGCTACACCTGCTGTATGATTTTCTAATTCAGGCTAGTGTTACTTTTCTGTTCACTTTGTTGTTTCTGCTGATTCTTTCTCTAATTTTTCCTTTGCTGACACTTCTAGTCATTTCAATGGCTAGTGTACCACTGCATTAAGTGGTTTTGTAAAGGTAATTTGGTAAATGTCAAATAAATACATTCTCAAGTTGATTTCCAGTTACAAATGAGTGAATGCATCCATTAGAATGCATTAACACTGGAAACGCATCTGCATATTCGGAATTAAAGACCAAGTTGCATGGACCTTTCTATATTACGAAAGTATGCCTCTGCAGTCCTAACAGCACAAAATGCAATTTCTGCAATTGGTCACTGTTAGACTTTTCACGCTTGGCTTTGTCTCCCTTAACATTTTGCCTCCGTTTCCCAGGTTGTTGATTTGTGCTGGACTCTGATTTTGCTGTTTTTGTTACTCTGGGCACTTTACCACTGCTAACCAGTGCTCCTTTACAAAATGTGCATCCAATTGGCTTATCCACGATTGGCATATTTGATTTATTAGTAAGTCCCTAGTACAGTGCACTAGAGGTGCCCAGGGCCTGTGAATCAAATGCTACTAGTGGGCCTGCAGCACTGGTTGTGCCACCCACATAAGTAGCTCTGTAATCATGTCTCAGACCTGCCACTGCAGTGTCTGTGTGTGCAGTTTTAACTGTAAATTCGACTTGGCAAGTGTGCCCACTTGCCAGGCCTATAACCTTCCCTTTACTTACATGTCAGACACCCCTACAGTAGGCCGTCGGTAGTCCCAAGGGCAGGGTGTAGTGTATGGCTAAGGTAGGACATATAGTAATGTGTTTTATATGTCCTGACAGTGAAATATTGCTAAATTCGTTTTTCACTGTTGCAAGGCCTGTCCCTCTCATAGGTTAACATGGGGGCTACCTTTAAATCTGATTAAAGTGTATATTCCCTTTGGGAGAGGATGGACATGTGGAGTTTGGGGTCTCTGAGCTCACAATTTAAAAATATACCTTTTAGTAAAGTTGATTTTAAGATTGTGTGTTTGAAAATGCCACTTTTAGAAAGTGAGCATTTTCTTGCTTATACCATTTCTGTGACTCTGCCAGTTTGTGGATTCCCTGTCTGGGTCAGTTTGACAGTTGGGCTGGTTGTACCTCACACTAGACAGTGACACAAAGGGAGCTGGGGTGTGATCTGCATTTCCTGATGAGCCACCCGTGCTAGGAGGGAGGGGGGGAGTGGTCACTTACACCTGAAAGGGCTATGCCTGCCCTCACACAATGCGGTCTCCAACCCCCTGGTAAGTGTCTGGGGCCTGGCCTGGGCAAGGCAGGATTTCACATTCAAGAGAGACTTTGCTTTGAAGTAGGCCTACTTCAAAGGAGAAATTGGGTATAAGAAGGGCACCCAAAACCACAGAGTTTAGAACGCTTATGAAAACCAAGAGGAACCTCTGCCTGGAGAAGAGCTGAAGAGCTGAGGAAAAAGAGCTGCCCTGCCTATGACTGTGCTTTGTGGAGCTATCCTGCAGTTGCTGCTTCTGCGAGAGTAACAGGGCAAAGACTGCACTTTGTGTGCCTTCCATCTTGTGAAGATCTCCAAGGGCTTGATTTAGAGCCTGCCTCCTGTTGTTTGAAGTCTCAGGGACAGCAAAGACTTCTCTCTGCCAGCACCTGGAGTCTCTGGAGAGACTCCTACTCTGCCCTGTGGTGCCCATCCAGTTCCTGGGACCTTTAAAGGAGAAGCTGGCAGCCTAGGAGGAAGAAATCCACGCACAGAACGCCGTGTGGGGAAAAGATCGACACAACTCCGATCTGCAGCTGAAGAAACGACGCACCGCCAGCTCTGCAGCTGAAAACCGACGCTCGCCGTAAATGCGACCGAAGAATCGACGCTCAGAGCTGGAGAAACGACGCGCAACATTGCTGACAGAGACTAGGAGATCAAACCCACGCTGCGTGTTTATTGAATCATCGTGCGGCTGGATTTCCGACTCAAGTACCGCTGGGCATGTAAAAACAACGCAAGGCCTACCCGGACCCGAGAGTGCTGACCAGATCGACGGATCGCTCTCCTGCGGAGAGGAGAAACGACGTGCCCAACCCAACGAAAGGAGAAACGACGCAAGCTCCCACTCATGAGTGGAACCGATGCATCGCAAGCCCTTTTTGATGCACACTTGGCCATGAGGGGTTATTTTTGACGCAACCAAGGTACATTTTCACACTAACAGTGTTAGTGTGTGTTTAAAACTACTTAAAGACTCCTTTTGCATTTTTATTGATAACTTGACTTGTGTATTGTGGATTTTTGTCATTTTGGTCTTGTTTTGTTTAGATAGATATTTCCTATTTTTCTAAACCTGTGTTGTGTCATTTTGTAGTGATTTCATTAAGTTAATGTGTGTGTTGGTACAAATACTTTACACCTAGCACTCTGAAGTTAAGCCTACTGCTCTGTCAAGCTATCAAGCGGGTGAGCAGGGGTTAGCTGAGGGTGATTCTCTTTTACCCTGACTAGAATGAGGGTCCTTGCTTGGACAGGGGGTAACCTGACTGCCAACCAAAGACCCCATTTCTAACATTGGTGTTCAGCGGTTGGGATTTGTACTTGTATTTGTACTTGACATTCAGTAATTAAGTGTACACTACTATTTTGAGTGCAGACCACTACGTGACCACATACTACTTGTTTGGTGATCTTTTGATTTTTTCTCTTTGGGACTGTTTTTGTTCTACTTCCATTTTTTTCGCTGATTCCTTGATTGACTTTCTTTGGAACTTCATTTGGGAACTTGTGATTCTGCTTATTGGAACTTTGCACTTGTTTTTTAATCTTCATCATGTCCCAAGCTGGAGATGCATCAGTTGGAGCTGACTTTGACCTTGAGACATTGGAGAGTTATACCAAGGATCAGTTGAAGCAGTTCTGTAAAAGTTTTGACTGTTCCATTAAGAGCTCATCCAGGAAGGAGGAGCTGCAAAAGGTGCTGAGGGCCTGGGTAACAGCCAAGAGCACTGAAGGGCACACAGAGGATGAGGGAGATGAGGAACAGGAGGAAGAGTATTCCATATACAATGGTATTGTGGGTGGGCCTGTTATATCCAGGGAGAAGGTCTCCAGGGCAGGTAGCAGTGTCTCATCTAAAGGTCTGACACCTGAGGAGTTACAGAAAGGGAGTACCAATTGGAGCAAAGAAGGCTAGTTCTTGAGGAGAGGAAGTTAGCGATGGCTCATGAGCTTGGCTTGAGAGAGATGGACCATAGAAGCCAGTCCAGTAGAGATGGTGGCAGCAATCCTACAGTGCAGCGTGAGAGGAGGGTGCACATTCCTAAAGACCTTGTGAAAGATTACAAGAGGGAGGATGACATATACTTGTGGTTAAAGGGTTATGAGTCTGCTCTCCACATGAATCTGGTCCCTGAAGCTCATTGGGGGGCGGGTCTGTGGAAGCACTTTGAGGTAGAGGGGAGGGATACACTGACAGCCTTAGGGGATGCTCAGAATCTCACCTACCCAAGCATGAAGGATGCCTTGCTTACAAGGTATGGTCTTACCCCTGAGCAGTACAAGGATAAGTTTAGGTCCTACAAGAAGAAGGAATCCCAAATATGGTTGGAATGTGTTGATTCTTATTGCAGGTCACTAGATGGTGGGGTGAAGGGCAGTAAGGTAACAATGTATGAGGGGCTTTACAATATAATTGCTTGGGAGCACTCGTACAGTTTATGTTTTCCAGAGCTGCGCCAGCACCTGATTGACAGCAAGCTGACTGACCCCAGGAAGCTTGCGCAGGAAGCGGACCCCTAGGAGAGCACCGGGGTCCAAAAGAGGTATGGGGAGACCACGCCAAGGGTGGTCAGGGTCCCTCTCAGAAGAAAGGGGATGGGGATGAGGGTAAACAGGGGGAGTTCTCTAAAGGGCCCCAAACTGATTCCCAGGGTAAGGATTCCCAACCCCCCCAGAGAAAAGAAGCCTTGGTTCTCCAAAGGGAAGCCAGTGGCAGGTGGCCCGCCACGTATGTGCTATGCATGTGACCAGGTGGGTCATGTGAGGGAGGACCCCAAATGCACCAAAAGTACACTGGCACGCTCTGGTGTGCCGTCCCAGGGTTTGGCCAGTGTAGCGCTTGGGGAGGAGTTGGTTTCAGGTGGGTGGGAACCTGCTAAGATGACCCTTGTCTCACTATGGGACAGTGAGATGGTCCAGAGAACCCTAGTGTCTGAAAAAACTAAGAAGTACAGGCAGTGGGTGATCATTAATGGACAGAGAGTGGAGGCTCTTAGAGACACAGGAGCCAGCATGACTACAGTGAGGAGTCAGCTAGTGTCTGAAGAGCAGATTGATCCCCGGGTACTTCACCAAGTAGTTGCAGTGGACAACTCAGAGCGCGCCTGTGCAGAGTGGTGCAGGTTCCCTTTGAATGGAGGGGTCTCAGGTTCCTTGAAGGTAGCTGTGAGTCCAACCATGCCTGTTGATTATTTGCTAGGCAAGGACCTGGAGGATTCTCCTTGGAAGGAGGTGGAACACAGGTCTCACTTGGAGATGTTGGGTCTGTCTGGGTGGGTATGCGTTTCCCCCTGGGCAATGGCAGCCCGTCAAGAGCCCCTGGATCCTGAAACAGTGGCCCAGGGGACCGCCAAGAAGAGGAAAGGCAGGGGGCTCGGGAAACCGGCCCTCGAAGTTCCTACAGTCCGGGAGGAGGCAGAGCCTGAGGGTGACGCCCTGAAGCCTACAGGGGAACAGGTGGCTGAACTGGGTGAGGTCCCTGAGCTGTCGAAGAAGGGAGGCCCACAAGGGAAGCATTCTGTGCAGCACAGAAGACATGCCCTACTTTGGAGGGTTTGAGGCAGCAGGCTGCAGACCAGGCGGCTGGCAAGGAGCCAGGATCACACCTGATCTATTGGGAGGATGACCTCCTGTATAGCGAGCCTAAGGTGCCTGTGTGCTGGTGGTACCCCAGTGCTTCAGGGCCTTCCTAATGGGGTTGGCTCATGATGTGCCTTTAGCTGGACATTTGGGGCAGGACAAGACATTTGAGAGGCTTGTCACCCACTTTTACTGGCCCCTAATGCGCAGGCACTCAGATGCATATTGCAGGTCGTCAGACTTGTCAGGCAAGTGGCAAGAGTGGGAGGAAATGTAAGGCCCCCCTCCAGCCTCTGCCTGTTGTCAGTACTCCCTTTGAGAAGGTAGGCATTGACATTGTGGGGCCTCTGGATCCCAAGACAGCCATGGGCAACAGGTTTATCCTGGTCTTGGTGGACCATGCCACCCGGTACCTAGAAGCCATTCCTTTGAGATCAATCACTTCCCCTGTGGTGGGTCGTGCTTTGATGGGGGTTTTTACCCGCATGGGGTTCCCCAAGGAACTGGTATCTGATAGGGGTACCAACTTCATATCCACATATATGAAGTCTCTGTGGAAGGAGTGTGGGGTAACCAACAAGTTCACCACCCCTAACCACCCCAAAGTAATGGTCTGGTTGAGAGATTCAACCACACCTTAAAAGGCCTGAACATGGGCCTGTCACAGCCCTTGAGGTGGAAGTGCGACGTCCTCTTGCCATGCCTTCTGTTCGCCTACAGGGAGGTGCCTCAAAAGGGAATTGGGTTTAGTCCATTTGACCTGATTTATGGCCACCCTGTGAGGGGACCTTTGAGTCTGGTTAAGGAAGCTTTGAGAAAGCTCCTAGTAAAAAAAAAAACAGGATGTATTCAGTTACATGCTGGCTTTGAGAAACCAGACTGCCCGCTTCAAGAGTCTCACTCAGGAAAACCTGGAAGCAAGCCAGGAGGACATGAAACGCTGGTATGACCAGAATGCCACTCTGGTCGAGTTTCAACCTGGACAAAAAGTGTGGGTGATGGCACCAGTGGAGCCTAGGGCGCTCCAGGATAAGTGGACTGGGCCATTTGAGGTGGTAGAGCACAAGAGAGAAATCACCTACCTGGTGGACTTGCGGTCTCCAAGGAACCCTTTATGGTTCCTGCATGTCAACCGCCTCAAGCCACACTTTGAGCGGACTGAGCTCTCAACGCTCCTTGCAACAGATGATGGGGTAGAGGAAGAGAGTGAGCCTCTTCCTGACCTCCTGTCTGCAGGAGAAAAAGATGGGTCAGTGGAGGGAGTGATCCTCCCCCCCTCCCTGACTGAGGAGCAGCAAGGTGACTGTCACCACGTGTTGGGACAGTATTCCTCCCTGTTTTCCGTGATCCCGGGAGTCACGGGGACAGTGCACCTATTAAACAGAAGGTTTGCAGGGTGACTGACAGGGTCAGGGCATGCATTAAGGGTGAGGTATCCAAAATGCTTGCCCTAGGGGTTATTGAGCACTCCAGCAGTCCTTGGGCCAGCCCAGTGGTATTGGTCCCAAAGGCTGCTGCGCCTGGTGCCACCCCAGAACTCAGGTTCTGTGTGGACTACCGGGGAGTCAATGCAGTCAGCAAGACTGATGCACACCCCATCTCCCGAGCTGATGAGCTCATTGACCGGTTAGAAGCTGCCAAGTACCTCAGTACGTTTGACTTAACTTCTGGGTACTGGCAGATTGCCTTAACTGAGGGGGCCAAGGAGAGGTCAGCATTCTCTACCCCAGATGGACACTTTCAATTTAAGGTGATGCCATTTGGGATGAAGAATGCCCCTGCCACCTTTCAGAGGTAGGTCATCCAGGTGTTGGCTGGGCTGGATGAGTTCAGTGCCGCCTACCTGGATGAAATTGCTGTGTTTAGTTCCACATAGGAGGAACACCTGCAAGACCTCTGGAGAGTGTTAGAGGCCCTGCAGAAGGCAGGCAAGTGCCAAATAGGGCAGGGTTCTGTGGTGTACTTAGGACACCAGGTGGGGAGTGGCCAGGTGTCACCCCTACAGCCTAAGATTGACACAATTCTGGCTTGGAAGCCTCCCAAGCAACCCAGAAAAGTGATCTGGACAGAGGCTTGCCAGAACGCTTTTGATGCCCTGAAGGCTGCCATGTGCACAGCACCTGTGCTGAAGGCACCTGACTATTTCAAGGAGTTTGTTGTGCAAACAGATGCCTCAGAGCATGGTATTGGAGCAGTACTCTCACAGCTTAATGAAGAGGGCCTAAATCAACCCGTAGCCTTCATTAGCAGGAGGTTACTACCCAGGGAATGTAGTTGGAGTGCCATAGAACACAAAGCGTTTGCTGTGGTCTGGGCACTGAAGAAGCTAAGACCCTACTTGTTTGGGGCTCACTTCCAAGGTCAGACCGACCACAGGCCCCTCAGATGGTTAATGCAGATAGGGGTGGGAATCCAAAACTGTTGCGGTGGTCCATTTCCCTGCAGGGGATGGACTTTACGGTGGAACACCGTCCTGGTACAGAGCACGCCAATGCTGATGGTCTGTCCAGGTTCTTCTGCCTTAGTGATGAGAACTCCATGAGGTTGGGTAGTAGTTGCTCCCCACTTTCAGCTGGGGGGGACAGGTGTTAGACTTTTCATCCTTGGCGTGGTCTCCTTTAACTTTTTGGCTCTGTTCCCCAAGTTGTTGATGTGTGCTGGACTCTGATTTCAGAAGTGTTCTAAAGTCTGTGGTTTTGGGTGCCCTTCTTATACCCAATTTATACTTTGAAGTAGGCCTACTTCAAAGCAAAGTCTCTTTTGAATGTGAAATCCTGCCTTGCCCAGGCCAGGCCCCCGACACTCACCAGGGGGGTGGAGACTGCATTGTGTGAGGGCAGGCACAGCCCTTTCAGGTGTGAGTGACCACTCCTTCCCTCCCTCCTAGCACAGATGGCTCATCAGGAAATGCAAACTACACCCCAGCTCCCTTTGTGTCACTGTCTAGTATGAGGTGCAACCAGCCCAACTGTCAAACTGACCCAGACAGGGAATCCACAAACAGGCAGAGTCACAGAAATGGTATAAGCAAGAAAATGCTCACTTTCTAAAAGTGACATTTTCAAACACAAAATCTTAAAATCAACTTTACTAAAAGATGTATTTTTAAATTATGAGCTCAGAGACCCCAAACTCCACATATATATCCGCTCCCAAAGGGAATCTACACTTTAATCATATGTAAAGGTAGTGCCCACGTTATCCTATGAGAGGGACAGGCCTTGCAACAGTGAAAAACGAATTTAGCAGTATTTCACTGTCAGGACATATAAAACACATTACTATATGTCCTACTTTAACCATACACTGCACCCTGCCCTTGAGGCTACCTAGGTCCTACCTTAGGAGTGCCTTACATGTAAAAAAAGAAAAGGTTTAGGCCTGGCAAGTGGGTACACTTGCCAAGTCGAATTTACAGTTTAATACTGCACACACAGACACTGCAGTGGCAGGTCTGAGACATGATTACAGGGCTACCAAGGTGGGTGGCACAACCAGTGCTGCAGGCCCACTAGTAGCATTTGGTTTACAGGCCCTGGGCACCTCTGGTGCACTTTACTAGGGACTTACTAGTAATTCAAATATGCCAATCATGGATAAACCAATCAACAATACAATTTACACAGAGAGCATATGCACTTTAGCACTGGTTAGCAGTGGTAAAGTGCTCAGAGTTCAAAAGCCAACAAAAAAGGTCAGAAAATAAAGGAGGCGGGAGGCAAAAAGATTGGGGATGACCCTGCATATGTAAAAAAGTCCAACAAACACCTTGGATCATCCACAAGGATCCTCTATCATTCTAATCAAATCAAATTAAAAAAAATGTATAAAGCGCTCTACTCACCCGTGAGGGTCTCAAGGCGTCGGGGGGTGGGGAGAAAAAAATGGGGGGGGCTGCCGTTTTACTGTTCGAAGAGCCATGTCTTGAGGTGCTTTCGGAAAGACGTGCGGTCCTGGGTCTTACGGAGGTTGGTGGGGAGGGAGTTCCAGGTTTTGCGGGTGAGTTAGGAGAAGGACCTGCCTCCTGAGGTGGTGCGTTGGATGCGAGGAACTGTGGCGAGGGCAGCGGAGGCGGGTGGGAATGTGGAAGTTCACTCTTTCGTTGAGGTAGGCTGGTCCAGTGTTGTGGAGGGATTTGTGTGCGTGGATGAGGACTTTGAAGATGACCCTTTTGTCGATAGGAAGCCAGTGGAGGGATCTGAGGTGGGCGGAGATGTGTTTATGGCATGGGAGGTTCAGGATGAGGCGTGCGGCTGCGTTTTGGATCCTCTGGAGTTTCTGCTGAAACTTGACTGTGGTGCCAGCGTAGAGGGCGTTTCCGTAGTCTAGCCTGCTGCTGATGAGTGCCTAGGTGACTGTCTTTATAGTTTCTATGGGTATCCATTTGAAGGTTTTTCGCAGTATGCAGAGGGTGTTGAAGCTGGAGGAGATGATAGAGCTGATTTGCTGGGTCATGGAGAGAGAAGAATCTAAGATGACGCCAAGGTTGCATGCGTGGGTGGCGGGTATTGGAGGTGATCCTAGGGTGGTGGGCCACCAGGAGACATCCCATATTGTTTTTTTGGGGCCGAAGATGATAATTTCGGTCTTGTTGGAGTTTAGTTTAAGGTGGCTTGCTGTCATCCAGTTGGCGGTGTCTAGGAGTCCGGCGTGGACTATCTCAATAATTTTTGGCACCTTTCCCAGCCTCACACCTGTGCTTTTTCTGCTACTCATTACTTATGTAGTCTGAGGGGCATATTTACAAGACCCTTGCACCACACGTCATTTTTTTTTACGCTACTCTGGCATTAAGGAGGCAATTTCCCCACTCCATATTTACAAAGTGGAACAATTAATGCATCGTGACACTTTATAATCCATTGCGTCACAATATGCCTGAAGCAGGCATAATGTATGCAAGGGGGGCTATCCCATGCAGGGAGTCCCAAAAAAATGGTGCAGTGAAGTTTACTAGATTTCACTGCACCATTTTGGCGCACCTGCTCAGGGCAAGCGTTAAAATAACACACCCATAATCTCCTATGAACCTCCCTGTGCTTTGCTGGACTAGCGTCAACAGTTTTTGGCGCTAGTGCAGCAAAGCGCCACAATAGCGCCAAAAATGTTGATGCTATTGTGGTATTGTGTGCCATGGTGCCCTTAGGAGGGAGCAGGTGGGTGCAAGAAAAGTGGTGTATCAATGCTTATACGCCATTTTCTTGTAAATATGCCCCATATGCCTTATGTAATGCTATAATGGTACAGTGCTTTCATAAAGCGCTTCAGCACGTTTACATAACACCATATAAACTAAATAGACAATAAAATAAAATGAAATGAACTAAAATAAATTGTGGCAAAAATGTGTTTGCACCAAGCACTGCTTTAATTTACGAGCAGGGACATGACAGCGCCAGACCAAAATGTTTAGTGATCTTGTACTTACACGATGTCATCAGAAAAGGTACAGCAGGTGGCACAGCATTACTGCTCGGTGAGATTTAGAACGTTGCACCCTATACGTACTGCATATATTCAATATTGTAGGGAGATATGTTTTAGCATTCCGCGTGCCACAGAATATATCGTTTAACTTTAAGGATTATAAACGAGTAGTTTATTGCACAATGCCTTAATAAAACTATTGACAGCGACAACAGAAAATGTTCTCACAACGCTCATTCGAAAACAGCTGAAGAATGAAATACTCCACGAAAGGGTATTTTCTGACGAGGCCGCGTGCCATCAGCCAGCTAATAATCTAATAAATGCTGTTGATGCGGCGGTTCATTGCCAAGCTTAGAAAACACAATCACCTCGGTAATAGACTCGAGTCCCATAGGGAGAAGGACGATAACAGAGCATAACAAGTGGCTGAATGTGTCCAACACTTGCACCGCCGGCGGCGCTGAGGCAGCTCCTCCCACGGATGACAGGTGGCCGCTGAGTGGCCACAACCATAAGCAAAGGCTGCTTTCAAATGTGTAACATGCAAATGTCTGATTGAAATTGGATTTAAGTTTAGAGACAGGGAAACAAAAATCTGGCTTCCATTTCTAGCTGCTGCTGAAGTGTGCAATATACTTAGTGTGTCCACTGTAGCCAGACAACAACTCGGGCCACGTTTTTAAGATAAACAGATAACGAATTAACACACACATCATCTCAGTGTAACTAATTTACATAACTAGTGATTACCCTGAAAATCTGGCATGGAAGCAGTCCTCCTAGGCCTATGTTGTACACCTTTGCGTTAAGCTATGCAGGGCCAGCTTTTGGTATGGGCGTGCTCAGCACATGCTCGAGGCTCCAGTCTTCAGAGGGGTGTATAGAGCTGTTTGCATTAGAGCCCTGCAGAGATCAGCGTCCCTCCTATTTAGCTCCAGTGATTTAGAGTACACTGATTTTATTTTACTTGCTGCATGTGCTCTTGTTATGCACAATTGACCTCTTCCTTCTGTCCTCACTCCTGCTGTCACACTCCAACAAGCTCTCTGCACCACCAACAACTTGGCAATAAGGTGATCGAGCTAAGACGACACCCACTGCTTTGATATGTGACTGACCTGCGAACACAACATGAGCACCTTGCTGTCTCACTTAATCCACTAGCTGCAGGGTGGGCACATTTCTTTCTGCCCTGGGCCATCTCTTCAAAGCATAACTGTGAGTTCTGGGAATGGGCTGTGCAAATGTCCTTACCCAAAGCCTGAATTGTTAGTACATTGTTTTCATTTTTGCAGCTATGTAGGTAGTACAAAGTCCCTATATAACACATGGATATTTTTAGTCCCATTTAATGTCATAACCCTTTGTATTCCTGCTCATCACACTTCCTGCAAACATAAAATGAAGCAAACTTTTTTTGAACTGATCATACTTTAAATGCACGAAGCAATCGGCAACTGGTTATCACCTCGTGAAGAGTTTCAGCCTTACTTTTTAGAGAAGCATTAGCAACGTCAGTGTGTTGCGCCAGTGACACTTTCTGGCTTCGCCAATGCTTGCTTCCCCCCCCCCCCCCCCCCCCCAAGATGTCCTCTGTGTGTGCAGGGCGCCGTGACCATCTTGAAATGTTTTTCCTTTCTTATGCTTTAAGAAAATTCATTTTAAGAAGTCGATCATTCTTTTACAGAATAGGTGAAAACACTGAGCATGCCACTCTTCATTTTTTGCCACCAGTGTGTTAAATGTACTAAGAAAACCTGGATACCAAGTGCAAATGTTATTCTTGCTGGCATGTTTTTGCACCTGTAGTTAATACCTGTGTCTAAATTTCCCCTTAGGCAGTGTCAACACTGCTTCAACAAAATAAAAGGGATCTGATGGTTATTAGAACGTCATTTCTAACCAGTAGGGAAAATGAACAGCCTCTGTCTGCAACTGTACTTTGCAGTATTGTTAGAACTGACAGCCTTATGGTGGTCTCCCCCCCTCCAACTTTTTGCCTGCCTCCCACAATGCTCTGACCTCGTTTTCACTGGCTTTTGGACTCTGTGCACTTTACCACTGCTAATCAATGCTAAAGTGATTGTTCTCTCTCCCCTAAAACATGGTATCATTGGCTCATTCCCAATTGGCATATTTGATTTACATAAATGTCCCTAATAAAATGTACTACATGTGCTCAGGGACTGTAAGTTAAATGCTGCTAGTGGGCCTGCAGCACTGATTGTGCCACCCACCTAAGTAGCTCCTTAATTATGTCTCAGGCCTGTTACTGCAGAGCCTCTGCGTGAAGGTTTAAACTGTCACGTCAAACTGGCAAGTTAAACCTCTTGCTAGGCCTCAACCTTCCCTTTTTATACATTTACATCACCCTTAAGGTAGGCCCTATATGACCCACAGGCAAGGTGCAATGTATGTAAAACATAGGCCATGTACTTTTAAGTCTTAATGCTCTGGTAGTGAAAAACCTCCCAAATTTGTTTTTCACTACTTCAAGGCCTTTCTTTCTCACGCGATAACATTTGTATTATTTTATTACATCTCATAAATTTAATTTCTAATCTGGGAGGGATAATGTTTGACCTGACAATCTTAGGGTGGTCTTCCCCCCAACGTTTGGCCTGCCTCCCTCCATTTTCTAACCTCGTTTTTGATGGATTGTATGTGAACTTTACCAGTGCCAACCAGTGCTAAAATGCTTATGCTCTCTCCCCTAAATCATGATAGCATTGGTCTAACCCCAGTTGGCATAATTATATTATAGTCCCTAGTAAAGTGCACTACATGTGCACAGGACCTGTAAATTAAATGCTACTAGTGGGCCTGCAGCACTCATTGTGCCACCCAATCCAGTAGCCCCCTAACTGTGGCTCAGGCCTGCCATAGTAGAGCCTGTGTGTGCAGTTTTACTGCCACTTCGACTTGACATTTACAACCCTTTGTCAAGCCTTAAACTCCCCTTTTATTACGCATTAGTCACCTCTAAGGTAGGCCCTAGGTAGCCCATAAGACGGGGTGCTGTGTAAGTAGAAGGTAGGATATGTAGTTTTAATTTCTGCATATCCTGATAGTGAAAAACATCTATGTTCATTTTTCACTACTGTGAGGCTTACTCCTCTCATCGGTTCACATTGGGAATTTCTTAATACACTTTTGAGCTGTAATTTCTGATTAGAAAGGAGTAGCTGTGTCATGTTTCATATCTTTGGAATGGTAATAATAAGTTCTCTTTACTGGTAAAGTCGGATTTAAAATTACTAATTTAGAAATTACACTTTTAGAAAATTGACATTTCTTGGCTCATACAGCTTTGTGTGCCTGCAGTCTGTCTCCAATACACCTCTGGTGTGGGTGACAGCCACACTTTGTGCATTCCCTCTAGACAGCCAGAAGCGCAGGAAATGTAGGTGTGTTTGAGTAATCACCTGCATTCTTATGGCTCTTTCCGGGCAGGAAGGGAGGGACGACACACCTGAATAGGCAGTGCCTGTCCCCACACAAATAACCGATTGCCCGCTACTGATAGTCTGGTGCCAGGGCTAGGAAGAAAGGACCTCTGTGCGCTTTAAAGACCCTTCTTTGAAGTATCCCTCTCTTCAGAGAAACAACTGGGTATCAGTATTGGACCCATGATACCAGAAATTCAGTACACTTCTTAACCTATGGATACTCTGCCCGAAAGGAGGACTGTTGTGCTGCTACAAGGACTGCCACTCTGCTGAGCTGCTACTCTGCTGGACTCCTGCTTTGCGGAGCTGACCTGCTACCTGCTGCCCTCTTTCCTGGGAGTGAGATGGTCTGGACCTGCATCTCTCCATCCCAGAACCAAAGTGACTCCAAGGGCTTGCTGGCTTGTCTCATGTTCTGAAGTCTCAGGGACATCAAAGACTTCCCTCCCATCTACAAACAGCAGCTGGATTTTACTTGCTTTAGTTCCTGCTCTGCCAAGTGGTACCAACCCAGTCCAGAGCCTTTGGAAGTGAGTGTAAAGCGGTGCAACTGCCAGATCCCGTGCATTGTCTGCCATTGTGCTGATCGGAAACAACGCATTGCCTGCTGTGAGATCGGGATCGATGCATCACTGATTCTGCAGGAATCAGATCAGCGCATCGCACTAGGAACATCCTGCTCACCCTAGAATCACCGCTTGGGAACCAAAACATCACTGCCACTGTGTGAAGAATAACAACACATCATCCCTTCAGCATGGACTGATCTGGCACATGACATTCAGACCTCCTACACCTGGACCCGGCGCATCGAGCTCGGACCTGATGCATTCATGCCGTTGCGTGGAGAATTCCATTGCAACACCCCAACTGCGTGGGGATCAATGACACATCTCATGCCGCAACAAGGATTAGGGTACTGTTGCTCAGCAGGCCCTCCACGGGTCCTGTAGCCAGCCTGTGCTCCATTGTGGGAGGCCTGAACTCTTCACTTTGTATCGGTTCAGCACGACTAGATATCCCAAATGGCGCTACTTGCTTCTAAGCACTACTTGCATATTTATTCTTTAAAAATTCATCTTGCAATTTCTATTTATTGGATTTGTGTTGTTTTGGTCTTGTTTTGTTAATTAAAATAAGCTCTAGTTTCATAATCTGGTGTGGATTATTTTTGTATGATGTTTTGACTGGTTTATGTACGAAGTGTTTCACAAATATTTTCACATTGCCTCTTAAATTAAGCTACCAGAGGAGCATAAATTTAAGTGTGTATCTGATTTACCCTGACTAGGATTGTTGTTCCTGCTTGGACAGGGTGCATATCTCTACCAACTAGAAACCCAATTTCTAACAGATACGTTTGCCAAGTTTGGGGTCTCTGAATTCACCATTTAAATTCACAATTTATGGTGAAGTCAGATTTTAAACTGCAGTTCTGAACATGACACTTTTAGAAAGATGGCATTTTCTTACTTTAGCTATTTGGCACCTACTGCCTGTCTCCAGCACACGTCTGGGATGGGGTGACAGCTGGGCTTGTACATTCAATCTAGACAGCCACACCCAAAGGCAACTTATGTTCGACTGAGAGGCCATCAACATCCTGATGGGAGGGAGGGCCTGAAATGTATACCTTAAGGGGCAGTGTCCTGCCACACACAAAGAGCTGCATATCCTCCTGTACTGAATCTGGAATCCGGGGAGGAAGGGAGGACCTGTGCGCACTTCAAAGAGATTTCTTCGAAGTCTCACCTACTCCAAAGGAACAACTGAGTATAAGTATTGGACTACTGACACCAACTCAGTACACTTCTACACTTGTGGATACTTCACCAAGAGCCAGGGAGAAGGACTGCTATACTGCTAGAAGGACTGTCACTCTGCTGAGCTGCTACCTTGCTGGACTCCTGCAATGCTGTGCTGACCTGCTCCCCTCCTTGACTGAGAGAGATAAGGAATGGGCTTTCATCTCTCCAACCCAGAACTAACGTGACTACGAGGACTTGCTGGCTTGCCTGCTGTTCTCTGTAGTGTCAGGGACACAAACAACTTCCAGCTCACATGCTACAGGACCTGGACTCTGCCATCTGTGAATCTACCCTTCCAAGTGTGCCACCCAAGTTCTGGATCCTTGAAAGTGTGCCTAAGATGATCTTACCTCTTTGGTCCTCATTGGAACCACAGCAAAGCAATGTGAAGCCCTGCAAAGCCTTGATGCACAGCTGTCAGCCTCACCAAAATCGACAACGGGTGGCAAAAAGCCCCTCAAAGCCTCACCGCACAGCTGCCAGTCCATCAGAACTGACGCAGAGCGAAGACAAGCTTTGCAAAGCTCCCAGGGATCGATGCAAAGCGATACCAAGCCCTGCAAAGATTCACTGTAGTGCCCCATCATAATTGCAAAGTGATGCCAAGCCCCGCAAAGCCTCCCTGCACAGCTTCTCAGAACCGACACCGGACAATGACAAGCCTTGCCAAGCAACGCCTTACAAAGCATCAGGATTTACATACTGTGTTCAGTGGACCCAAGTGGGTTCCTGTAGCCAGTCTGCACCTCATCGTTATTGGCCTGAACTTGGGACTTTGCCTCGGTTCAGCACAACCAGATAGCCACAGTTGGCGCTTTACGCTTCTATGCACTGTTTTTACCTAAATCTTTAAAGTTGAATATCTCAGGATCTACTTATTGGATTTTTTTCTGTTTTGTTCTTGTTTTATTTATTACATTTTCTAACCTGGTGTAGATCATTTTGTGTGGTGTTTTCACTGTTTTACTGTCGAAGTGTTGCACAAACACATTGCCTTTCAAGTGAAGCCTGGCTGCTCTGTGCCAAGCTACCAGAGGGTGAGCACAGGTTGACCTGGGGTGTGTTTCTTACATAACCTGACTAGGATTGTGGTTCCTGCTTGGACAGGGTGCATGCGGCTGCCACCCAGAAACCTGATTTCTAACAGGTATACAGAACATTTTTTAATTATATGTGGTAGAGAAAAAGTATGAATGGGGTGGTCAGAATGGCACAGACCAAGTCCCCAGAGCAGCGGAATGGGGGAGTTTTCCCACACAGACATTAGGCACGTACAGAATCCATGTTAAATAGGATGGAGCCTTGCCACCAGGTAAAAGGTGCCAGAGGATGCACCAAAGTGCAGTATGTCCTGTGGAATAGGAGGTATAAGGCTTCTCTGAAGACAATGACAGACAACTACAGTCTAAAAAGGTCTGGGACATTCCTGGCAATTTGATTGGCTTTTGGGAATTGCTCACATACTGGGGCCAATCTGATTCTTTACTCGATAGCTATTCAGATTGGTTCAAACACTGATCTTTTAGCAAATCTGAATAGTTGTTTGCAAATAATCACAGTGACTAGGTTTCTGGGCTCAGGCCAATTTTGTTGATCAAAGAAAAACCATCTAGATTCACTAAATCTTCCAAGACTTCCTGGACTGACTTTGAGGTCGAGGAATTCTTTGTGGGCACCCAAAAAGGGCCCGGTTTGGACGTAAATAGGATGGGAAAACATTCCAGAGGATCACTTTTTGGTCTGCAGATTCTGCTGTTTCCTCATTCTGGCAAAAGGTATCACCCAATAGCGTTAATATTTTTTAACATAAAGATAAGGTAAGTGTTATGACCTGCAGAGTGAAAGGAAAAAAGTATTTGTCCTGGAAAGGAATTGTGAAATTATTCACGATCATTGTTTTAGTTAGGAATCCCAGTACATGCACTGATACAGGGTGCTGGAGGTCAGTAAGATGTTATAATGACATTATTTGCAAGGAAAGAATCTTCAAGCTAATTTATGGTGATTCGAAATCTAATGCCAAGTTACAGCAATTAGATCAGGGAATCAGAAAAGCTTTGATGTAAACAGGATAAGATGGCCGCAGGGTAAAGGTAAAGGTTCCAAACATCATTTCGAATTCCCTTGGTGGGAATAAAGCAGGAAGAATGAGGAATTATGATGTCAGTGGAAAGAGAAGGCAAAGAACGAAAAGATATGGACTGACATACATACAAACAGGATAATTTTCTTATTCCGCTCAGACCAAAGCTTAAACCCTACAGGAAGTGGTGGGATGCAATGTTCTGTTAAAGATAACCCAAAACAGTCAATGTGATAAAGAAAGCAATCCGATGAGAAAAACTGTAATACCTCTAAGATTGTATTATTTGTTTTACAAATAAATTACTCTCCGGAAAAATGAACAACTTAATATTTTTAGCTGCATAAAAAAGACAAGTAAATCAAAATTGCATTTCGCTGTTTTGGAACAAAGGTTTATTCCAGGTTGCATTAACAGACAATATGCAGTTAATATGTCTTAGTTACGTTTTTTCTTAGGAGTCAAGGAACAAAGGCTGAGCTGGATATCTGGCCCCCTGATGAAGAATGTTGATCAGCTCAATAAAGACACCTTAGGGCCGTGCCATTTGAGATCATTCAATTTCTTTTAAGAGAGAGCAGAAGTATCTGCCCATATATGCCATCCTAGGATAGTTTTAGAAGTCAAGCCTGATAAATTAAATATAATGAAGATTTCTCACACTTAGAAAGAAACAAGAAAATAATGTTACCACTGTTTCTAAGTGCTGATAAATAATCGATCTTAGTACCGTTGACGAGCAGATATTGATATTGAATCATAGCATAGTAGCTGCTAGAGGTCAGACTCTTCTAAAGAAAATCCACAAATGGAATTGGCTTTGATTAAATACCTGTTGACAAAGATATTTCCCAAGTCCCCTGCCCCGTGTTTTGCATTAATTGGCTCAGGGCCTCCTGGAGCTAGAGAGCAGCTCTTTCACTTTTGATTCGATTCCTGGTCTAGCATAGTCTTCCCTTCCTTAGGCACTGTTCAGGCCGGACCCATAATGATGCTACACATCATTTCCTACGCGGCAGTCCTTGCTGCTTCACGTGTAGAAACTGGTAATAGGCTCCAGCGAAGTTTATTTGGCATGAGAAAGGTATGTTGCCTGGTCAGTAGGCTGGCGTGCAAGAGAGACGGGTCTCTTCACTCAGCATTTCTAATTCTCTGTGCATTCATTCTCTATGGCAACAGTGTCTAGAACTGGCTGCCAATGTTTTGGTTTTTCCAGTGCTTATTTTATTTGTGAATGGCTATTGTATGAAATCATGCAACACACAACTGACCTAGTAGCTGCGATGGGGGAGGAGATGGTCCCTTGCCTAAGTAAAACAAGCATTGTCTAATTGCCAAAATGTTTTTAAAGTAAAAGCAGACATTCCACCAGCAGTTCCTGTCACTGAAGAGGACTACTTATTGTGCAAATGTGCACACAATGCAAGAGCAGAATGCAGTCACTCACTGTTAGACAAGCCAATGGCGGAAGTGAGTTAACTGAGCCACAAGCTGTGTGCGCGGTGTTGGGTGGAAGTACAAGAGGAGTGACTCTACAATGGACCAATGATTAAGAAGGCAGGCTAAAAGCCCATATATTAATATGCATAGTTGTATTAAAAACAACTTCTAGCCTAACAAGAGGTCAAAAACATAATATTGAGTCTGCAAAGTTTGGAGATGGTAAAAAGTAATTGCCTCTTCTGAAGAAGTGTTAGGTGGATATGGCATGAAGATGTTCAGGCAGCATTGAGGCAATACACTAAATAGGTTAATCTCCGATATGAAGGGCTGACTTGTTCAACACAATACCTTCACTTGCATAGTAGGCACACAGCATTAGGTTTTATTAGTTTTTTTACCCGACTTCTTAGACCAATCAGGCACATAACACCATCTTTTACTAACTTACAAAAACTGCACTGTGCCCTGTTTTGGAGGGCTTTAATTTCACACATACTTTTAACACCCTGACTGAAGGACAAGAACAGGGGAGATCTATGAGGAAACCCTAATGAAAACTGAAATAAACCGCAGTAATACAGACACTGTCTTCCCTGCACAAATAACACACAGTAACAGAAAGTAATATTTCTTCTTCACAGGACAGCGGACTTTTGGCATTGCAAATGAACCATTAACGTGTCATACCACAAGTGGTTCACAGCTTTGCAAACCGACATTTTTGTCTTCCTAGCAGAGATGACTCGTAGTAGCATAAACATGTACAAAAGTATACTTCTTCAAAGCAGAGACACTATCTAGAATTGTAAACACCCATTTACGTTGTCACGCAGTGTTTGAAATGGCAATACACAAGTGCAGGTACTCTCTATATCGGAGTACCTGTTGACTACTGAGAAGTGCAGGTACTCAGTACCTGACAGTCCCTGCCCATTTAAGGCACTCTTATAATGGCAGAGTAAGTCACAGGATTGCACAGGGATCTGAAATCGAACTGGGTCCTAGGTACTGGACCCAGTAATTACTGGGTGTGTTACATGCCTCGCCCTGTGCTACATTTCAGCAGGTCAAGCCTGCCAAAATGTAACAGCAGAAAACAATAAAATATTTACAACGACACGTGGATTCGGCGCCATGAGCACTAAAATCCACACTTTATTCCCCATAATTTAGAATAGATGCTGGTTTTCCAACCCGATAAACTCCCAAGCCTGGGGTATCGGATTTTATTGTGTGCATAATGCACAGTGCATTAAATAGCACAATCAACCAGACAAGTTTGGAATCAGGTCAACCGTATCACAGACAAACATGGCTGTCTTGCTAGAGGAGAGCGCGCCTTGTATCGTAAACAAACATTTAGACATTCCTAGAAGAAACAGCTTCTGGTATCACAAACACGTGCATCCTCATTGTGGAGCTGACTCATTCTATCACCAATGAACATTCTACATCGTCCTAACAGATATTAGTCATTTAACACAAACATGCATTTAAGCCTTCCTAAGAAAGATGGCTCGGAAACACAAGCATCTTCCTATCATTGTTCACTTGCAGTATTAAAAATCTATATTTTAATTATCATAGGAGAGACTCAGCATCGCAAATTAACAATGTGTCTTCCTAATAAAGACAGCTCAAAGGATCGCAAATCTAACACTTCAATATCAATTAGAAGAAATGGCTCCTTGCATAGCAAACAGAACAAAGGTGTTGCTAGAGAAGGGGACTTTTGTAAAAGCACCCCTAGTGACCAGGGAAATTACAGACAGTTCAGAAGACAGTTATGCAAACTTGTTCCCACTAATAGCCCGGGGGCTGAAGTCCTGCCTTGCTAGTCCTCTTTTCACGTCTAACCAATTCTTGGTCTACACTGAAAAGTTGCAGCAAGATTGCCAGTTTGAAAGGTGGTTTCAGAAATGCTGAAATCGTGCCATTGCAATCTGGACTGCAACCATCTAATTTCCTCCACAGTATGCTCAGAAACACTTGCTGGCTTTCGAATTTTCAGGTGACATATAAATCACCCCATATTTTCACAGTTCTTTGGAGGTCGCGTGGCTTCGGGGAAGCTTGCCTCACAATGCTTCCGTATGCGGTCTCGAGAGAATAACTGCATTTATTGTCATTGATTTGTTTACATTTTTGTCTCAAACAGGGACTGGTCAATTCTGCTGCGTGTGTTGGCAGAATATGGGAGCCTTCTGTTTCAACAGATGGAGCAGGGACGCGCTGTTATTTATAAACATGTAGTTGTTCCGCACACCATGAGATGACTTTGGAAAAAACGGGTTTTAAATGAAATAAATACCCTAGCTACCGTGAAACATGGCGAGAGAATCTCTACTGACCGGTTTGGCGATTAACTTATGTTGTATTCAGTCACACAACTTTCTAAAAAGCAAAGTAAACCACTTGCCACATTTTGCACCTTGAGGGCATATTTTCTTTTATACATGCATAAACTTATGTTTTTTAGTTCATTCATACATAGGAGAGCATATTCTACTTTGGTGTAATTTTTATTTGATTTTCAGGAGGAAATGTGAAGCAGTTGGAAGGACACAGCTGCTGGGAGATCATTAAGAAATCAAACCAGTCAATCGAAGGTATGTCAGTGGCAGCGAGGCTCTTATTCTGACAGGCAGTGAGTCCATGGATGACAGTTTTGAAGTGGAGCATATGTTCTGCCGCCTTTTTAAGCAATGGTCTCCCCAGCTTTCCACCAAGATGACTAAGTCAGACCACAGACAAAAAAGTAAATTTGAACTCATTCTGTGTATGGTCCGGAGTAAGAAAATGTGCAACCGACGGATGCATCTCAACTCTACATCTAAACCATGAATTTTCTTGCACAATTCTTTTTTGCTTTCTTGGTTGGTATTTCCTTTGTACAGTTTTTTTTGCATGTAATGTTCATCAAATGCCGCACACCACACTTTTTTCTGTAGCAGTTGGAGAATCTCTGTTTGATTTTGATGGTTTTGTGTATGAATTCGGGCCCAGTGATCGGTTGGCCAAAGCAAATGAAATCTCACTCCGGGATGTCCTGCTGTGACCTTTGGCCTTCACATGACCATAATGCTGTTGCTAATATTGCTCTGCGTTGGTAGATGTGCTTTCACCACCTAGTCTCGAATGCTTTAATTCTAATTCTTCTTAATGGCATCCAATGGATGCTTACAGGGGACTCCAAAGGGTTGAGAATATGCGCATCTTTTCTGATTACTTTGAAATTATCCAAATGCACTGTGTGTGCTACTATGCATGTCAGTTTGGCACAGCACTTTTCTTTTTTTTCTTTTTTAAACCGAACAAGGTCGCTCTAGGTATGAGGAAGGCTCTTTTCCTCGTGTTCTTCAGTAGCTCATTTTTGAGATACTCCTTAGAGACGTTCAATTAAATTGTCGGAGTGCAAAGTATAATCTTTAATAGAACTATTCCTCTGGATCCATAAGAACCGTCCAGAAGACAAGTTGTCTTTAGGATTTCTTGGGTGAAAATTTCTGTAAAGCTTCAAGGCTGGTTTTGTCTGTGGGTTTTGTGTGTGATGAAGTAATGAGAGCACAATTGTCTGGCTGTATTCAGATATCTATAAAGCTTTCTCATATGCAAATTGGATTTGAAGTCTGGTCATCAATTGTTCAGCCAAATCATAAATTCCTCAAGTTTGTGTTTTTTTTTTTCTCCCGACCAAATGCAAAAAAAAAATCATCATAATAATATTGTCACATATTGTTGTGATATTGATATAGATTGTTTTAACAAAGCAATAGTTCTTCGTATTGTCCCTTTTCAGTACTGCCACCCAAACTCTGGAATAAGCTTCCACTTTCGCTTCATGGTATTCCTGATCCTGAGCCCACAGAGCCCTTGTCAAAAGCATCTCATCCGTTCATCTGGTCAACATTATGTCTATTCTATTAACTTCACAATCCTAGCGCCATGATGTTTGTGAGGTAATATTTGCACTGATAAATATTTAATTCATTAATTCATATATTTAACTTCAGGTGCTGTACAGAAGGACCACTGACGGGAAGAAGAACGAAAGATACTTCGGAAAAAATTGTAATTCTATGTTTTAAAATGCCTGGTCAAAGGAAATGACAGTGCCCATGACTGGTATAGTAAGAATATGTAGGATTGAAGAAAAAATTTGCAAAACATAGGATGTCTTTTAAGCTTTGCGGTATCTAGTCCCTGTTTCTGTGCCCACACATATATGTACAGCAAAAGGAAGAAAAAAACATATTTGTCCTCTCTTACAACTATAACTTTAGTATAGGTGATGTAAATGTTGAACACATAAAGACTGCACATATTTAGGAGGATGTATATTCCTACATAGTGGTTGACATGTTCATGGGTCCTAATGGTTGACATTAGTTCATGTAGACATATTTTAAGATCCATTATTAGTGGAGTGTACTTGAAATGCCGGTACTATCCTGTCTTCTGTTTTATTTATTTGTGATGCTCAACACCACACATGAAAGATGACATATGAGCATCAGCAAAAAAGGCATAGTTTCACATGCGAAACTTGACAGACTTTGTTGTAAGATGAGGAATGTCCAATGCTATGTGATACCACTGGACATTTCCCCAGGGGACAGAGCAATTGGAGGTCGATTTTTGAAGTCCAAGGCTATTGCCAGTCCCTCTGTCATTTTCTCCAGCTCTCTAAGGTTAATAGGATCAGGCACAATAGAGTTTGTAGGACAGAGAGACACAGTAAAAACAGATCAGTAAAGAGAAGAGAGTAGACAAAATGGATGTAAAGACAGAGGGGAGGAAGGGAACGAGGATGATTTGAAAATGTAATTACTAGAAGAGTCCAATTTTTGTGGATACTTCACCAGTAAAGGAAGAACACAGGCTTCTAAATGTGAGACCTTATTAAACAATTAACAGAAAATGACCTGTGATCACTGGCTTTGTGATAGAGGATTTTAAACCAGTTACACTCATGGAAACGAAAAGCCGGGACATAGATATGATCATTTGGACCCACGTGAGAGCCAAAAGTAGATGTGCCTGGAGTATCGAGAAGGGTACAAAGGTTCAGGTTAATGAACACTAATGAAGCAAGCAGTTGCCTTGTGTCTACAGTGAATTTTAAGTTTGCACTCGGCGAAATATGACTGAGTGAATGGTGTAAGCATCTAGTACATCCATCACCGCAGAATCCACCATTGAAGTTTAATTTTAAATTAAAACCACCTGCAACAATTAACAGTGAGCAAGGAACATCTTTCATAGGCTGGGTTTAAATAATAACCAGGGTATTTCTACAGAAATTACTTCACCAAAAATGTATATATGCATTATTATTATTATTATTATTGTTATTATTATTGTTATTATTATTGTTATTATTATTACTAGACACATTATTCCATTAGTATACTTTCTTTGAATACCAAGGAAGTAAACTCACCAAGGCCTATGGGCATTTATTTGCCTTAAATTAAACAGCAATAAGGTGGAGATTCCCTTACTCGTCAGACAACCCTTCAAGTGGTTGAAGCATTCAGAGCTTTCTGAATTAGGTCAACCCCCTGAACCAGCCACCTCTGGCAAGAACTTAGGCATTAGGTTGAACGACAACTTTAGCTTCACCACTCAAGACTCCCTGGACACGCCAGTCTTCTTCTTTTTATTCAGGACGCCCAGATAAGGAAGCCATTCCCCTTCTTCCCCAGTCTCCCAGAAGACTGTAATTCAAGCACTGATCACATTTCATCTTGACTACTGCATTTCACTGTACTCAGACTACTGGGACACTTGCTACATCATCCATAGGTGATCCATAATACAGCAGCCCACACTATCTTGAACTTACCCTGTCAGTAGTCTGTAGCAACCCATTTCAATGTTTACACTAGCATACCATGGGCAAGCGATCAATCTTGAAAGCACTTTGCCTTGTCTTTGGGTCATTCTACTATAAAGGACCTTTCTACATTTGGAATCTTTTTTTCGTCCAAGCTTACTAGCTTTATTGATCTGCTGGTCCTAACCAGATGAAGAAGCCAGGTTTCATACTTACCCGAATTGGAGGATGGTCTTTCTCTTATTTGACCTTCAAACTTTACACCTCTCTTCCAGTGGGCCTAAGGTTTATAGCTTCTGAACCCTTGTTTATCAAAAAACCTCAAACAACGTGACCAGCAGCTATCCACATTTAAACACTGAACAGTAACAGAATTATTGCAATAAATGTGAGTAAAAAGGACCAAAATGTTTTTCTAACCTCTGCCAATAATGCAGGCAGAAGGCAACTAGTGTGCAATTTCAATGCAGCAAAGTTCTTTTTTGATAGAATGAAGTATTAATTAAGCTCACTTAACCTCCACGGGTGGTGTTTAACCCTACAGAGTTGGGGGCCACCAACAGTACCAGTTGAAGCCTTCTCTCATGCATTTATATACACAAGTAAATTGCAGCAGGGGGAAGGCATTTATGGGCACCCCTATTGCCCCTGGTATATCCAGAGTGAGGGGATAAAGCAGTGAACATTGGCACATCCTTGGGCTCTATCATGAGGTACAGGTCGAACAAGTGCAAGAATGATTAACAAACCAAGTCCCTTCACAGGCAGCGATGGATGAACTGTGAGTGCACATGCTTGATGTGGATTCATAGGAAAGGAGGGGCACAAGCAGGAATGGCTTAAGAAGACTACAAGCCCGATTTAGAGATTGGTGGACAAGTATTCCATCACAATTGTGACAAACATCCCGTCCACCTAATTTCAAGAACATTACAATATAATGCACTTGTAAAGAGGCAGAAGGGGTATCTGCCACATTTGTGATAGAGTATCCATCCATCAAACATTAAATCAGGCCCTATGGTTTCCACTTCTCCTTTTTAGTGATACCCAGGCAAAAGTACACACCACTTCACTGGTAGTTGCAAGCACATACACCCCTTTAATGGTATGTTCATCAGGGTGCTGACGGGCTATGAGAAGGTGATTGAGACAATGTTATTTTTACCTGAAAGGTATTTGATTCCTGAAGTGTACTTAAACTAATTCCTGCATTTTGAAGAAAAGATGGCCAACCCTTGCAGTGGCTGAAAATCCTCCACCAGGGGTAAGAACACTGATCAAAGGTCTGTGGTCCGACCTTAAGAGAAACTGCCTCCCCACAAAAGTGTTTTGATGGCCAGTATGAAAAACTATTTTTCTCTTAATGCTAGTATACTTCCTCTCTGTGTTGTACAAAGTTCTGGAAGCGAATACCATGTTCCATTCACTCTGCCCCTCCCCTAGATTGCCCATAGCACTGGCATCTACTGTTATGAAACATCATTTCACTGAAGAAAGGTGTTTTAAGAGATGAGCAGAAGAAATGGGTTTCTTAATTTTCTCTAAAGAAGACGGTTGTCGATCACCCTTAAGTCTTCCCTTTCATACTAGTTCATGCAGGGGTTCCATTATATCAGCACAGATTAAAAAAATGCTATAGTGTTCGCACAAAACAGCAAATGACAGTAACTTATCTTTAATGTTTCCAACTGTGCACTTTCAATAGCTTATAGTAGTGTTGGTGTTTATATAACTCCGTCATCTGAAATGCAGTGACGTAAGTGACCCACTTTGGATTGAAGCCCAAAGATTTTTTTATGTACCACTAATCCACTGCGCGACAAGCGTTTGCAAAATTATTTCAGGATTTCAATACAAGACTCCACATCATTGGAAAAGACCATAATATAATTTTGAAATATACTGAAATGGAGTGCTAATCCATTGTGTTTTCTACTCATGAGTTTGTATTATATTCATGGCCCCAGATATTACAAAGAAACTTTAGAGCGGTAAATTGTACATACAGTAGGCGAGGTGCCTTAGTGAACATCTCAAGCAACTGGGTGAGTGGTTCCCTGAGGCATGGAACTGCCTGTAACCTCAACACTCTGAAGGAACACGGAAAAGAAGGTGAGGGGAATAGAGAGAAAATACCAAGGGTCAATGATGGAATTAAAACAGAACCTAAATATCATAGATACAAAAGACAGGCTGCCTGCCATGCCAGTGGAGGCCATCACATCTGCCTTCCCACCAGAGGATCACCCAGCATACCTAGAGATCCTCACAGGCAGGCAGGGATATCTCTGGGTCCATTCGTTGCTAAGTTGGTGCCAAGTTTGAGACACTTACTTGGCAAGGTTTTTTGTTTTTATGATCAAACGTCTGAAGCAGGAGCTTATTCTTATTCTTAAGAAAGACACTGTGATTGAACTCCACCTGGGAAGCTCTCCACTCATTCATTTTCTTAAGCTTCTCCTTTGAGCACTTCCCGCAATGGCTGTTGACCAACTAATAAAAGTTAATCTTTCATCTTCTCAAGAAGAGCTACCTCACAACTTGCACAATTTTCCCATCTTTGTAACGTTATGATCATCCTTTCAGCAGTTCCATTATCAAAAAGAGTTGACTTGTTTATAAATGGCTAATGCTACTCAATTCAATATTGTATTTTTACTTATATAAAGCTTTAAGGAATTGTTCAATGAGTTAACAAATGTTATTGGTTTTCATACGAGACAAGGGAATGAAATTGCCATAGTTTTTTTTTGGCTAACAAGTGAATTCCGTTGTACAACATAAATGTTGGTATTGTCTACGAAGCAGACAATGATTGGACACACAGCTTGGGGGAAATAAGGTACTTGATTATAAAATTAGGAGACAACAAGCATGAACTGTCACAAAGTTAAAAAAAACAGGTTTTGACAGATAAATACTGCTTAGTTGGGAAAATGTGGGGAAAGCCACTATGTCACAAATGGAGGAGGCGTTTCTTCACAGAAATGAGAATAAAATAACAGCACCAGGCCAATATTAAGGTCTAAGCAAATTAATACAGTTCGAAAAGCACTTTAAAAATAGAACACTTTAATGATTAAAACACGACAACTGGGGACGTGAATTTTTTAATTTTTTAATCAAAAAGCACCACGAACCATCAATGCATTGACAGCTGCAGTAGACTGTGACCTATGGGTGATTTCAGGCCAGATGAGATGGAGTGGGGTTGTGTGACCCTTAGTGGTTCATCCCTGAAATGGGATCTGCCTTTGCACTTAAAGTAATTATGAAGTATGGAATGCTCTTGCTGCAAGGCAAGATGCTATAGGGTCAACTGCTTCGTGAGACCAGATATTTTGTTTCAAGGGTACAGCAGTAGCCTCAAAGTTTTAGCCAAGAAAGGCTGACTTGGCTTGTCACCTTGTCTCGGACCTCCACAGATCGCACTTTCTGAAGATGCTGGATAACATCTTCTGGTCATTCATAAAGCTCCCAAATAGCTAGCGTTTCCTTTAGAGTTTAAGACACAATTCAGCAGTGACAGACAGATTCACCTTCTCTCTCCAGCCTCACTGCCAGCCATAAATGGTTTGCTAGTTCTGCCCAAATGCTCTTTTCTGCCTTGTATCTCCCTGAAGACACAGAAGACCACTTAGTCTGAACCTTGAGAGCATTCCCAGTATCAGCTACAAAGAGGCAGGATCCAAGGACTCAGTATTTCCCCAGGTAGACACAACAACAACTTCTTCCTCTTTTGTTCTTCTTCCATGGACATTGTTTTCTGAGGTGCTGACGGTAGGAAGCCTTTCTTATAATGCTTAGTGGTTATTTATTGGTGATAAATCTTAATCCAATCCTAAAAATATTTCTAAAGCTAAATAAAACTCCAGTTGCAGCAGTTACTATTGTTTTACTGCACACAGTCCCAGAAAACCTTCCTTTGGTGGTGCCTCAAGTTGGCAGAACCCCCAGTGCCAATGTGTGCAGCTGTTAATTCTAGGGGTGGGCAAAGAATTCCTCTCCGTCAGAGTTCACAGAGTTTTCCCAACTCTGCGTGGAGTTCCGAAAAACTCAGTGAAGTGACGTGAAGTGGACTTTTTTCTGTTGCTCGCCAACGTTAAATTGGTGAGCGAGAGAAATCGCTAAGTTGGCAAGCACAAACTAGATTTCTGAATGCGAGAGGTTGTGGTAGGCCGTGACCGCTCGCGATGAAAAAGCTGCAGCTCGCATTGAGGAAGCTGCCACTCGAGTAGAAAATCTACTCGAGCAGCAAAAAGAAGTTAGCACCCTCTGGTGCCTTGCATGATGTAGTTTGCGCTGATTTTACAGCACAGGAGAAACCCCTGAGCTGAAAGTAAGTGTGAACAGCGCAACTTACCCAAACTTTGCCACTCATTGAACTCCACGTAGCGCGGCAGAGTTTTTTGGGTACTTTGTGGAGTTCCACGCAGCAGAACTCTGCATACTCCACCCGTGCTTAAACTAGGACCCAGTTTACTATCAACATGCCAAATGTCCAGACCCAAGACTGGTCTTTGTGATTCCATCTGTTGTTCCTGTTCACTTCCTCCTCCCACCTTTCCAGGAACCCCCTTCACATTAACTTCTCTCTGTTTTCCTGGCAGCAGAACAAGTTCATTATTCTACTCCAGGAAAGATATTATATACCTCATCAAGAGTTATTTACTACCACCAAGGGAGAGCCTGGTCCAAACAAAATTCATCACGGGTCAGGCTTGCGCAGAGAAAATACGGTTTTAATAAAATCATCTTTGCAGAATATTGCAGAACAACAATTGTTTTCCAGTCGATTAGATTGTCGATACATTTTAAAACTATTTTAAAACTGTGTATGGATTTTCTCACAGGTCGACGTTTACCACAGGAAAACCCTTACCACAGTGTGTGAAGTGAAAAAGATGTTTGTATCCTGTCCCAGCAAGGACATATAATTTTATATGCTAGGCATTTCTCATTTTTGCACACTGTACACCAAAACCTTGGGGGTTTCCAGGCACAACGTATAGACAGGATCACGGAAATTAAGCAACAATGCAGGACCAAATTATTAGGCACGAATGACTACAGCATGCAACAAAAATGGGCACTTTTTCATGCAGTGATATTTCACTGCGATTGTAACACAAATCAATTAGTAACTGGTCCCATTAGTTAGTAGGTGCCACACCTCATTAGCACCAGATTAACACCTGAGTATAGCAATCAACAACGAAAAGGTGACCAGCTAACATTTGTAAAAGTCCTGACATTGTTCAAGTTGTGCTTTGTGTTTTTACATTTGACCTGGTTGACCTAGAAACAATTTTATTTTGTGGAAATCTGCAAATTGTGCAGAAGATGTGAGATTATTGAGCAAATATGACCAATCCATAATTAGAGTGAAAAATACCAGAGCTGCAGAACAGCTTAATTCCAGCAGCTCTGTTTATTGGTCAATTAGCAAATGTCAAAGCAGGCTTTTTAACATGCTGAGAATTGTTTCCACGTACACGTGTTTGATGCGGCATTGCTCATAGGGGTTCGGGACTGCACTGTCCTAAACAGATTCACATATTTAAAGTTCCACGTGTGAGTGGGGTAAATCTACATTGCAGCTTGTTTGTGACATTAATTGTTGTGCCACTTGGGGTGCACGGTGCCCTTCTTGCATGATCTACATGAATTTTGATCTTGGCACTGGGAAATGGCTGGACAATTCCCAGTACATGTGGTATTACCTAAAAGATAAAAAAGCACTTTGGGATTAATCACTCTTTCACCATATTTATATGCACAGGGGACTGTTTATCCATGCCCCATTGTCCAGAATCAAAATATGACTGTACATCCAGCCCTAGAAAAACAACCTCGATTGGCCTGCGATAAGATGCTCTTTCTTCTATCCATCAGACCTCTCACAATGATCACAGTTACAGTAACACTGAAACTACAGTTGACAAAAGATAAGTATTGTGGTTGATGCAAAGCCCATCACCTAGCTGCCCTCTATTTAGGAAAACAACAATCAAATAACCAGTATCACCCACGGTGAAGATGCTTAAACTTCATCGCCTTTGTCATTCTATTCCCATGCCACATAACACAGTTCAATCAGACTGATTGAATCTAATATTCAGAGCTACTCCAGCAAGACGGAACCCTTCCTTTTATAAAGGCTGCTACCGCATCAGATAGCCTAACGGTGAATATATCCCAGGCAATCACTGACTATGGCAAAAAGAGCCATAAGATCAATATGTTTCTTTTTGCCACAAACGTCAGTCAGCCTCTGCAGAGAAGAACTCTCTACATGTTATTGTCAAAGAAGTTGGTTTCATCACCCTGCACATCATTGAGTGTTGTTCCCCAACCCCTCAGAGGCTCTTCTGTGCCATCAAGTACTATATTCCTACCATCTGCAAAACCCTGATATAAAACAGAAAGGAGAAGACTGCAAGTAAAGTATGCAACATATACAATGTAGGGCCTCCTAAGATAGATGTAGATAGATGCCTCTAGCTAGCACACAAAACACATCTGTTGATCAGGTAACAGTTTGCTAAAATTGTCAGGCCAAACCCAAACACTGTTCTACCAGTGAGCAAATTCAAACACTGTCTTTCTAGATGAGCTCCTCAACTTGATAACCACCAGAAATATTCATGTAATAGACTATTCATCATGGATTACATCACCTTTTGGCTACAAGGCAAAAAGTAAACAGGCCAGCAGGTTTACTCGAAGCATAAAAGTGTAAAAGCCCCACACCTAAAGCAGCCAATACATCACATCACTAGGTTAAATAACTCTCCATTCAAATTGTCACAAGGGATGCAACACTTTCCTTTCCCCAAATCAGAGTTCTCACCTCAGTGTATCAATTCATACCTCCCTCTACCTCTCTACCACCCTTGACAGGCTTGTACCCACTATTGTGTAAGAAAAGGAATGAATCTGTGGTTCAACATAGACCTGGCTAGCCCAAAAATGGGGAAAAAACTAGGTTCAGGATAGTATAAATTATAAGAGAGGTGGAAACGAACTATTGTGAGTGCCACTAGAGAGGCTACAATGATGCAATCAAATGTTCTATGAACTGCAACCAAACAAATAAGTTTCATGAGGCAGCAAATCTCTCAACTAAGCTCTTTGTGACTGTCCAGAATGTATCTCATTCCAAAGGTTCAGCTTCCCCTCCCATCAGGGTCACATCAGCCGAGAATTGTGAACACTGCCAAGCATTCCTGGTGAAAGAAGAAATAATTTTTTTAAAAGCAATGTCAGGAAAATATCACCATTCTCTTGATTTTCAAACCAATAAGCATTTCTCTAGTTTAAACCAGGGTGTGGAAAACCAAGGACTCTAAGCAACTAATGGGAGCTTCCTTCAGCATCAGGCTTGATGGACTTTCTTGAAAAACCTTTGTTAGGGTGGTAGCACTTCAAATTTAGTAGTGCACATTCTCATGGAAATCAACTCTACTATAAAAGCACCAAATGAACCGTCATTCAGTACTTAATGCTGTGCATTTGGGTTCATGGGATTGTCACATTTATACATGCCACTCCTCAATAAAATGCATTATGTGGGGGCTAATAATAAAATTCATTAAATTAATTTATTGCCTCTCTTATTCCAAATCCGTCACCAGTAATAAATTCCTCTCTAACACAGAGCTTCCATCTAACATACTGTACCTAGAGCAAGATACTTTAAAGTAATCTAACCAAACCCTTTCAAGAATACTTAGAAGACCATCACATTTTTACAAACTGGGTTTCAAGCCAATCAATGTAACAAAGCAGATGATGGCAGATTATCTGTGAGTTTCTTTTGAGGGTTCTCAAAGATAAGCAACCAGTAAACCTGATACTACTTGTGACCTGTCCATCAGCTGATATACACGCCATCATATACTCTCAAACTGCTTGACTAGGCCGGAGTCAACGGGACTCAATCAAATTCTTCCTACTGACATGAAGTAATCAAGTTCGATTGGTCTGACGATCTCTAGCACCTCAAGGTTAAGTTGTGAAGTCTCCATAGCCCACCTAACTCCTTCTATTCAATGTTTATCTTTGCCTGCTAGGAAAATGTATGGCATCTAACCACCTTCAGTTACTAGTATAACCAGACAATAAGCAGATCCAACTGAAACTTAAGCCGAGTCTGGAAATGAGAGAAATATTTTGCAATAACTGATAAACATTCACCACTGGTTGATGAAAAGTGGACTATGGGGGTCATTACGACCCTGGCGGTCGGAGACCGCCAGTGGTAATGTTGCGTCCGTACTGCCAACAGTCTGGCGGTACGGAGACCCTCATTACGACCGTGGCGGTAGTGCCGCGGTCGCACAGCCGGGGCCGGCGGTTTCCTGCCATTTTAGCCCCAGCGGTGATAATCCGCCAGGGCAGCGCTGCAAGCAGCGCTGCCCTGGGGATTATGACCCCCCTACCGCCAGCCTGTTTCTGGCGGTTTGCACCGCCAGGAAGAGGCTGGCGGTAAGGGGTGTCCTGGGGCCCCTGGGGGCCCCTGCACTGCCCATGCCACTAGCATGGGCAGTGCAGGGGCCCCCTAACAGGGCCCCGGCCAGCTTTTCACTGTCTGCATAGCAGACAGTGAAAAGCGCGACGGGTGCTACTGCACCCGTCGCACGGCCGCAACACCGCCGGCTCCATTAGAAGCCGGCTCCTATGTTGCGGCCTCATCCCCGCTGGGCCGGCGGGAGTAAACTTGGTTTGCGCCCACCGACCCAGCGGGGGATGTCGTAATGGGGTCCGCGGGAGTGCGACTGCATTGGCAGGCGCACGGCGGTTACCGCGCCGCCCGCCAAGCTCGTAATGACCTCCTATGTCTGTATGGCTGAAAATAGATCATGTTCTACTAGGTTACAGCACAGAATCCTTGGATGCAATGGCCCCGAAACACTGAGTTAAAGTCCTCAGTCAGAAACTAGCACTAGTGTTTTAGAAATTCTGATTTGACTTTCATACCCAAAGTCGATGCAGAAGTTATGACCAGTAACTGCCAGTTCATCATGTAGCACTTCTGAACTCTGACAACCTCACAGAACTCACCAGATCCATAACACTTTGTAACTACACTTTTGCAAAAGCAAGTACATTGCCCACCAGCAAGAAATTTGAGGAACTGTAAAGACCCAAACCATTGCTGCTGCTGTAGTAGGCTTCAGTCTCATGAAGCACAGTTACATAAACCCTGCCTTCAAGTCTCTCCATGGCCTCCATATTTAAAAAAGAACACAATTCAGAGTCCTGTCTACAGCAAATAAGAGCAGTTGGGCAAGCGCCCAGAATACCTGAAGAGTACTGCAAACTTACTAAATTCATAGGAGAAATCTACCCCGATATGGCAAAGGAGGTTCAAGAGACAGAAATGAGGGTGAGTAACACTACGCGGAATATTTCCTTACTTCCACAAACGCGATGAGTGTTTTACAGCCGAAGAGAACCAGTGACTGTTTAGGCAGGATCTTGGAGCATGCCTCTACTTTAGACTTTCAAGGGCTAGTGGCCTCTTTCAGCTCTACCCCGACCTTATTCTCACAAACTCACAGGGCCCTGCGAGCTATGTTGTGAGGAAGTACAAAAGTTACAAATAATCAAATGAAAAAATACTGTCAAGAGTATCTAATCTGTGTAATCGATTTTCGACCAAAAATGTTTTCACCCTACCAAGTTCAACTGTAACTTCAGAGAACTTCCTCTTATCGTGGAGGGTGATTATAGTCTTGTGTTTCTGGGATGGTGTGCTCCAGAGACTATGTTTTAAGTAAAGTGCTATAGGCCAATATTTTCATTTTACCTGTAAATTTTCCAGGCACAACAGATAGTGTTCAAAATATGTAACTGGGTCTACAATCTCCGATCTCCAAATATTTAAATAAGAGGTTTAAATCCAGTCCGTGTGGCTTCCTAACTCTCTGTTAGACTACTCATTGCAGAAGAGTCTAGTAATAAATTTAGTTTGTACACACAAAGTGACACTTTTAAAAAAAAATGAGTTTTGAGTGAATTGAGATGATAAGGATTACTCTGTCACATTTAACCCTTAAAACCTAGTGGATGTTGATTACGCCAACTACTCAGTTTTGACCTTTACTAAGTGCAGGTGTATAGCTTTCCACACTTGTGCTGCAATTCTTGTAGGTTGATCAATTATAAGGAAATGTAATTTTTAAGGTACTTGTGAGCAGTGTGAGGAGCAGGCACTGGTGAGCGTGGGAGGAGCTGTCACAGGTGGACAGCAGGAGATGCTAGTGAGCGGCTTAAGATCTGACATTTGTTGGCAGTGAAAGAGCCTGGCCTGGTGATAGTGAGTAGTGTGAAAAGTTAGTTTGGGTGGTGAGTGTAAGGTGTTGGCACAGATGGGAAGTGGGAGGAGCTGGCACTGGGGGGCAGTGTGGAAAGATGAAAATGGTGGGAAGCATTGGCGGTAGTGCCAGCAACTCGCCTTGCAGAGCAGGGTGAAGACATGCCAGTAGTTGGTGATCGGACAGGCTATCACGGGTGGGTTGTGTAGTTGGTACACGAGGTAAGTGTCAGAAATAGGCCCCAAGTGAGGGTGTGAGGAGAATTATTGAAATCAGCAGACAATATTAAGCAGTGTGAAGGGCTACCACTAGTGGGCAGAGCATGAACCGTTGAGCACTGTGAAAACCTTACACTAGTGGGAAGTGTGAGCAGTAGACGAAGCAAGAAATGGTTGGCATTGTGCAAAGTGAACACAGGAAGACAGTGGTAATATGGTAGTGGTGGAGAGTGAAGGATCCACCACTAGTGGGTAGTATGGGGAGATTGCACTTGTAGGACGGATAGGCACGGGTCAGGAGGCAGTACTGCTAGGTAGCGAGAGGAGCCAAACTAGTAAGGAGTACAAATGAATGGGAAGAGTATGCACACATCCTAAATACTGAAAGAAGCAAACAATAGTAGGGGATGTAGGAATACAATATAGGTGGACAGTGGGGAGAGCAGTCATTCTCCTCCCCATCAATATAAAGTGCTAACACTAGGAGAAGCTGACACTACTGGGGAGCATGTGAATCTGGCACTGAAAGGCAGTGTGTGCATTTCATATCACTGAGCTGTGTGAGGAGCACGAAATGGTGAGGCACATCATGCACTGGTGAGCAGTGCGAAGAGCTGGCACTGCAGGCAATTAAAAGTGAATCTTAGCTGGCAGTGTAAGGAGCTGACATGAGTAGTCAGTGTGAAGCCCTAACACTAGTGGACTAGGTGATGTGCTTTCAGTGGCGATCCACAGAACTCATATTTGTGAGATGTTTGCGGAACCACCACTGATTTGCAATGTGTGAGGGCTGGCCGTGAGCAATGCAGAATTTGAGTGCAAGAGAACGAATGAAGAACTGGCACCAGAAGGAATAATACAAAGTTGGCACTGATGAACAGTTTCAAGACCTGAAATTGGGGATAGCACAGGCCATAATAAAAACGGTCCTGCACAGGCAGCATGGACAGAGGATTCTTGTGGGCAGTGTGAGAAACTGGCATGATGTTCTAGCACAAGTGGTCATATAAGTAGCTAACACTAATAAGCCATATGAGGGAGGATCTGGCACTTGTTGACAATGCATGGAGGAGGCATTGGTGCAACGGGTTGCGAATGTGAAAAGATGATACCTGTTTACTACATGAAGAACTAGATCTGGTGCACTATGTGAGGGAATAGTATTCATGCTCAACAAGAATTTGACACATGCGTGCATGTCATAAAAACACATTTGTTCAAGGGACTTCATGTCCTAGTGTTCTCAGTTCAGCAGTTCTCAAAAGCACTAAATTCACTTACAATGCTCATACAGATGAGGTACTGTAGACCACAACAAGAAGAGGGAAGAAGACCAAAGAGATTGAAATTGATATGGTTGTACCAACAAATTCCTCTCTCTGTCACAAAACCTTAACATGCTGTCAAGAGAAATCAGGACAGCAGAAACACCACGGCTTTATCATCATTGCATTGGGATCTTTAAGTTAGATTTGTGAATGTAGTATTTGACCTTCTGATGTTGGCACTAAAATGAAAACTGTCCTAGAGATTTCAGTGGTGTCTTTCGCCTCAGTGACCTTAATGATTATATTTAGCAGCTCAGCTCCACTGCTGTGTGTTTCTTATTTCATACACACACACACACAGTTGTGCACTTTTCAGTGTGTTGGAACAATGATCGGCATATGCATATTGTAATTTTTCTGAATCTGACCCTATACTACACTAGAGCAAAACATTTGAGGAACTAGAAAGTCCAGCAAGAAGGTGGCAGTAAGGGACAGGATGAGGATCAGGCACTGGGGTGTAGAGGATTTAGGAAGAAAGCCAGTGGCTGCCCGTCCTTTAGGGCAGAGGGGCCACGCCCCCCCACCTTTTGCCCCTCATGAAGAGTGTCTATCAGGCTGAACAAAGGCCAGCCTGACAGACACTCTTCATTTTCAGCTCAGACAGCCAGGAGTGAGCCATGTGCGATTTGCGCAGACTCCTGGCTGCCTGAGCTGAACTTTGCTGGGCTGAGGAGGTCACAGCTCCTATGGGCGTGACCTCCTTGGCTCAGCAAAGGTGCCTCGAGGCCCTCCCCTGGGTGACGAGGAAAGCGTCACCCATTGACACTCGCCCTGGGCGCTTCAGGTTTAAGCCCTGAAGCGCCCAGGGTGAGTGTCAATCAGTGACACTTCGTCATAGAGTGGGGTGGGGTCAGCAGTCTCACTGACCCCATCCCACTCTGTGACAAGGCTGGGACTGCTGCCTTTCCTCATTGGAGGACCTCAGGTCAGCCAATGAGGGAAGGCAGCAGTGCCAACCCTCCTGGGACCTGGAGGCTGAAGGTGTGTGTGTGTATGTGTGCGATGTTTTAAATTGAATGTTTGGTGCGCGCATGCATGTTTGAGTGTTATGAGTCTTGTTAATGGATGTGCGTGCGTGCATGAAAGAATGAGTGTGCGATCTTTTAAAATGAATGTTTGGTGCATGCGTGCATGTTTGAATGGTATGAATGTTGTTAATGAATGTGCGTGCGTGTGGGAAAGAATGAGTGTGTGTGATGTTTTAAAATGAATGTTTGGTGAGTGCCTGCATGTTTGAATGGTATGAGTGTTGTTAATGGATGTGCGTGCATGCGTGTCTGTGTGTGAAAAAATGTGTGTGTGTGTGTGCCCCACCCGCCCCCTCCCTCCTAAAGCTGCTGGCCGCCACTGAAGAAAGCCCTGGCAAAGTGTGATAAACCTGCTCTTGTAAGCAGGCGCAGCTCCTCCGCTATGGCATCAAACCCCCACTCCCTGCCAGCAGCAGCTGCAAATCTTTTAAAATAAAACAATAATAAAAAAAAAAACTGTTTATTATTGTTTTATTGAAAAGGGATGGGGGCCACTGCCTATGACGAGCACCGAGGGGGGGGGGCACTCCCCTTAGTGTGCATGTATGTTTGGCCGGCCGAACACACATGCACGCTGTGTTCTATCCAACTCGGCACTCTGTTGCCGGGTTGGAGACAGCACACAGAGACTCCCACTTTGCTTCGGAGTGCCCTGGCTTGGTGCTTCTGCCAATCCGAATGCCGCTGCAGCTGCAGTGGAAGCAGAGGAGCTGCACAGTGGTGGCGGCAGCAGGGAATCAGGTACAAAAAAAAAAATTAGTTTTTTTCTCCCACCCCATTCCCATCAAGCGCTGCAAGCCACTCCTGCTTGTAAGCAATGTAAGGCGAGGCCAGTAGTGGGCAGGCTGAGGACATAGCAGCTGTGGGCAGCGAAGGAATTCATACAGGCTTGAAGCCCCTTAGGCTTTAGCACTTTTAATAGGAGAACCAGCTTCACTTACAATACTCCTTTCAAACAGTGATTAAGGAACCATAAAGGTAGATATCCTGCACCTAGTTTGTGGATTTTTTGTCTTTGCCCTTCCGAAAATGGGTAAAGTAGAAAATTCCATGTTCCTCCAGCTTATAGACGCATCTGTCCCGTTGGTGCCTTAACTGATAGATCATAGGTAACCCCGTCCTTCTGCTTCTGTATATGGTTACTCATTTACATTTACATATGCATTCATTTGTATACATTACAATGTTTAGGGAAAGTGTCATTTGCACTCTGTCCTTCTCTTCTTCAGAAAAATTGTTTGCATCAAGAATGCAAACGCAAAGATTTTTATTTTTGTTGAGCATCCATTTGCATAAAAATTTATTAGTGTGCATCATTACAACAATTGGTACTCTCTACATGATGAGCAGCATTAAAAGTGCTCTATATTTCGGTTTGTTGCTTCCTTCCCTGGGATCTATATTACTTGTACTAACTTTCCAATGATTTCCATGTAGTGGCGCTAATGCACATTTGCTCTTAAACTAACAGTAGCGATACTATTCACATCTCAAAAACAATTAAGAAACATGCTAACCACTGAAATATAATAATAGTGAATGCAATGCTTCCTACACGTAATGGCATATTAGAATTGACGGTAACAAGTCTTCCATCAAAAGAAACTGAATTGACGAACCTGGAACCGAGGAATGATGCAGTTCTTCTCTCTATTCTAAAAGCCTAATTCAAGGGAAATTAAACATAAAATACCTAAAACATATATTTCATAAAGTGGCTAATATTAAAGCTTTTTTCCATTTCTATGTAAAGAATTCTGGCTCAAGCACAGAAAACTACAAAAATGCGCTAGTTACTGTATAGGACATAAACAACACGCACCATAACTGATGATACCAGCCATGCCTGATAGAGCGGTCCGTAGGAATAATTTACCTGTATTCGGACGCTCTTTAGGCCGATGAATCTTTTGACTAAGTGGAACTCTCCGTACTCTCTATATCGATCAATTGCATCAAATCAATAATCAATAACGAACATAAGCAATACCTTGATCAACATAACACTTGACAATTAATCCAGAATACATTTCGGCGAACCCTGACCTTTCAGTCAGGAATAACCACACCAGTTTATTCAAAGTTAGTGAATTTTATTTCCCTATATTAACAAAGCTAGCACAATATAAATGTGTCTCAACACCAAATGGTAAACGTAAATGAACATTAATAGCTGTCCATAACGGCGAAACAAGTGCAATCTATGTAGCATTTGAATCACAAGACATTCGATAATAGCAATGCAAATCACTAATACGATAATCTGTAACGAACTAATTGCATAAATTTAGTCAGCATAACAAGATCTCAAATTGCATCGTGCGACATATGGAATCCTCGTCTAACCTCAAATTAGCATCGGCATGTGGGACTTCATGCAAAAACAATTTAGCAACATTAATTTAGAAAACTCCTAACTTGGGCTCTTATCAAAATCAGCAGTTGGTTACCTAAAGGAAACACAATGCAATTTTACAATTTCCTTTCATATTTACCAATTACGATCAGCATACAAGGAAGTCTTCGTCTCACAGGTACCGTTTCTCGATCAGCATGGGACGGGGCAAAAGGGGCAAGGGGTGGACGGGGCAGTTGCCTCACGGCGGCAAGGTAAGACTACTACTTCATGCAAGGGGATCAAATCAAAGTTAAAGTCTCTAGGGCGGGAATCATTAAAGTCTCTTTCTCTCGATTAGAGAAAGCATCAAAGTCTCTTTCAAAATGGCGTTGCAGCAAAGTGGGCCATAATAGCTACGAAGTCTGCAAAATGGCGGGATGTCCAATAACGGCCGTAATGGCTGGTAATGGCTGATAATAGCTACTTTCCTCTCGTGCACCTGGGTTTTATAGACAACAGTTCAAATCCAGTAGGGTCTTCCATTGGAGGGTTCATAGGTTAGCTTCAAATTGTCCAATCAAAAACGACAGTTCTCAAGCTTTTACTTAAGCATACATTATCCTTGGAGATGGGTACGCAAGTTGCAACATTGTATACCAATTAGCTCACTTTCAGAGCCTCCATTGTCCGCACCTGCAAATCGACCTTGGAGTAAAGAGAAAATATGCCAGGCTGGCACGAAACTTTAAGATAAGCATGTGAACGATCTCAGTGGAAAAGTACAGCTTCAAGCAGAAATACACGTTTAATAGCACATTGGAAAAATACGAGCATCTAAACCGTGAGACCGGGCCACTAGGCCGAAGCCTGCACTAAAGTAATGCTAAGCTAAAACATTTCAAACAAGCAAATCATAGCACACATTTACGATTATGTCGGATTAGTGCAATTCTAATACATCACGTTATATAAAGCACGCTTATAAATGTTGGCAAACTACTCTGAGGGCACATTTTGTCCCCGTACAATCTTTATAAGTTCGGTTAAAGTCACACATGATTATTTCACACTACGTTTATGCGTTAATAAATGTAAAACCTTCATTTTCTGCTTCATCATGCCCAACACGTGCTTAACTACCTTTTTTCCAGAGGCATTTGCAAATGGGTGTTTCGTACATAGTGGGAGTCCTGAGTTATGGTGTGTATTGCATAACACAGTTGGTGAATATTAGTGTTGTCCTACGTTTGAGCCATAGCCATTAGGCGGTTTTTAATTGTTTTTTCAGTGATTTTCTTTTTAGGTTTCACCTAAGACAGTCTATGCACTGTCTGTGAAATCTTTTGTAGGTGAAAAAAAGCTTAAAACAGGCTTAGAGTCTGCCCATTAGTTACCATTATTTATCCATTGGTGAGCTCTGATGTCACTCTCATTTTCTTCCTTGTTTTTTATGAGACAACGCCTTCTGCTCGCCTTTTGCTTGTTCTAGGTGTTTCCAGTGTTTGCCCATGCCGTGGAGTACAGACCAAGTATAGATTCCTGTCTGCGACAAGTGTCCTTCCACTGGCTGTGCACTCCTGCAGATATTTTAATTTTTTACTTTTTGTCATTCACTCCATCAGAGTGTATGTGTTCTGCAGTCTCTCCCTCTTCCTACCACCCATTCTCTTGCTCCAGCATCGCTCTCCTACTCAGTCTGTCTGTTGTGTTCCTGCTCTCTTCCTCCTGCCCGCACTTCCCTCATGTTGCCTGCCCGAAATAAACTGCTATAATAAGGTGCACACTCCCACATACCCTCATGTAGATTTTCCACCAAATAAGATAGCCAATGCCTAGTTTGAGCTAGTTTTCACCGGTGAGGGCCACAAGGATCTGCAAGAGCGAGATAAGAGAGTAGGGAGCAGTGCTTACTCTGGAAAAATATGTTTCAGGTTCTGCGTCAGCAGGCCCAACTGATTGCCCCTGCCAGCGCTATAAAGGACAGCATGAACACAACTACTAACCACATACTCCTTCAATTGTGCTAATTCAGATTATTTTATGCCCCATAACTGTAAGAATGGCGTGGGCAGCAGGTATTAGTCACATGTTGAATTAATAAACAACTGTTGTTGTGCTCATCAATTAAGCAAACAATACCGCCATGTGTTTGTCTGTCAGAGTGGTGGTATTTACAATTAAGTGCCGGTGTTGAGCACCAGAAACCACTGGCTCGAATTTAGTATTGGCAGGGAGTGTTGCAGCAGATTAAAGAGGCTTGAACTGAATTCAGGGCCATGCAGTCTTTGGTAGTGGTGGGCATTTAGACATATAATTGCCACCAGCCATGGGATTCTGAGCAGAGTTTTAGGCACCAGCACTTATTCTTTTACCAATTAAGCACTGAATACACCCATGCCATTAAATATCAGCAAGCAGCTGTACCTCTGGGAATATAAAACTCATGACGACACATCCCCGAAAATTAAAAAATATAAATGTAGGAGAGTTAGTCTAGGAATCCTTGGCATGGTCTCCCTTAACTTTTTGCCTCTGTTTCCCAGGTTGTTGATGTGTGCTGGACTCTGCTTTTGCTGTTTTTGTTACTCTGTGCACTTCACCACTGCTATCCAGTGCTAAAGTGCAAGTGCTCCTATGTAAAAGGTATATGTAATTGGCTTTCCATGATTGGCATATTGATTTCCTAGTAAGTCCCTAGTACAGTGCACTAGAGGTGCCTAGGACCTATAAATCAAATGATACTAGTGCCTGCAGCACTGGTTGTGCCACACACATGAGTAACCCTGTAAACATGGCTCAGACCTGCCACTGCAGTGTGTGTGTGTGCAGTTGTAAGCTGCCAAATCGACCTTGCAAGTGTACCCACTTGCCAGGCCTAAACCTTTCCTTTTCATACATGTAAGTCACCCCTAGGGTAGGCTCTAGGTAGCCCCATGGGCAGGGTACAGTGTATGATTAAGGTAGGGCATATACTAATGTGTCTTATATGTCCTGACAGTGAAATACTGCCAAATTCAGTCTTCACAGTGCAAGGCCTATCTCTCTCATAGGTTGACATTGAGGCTGCCTTTAGATATTGTTAAAGTGCAGATTCCCTTTGGGAGCAGATAGAAATTTGGAGTTTTGGGTCTCTGATATTACATTTAAAAATACATCCTTTGGTAAAGGTTGTTTTTAGGTTGTGTGTTTGAAAATGCCACTTTTAGAAAGTAGGCATTTTTCTTGCTTAAGCCATTCTGTGACTGCCTGTTTGTGTATTTCCTGTCTGGGCCAGTTTGGCAGTTGGGCTGTTTGCACCTCTCCTCTAGACAGTGACACAAAGGGAGCTGGGGTGTAGCCTGCATATCCTGATGAGCCATCTGTGTTGGGAGGGAGGAGAGGAGTGGTCACTCACACCTGAAAGGGCTGTGCAAGCCCTCACACAATGCAGTCTCCAACCCCTTGGTGTGTGTCAGAGGCCTGGCCTGGGCAAGGCAGGATCTTACAAACAAGAGAGACTTTCCTTTGAAGTTTGCCTACTTTAAAGGCAGAAAGGGGTATAAGTAGTGGACCTGAAAACCCCTGAAAAGCAGATCACTTCCGGAATCAAGAGGGACCTCTGCCAAGGAGGAGAGCTGAAGAGCTGAGGAGAAGTGCTGCCCCTCCCTGTGACTGTGCTTTGTTGGGCTATCCTGCAGTTGCTGCTTCTGCCTGTGAAAGGGGACAAAGACAGGACTTTGTTGCGCATTCCTGCTTGAGAAGAATTTCCAAGGGCTTGAATTGAGCTTGCCTCCTGTTGTTGAAGTCTCAGGGCCATCAAAGACTTCCCCTGCCAGCACCTGGACTCTCTGCTGAGACTCCTGTCCTGCCAAGTGGTGCTCTATCCAGTCCCTGGGCCCTTGAGAGAGGAAGCTGGCAGACAAGAACTGAAAATCCACGCACAGAGCGCCGTGCGGGAAATTTACAATGCACCTTCCACGATGCGGCAGATAAATGACACACCGCCGGCTTTCCGGCTGAAATCGATGCTTCATCTGCACCACGGCTGGGAAATCGATGCAACGCAGCTGGAGAAACGACACACAACACCTGCTTACGGAGGCTGATAACTACACAATGCAGAGTGGTTTTCTAACACCGTGCAACCAAATTTTTCATGCATCGTCCCTGGGCGTCCATGTCAACCCGACTCTGCACGGATCCCAGGTGCCCCGTCCGGAAATCGACGCATTGCTCTCTTGCGAGGGAGAAAAACAATGCGGCACCGACCCGACCGGAGAAGGAAACGATGCACTGCCTCACTTGTGAGTAAGGAATCAACGCATTGCTGACTTTTCCGATGCACTCTCGCCCGTGAGGCTTTATTTTTGATGCTAACCAGGTACTTGTGTAACAACAGCATTCTCTCTGTTTTCTAAGGATTAAGACTCTTATTCTTTTGAAAATTAATATCTTGTCTTGTGTATGTTGGATTTTTGTTGTTTTGGTCTTGTTTGATTTAGATAAATATTACCTATTTTTCTAAACTGGTGTGGTGCCCATTTTGTAGTGTCTTCACTGTATTACTGTGTGTGTTGGTACAAATACTTTACATATTGCTTCTGAAGTTAAACCTACCTGGTCATGCCAAGCTACCAAGGGGGGTGGGTGGGGGTTAACTGAGGGTGATTCTCCTTTTCCCTGACTAGAGTGAGGGTCCTTGCTTGGACAGGGAGTGACCTGACTGCCAACCAAAGACCCCATTTCTAACAAGGAGGAAACCAGTGGAGTAGAGTTTATGATTTTTTGAAGCAGGACTTGATGAAAAATCCTTTTCATTATCCTATAACTTACTTCTCTCTCTTTATACTTCTTCCACCAAGATCTTAGGGAAGCAGAAGTCACATCACACACCACTAAACTGTTCATGACATTACAAATTATGAACTTTTGCCCTACAAAGGTCCTGCCAGGTTACTAATTGACAAGCCAGGGTTAATATAGCAGAGGGTGTCCCTTCAGATTTAAGCATTGAAGCCAACATGCCACCTCTTTACAATGCTCGACTCTCTACAAAACATCCTGTGACCATGCTTGATACATACTAAGGTCTACATTTATCATAAGTTTGTGTCTCCTTGCACCATGCAAGGGGATGGGTGCAAGAGCAGCGCAAACCAAGTAAGATATATGAAGCTACGCAAGGCCACCTTGCGTGGCCCTGCAATGCTTGATAAATCTAAAGTAACACAAGGCAGCACAAAACGCTGCCTTGCATTACTATGCCCCATGGAAGGGTTCCATGTGTGCAGCTTGGGTGGTCCCATGCATCCACCCATGGATTTTGGCACATTCCAAAATTTACCATTAGTAGTAAACTTGGGAATGCGTCAAAATGCTGCCACTCCCAAGGTGAGGCTTTGTTCCTCTTTCTACCAGAGCTGATTGTTTTTGTGCAGGAAGGTGTCCTTTCCTGCACAAAACAATCCTGCCTACAAAGCAGGCACTCGTGCAACATGACTGAAGGGTGTCTGCCTTGGCACTAGGCAGCCAAAAGTGCACCACTGATTAGGAAAGGACAGGAATATACTGTATAACTGTAAATACTTCACATTCTTGCCGTTTCACACAGTGCAGCAAGGCGGCTTGCTGTGTTCCACTGCGTGAAAGAAAGATCAATCATCCGCTTTTATTTTACCTTTCAGATTAGTGACAAACGTTGCATCAAACCTTCATCTGAGGTATGTCGATCACACTCGGAATTCTGTGCCTATCGGGAATGTCGACAGCCCTTAGAAGCTCCCGTCAACTTTATGTAGTGCTTTGCATATAATTCGTGATGGCTTCTAGTTGTTATTCAGTATGTGCTCAAGGACAATGCTATTGCAAGCAATTACCACGAACTGAGCGGCTGCTAGGAAACAAATGTTTCTCATGCGCGCCAAAATTGTGTGTTCTACTGTCAAAGAAGAGGCTATCCTTCTTACAATCATTTCAGAAATTTGGCAGTTAAGTGTTTATGAGTGCAATGGGCAACAGGGTGAGAAAATGGAGCGTGTTTACTGTACTCCCAGAATAATGCAGCAATTTAGCAGCCAGACATAGCTCACGCACAGCACTGGCCGCACGCCACTTACGAGAAAAGCCCCCCAGCAATGGGGGCGAAGGAATCCCTGCTGCTATGGGGTCAATCCATTTTCCGCCGGGTTATTTTATGTGATTCCTAATGCATTAAAACGCTGAACTTGCACATTTAGGCAGTAATGTGCAGAAAGACAAGTAAACATGCGCTCGCGGAGACACACAATAAAATGGAAAGATAGAAAAGCAGCGAGGGGATGGGAGACGCAGAGAAGTAATACCAGTGAGGTAATGACAGAGGGAGGTGGGTAAGAGAAAAATAAATGAGCAATAAAGAGTAGATGACGGAAATGAAATAAGATGGGAGTGTGAAATGAATAACAAAAGCCAGCAAATTAAAACAAAGAGAATGACCGGAGGAGATAGATGTAGGGAGGGGGAGTAGGACATTGTGAGAATATGGAAAACAAGAGAATCGGGCGAAAGTAGGGATGAGAGCAGAATCCCTGATAAGGGAATGGTTTTTGAGTGTGATGCAACACAAGGGAGCACGGGCAGGGCTCTATGTAGTGGTGATGGAAAATCTGTCCCCTTAACTCCGGGAGACTAAGGCCTAGAGACCTCTGGCAGTCAGCACTGGAATTAATATGACTACACAGATGAGGACTGGACGACATTACTTGGCTTTGATAATAAATAACTAAGGCAGGTGCTAGACCTGGCTCTTTCTGCAGGGTCATCCCAGATTTTCTTGGCCTTTAGGACTCTGAACACTTTACTCCTGATAAACAGTGCTAAAGTAATTGTGATCTCCCTTTTGAATATAGTAAAATAAGTATATACCTGATTGGGCCATTTTTAAGTCCCTAGTATAGGGTACAACACGTACCCACGATCTGTAAATTAAATACTACAAGTGGGCTGTGGCAGTCATGATATCACCCACTAAAAAGGCATTGTAAAATGTGTCTCAGCACTGCCACTGCAGTCTATATTGCAATTTTAACACTGTCATTCCCACCTTGCAAAATAAACCCTTTGCCAAGACTAAACCTTCTTTTTTAATACTTATACGCCACCTCTATGGTAGGCCCTGAGGGCTCAAATGTTATGTTGGCTGGATTTGTGTAGCATGACTTATCACCCAATAGGCCCTAAAGGCTCATGAGTTGGGGTGCATTGTATTTTAAAAAGTAGTGCATCTGTACTTTAGCTTTACATGTCCTGACATTGAAAAACTCTCAAAGTCATTTTTCACTGTAGCAAGGCTAGCTCTCCCTTAGACTGAGTTACTGTTAGAAATGGGGTTTCTGGTTGGCTAGGGTATGCACCTCAGCCAGGCAGAACCTACCCACTCTAGTCAGGGCAAGGGAGTTACACATCCAAGATAACCCCTGCTCACCCCCTTGGTAGCTTGGCACAAGCAGTTAGGCTTAACCTGGAGGCAATGTGTAAAGCGTTTGCACAACACACACAACACATGTGACGCAATATCCCCACCACAAAGGGAACACAACACCAGATTTTATGAAAATATACTGTATTGTACACAAGGCAATTATCAGACCAAACATCACATATCAGTACTATCCTGCTACCTTAGCAGTTGTCAGAACGTTACACATTAGTTACTCTGCAACCTAGCAGTAGTCACACATAACACACAGGTTACTCAGTATACTGCAACATAAGCAGTAGTCAGGAAAACACGTTATTACATCACAGCACTTGTCCTAAGAATATCATAAAATGCCCATAGTAGGAACATTAGAAAACATATGGCAAGTTAGAAAAACATATTAGCAAGCATGTCCATAAAAGGAACATTTGCATACATATATGTAAAACCATCAAACGCAGGTAGGTAATATATGAATCAAACAAAAGTCTGTAGAAAGAACTTTGGATTGCAACTATATTGGTCCTTTAAACAGTACCTGGTTGGATGAAGGCACCTCCAGGTCCTAGAAGGCGAACAATGGGGCCCCCGGCGCTCCTATGCGCAAAACGGGGGCCTCCCTTATACTCTTGGGTCAGAGGAGGGCGACATGCATCTCCTCCCTTTTATAGACAGGCCCCTCCGGGGACCGTGATTACTGGGGGCCCCCTAGGGCCTCAACCGGCACTCACGTGGGGGGCCAAAGCCAGCAAAAACAACTTAGGGCAGGAGGGGGCACCACGCACCCCCTCCGGTTTAATGACAGGCCCCTCCCGGGAGCTTGCGATCTCTGGGGGGCCTCCACTGGCCCTTCCACCAAGGGGGGGGGCCCACAATAATGCCTGTTTTACCTAACAGCAGAAAAGGAGCGTCCTGCTCCTAACGCAGAGGCCAGGGGAAAGGGGGCACTCCCCGCGCCTTCCCCTGGTCCTGCCGTGAAGCCACAAGAAGATCGGACCCCTCCTGGGGCCGGAGCAGACACTCGCCTGCACCCGATGCGGTGCGCGAGTGTTCTTCCAGCTTCCCAGGCCGCTGCGGTGATCTTATTTAAAGGGGCACAATGCAGCAAGGAGCCTACGAGCTCCCAAGGCTCCATAAGCGCGCTGCAATCAGCGCTATGGCAGCCGCAACCACGGAGAAGCACCCCTCGTGAAGAAATGGATGCAGGGGTCAGGGGCCACAGCACCCTGCCCCTGGGGAGCAGAATCTTAAGACAAGGTCCTCAGGTGGAGGGCCCAGCTCCAGGCCAGCACAAGGGAAAGGCAGCAAGTTGCAAGTCCTTCACAGTGACCAGGCAGGTCACAGGTCAGCACAGCAGCAGCAGTCCATGGCGGTTCCTGGTGAGTCCTTTCAGCCTTTGGTGTCCAGTTCCAAGATGATTCCAAGAGTCTCCAAATTGTGGGGAAAATTCCCCTGTACTTATAGTCAGTTCTTACAGTGTTTTACAATGGTAGGGAGAGGAGGTTCCAGCCAGTTATAACTGGTTCTGGGAGTGCCCCCTCTCTCCTTTCAGCACAGGCTCCAAACATCAGTGGGGGGTTAACGACCCTATTATGTGAGGCCAGGGCACAGCCTTTACAAATGCAGGTGTGCCCCGCCTCTCCCTTCTCTCAGCCCAGGAAGACTATTCAGTATGCAGATGCACCTCTGTGACACCTCCACCCTCCCTGTGTACAGGCTGTCTGAAAAGTATGCACAAAGCCCCAACTGTCACTCTGCCCAGACGTGGATTGGAGTCAAGCTGCAAAACACCAGAGTCATAAGCACAGATAAATGCGCACTTTCTAGAAGAGGCATTTCTGTGATAGTAATAAAAAATACACCCACACCAGTAAGCAGCATTTATTATCACCATAACAACCATACCAAACACGCCTACGCTACCCCTCATAAATCAGGCAATACACCTTACACATAAGGCAGGGCATTTCTAATACAATCCTATGAGAAGGCAGCACTCACAGCAGTGAGACACCAGTTAGGCTGTTTGTCACTACCAGGACAGGCCACGCAACTTGGCACATGTCCTGCCTTTCTACATACATGGCACCCTGCCCATAGGGCTAGCTAGGGTGTACCTTAGGGGTGACTTACATGTAGTAAAAGGGGAGTTCTGGGCCTGGCAAGTAAGTTTAGATGCCAGTTCCCTGTGGCAGAAAACTGCGCACGCAGGCCCCGCGCTAGCAGGCCTGAGACAGGTTTGAAAGTCTACTTCAGTGGGTGGCGCAAGCAGCACTGCAGGCCCACTAGTAGTATTTAATTTGCAGGCCCTGGGTATAGAGATACCACTGTACAAGGGACTTATAGGTAAATTAAATATGCCAATTAGGTATAAGCCAATCATACCAACTTTAGATGGGAGAGCACCTGCACTTTAGCACTGGTCAGCAGTGATAAAGTGCTCAGAGTCCTAGAGCAAACAACGAGAGGTCAGAAAAACCAGGAGGAAGGAGGCAAAAAGACTGGGGATGACCCTGCGTAAGGCAAAAAGTCCAACACAACCCCTTACAAGCCAAAAGCCAGGGGAGAACAATCAATACCTTGATGTACTTCCCTGATTGGGGCGATAGAACAAGGACCCAGGCCCACAACAGAAGGGGCATGTTCCAGTTCTACGCCTTCCTGACTCCACTTGGATCTCTCTGTCAATGCTTCCCAGGCAGCCTAGACCAAACCACGGGGATTCTCTAGCTGCCAATGGCCAGAACCAGGCCCCAGGCCATCTAGGAGCCTCTGTTCTCTGTAACCATAACAAGTGGGGGGCGGTAGCCTCAGGTGCAAAGCAACCTGTCTCCACTCCACTTCCAATCAGTTCAGGGGCTCTACCCTGCCACTGATCCACCAACCTAGGGTCCGCACCGATAGGTTCTACAGGGGCTAGATGCGAGGCTCTCCTCCCTCTACCCCTCCGTCTAGGATCCCGCCCTCCTCTCCTAGGAGGGGTATCACCAGAATCCACACTTGCCAGGGTGCTGGGTACAGCAGCCCTGCACAACTCTCTCGCCAGCCCAGGATCACTACCTGGCGAATGGCCACCCAACCTAGGGACGACACCCTTGGGTTGCACCGGGGTCCGGGCGGGCTTCCCCCTCTCTGAACCCCACTTCCAGAGTCCTGCGTCTCCCCACCTCGGGAGAAGCCACCAGAAGTTTCACACGGGGTGAGCACACTAACCGCCCCCCCAACCAGGTCAGAGTTTACCCCCTGAACCTGTCTATCTAGTCCAGGGACGACACCCTTAGACTGGACCATTGCCCAGCGAACCAGGACTTCCTTGGGAGCACACCTACCCCCTACCAGATCAGAGCTTACCCCCTGAATCTGGCAATCCTTGGGAGCACACCTACTCCTCATCAGGTCAGAGTTTACCTCTGAACCTGATCATCCAACCCAGAGTCACCACCCTCCGGTTGAATCATTGCCTGGCGCACCAGGAATTCCTGGGGGGCACACCTTCCCGCCACCAGGGAAACACCCTCCCCAAGGGCCACACAAGAGTCTGGCTGGCGCAGGTCTCCTGACCTCTGCCCATCTGACAGAGTCTGGATCCCCCCAGCCCAGAAATGGTCTCACCAAGGTCATTCCTGGGGGGCTCTGCTCTCAGAGCTGACCCTTGACCCTCCAGGTTCTCCACTGGGGCCCGCAGCCCCCTCTCAACCCTAGGCCTGGATTTCTGCCTCCTCCGCTGTAGAGCGAGACTACCAGACACCAGGACCAGCGGAACGCTATCACCAGCCACCCGCCCAAGTCCTAATGACAAAATGGGACCCTTCCGAACAGCTGGCCCTACGGCACAGGCTAGGCTCACCTCCTGGCGTTCACTCATGGAACTCTCCAGGACCTGGGACTGGAGCTCGGGTACCCTGGGCCTCAGCCCAACCCCATTCCCTCTCCTCTGAGACTGGACATGGGGTGCCTTACCCGCCCCAATACACTGGGACCTACCTGGGACACAAGCCTTTCCCACCACACCTGGTTGGGAAACACCTAGACCATTCTCATTAGGAACACCCCCTAATGCCACACCAGACCCTCTGGTACGCAACCAGAAGTCTGCCTCCTTTGCAAGCCCCCTGGGGTCAGAGAGCTCACACACTGACAAGTGTTGGCGTAACTCTGAAAAACAACAACGAATCAGGTGCTCTCTGACAATCAGATTAAACAGCCCTTCAAAATTGTTTACTGTGCTACCCTTCACCCATCCATCTAGTGCAATGCAGCAATTCTCCACAAACTCCTCCCAAGACTGGTGGGATAGTTTCTTACCACCCCTAAACCTTTTTCTGTATTCCTCAGGGGAAAAACCATACTTCACAATCAGTGCATTTTTTTACAGTGGAGTACCCCTCCCTGTTACTCTCTTCTAGAGTCAGTAGGGCATCCCTCCCCTCCTCAGGAATAAAGCTCCCTAGGCCAGTTCCCCAATCCTTCTCAGGGATCCTGCGCTCTACCAGAGCCCTCTCATATTCCTTTAACCACTGACGTATGTCACCCCACTCTTGGAACCAAGGTACCAGATCTATGGGTATGTGAGGAACATCTTTGCTACAGCACTGTACATTGCTGCCACCACTGGACTCCACCTGCAGCGCTGGTGAGTCCAGAACCTTCAGACAGCGCTCTAGAGTGAGTCTTTCTATGGCAAAGGCCCTCTCTGCCTCTGCGCCATTCTCTCCTGTACTAAGGCCTTCTCTACCTCAGCCCTTATCTCCTCTACAGCTTGGCGCGCTAACTACAACTTCAGGTCCCTCTCTTCCCGCCTATCTCTTAGCTCATCAGGCGTCCTGGAATGAGAGGTAGCCCTGCTTCTTACACTGGACCCAGCAAGGGACTCCCTATCACTGGGGCCTTCCCTGTCCACTGGCATCCCCAACCCGTCATTCTCACCCTCCTGATCAGTCTCTCTACCACTCTCTAGGGATGAGGTCTGGGAGCCCTCCCATTGGGAACCCTCGCTACACTCAGGATCCTCTGGGCACCCCCTAAGCACACTCCCTCCCTGGGTATATGTCACAAACCTTTCAAAGAAATTCAGAGATCTCCTGAGGTCCCCTTCTACAGGCAGCCCTCTCTCTCTCTACAGAACCCCTCTAATTCCTCCTGCGTGTAAAACGGCAGGTCCTCTAAATCAAAGGTAAGCCCCATCTTGAAAAGGTACAAATAACTCAAATGTGACAACCACAATACCCAAGCGTGAGAACTGAAAACAAGAAAAATGCCCAAAGAGAGAAAGTTAAGAGAAGCCAAACATGTGATGGTCTAAACACAATCCTTGTAGTGAAATAATGAGTCACAATGGTATTGTGCAGGCGCAAGTCCTATCCTCACTGCTGACAACCAATGTTAGAAATGGGGTTTCTGGTTGGCTAAGGTATGCACCTCAGCCAGGCAGAACTTACCACTCTAGTCAGGGCAAGGGAGTTACACGTCCAAGATAACCCCTGCTCACCCCCTTGGTAGCTTGGCACAAGCAGTCAGGCTTAACCTGGAGGCAATGTGTAAAGCGTTTGCACAACACACACAACACATGTGACGCAATATCCCCACCACAAAGGAAACACAACACCAGATTATAAGAAAATATACGGTATTGTACACAAGGCAATTATCAGACCAAACATCACATATCAGTACTATCCTGCTACCTTAGCAGTTGTCAGAACGTTACACATTAGTTACTCTGCAACCTAGCAGTAGTCACACATTACATACAGGTTACTCAGTATTCTGCAACATAAGCAGTAGTCAGGAAAACACGTTATTACATCACAGCACTTGTCATAAGAATATCATAAAATGCCCATAGTAGGAACATTAGAAAACATATGGCAAGTTAGAAAAACATATTAGCAAGCATGTCCATAAAAGGAACATTTGCATACACATATGTAAAACCATCAAACGCAGGTAGGTAATATATGAATCAAACAAAAGTCGGTAGAAAGAACTTTGGATTGCAACTATATTAGTCCTTTAAACAGTACCTGGTTGGATGAAGGCACCTCCAGGTCGTAGAAGGCGAACAATGGGGCCCCCGGCGCTCCTATGCGCAAAACGGGGGCCTCCCTTATACTCTGGGGTCAGAGGAGGGCGACATGCATCTCCTCTCTTTTATAGACAGGCCCCTCTGGGGACCGTGATTACTAGGGGCCCCCCAGGGCCTCAACCGGCCCTCACGAGGGGGGCCAAAGCCAGCAAAAACAACTTAGGGCAGGAGGGGGCACCACACACCCCCTCCAGTTTAATGACAGGCCCCTCCTGGGAGCTTGCAATCTCTGGGGGGCCCCCCCGGGCCTCCACTGGCCCTTCCACCAAGGGGGGGGGGCCACAATAATGCCCGTTTTACCTAACAGCAGAAAAGGAGCGTCCTGCTCCTAACACAGAGGCCAGGGGGAAGGGGGCACTCCCCGCGCCTTCCCCTGGTCCTGCCGTGAAGCCACAAGAAGATCGGACTCCTCCTGGGGCCCGAGCAGACACTCGCCTGCACCCGATGCGGTGCGCGAGTGTTCTTCCAGATTCCCGGGCCGCTGCGGTGATCTTATTTAAAGGGGCACAATGCAGCAAGGAGCCTACGAGCTCCCAAGGCTCCATAAGCGCGCTGCAATCAGCGCTATGGCAGCCGCAACCACGGAGAAGCACCCTTCGTGAAGGAATGGATGCAGCGGTCAGGGGCCACAGCACCCTGCCCCTGGGGAGCAGAATCTTAAGACAAGGTCCTCAGGTGGAGGGCCCAGCTACAGGCCAGCACAAGGGAAAGGCAGCAAGTGGCAAGTCCTTCACAGTGACCAGGCAGGTCACAGGTCAGCACAGCAGCAGCAGTCCATGGCGGTTCCTGGTGAGTCCTTTCAGCCTTTGGTGTCCAGTTCCAAGATGATTCCAAGAGTCTCCAAATTGTGGGGAAAATTCCCCTGTACTTATAGTCAGTTCTTACAGTGTTTTACAATGGTAGGGAGAGGAGGTTCCAGCCAGTTATAACTGGTTCTGGGAGTGCCCCCTCTCTCCTTTCAGCACAGGCTCCAAACATCAGTGGGGGGTTAACGACCCTATTATGTGAGGCCAGGGCACAGCCTTTACAAATGCAGGTGTGCCCCGCCTCTCCCTTCTCTCAGCCCAGGAAGACTATTCAGTATGCAGATGCACCTCTGTGACACCTCCACCCTCCCTGTGTACAGGCTGTCTGAAAAGTATGCACAAAGCCCCAACTGTCACTCTGCCCAGACGTGGATTGGAGTCAAGCTGCAAAACACCAGAGTCATAAGCACAGATAAATGCGCACTTTCTAGAAGTGGCATTTCTGTGATAGTAATAAAAAATACACCCACACCAGTAAGCAGCATTTATTATCACCATCACAACCATACCAAACACGCCTACGCTACCCCTCATAAATCAGACAATACCCCTTACACATAAGGCAGGGCATTTCTAATGCAATCCTATGAGAAGGCAGCACTCACAGCAGTGAGACACCAGTTAGGCTGTTTGTCACTACCAGGACAGGCTACGCAACTTGGCACATGCCCTGCCTTTCTACATACATGGCACCCTGCCCATAGGGCTACCTAGGGCATACCTTAGGGGTGACTTACATGTAGTAAAAGGGGAGTTCTGGGCCTGGCAAGTAAGTTTAGATGCCAGGTCCCTGTGGCAGAAAACTGCGCACACAGGCCCTGCGCTAGCAGGCCTGAGACAGGTTTGAAAGTCTACTTCAGTGGGTGGCGCAAGCAGCACTGCAGGCCCACTAGTAGTATTTAATTTACAGGCCTTGGGTATAGAAATACCACTGTACAAGGGACTTATAGGTAAATTAAATATGCCAATTAAGTATAAGCCAATCATACCAACTTTAGATGGGAGAGCACCTGCACTTTAGCACTGGTCAGCAGTGATAAAGTGGTTAGAGTCCTAAAGCCAACAGCGAGAGGTCAGAAAAACCAGGAGGAAGGAGGCAAAAAGACTGGGGATGACCCTGCGTAAGGCAAAAAGTCCAACAGTTACCTTTTTAAATTTAGTAACAGATAAATTCAGTTTGGGAGCAGACAGAGAAATATATCTTCCACTCACGTTTAGGAAGTTGGCATTTTTCTCTTTAAACCAAATGTACCTTCTGTCAGTGTCCGGGGTCACAGGACTGTTAATGGCTCTCCTCCTGTGGTGTAATGTGCATTTCTTCCAGAGGACAAAATGGCCTTGGGTGCAGGGAAGGGAGTTCCTCTTATGAGCAGAATGGAATCTGGGGTATTACTGCCCTTCCTGAGCTTCAAAGGGTAGCCTCATGGCTATAACCAGCACCCACCTGATGTCTGAAGATGCCTGCCTTGTGACTGGCAAATGCAGCTCAAACCACATTGGAGTAGACCAAGGGAAGGGGGAAGAACTGACCAGAAGCAGTTTAAGGTTAGACCAAAAGGGGATGTCCCCGACAGACAGGCTGGAACTGGGTATAAAAGTGGCACCCTCAGAACCTTTCATGAGAACACTCTGGAGCCCGTGTAGACTCAGGAGGACTGCCCTGCTGCCTGAAGCCTGAAAGTAGACTGGACCTGTCTGCCTTGATCCCAGGACCCCAGAGGTGACTCCAAGGGTCAGTTGGCTGATATCCTGTTAGAGGTACAGGGAAACAACATGCTTTCAGAGGCCTTTCTCTTAAACTGCCCAGCTAAACCTGTATGAACCCTCCTTCAGGCCTCAGTTCTAACCCCATAAAGTGCCTCCCCAGGTCATGGACCTTTGGCTGGTCCTAAAGTGTACTCCTTCAACCTCAAAACTGCAAGAATTAGTCATCAGGTCAAGAACAGATGTTCTGCTTTCTTTGTGTCAAAAAGAACCATCTCCAGACTCCTTGCAACCAGAGTTCGCCGAGGCCAATGTAGACACTGCACCCATCTGCCAAAGATACCTATCTGGCTACAGACATTGGACTTCACCTGCACAGGCTCTTCTCTTCAGCACCACCCACCACACATCCCACAAACATGAAGCTCTGACTGCTGACCAGCTCTTACATCGACACAACCGCTCCACCACCACAAAGTTCAACACAAAGTTCTGACTGAGGCCTGAGACTTCAGCAACCTGTAGTCAATGTTCAACCGCAACAAGCCTGTCGACAAGAGCTTCTTGCATGAAATCTGGACTACATTCAAAGGTGTAAACTTTCCACTGCGACAAACCTGGTCCATGTATCTGACCTGTCCTCTATTACACTCAACGTGATCTTTTGTCTTTGACCCGGTCCTGTGCGACCAGATATGCGAGTGGCACTTTGTGCTCCTTGGTGCTAGTTTTATTTTAAAGTTTAAAAATTCATAATTCCAGTTCCACTTATTGGATTACTGTCGTTTTGGTGTAATTTTAGTTATAGAAATGTTATCTATTTGTTGAGGTCTGGCATTAGCTGTGACCTTTTGAGTTTACTAAAATAATATATATAATATACTTACTTAAAGGGGATTTCAGCCACCTCTCTTCACCCAGCGGTTGGTTGTTGGGTCATTCCCATTTTGTTCTCCTCACCATGGCACAGTTCATGGGGCTATTGGCCAGCCTACTTAACCCTCTGGTCAGTCTCACTTTGAGTCACTGCATTTTGCCTTTCACAAAGTACACATTCATAGGTAAGGAGTTCCCTTTAATGCCAGTGTTGTCTGATGTGATAGTAAGATGCATTTGAAGGGGACACAGAGCACTTTCCAGCTCTATCAGTTCCTGTCTCCTTCCAGTACTTTTGTAAATTCCTTTTAAAGTGGATTGCTGCTATTTCACAGCATAACAAATTGTGTTTCTGGACTCGCTTTCATCAATAGTTCTTTCCTAAACTTTACCCAATAAGAAAACCAAACTTTATGGTGTTTAATATGCAGCACACTTGTAAAAGGTTTATTTAAACAACGTTGTGCTGTAAATTGGGTTATAGTATCTAATCTTTTATACTGTGAACCTTCTTTTATTCCTTCCTTCTATTTTCTTTCTTTCATTCCTTCTTGCCGTCTTTTTAGCCTTCTTTCATTCGTTGGTTCCTTCTTTCCTTATTTTGCCTTTCCTTTTTTCTTTTTTCTTTGTTTTCTTTTCTCTTCCTTTCTTTTCATTTGTCATCTGTTGCTTTTATTTCCCCCTCTTTCCTTAGATTTCTCACTTTCCTTTGACTTTCTTTAATTCCTTCTTTCTTCATTTGTCCTTTCTTTCTCTTTTGTCTGGTTTCATTCTTTCTTTTCTTTGTTATATTTTGACTACTTTCATTTTTTCCTTCTTACCCTATTTCTTGCCTTCCTTCCTTGCTTGTTTTGCCTTTATTCTTTCCTTTCCACAACTTTGTTACCTTCCTTATTTTTCCCTTTTTCTTTCCTTCTTTGTGGCCTTCTTTCCTTCTTACTTTCGTCTTTGTTGTATTTCTTTCCTTCTTACCTTCTTTACTTCCTGTTTTCTTTTTCCTTTTTCTTTCTTGCTTTCTGTTTGCTTCTATCCTTTATTCTTTTTTACACTTTTCTTTTTTGTTTCCTCCTTACTATCCTCCCATCTTTCTCTTTTATTCTTTTTCATTATTTCCTTTTCTTTTTCACCTTCTTTGTATTTTCTTTCCTTTTCTTTCTTCCCTTCTGTCTTACTTTCTGTCCTCCCTTCTTCCTTTCTGTTTTAACCTCTTTTCTTCCCTCCCTGCCTGCTTTCCTTCCTTTTTTAGCCCTTCATCCTTCCTTTTCTGTCTGCCTTCCTTCCTTTTTTGTCTGCCTTCCTTCTTTTTTCCTTTCCTTCCTTAATTTCTTTCTTTCTTGCCTCCTTTCTGAAAGATGACCCTAACAACCAATGCCAGACCAGTGTTTTTTTTACATCTGTGTTAGCCAAGACCTTTTGATTTTACTACACAGATGTATAATACTTACTCATAGGAATTTTCAGCCAGACTTCGTTCACTAGCTTTTGATTGTGTCATTCACATTTTACCACTCACTACAGCATGCATCAAGGGACAATGTTATCCCACTTAATCCACTGGGTGACTTTAGTATGAGTTATGGTGTGCTACCCTTTCACAAGGAGCACATCCACAAACAAGGTGATTCCCTTCAGTGGCAGATGTACCATGGTAATGTGTACTTTTCTGAGACCAGCCAAATTACTTTTGCCTTTAGTGACCTTTTTTTTAGATTTAATGAGGGCCTGACAACTTCCTGAAAAATAAAGTTTTGCGAAAATTGTGACAAAACAAAAATTGCCAAAAAACCTGGCAGACGCGGCTAGACCAATTGGCTTTGCCAATGCTTGTTCTAAATTGGTTTAGATTTGTCATGCATTGTGTTTTCACTTTATTACTGTTTGAAGTGCTGCATAAACACTTTCCACATTGCCTCTAATTTAAGCCTGATTGCTTTGTGCCAAGTTACCAGAGAGTTATGCATGGCTTTATTTAGTGACTTTTGTGGTTCTCCCTGACACATATTGTGTTTAATATTTAAATAGGCTCTCACCCCTCTTAACTAATAACCCAGTTTCTTACAGTAGACCAGACAATCTATTTTATTAGAAATTTTCCATAATTATTATTTGTTAGACCTTGTCGTGGAATGCCAAAGGGCAGGCAGGTGCTACTGGGCCACAAACAAGGGGGGTGGGGTATTTCGGATCTGCTATCCCAGAGTCAATTCTGCTTTTCACCTGTCAACTGGCTAAGTCCCCCACTTCTGTACTTCCCTCTCTTAGTAATGAGAGTGAGCAGTCCAAAGCATATCAGGGAGGTAGGGTGGGCGGGGTAGAGACTCAGAACTGAAGCGATCAAACAATAGACACAATAAGTAAACATCGACCTCAGTGGTCTTTATATAGAAAAGTAGTACTTAACACACATCACAACTCAATACAATCCATAGGGAATATATCAGCAGTGCAGAGAAGAATTCTACGGATGCTATTGGGGTTATTACACAGACAAACAGAATCTTTAGATTTAAGGTCAGGTGCGGGCTCACATTGGTAAAATAGAGCAGATTTGATAAGTTCTGTGACCCATAGTTCAATCCATATGCTATGGCCAGTCGGATCTCTTAAGCTGACTGAAATAATCTCAACAAAGTCCCAACAAAACTTATTAATCAAGTTTTCAGTCAATGTTTTGTTCCAGTGTTAGCTTTATCTGAGGTAATGCACACTCTGGCTGTCCAAGTTTGCATGTGCAAGGACCTGTGCAAGGCACTTTGATCGTCTTGTCCATGGTGCAGGGCAGGCATCCTAAGGATGCATCAAAGGAAGAATCAACAAAAGTCCTCTGTTTTTTCTTTTGGTGATTGCTGGATAAGCAACACTGCAAGTTGCAGATTGATGTTGGTTTATCTTGGGTATGCAGAGATGGCGGGAGACCCTCAGGTACACTGGGGTCTACTACAAGCAAACGTCCACAGCAAGCTGCCTCTAATGTGGGCCACTCTTCTCTCTAGATTCTGCAGCTGGGCTGCCTCTCCAATATACAGCGTCTATGGGGCAAGCTGCTCCTTCTCCCCTCTCAGCAGACAGGAAGGCTTACATGTCCCATTGTGACCCATCCCCTACACCTCAGGGACACTGACTATGGTTACGTTCTCAGATAGTTTCTTTAGATGACAACAGCTTTCCAAGAACTTTGTGGAATATCCTGTTCTTGGTCAGTGAAGAACTTGGAACAGCATCCAAGAGGGAGTGTTTCGGTCCGACTTTTAGTCACATTGCCTAAAGTTCAGGAACCAATTCTTTTTCAGATTTCATTTTCTACCTGCAGCACTTATACAGCCTTAGTGTGAGGTAATGGCTCTTCCAGCAGGTGGTAATTAGGCTGGCTCTAAATAGGAGTACCCATAACATGAACCGAATAAATACGGGCCCAGCGGCCCGAGTTCGCACTTGCGGTTGTGTGTCAGACTGCTACCAAGTGGGCAGGGGTACCAGACAAGGGTGCCCTCTGTCACTGCTGTTATTTGATTTAGCAATAGAGCCATTGCAAGCTCTTGCCACTACTACAAGGACGGTGTTCAGGGAATCCTAACTGGGGAACATACCCATTATATTGCACTGTATGAGGATGACCTATTGATTTACCTTAGCCATGCATCCACAGAACTAGCCCCTGCTAGAGGGCCCCTAGAGTGCTTCGGACTTTATTCTGGACTAAGGGTTAATTGGCAAAAATCGCAGGTGTTCCTTGCGTTGCTGAATAGATCACCACCACCCAAGCTGGAGGGAGTACAAAAGACGGCCACTTGCTTTAGATATCTGGGAGTCCAACTCCACCACAACCTAGTAGACTTGCAAGATAACATGGGGAAGGCTACAAGAGGCCTAAGGAGGTCTATGGTGTTCTGGACAACCCTCCCCTTATTGGTGGCGGCTAGGGCGGCACTACTGAAGATTATTTTTGAGTACTCCCGGTATGGATACCTGGGAATGTGTTCAGGGAGCTGGGCTCCATGGTGGTGGCCTTTCTACGGGTATTGGGCAGATGGCGCATTGCCTTGAATACCTTAAAAATACCAAGTGCTTAGGTTGGCCTTTCAGTGCAAGATTTCGAGAACTACTATTTAGCAGCACAGCTACAATGGCTGACATAATGGGTGGCGAGTCGACTGACACCAGGACGAGTCGTCTCCCCTAGAACACCTGATATTAGCACTTTGATGCCCATGATATTGAGGATATGGCGTTTGAAAGAGGGGGACTCCACAGAGTTTAGAGTGCTGCACTGTTGCTAGATGAGAGTACCATGGAAGACCCATACAAGGATTCCATACTCACTAGATATCTTGTTGAGACATATGGGGGTACCGCCTTGTGGAGGGGACTGGAGGGGAATAGCGAACTGGGTGGAAGCGGGGACATCAAAGATTGGTGACCTCTCTAGAGCGGGAGCTCTCCTTTCATTTGAAGACTTTGGGTCGGATTATGATCTGCTGGGTTGGCCAGTTTTTACTATACAGGGCAGTGGCGACATTGGGCAGGGGGGACTAGAAGAGTCTTGGCACCATAGGACCTGTCAGTATGTTTTTACCGCTGCTGGGACATATAAAGCGGTCACTTGTTTGTACAGAGCGATTGGGGAGGATGTCCAGATGCCCTTAACAGGCCTCCGCACTAAATGGGAAATGGACCTGGAGAGCCCCATACCTGAGAAGAACTGGTCAGACATTCTGGAGAGAGTACCTAAGGTATCACGGAACGTCCACTTCAAGCTCATTACCTGTGACGTGATACATTGGGCCTACTTAACTCCGGGAAGAATTCATTGGTATTTTCGCTTTGAAAGCTCAGGGAACAAATCACTGATGTGCTAGCTGACATTATACACAGGGAAGAGCCATGCACCCCATAGCACTGTTTGCCCAGTTTGTTCCGACACGCAGCCTAGACATGGCTAGAGCATGGGACTCATTGGTAGAGAGTTTGACGCACCCCCAGGTCTCACCGGTGGGTATGCCACAGGGCACACCGTGAGGGGAAGGGATACATACCCTCTCAGGTATATCTGAGTAAAGAAATAGGATATTGTGTGTAAGGTCACTATTCTACTGCCCATCAACTGTTTCAAAAGACTTTTATGTTTTTGTTATTAGACCTGTGTACCAAGGACCACTCCTAAACTACTTGATGCAGTATATAATAGAAGAGGGGCAAGAAGGGAAGGGAGGGGGGCTAGGCTAGGGGTTGCATATGATTGTGGCACGTCCAGAAGTGAAATATGTCTGATGCAATGTATGCTTTGGCAGGGGGGGTTACAAATGAGAGATGTATGTTGTATATCAAAACCACAATAAAATAAGTTTCGAAAAAACATGAACAGAATAAGTGTGAAACTGCCTGTCATCACTCTTCGTGAATAGTCTATTCAAAGGGAAAACTAAAGTACCAGGCCCTGCCTGGAAACTTTTTAACGTCTAGCAACTGCAATCTGCGTACTTATCCTTATTTTCCATCATCAGCCAAATGGCAGTGCTCAGAAAAGACTAATCTGAAATTCCTGCCGAAAAGGTTACTATTGGAGCTCTAAAGGCAGCCCTGTGTCCATCCCTCAATACCACAGTATCTAGGGCTACACCGTCCACCTCAACAATGCAGGCAATATAGTTCCATAGTCCGGGAGAGGCCAGATCATGACCACCATCTTGTGCACTGGTTAGCAAAAAATGGGTCCCGCATTCATTCAGTAGCCAACAACATGGAGCACCTGCCACAATCTGTCACCATACATGTATCTCACATACACTTGGAGATGTTGGGGCATAAAATTCCTATGACATACAAATATGTGGTAATAGCTGACAAGCTTGACAGGAGGCATGCTCTGTTATTACTAACTAGTATTATGTCCCTCATTTTGTGATTATAGGCATTTATTGTGTTGTAAACTGAAAACAAACTAAGAGAATAGAAATCCTCTGAAGGTGGGATGATGCATTGTTTGTACCCAAGATGTAGCTGTTTTATGAAGAGGTATGTTTCACTGCTGTTCCCCAGCACATAAAAATCGCAAGGATAATTTGAATGCCCTTTCATAACATGCCCAGGCCAGTCAGAATCTTTTATTGGACCCAGGGCAAAACTAGTTATGGGACCCTGCCCCCGAAACCCTGACCAAAATGTGTGACAATTACTTTTCTTCACTCTGCTTCCTTTTCAGTGATCATCACATTTGAGAGTAACTTTAAATCATTTACTTCAGAATGTGCACTGTACAAAAACCTCTCTTATATGGTTTAATAGACCATAATATTGATCCATCTATGACAACAGTAATTGCACTGTATAGGAGGCATACGACAACGGACTTGCCTTTTGGGTCACTAATTACATTTTCATCAGGGCAGAAGAGGAAAGAATGCAATATCCTTCCAGGATCTAAACTACACAAGCTTGACCAAGCTATGTGACACCAGGACATTCCTTTTCTCCATTCTGTCTCCTTTTTCATGATCACCACATTTTACAGCACCCTGAAATAGTTCAGGATGCACACTGTAGAACACTCACTTTTCTTGTTTATGGTTGAAAAGTCCACAATGCTGTTCTGTCTATAAAAATAAAAGGTTTATATAGGAAGAGACAGCACAACTGACTTGCCTCTTAAGTTATGATTAAAATTGTCACAGCAGAAAGTGTGTGCTTCCCTAATATCAATAAAGGGCACTCACAGCAGTTATATAGCCTAATGTGCTAAAGTAAAACAATCTAAAATGCTATTTTTAAGTATCTCAGCTATAAATAAGATGGCAGCCTCCAACATGTGTAGAAGAGCCAGAGGTCCAGGCTGAGCCAAGAGCTGTTCTCTTAAGCCTCCGTGGCACTGAGTTTTCAGACAGGATCTAACACAGATGTGGCTGTAAAGAATTATGGGACCCAACCAGAACCACTTCACTACCACTGCCCTACTGGTGCTAGCAGTGAGACAGGAGATGTTTTGGTGTTGGGCATATAGTTTGCGATCTCAAAGCATATGCACTCCCACTGCCCACACCCAGTCAGTTGCGAGTGTGGCTTGGCAGCATGGGCACTGTCTGTTTCATAGTGCAGGCTGTGACTACAATGACTCATTCTGAGAAACAATCTGCATACGGACGACCTTGCCAATAGCCAGTTGCAAAACCTGATCCATACCCCCTCCTACTTCTGAGGCTGGTGAACATACCCTTTAAAGCAAGAGTTGCTACACAATATTTTATATGCCGTACCTATATTCCTGGAAAGACACTTGATCCCACAGGAGCACTATTTAAGCACCAAAACAAGTCAATGGAAAAGGGAGCTGTTTGATGCTTGGCCTCCTATTCTTAATTTTTTTGTACACCAATAAAAACATGTTGTGCTCACTCCCCTAATATTTTAATATATAGGTCTAACAGTATAACAAAGGGAGAAAATAAATGTTGGCATAAGTGACTTAACCTCATCCAAACCAAGGAACCCAATAACTAGGAGACGGCACAACCAGTGAACAGCAGTACTCTTGAATACATGCTAGAGCAAGACATTGAACCCACAATTAAGCATCCTACATGAGGTATGCTAGGGTCACCCTGTATAAGTACATGAATGCCTGGTCAATCCATAGGGAGTTTGACTATTTCTTGCAGGAGTTATGTACTTCCTGTATGTTTATGTCTATTTATAAACATTATACAACAATACTTTAACGTCTCTCGCTCTCCCTTTAGTGAGTTAGGAACCTGTTTTGTACCTGTCCATTATGTGTGAAAGAATTGTGTGATGTTAGTTGTGCTGTTACCACCTGTCCCTAACTTACTATATATCCTAGGTAAGGTTGCGCTGTGGATGTCCATATTGTACCTTTATTGTGTTGTGAAGCTCGGTATAAAAAATTTCACTCCACATGAGAAAAAAAAATCCACATTGTCAATGCTTGTTTTAATGTATGATGTGAGTAAAAGAGTGAGCCCTCATAAAATACGTGAGCAGAGTTTAATTTTGGTTTTATGTGTGAAACAACATTATTTAACTTGATTAGGCAACTTCGTAAATTTTTAAAAGAGAGCTCGACAAGTGGTTCCATGTCATATATAACACCTTCAATCGATTTTGGCAGTTTACCCATCAGCAATTTACATGTTAGGGTTTTGATCCCACAATGAAAATCTTAAAAGCAAAACTGCACTTTCCACAATGCAACAGCATTTTAAAAACCTAGTACTTTGAATGTAATGTAATTTTTTTCTAAACTAATATTTCTACAATGAAAGATAATTTTAATTAAAAGAAAAAAGAACCAACATGCAATTGTGCATGCCTGACCTGATATCTTTATCAGACACACACACACACTTTGGCTGGCAGGTTTAAAAAACAAGTAGCTGGCAATTTTTTGTGACATTGATACATGAGAAAATTAGATTAGACATATCCCTATCAATTTTTATTTACCTTTTGGAGTATTATTTTCTGCAAGATGAGCAAATGTTTTCAAATGAAAGTAATATTTTGGACACAACCCTCAGAATTATGTTTAGAAAGAATAATTCAATCTCTCAGATCCATGAAAATTTAAGGCTGTGGTTTGAATTAAATTTTACCGACGTTTAGATTTAAGCAATTTATCTAGCTGTTTTACATGCTCTATTTTCGTAGGCAAGGATATGGTTAATTAGCCATCACTATCCTGTGCTCAAGGGTTTAACTGTTTTTAACATCATAAAGAGTGAGCGCTAGCAGCTATTTGCCTACACTTCAATTATGGGCCTGACCAGAATGTGTGGGTGTATAATGAGGTGATAAGAAATTAACTGGTTTACCTCTTGATAGGTAGTTGATGATATATGGGTACCTCTGCTGTACTTTATAAGGATTTTGTAATTGAGCAAGCCGTTTTATGACCCTATAGAGGAACAAGGCCATGGAAGTCCGAGGTGACTTCCAATATCCTTACAATGTGTGGTGGGGTACTTTATTCCTTATAATGCATGGTCACACCATACACCTTCCCAAAAAACACTCATATCCTCAGTGTGGTGCTCTTTCATATCAAACAGATAGGATGCTAGTAAACATGAATAATAAAATTAGAATGTCTAGTGTAAAATTAAACACATCAAAAACCAGTTCCATATTTTTTTTGCAAAAAGCTATTAGAATCCTTTAGATCAAGTCAGATTAAAAAAGTTCTATAGCTTAGAATGTATAGAAATATGCAGACATCCTATCTTTCCTATTATTACATAAAGTGTGGAAAATATATAAACGTTTCCACAAATAGCTCCTTTCTGCTTATCACTGTCCATCTAGAAAACCCCAGCAGAAGAAAGAAAAGCCACAATTGATTTCATTTTTTAAAGTGTGGCTTTAATGTTGCTCTTTGTCCTGCCTTTCCTCTCAGCTGCTAGCTCTGGCAGCAGGCACTGTGACATGAGAACTCAACTGCAATACGTTATTAATTACAGTTAAGAAGGCTATGTCATTCCTTTATTACAACCGGCTAGGGATGTCACAAGTCGCTTGTGATAAGAAAATTAGAGACTGCATTTTATACAGGGATTGCGGGCTCTCTCATATTACATGGCTATTAACAATCATACCCTAATATGAACCACCATGCACAAATAGACATACTTGCTGACTCGGTCAAGTCTTCAAGTTAAAATACCTGAACCATAGCATTCTAGATATATTGCCATACTGTAGCTAAAAGTGTACCATTCTATTTTATACAACTGGTTTTAGGACATGTTTTTCATGTAGAAACAAACAAGACGCATATATTCTGAAAGAAGAGATAATTAAGAAGCTTCTTCATCTATATATTTCAGTATCAAATTGAGCTCAGTGAGAGAGGCTGTCTGCTGTTTAACCTCTTAGCTGCTGGGCCTTCCCCTCCCCACCCGCAGTGTTGAGCCTTTTTTTGGCTATTTTGGGTAGTTCGCGCTTCATAACCTTTTTGTCCACATAAGCTATCCACACCAAGTTTGTGGCCTTTTTTTCCAACATCCTAAGGATTCTAAAGGTACCCAGAGTTTGTGGGTTCCCCTGGAGGAGACCAAGAAATTAGCCAAAATACAGCAAAAATGGGATAAAGGGGCTGCAGAAGGCGGCTTGTGGTTTTGTCCCTGAAAATGGCATCAACAAAGGGTTTGCAGTGCTAAAATCACCACCTTCCCAGCTTTCAGGAACAGGCAGACTTGAATCAGAAAACCACATTTTTCAACACAATTTTGGCATTCTACTGGGGCACACCCCATTTTTACTATTTTTTGTGCTTTCAGCCTCCTTCCAGTTAGTGGCAGGAATGGGTGTGAAACCAATGCTGGATCCCAGAAAGCTAAACATTACTGAACAGTAGACATAATTCTGAATTCAGCAAGGGGTCATTTGTGGAGATCCTATAAGGTTTTCCTACAGAAAATAACAGCTGAAATAAACAAAATTTAAACTGAGCTGAAAAAACCAACCATTTCTCTCCACGTTTTACTCTAACTTTTTCCTACAATGTCAGATTCTTTAAAGCTATAAACCGCTACGTCTGCTGGACTCTTCTGGTTGTGGGAATATATAGGGCTTGTAGGTTCATCAAGAACCCCAGGTACTGAGAGCCAATAAATAAGCTGCACCTTGCAATGGGTTTTCATTCTATACCGGGTATACAGCAATTCATTTGGTGAAATATAAAAAGTGAAAAATAGGAATCAAGGAAACCTTTGTATTTACAAAATGGGCAAAAGATAACGTGTTGAGAAGCAGTGGTTATTTGCACATCTCTGAATTCCGGGGTGCCCATATTAGCATGTGAATTACAAGCCATTTCTCAAATAAATGTCTTTTTTACACACTGTCTTACATTTGGAAGGACAAAAAGTAGAGAAAGACAAGGGGCAATAACACTTGTTTTGCTATTCTGTGATCCCCCAAGTCTCCCGATCAAAATGGTACCTCACTTGTGTGGGTAGGCTTAATGCTCGGGACAGGAAACACAACATGGACACATCACATTTTTACATTGAAATCTGACTTGTTTTTTGCAAAGTGCCTAGCTGTAGATTTTGGCCTCTAGCTCAGCCGGCACCTAGGGAAACCTACCAAACCTGCACATTTTTGAGAACTAGACACCTAGGGGAACCCACAATGAGGTGACTTGTGGGGCTCTCACCAGGTTCCGTTACCCAGAATCCTTTGCAAACCTCTACATTTTGCCAAAAAAACACTTTTTCCTCCCATTTCGGTGACAGAAAGTTCTGGAATGTGAGAGGAGCCACAAATTTCTTTCCACCCAGCGTTTCCCCAAGTCTCCCGATAAAAATGGTACCTCACTCGTGTGGGTAGGCATAGCACCCGCGTCAGGAAATGCCCCAAAACACAACGTGGACACATCATATTTTCCCAAGGAAAACAGAGCTGTTTTTTGGAAAGTGCCTTGCTGTGGATTTTGGCCTTTAGCTAAGCCGGCACCTAAGGAAACCAACCAAACCTGTGCAGTTTTTTAAAACTAGACACCAGGGGAATCCAAGATAGGGTGACTTGTGGGGCTCTCACCAGGTTCTGTTACCCAGAATCCTTTGCAAACCTCAAACTTTGGCCAAAAAACACTTTTTTCTCACATTTCGGTGACAGAAAGTCCTGGAATCTGAGAGGAGCCACAAATTTCCTTCCAGCCAGCATTCCCCCAGGTCTCCTGATAAAAATTGTACCTCACTTGTGTGGGTAGGCCTAGCGCCCGCGACAGGAATAGATCACACAACGGTCAATGTTGGTCCTTACATGAGGCAACTGTTGACTCTGGGGTGACCTATTCCTGACGCAGGCACTAGATACAGGCACTCAAGTGGGGTAGTGTTTTAATCAGGATAGGTGAGGAATCACTGGGTGGTAGGAATTTTGTGGATCCCAACATATTCCTGTAGTTTGTGTGACAGAAATGCAAGAAAAAATAGAGTTTGTTTTCAACATTTCAGCTTTGCAGGGTATTCTGGGTAATAAAACTGTGGTGAATCCACACAAGTCACACATCTGTGGACTGCCCCGGATGTCTAGTTTCCAGAAATGTCTGGGTTTAGTATGTTTCCCTATATGGCCGCCGAGCCCAGGACCAAAAACACAGGTGCCTGCCTTACAAAACCAGTTTGTTTTGTGTTATGTAATTTTGATGTCACCACAATACGATTCCATCGTATGACTCCACGTGCACTGCATTATTAAAAGTTCTTAGCAGCTCACATTTCTTATTTCCTTACTGCCCTTAGGATGCATAATGGATATTGAATCTACATAGATATATATATATATATATATATATATATATATATATATATAGATGTATATATACATATATATAGATCTATATATATTTTTTTTGTAGCTGTATGGTTTCCTTGGGGGTCATAATGGCCCCCAGGGAAACCATACAAGTACTAAAAACATTATTGCCCCCACAGGGGGTCGCCCTGCCCACGTTCAACCCCCCTCCCGGTGACACCTGCCTTTATTCAAAAACAATTTTGAAAAAAAAAATCCTTGAGTGCAACGCACCCGAGGATTTTTTAACCCCCTCCCTGGTGTCGGCCACTGGTCGTGACCCGCACCAGGGAGGTAGTGTGGGCGTCGGCCATATCCTCGATGACAAGAACACCTTTTCTTTGGTTTACCCTGGACATAGCCTGTTTGGCCAGTTCTTCTGCACCTGTGTGATTCAAGGGCAGCTGAGCAATTCTTCTTACAAGTTTTGCTCTTGTCTTTGGAAACAAAGTAACAAGGTACTACTGCGAGCTTTCTGAATTGCCATGTATCTGCTCGTTGGGTTTTGAAATTTATGGGGCAGCTTGGTGGGGGCTGTCAAGACATCCAGTACCAGGTGCCTTACGGGCAAGGGCCTCTAACGACAACACACCTGCCTTGCACCCGGAAGCGCTATAAAGGGCTTCACAGTATCCTGCAGCATTGGACACACTGTCAGTTTGTGAAGCTTGGTGGGGGCCATCAAGACTTCCAGTACCAGGTGCATTAGTGGCAACGGCCGCCAACAACAACACCTGCTGTGCACCCAGAGGCGGAATAAAGTGCTTCAGGGTATCCCGCAGCATGGGACACTCTGTCAATTCATGCGTTTGGTAGGGGTTGCCAAGACCTCCAGTATCAGGTGCCTTTGCGGCAAAGGCCACCAACAACAACACACTTGCTTTGCGCCCCAAGGTGCTATAATGGGCTTCACTGTATCCCACAGCGTGGGACACGCATGGGATGCTCCCGGGCATGGACTGGACCAAGAGCAGGCCCGTCTGCGCCTGTCTGCGGCTGAACGTGGCTGGGCCCATGCTCTGTCACCTGGTAAGTTCACTTACATGCAGCATCTTTGTAATTCCTGCTCTATTGGGAGGATCGATATGGGCAAACGTAAGGTGGGTGTGGGCCCTTCAGGGGTACCTGTTTCCTCATGTCCAACTACTTCTGTTGACAATATGTTGGAGAGAGCCATGGGTATTATTTCAAAGGAGATCATATTGACACAATGGAGGATGTAATTGGAACAAAGTCTTAATAAGGAGTCTTCTTCTCGGGCTATGTCATTTAGAGGGACTTCAGAAAGTTCTAATATTGTTGAGTTGTTGGATTGCTCACAGTCCCAGGCTCATGATTTTGTTTCGGATTTAGCCAGTAATGGCTTAGGTGAAGTTCAGTTGGATGTAAATCCTGTCAGGAGTTGCCCAGAAACAGAACCTGCAGAGCAGCGTCAGAAGCCCCTAAGGAGAGACCCGGGTGGGAAAAATAAACATCACGTACAGCATCAAAGCCAGCCCTCCTCATGGGGCTTCAAGCAATATTACACCCAGGTAACACAGACTGAATTTGAAGTACCCTTGGTTGAGAGCATGCCCGATTTGGATTACCTTTGTGAGAGGTTCAGTGCAACTTTGGAGGAGAAACTGTCTCAGACAGAGAATCAATTGCAGCACATTGAAATAGTGTAGCCAACTCACACTTGAAAATGTCCCTAATGGAGGCTAAAATGATTGTACCATCAAAGGCTGGGAGACCTGACAGTAGTGGCAGGTCTTTTCCATGTAGTGGATCTGTTGCTGTGCAACCCGTCAGTTATGGAAGACGTTCCTCCAATAACCTCACCGGATCCACCTCCATGATAGTAGCCAGTACACAAAGGGGGCTGGTTGGGCCTCTTAAGAGGGGAATAGGGGTTAGCCCCAATAAGCAGGGTAATTGCAGACAGGGGCTGGAACCAAGCAGAGATTGTTTAGACTTACTGCCTGCTTCCTGCCCATATGTTGTGGAACTGCCTGGTGTCCCGCCTCTTCAGGCCTCTCAAACTAAAACCTTGCTGGAACTCCGCAAAAGTGCGCAGACTGGCTTGTTAAACATAAGCGCTTAAATTTTAATACTATTAATGAGATAATAATGGCCCAGAAAGTGGGGTGGGTGGGTGGGTGGTTCCAAAAAAGTTATGGCAGGGGATTGCATTGTATTACATTTTTGGAAGCCATCCTGTGCTAATAAAGTGCTAAAACCGATGGAAGAATCTAGTCACAAAGAAACTGGGATCAGTGCTCTCCCCCTTGGGTATTTTTAGAGGCCTCACATGGTGATAAACCACAGAGGTAGCAGCAGTAGACATCCGTCTTTCCTGCAACCTGATTTTTACAATAGGTTCTCTCTTTTGAATAATACAGATGATCAAGATTGACTTGTAGGTATTGTGGTTGTTGATACATTAGTTGTGCCAGACACTGAAGCTTCAAACGTAGTTTCATTAAATCATGATACTATTGTTGTTCCTAAAAATCCCAAGGGTTCTAGAGATACAATATTTAGGGTATTGAGCTGGAATGTAGCTGGTCTTTATTCTCAGATCTCAGAACCAGAATGGGTATCTTTTTCAAGAGTTTGTGACGTAATTATGCTCCAGGAAACTTGGGTAACACACGATTTGTCATTTGATGGCTAGTATTCCAGCCACCCTATCCAGCCTAGGATGTGCTGCGGGCGGCATGTCAGTTTGGGTGAAACTTTCTGCCGGGGTGTGTGCAATATATACCAAAAATGAGAGTTTCCATGTTGTTGAATTTAAGAGGGGAGTGACACTGTATTTAATTAAATTTTATAATAATGATTTTAGTGATATTTTGAATTCCAAATTGCAGAGCCTATATGACTTTATTTCAGCTTTCAAAATAGAGTAGGAACTGTGGGGAAGTTGGCAGGATATTGTCCCTCATTACGACTTTGGTGGTCTTCACAGAACACTGCCAAAGCCGCAGGCGCCAGAAGACCACCACCATATCACAGGTACTACTGGATTTCCAACACACTTTGGGGGGAAATCCAGCAGTAGTCATGCTGGTGGGTGGAGGTGCTTGGGTGGTTCTACCACCGGCCCCACCCCGCCAGTATGACTCCCCCAGCCATATTATGGGAAAGAATACGGCCTGGTGGTCTCCCGCTGGTGGGGCACTGCCGGTGGTGTTAGCGCCCCTTCCCGTTCCCTGCCGAACGACCATCTCCCTGGCCCAGGTAAGGTGATCGTCCAACAGGGGACGGGGTGGGAAGGTGGGGGTGTTGTGTGTGTGAGTGTGTGGTGTCTGCGTGTGTGCATTAATGTGCGTATGCATGGTTGTATGCATGTCTGAATGTTGAAGTGAGTGAGTGTAATCACGTGTGTATGTAAGTGTGTATGTAAGTGTGTATGTAAGTGTGTATGTAAGTGTGTGTGTGTGTGTGTGTATGCGAGTGAGTGCTGTGGTGAGTGTGTGTTTGAGTGTGAGTGCGTGTTTCCATAAGAGTATGCATGTTTGGATGGGTGTGAGTATGCGTGTTTGGATGGGTGTGAGTATGTGTGTTTGGATGGCAGTAAGTATGTGTGTTTGCGTGTGAGTATGCTTGTTTGGATGGGTGTGAGTATGCATGCTTGAATGCGTGTATGAATGTTGAAGTGAATGCGTATATGGATGTGTGTGAGTGAATGCTTGCATGTAAGTGTAGGTGAATGAGTATGTGTGGTGCGTGTGGGTGTCTGTGTGCGTGTGCATGTATATGGGGAGGGGGGTACTCTGTCAGAACCGGGTGGGGGCGCTGTGTCAGAAAGGGGGCTGGTGGGTGCAGTAGCTGGAGGGAGGGAGGGGGAGGTCTAGTGCTTGCTGGGTGGGGGAGTTGTCTACCGGTCACAGGGAAGAAATTCCCAGTCACCGGTAGCCTTTATGTCATGGTTTTTGTGGCGGTGCTACTGCCGCGGAAACCCTGGTGGAAAGGCGGTGGTCTGCTGTGAATCCCCGGGTCGGAGATGCATATCTCCAGCCCAGCGGCTCCGACCACCATGGCTGTACAAGTGGAGATGTAGCGGGTTGGCAGAGGCCAACCCGCCACACTCGTAATGTGGCGGTCTTCACCGCCAGCCTGTTGGTGGTGAAACCCATCTGACCCCCTTTGTCTTGTATGTGATTTTAATGTTAAAGAAGGCATGCTAAACAAGGACCCCTTGGAGGGTCTTGTAGAAACAGTTAATGACCCCATGGGGTGCTTGGGAGTTGTAAATTCTCGAGGGGCAGAGCTGTCGGGTTATCTGGCAGCTTATGAATTCAAAAGTGTAATGGATGTGGCCGTGTTAGATGCTCTGTTCTTACCAACCTTTAGAGGCAACGGATGCTCTTTGATAATTGATTATATCTTTATATCAGAGAATTTGGAAGATTTAATATTGTATGGTAAGGTTGTTCCCTCCACTTTTGGGGATCATAACCCGATAGAAGCAGCTTTCATGTTATCTCCTAGATCCAAATGTTGACAGGAGAGTATTATTACTACACTCCAGCCATCTACTGATGCTTGCCTCTTGCCTGAAGGGTGCCAGACCTTCGGAAACCTTTTAGGGACATAGTAGGGGAGAATTTTAATCTGCTAGAGGTCTGTCTGTCCGATAATAGTGCCAACGTAAATATTATCAATGGCTCCTCTAAGTTGTTTGAATGCATCAAAGCAAGGTTGTTGCGTCCTCTACATGCAGTAAATATTTTGCCTCAGATCAAGAATGCAGAAGGGCCAACCGCTATCTGCGTATGGCACTGACATGCCAACCCAGGGATTGGGTAGAGGTGGCCCTTAGGTGGAAGGCTTACAAGCAGGCTGTGAATAAGAGGAAGTTGGTAGTACCCCAAGCTCAATGGTATTCCCTGGCCTCAGCGGCTTCAAAGAAGGATAGTAAGCTCTTTTGGGCAGCTGTGAGCAACATTAAGCATTTAAGTCAGGTTGCGTCACCAGACAGCTGTCATGTTTAAAGCGTGGCATGGTAATCTCATTTTGCTATTTTTTTGCTGCTCCTCAAGCCTCTAGCGGGTTTATGATTGCATCGAATTTGAGTGGGCCTGCAGTAACCCTGGACAAGGTCCATGAGGCAGTTGCCCAGAGTCTAGAGGGTAAGGCCGCTTGGCCCGAGGTGTTCCGATTGATTTGATAAAGTTAATCCCTGAGTGTTGGGCACCTCTGTTCGTAAATGTTTTTAATAGTTTAACTCACAGCCCCTACCAAGCTTCTGCTCTACTTCTATAATAATTCCAAACTTTAAAAAGGGGGATCATTTGCAGCTGAGCTGTTATACGCCCGTCTCCCTGATTGATAAAACAGTTAAGATTTTAGGTAGAGTTTTTCTCAATAGGATAAGGGAATGGACTGAAGAGAAGTCTACCTTTTACCTCTGTCAGTATGGTTTCAGGAATCATGCTGGAACCACAGAGCAGTGCCTAAACTTGTCTTTGGTGATTGGGAAGTACACAATTGCCAAACGCCCCCCTCTGTTTTGGGCTTTTATGGATTTGACCTCAGCATTTGATTGTGTAAACCGTTCTAAGCTGTGGTCAAATCTTTTAATCTGTGGGCTGGATGAAACATTGGTCCACTTTCTGGCCTACCAGCATATTGATACAAAAGCCAGGGTTAGACATAATAAGAATGGTGAGGTCACAAATGATATAGAGGTCCACCGTAGCATGATGCAAGGATGTGTTCTTGCTCTGATTTTATTTATTTTGTATATAAACAATCTTTATCCCTTTTTTGAAAAAATATAACCCCTGAAATTCTAATTGTCATTGGTTCCCCGTTGTCTTTCTTGCTATATGCAGATGATGCTGGTTTGATGGCTCGTACCCCCAGAGCTCTTTGCCTTTTAGTAAATGGATTTGACAATTTCATGGGAAATCTAGACCTATTAACTAATTTTAATAAGTCCTATATTATTGCCTTTGACTTAAAGAAACAACATCTTCCTACAATGATGGTTGGCTCTAACATTTTGAAATGCATAAGCACTTTCCATTATTTAGGGGTGTTATTTGCAAACTTGGGCAGCTGGGCACTGCATATCGCACATAGTAGGGTGAAGTTAGCGAAGGCAACATCCTCTCCGTTCAGTTTACCTCAACCCAGGGGTGTAGGCGCTCTCGTCCCTCTTTTAAAAATATATAACATGCAATGCTTACCATCTGTGACGCATGGAGCAGAGGTGTGGGGTGTTCAGAAATGTGCTGCGATTCAACTTGAGGAGAATAGGTTTTGTAGGAGGGTTGTGGCTGCTCCCATGTACTCCCCTACTGTCATCTGCCATAGAGAATTGGGCCTTAGCTTTGTGGAGGGTTATATTGCCACTCGTCCGCTCTTGTTAAGGCTTGCAGTTTGGAAGAATAAAGATGCAAGTCTTACAAGGAATATCACAAAGGACTGCCTCAGTTGTGATAAGAGTATGGAGATTTCCTGGTTATCTTATGTGGCGTCAAGTTTGCACAAGTAGGGCTTTTATGAAGTTTTTAAGCATCCCGAGGCTGCCTCTAATATCAACAAAAAACAATTATACCAGGCATTATATAATCCGAAGGATTCTGTGAGGCTGACCTCAGAGAGGGAAAAACCCAGAGTGGCCACATACACTGAGTTCCCTTATGTCGAATCAGATAGCAGGGTACATGAAAAGACCAATGGGACATTGGGAGCGGAGCCTGCTACTCTCCTTTAGGGCAGGGATGATGAGTTATTTGTTAAACTTCCCCCTGGGTTATAATTCTGGTCTTGATCGTATACTTTGCTAGAGTGATGGGAGGTCTGGGAAAACAATGTTGGCCTTTACGTTTTTCTGTAAATTTTATTCTATGCACACAAGGCTTTTATTGATACTCCTTGTTAAGAGACGTGAGATTAATAATTGTATGTTAGCTTTTGAGACTCTGGTTAAGCTGGCTGATGATGAGGTAACTGCTCACGCTGGAGCTTTCTTGATAGCTGCAGTACGTGCCTGTCTTCCATACAGATGGTTTAAGGGTTCTAGTAGTAGTATGTTATTTTAAATCGTCCTGTGATTCTATTTTTAATGATAATATGTATTGTGTTGTATTTGTACTATACTTTTATGTATACATTTTGTATTCAAATAAAGTTTTGAACAAACAAAGAAATGTATGGGGTAGCGAGGTGGAGTAGTCGAGGCTTACTACTGGTGAGTCATTTAAAACATATCTGCTGAAATATTACTTGCAACCAATATAATTTCCAAGTACTGTTATTCTTTGAAGAAAAAAGCCTAAGATTATATATCAAAGCAATTATTCCTAATATTATGGCATGTCTCTTTTCATTGTCCCCAAGTGCATAGTTTGATACTTGTTTCATTTCTCTCATGCTTCCAATAAAGTGCAGGGAGGAAAGCATTATTTGAGATTTGGAGCAGATGGTAGAGATGGGTCCACTCCACACAGATGTTTATAGAGTTAATCCTGCAGGTGCAATGTTTTGTCTTCACTTAGACATCAAAGTTGCTTCAAGGAAAAACATGCCTTTGTCATAAAGGGATGCAAGCAGTTGAGTCTCTCAGGCAGCGGCATAGCTGCAGACATGGTGTGGACAACAAGTTGCACAGAAATGCAAGATACAAACACAGAGTACTCATCCTAACATTGACACTGAACATAGGCTTTTCTTCCACAGGGGACCCATGCTGCCCTCAGTGCTGCATGTACTCAGAGTTAATACAGCAGCGACTTGGTGAAGCACACTGTCTAATACATAAAATAAGAAATACTTGTAACGGGAATCAACAGGTGGGCTGGATTTAAGTTTTCATGTTTGCGATGGCAGGTGGGGAGCTTGATTACACCTCATTGCGATTTTCTGAAATGCTCGATTTGCACTGATTGAATAAGGCATTGCTCCTACGCACAGCACAATATACTTCCTCTCCTTCAGGTGCAGCAGCTCCAGGGTGGCAGCCAAGAATCCAGCCACTGATTTTGCCCTTCCTCTTCAAAGTTGTGGGTTCCAAGGAGTAAAAGGTGGTCAGTGAACATGCAAATGAGGACAGCATATATCCTTGAATACAGTGGCAGTTGAATTCTGATCATCTGTCCACTCAGATACCAACTTGACCCCAAACATTTGATGAGTTAATCAAGACTAAGGTAATTTTCTTTAAAGTGTGCCGTACTATATGGCAGCTAGCCAAAGGAAAGTGTAACACTATGGGAGTGCATTGGAATCCAGATAATCTGCCCAATTATATGCTACTGCTGAGATCCTGCTTTTGCAGCAGAGCAGGGATCATAATGTGAGGGATAAGCAGATTACACATCGTATGTAAGATGTAAGGACTACAAACATCCAGAGGTACCCCTTCCGTGTAGCTTACATCTCATATACCCTAATATGCTCTGGCACACTACATGCCATCAGGAGGGGTCAGGAGCCCCATTTAAACATACCACACAGATTTACTAGGAAGATCCAGAAAGCAGTCTTCCAACTGTGTGCAGCTAAATGGGCTTGTGCCTCCTCACAATAATCATCAGTGATGTTACGCAACCCATATTGTTAAAGTAGTAGTACTTTGGACTGTACTCCTATTATCCACCGGCGTCTACTACTACAAAATGAAGAACACTTGTGATACCAGTTTTCTGCACATGAAAACATTCAGGTTTGTCAGAAGATAGGGATTGATATGCCACAAACTGTAAATGTATACTAATGTGAGCAATTACATTTTGCATTATTAGTATGTATTACTTATATTTTTGGTGTCTCATAGGCACTGGCGAACTGCAGGTTGTACAGCAACACTCCGACAATTCATAAAGATCACTGTAGTGCATTAGGTATGCCTTCAAGAATGTCAAAGTGGGAGTCTCATCCTATTTTTTAAGTTTATTATTGGTCTTTCACATTTCTTTGCCCTACTAAAGGATCCAGTTCCAAGGGCAAACAACCTGGGAAACTAAATTCAAAGATGAAAGGCTATTCACACAACATGAGCCCATTCCGGTTCAACCATCTCCTTTATTGTTATAGAAAGCAAAGTATAATTTAACTGACCAGTTTTGTTTTCAAACATGTTTATGTAACTTTGCAAATTGAATACCAAACTATTCAATACACTATAAACCAGATCGGATCCTAAAACAATTTTTAGAAAACATTACTGCCTGTCCTCAGTGGTAAACAACGAAGTATTTGGTAAAAACACCAGTGTATCATGAGAGGTGGCTTAAGATGGCAGTAGAGACCACGAGATTGCAGCAGCAGCTAGAGCTCTGGAGTTTGACTGTAGAGTCAGAGTAGGAATCTAGGCCCACGGGCTTGGGGTCCGATAGTCTCTTGACCCATTCCCATGCCATTCCACAACCCCCAAGTGTCAATGAGAGATCAACAAGAACCAAGAAGCAGGGCGCAGCACTCGGCGCTTGCCACTCAGTGAGGCACACAGAGGGCATCACGAGGGGCTCCTGGCAAGCCGGTCTGTTGTATGTGGTTGCCAGAAGTACGGGGCAATGGAACGTAAAGTGAACAGTGCTGAACAGTTGATGTTGATGTTTAACAAATTGTGGACGAAGCCAGTGGCGGTTGCAGGGATTCAGCGTACTGCCACAAACTGCTCAAGAACTACCTGTTTGGTGCCACTCACATTATCTCCTCCTGGAGCCGGCGGGGGCAATACCTCCCCTCAATACACATGGCTGGAACCTCACCAGGTAAGAGGAACAAGGAACGAGGTAAGAGTCTGCACCCCCTTTGTCTCTACTGTCCTATTATTGACATGGGGGGCTTACACACATTTCAACCCTTTAAGCTTCCACTGCGAAACCAACATTACGGAGTAAGCAAGCTAGTTTTTAGGATTAAGCCCAAGGTAACCAGGCAAGTGGTGTTTCAAAAGCTGCCTCAAACAACTAGTTCGCTTGACCAGTTGGCCTAACAAATATCTCTGGGTCAGAGGATTTAGTGGTGGAGTGTAGGGTGGTTGGGTAGTGCCACATCAATGGGTTGAGCCTGGCAATACAAAGGTGGCCCCACTGGGTTGAGGTGTGTTTTGTACTGCTGGTGCAAGCTCCCCCCTATTACTCACCACTAACTGTAATCTTTTGTTCATTACCCAGCGACACAAGGGCAGGCAATGCATGTTGGAGGGGTCGAGTGGAGAACATAGTAACCAGTACCAACCAAAGAACAATTGGGAATTTAGTGAACTGAGCGACCAACGTGGAAATGAGGTCAGGAAAATAAGGCAAACGCCTGCCAGAAACATGTAAACCAAAAGAAGGACTCTAGAAAGTCAAAAACAAGCAAATCAACCAAAAAAAGTGAAATATGTGAAGCCCAGGGCAGCTCTCTGATATCTCCAATGCTAAACCTCTTTGGAAAAGCAAATTTAAGTCCATAGTTCACCTTCCTAAAAGACCCGGAAGCCATAATTTATTCAGGGCCTGGAAATGTAACAGGCCTTCCAATCCCTTTAGCCCCACAAAAACATATTTACCAGTGAAACAAGATCATAGAGGCATTATCGATCAATTAATGGATGGGACGGTTATTTCTCAAAAAAATAAACCTCACGCCAATCACCAGCATCGAAGGGCTAAACTCAAAAATAACAACAAATGCCCAGATTCAAAATACAAATCATTCTCTTGATCATAAACGCATTATTGATCCAGTGACAGATGTGACAGTTATCGCCCCAAAAAATAAACTTCACGCCAATCACTTCGTCAAAGTGGCAGTTTAAAAAATAACAACAAAAGCCCAGGTCTACATTACAAATCATTGTCATTCAACTCCCAGACCCAGCCCAAGCCATGGAAGTAAAAACGATTAATCTGGCGGATGACGTTAAGGGACATGACCATATAACAGACAATATAATAGCAAATACAACTTCCGCATTCCAACAAACCTCAGAGGATGAGAGCCCCAAATCACAAACGTCTGCGTCAGAGCGTTGGACAATTTTCCAACACCCTCTCATGGAAGCAGCAGTAGTGACTATTCTTTATCATATCAGAGCTAATCAAGCGGCCTGGTAGGTACCCCGCCGATAAAGGCAAAGAACCAGCAGGATGGGGACCCACGCCTGAAAGGACTTTTCGTCTCATTGCAACACACCTTACAAGCTGCAGCTGAGGCGCTCAATATGCAGTCGGATACATTAGACATCCAAACAGATCTAATGAATCTAATGCCCTCCCCCATTTTAGGCATAAATAGAAAATTGGAAAAAATGAACTGACTTAATTATTGGAGTTCAAGCAATCCATTCCCCGTTACAAGCAAGGTGTGCCTGTAGTCCCATCGTGGACAAATTAAGCCCCTTAGCATGTACTGTAGACATGAAAAAAATCACACTTGGCCAACAGACTTCCTAATATTTGTCTATTGCAAGAAACCATTAATCAACAGCCAAACCACGGAGGGGAGTTACATGAGATATCACAGGGTTACTGTGCTGCTAGTGGAGGCACTTGAACATTCAAGAAAACAAGAGATGAGAAAGGGCACAAGCTATGCAGCAGTTGCCAACAAGTGGCACATGTGTGAATGAGCCCAGAGTTGGTGTGCAAATGAAGATGCAGAAAAAACGGGCTAGGAAAGCAGGGTACAAAAACATGCTAATGGCAAAGGAAGAACCCCCACTATAAACCCAATGTTTAGAACAAAACAAGAGAGAAGGGACACCATTGAGGCAAGAACGTATGTAGAGTCAAACACAAGCAATGCAGTGGGGATCCAACTTATGTCCTTAGAATAAATGGATATACCGGCGACGTCAGACACAGCTAAAGATGCGACCATTACTACATCTAATGAAATCAGGAACAATCCTACAGTGGTAACTACTAACAGGAGAATCCAAACATCACTTAAAATACAAGCTTTCTGCAACAAGTTCCCACAAAAGAAAAAGGATCAAGTTTGCAAAGTTCTCCCCCTTTTCAACAGGGCCAACATGCACCAGCTTGCATACCCAGTGGTCGGGAAGCCATGACAATCTCTCATGGCCAGGAACCAACTTAAGTCAAATGTCACAGGAGGGACTGCATGATGGCTACTCACAAGCCAGCACGGAGGCCAGAAAACTACTGGCTAATATTAATTCATGCAGAGTTACCACCCCGCTTGAATATGTCCACCTCACACAAAAACTGAACAACGTTAGGGAGCACACGCAGGATTAAATGAACGCACCGACACATGACATCACTAGGAGGCCTCAATCAGTTACAGCGGCAAATGTTCCTTGTGCTCGGGAAGTTATGATACTGTTAAGCAGTCAAGAAACCAACGCAAGACAGGCCCTACCAGAGGGAATGCAGGTTGGCCACCCACAAGCTGAAATGGAGGCTGGAAGATTAGTGGTCAACATAAAAAAGCACAAAGTTACTCCCTCATCGGGGCGAGTGGATAACCAACTAGCTCACAAAAACAAAACACTGGAAAGTAACCGAAGCCCTCCGACAAGTAAGAACTTCTCACCCTGGAAGGAGAAAACAAGGCAACAAATTATTTTAACTCCAGAATATTATTTCCAAGACCTACCTGATATCCTCAATAGAGGAAAAATAATGAAACTATTTGCTGAAATGCCGGGCTTAAAACATCTACAATCCTCAAACCTGCTGTCAGTAGAATTTATCCCAAATGAAGAGTCCAAATTTATTAAACAAACCTTGACCACATGGCAATCAGAGGAAACAGCGTTCCTAATCTGGAACTTCAAAATACAATTTGAATCCTGGGGCATAAAACTGTCAAAACAATTAAAGCCGCACTATCCTCTACCCCTGCTGTCGCAATTTATGGTAAGAAGGATTCCGGAACATGCCCTTGTGTACTCTGTCCCGCAGAGTGCTCGGGCTAGAAGGTTAAGTGTGGCCTCGATGAGAAGTGAGCTGACTTGTGATTCAAGTCGGAAGCAGGGCAGTTGGCTATCTGCCACCCTAAATGCACCGAGAAAAGAGTGACTCCTGTACCCGCAGTCAAGAGCGCTCAGAGGAGACCAACTGCATCTGCTCTCATGGAACCTTGCAGGTGCTAAAACGCTGCTTGAAACAGAATACCCCCCAGGGAATTATAGCACTCCAGGAGGCACTCCAGGAGGCATGGGCATGGGCAACTGACACCTTTTCATCATCATGTAAAGGCTGAAAAAAACAAGCGTTCTGAGAGACCACAAGGCGGACACGCAGTCTACATCAACAGCCTTGAATATTAAGTCTGAATAACTTACATCTCCGGATGCAGGTCTGCAAATAATTAAGTTTAGTCAGTGGTGCAAGTACGAATGAAACCCAGTTTTGGTGCTCAATGTTTATGCACACCTGAACTCCAAGAAAAAGCAAGTACTTAACACTTTGATAACTGCAACAGTAACGGAAATAAGATGTGCGCATGCATTCTGGGATGTAATTCTAACAGGGGACTTTAATGCCAATTTATTCTACACTCCAGATGAAGACAAAAAAACAGAAAACACAATCTGGAACGTGCAGTCACAGCCATCCAACTTGTCTCATGGGAAAAGGTAAGCGACTGAGAAAGGAATATAAAAATGAACTATGGGAAGACCAGAATACAAAGACATAGACTTTTTGGACAATATTTATCTTCAGTGCAACACAAATAATTCCAGCTCATTTGGGGAGATGGTAAATGGACTCGCCAGGCCAGGCAATAAATAATTCAAACGTCCAGGATCGAGTCTGGGTTGACTATTTGGCCACAATGTTTGAGGGAGGGCCCTATGGCAGAAACGACGAAAATAAGTGAAGGAATATGGTGCCCTAATATTGAATGGGGAAACAACGGATCACATCATGAGGGAGGGGACATACTAAACAGAATACATATAAAGGAACAGTGTCAAGAGGTAGCGACCACAGCATAGTTCTACTCACCCAACGACATTAAAAAAATAGTAATCAGAGGTAGAAGAGTCGGAGCACATGGACCTAATGGAATCTCACACGCAATCTTCAAACGGGCCCTGCAATACTGGGCACACCTCCTACCACCACCCACCATATTCAAAGAGGTGGAGTCAACAGGCACCATCCCATTGAGCTGGCGAGGGTCCATTATCAATCCTGTCTTCAAAGGTGGGGACCGAATTAATCCAACAAATTACGGGCTAACCGCATTATAGGATGTGGAAGCAAAACACTAGGCATCATTGACCCTAGCGGACCTCATAGTCGTCTGATAAGAGCAATCTGGTCCCCATCAACCATACAGGTTTCAGGAGAGGGTTCAGCGTAATTACAAACATCTTAGCTGCTTCCTTGATAGCAGACGAATGTAAGCAAACACAGCAAAAACGACACCTTTGTTTTATGGACCTAAAGCAGCATTCAATCGTTTTGACTGTGGCATTTTGTGGAGGAAAGGGATTGGAATATCCCCAAAAGAATATTGAGAGGAATGGAACAACTGTATACACATACCCTTATTCGATTTCAAGAAAGATGGCTACAAAAAGGGGCCTGAAGCAGGGATGCGTGTTGGCGCCGCATCGCTTCAACTTGTTCAAGGCAGATTTAACACCACGGCTAGACAAGGTTAGCTCTCATTCATCACGTTTGAGTTTTCTACGTTTGTCTCACCTCTCCTACGCAGATGACATGGTTTTAATGAGTTTACCAAAAGTTGGATGGCAAAGATAATTGAGTTACAAACTGGAAATCAACACAGCAAAAACTAAAACAATGTTTATCTGGAGCCACCCAGGCCCCCACTTAGATTATGGCTGGAGGAGGTAAACCGTTACAAGTACCTAGGTGCTTAGATTGATAACAGATTCAACCATCAGAAGCAGAAGCAGTAAATGTTACAAAAAAAAAAAAAAGGAAACACACTGGTTTTCGCATTTTGTGCACTTGCTAAGAAACTGGAGGGCTCCTCTTTTAAGCCGCAGCTATTGGTAATAGCAGCAAAACTGCTTTTGATGGTGGCATATTCAAGTGTTGCTTTGCATGGAAAAGATGCTCTCCTTTTGAATAAACTGTAGGTAAATGCCCTCAAGCGGGTATTTTGACTCCCTCAAAATGCTAGGCCAGCGCAGGTGTGCTGGAATTTGGGCTCATGAATGAGGCTTTTGGGAGAATGTATAGTACCATAAAAAGCTGGTACTAGATTGGATTTAGCAAAGATCATTCACAATCAAACAGCTCATTATGGTCGGCACTTGAAAGTGACCCACAGTCTACACATCATAGATATCTTGTTAAGGCATTAAATTGGACAAACACTGCTGAACTCTATAACAAGAAACTACCAATGATAAACAAAGCTGTAAAACTGCATTCATTTATGGTTGATAAGAATAGCTTCAGCCAGAGTTCACATGCTTGGATGGTGCTGAAACAGAACAATAGCCTGAAGCCAGCACCTTATTTAAGTCTCACTTTCTCTGTGCATTAAAGAGAAGGTTGATGACAATCCATTTTGGCCTGTTACCAAGATTGGTTGATCAACTGCCCTGGAAATATAGTAGTGCTATATCATGCAGACTTTGTGGATATAAGAAAGAGGACTTTATACATCTGATATGCACATGCCCCTATCGACATATGGCTTGATTCACTTTGTTAAAGAAGAGTTTCATTGCTGGGGGCATCCACACATGTAGGATTGCTATAATTAAATGTCTACACCCAAACGATCCCCAATTGAGCTGTAAATTTATGAAATACTACATGAACAAGTACTTAATTAAAATTAGGGATAGAACTAAGGGCCAGATGTAGCAAACAGTGTGCGAATCGCAAACGGCGAAAATCGCCGATTGCGAGTCGCAAACCTGAGTTTGCTATGCAGAAATGCATTTTGCGAGTTAGAACCGACTCGCAAAATGCATTTCAGAGTCGCAAATAGGAAGGGGTGTTCCCTTCCTATTTGCGAGTCGCAGTGGTATGCAACTCCATTTGCGACCGCGTACGCGGTCGCAAATGGAGTCGCAGTTACCATCCACTTGAAGTGGATGGTAACCCACTCGCAAACGGGAAGGGTCCCCATGGGACCCCTTCCCCTTTGTGACTGGACCCCAAATTATTTTTTCAGAGCAGGTAGTGGTCCAAGGGACCACTACCTGCCCTGAAAAAATCCGAAACAAAAGGTTTCCTTTTTTTTTTAATATAAAAGTGACATTGTTATGGTTTTAATTAACCAAAACAAAAAAGAATTTAATTGAAAAGATGGCAGTATTTTATGATACCAGTGTTTCTGAATGTTTAAATGCAAGTACTGAAACTGAATTTTAAGGACAACACAACACATAACCACATTACAATAACATATGCCAATAACGCAAGAGCAATACAACATAGCACACCTTAAAATACTAACCGAGCACCAAAAACAGCTCAATATCATATACCAGCATAAAATCTCACAATAATGCACCGTTTACAAAAATGCAACAACATAATTACAAAACACCACAAAATAACAACACAACAATATAACAGTACAAGAAAGCATTGTAATACAACAAACTAACAACACCACATAACACAAGACAATACAAATAGTTTGCTATATTAGATTGTGTTGGGTTTTGTTTTTGTGTTTTTTGTTGTTATTTTGGTGTGTTATTGTTTTTTTTATTATTGTATTGTTGCTGTGGAATTCGGTTGTTGTTCTGGCTACCAATTACAAGCTACACATTATGGCAGATCTGCAGTCTAATAAAAGGCGTACTTGTGTCCAGTTATCCAAACCAATTGGGAATATATATGAGACAGTGTAACCATTCCTTAAACACCAAGATCTTGATATACAATACATCCACGAAATAGCCAGCTAAGAAAATCAAAGGCTGAAGACGGCTGACCCAAAGCCTAATCTCTCTCTAATTTTTTGTTTAATATTTATTTTCAAGAATTATTGCCTACAAAAAAATGAGGCTGTCTGTAGCCAGTGTTAAAGCTCCAATAGGTCAATAAAATAACTAGATATATACAGAATATGACACTTCTGAATAATCTATTTTGCTAATCTCGTGCTGTAATCAGCATGTATTTAGCACTGGCAAGCTGTATTAGTGTCCATTTATTATGACTTGGGAATGTATATATATATATATATATATATACATATACATATATATTTATATATATATATATTTTTTTATTACCTAGTGGCGGTCGACACTATGTAGTTATAGTTAGGACCCAGTTTCCATAGAAAAAGCGTGTTTTTGTTTTGCTAATAACTTTGGTGCTGTTTGATGAGACTTCACAAAATTTTCCAAGAAAATACAATGCTCACTTGAGCATCTGTCTATAACGTTTTGGAGTGACTAGTCAAGCGGGGGCCCAGAAAAAGGGGGAGCCCCCATGCATTTTTCCATAGGGATTTTGAACAGGAATAATACACAAGCCACTGGACAGAATTTTACCAAATTTGGCGGAAAGGCAGCTCGTGGACAAGAAAGTGCTCTTTTTGTTATTTGCTGTAAATCTGTTCAGTAGTTTTGAGAAATTAAAGAAAATGCAAATTGGTATATATAGGAATACGAAGGCTATGCAAACCCTCCCGATCTCGTGCTGAAATCTGATTGGTTGCCAACACTTCAACATGGAAGTGCTGACAGCCATGTTGGGACTCAGCTTCACCCAAGTCCCAGAAATAAAAAGTTTGAAAAAAAGAAAAGGGGCCAGTGTAGGGACACCCTGACCCCTTAGCTCTGGTGCTGCCACATTTGCATCACTGAAGCTGCTGAGTGGGACAGAACTGGGGGGATTTGAATTTTGAATGGTGCCCCAGGGACTACCACCTCCCCGGGGCTTTATACAAAATGGATGTGCCATCCCTGGGGTCCGCCACCTCCCCGGGCACAATCCTCGGGGGTGAAAATGAAGATGTGTGCAAGGGGGTCACGTGCCCCCCTGCAGCCCTGGGGACCACCACCTACCTAGGGCAAATATTTAGTTCACCCCGGGGCTAAAAAACAACAATAAGGGGGGCCCATTTCAGACCCACGGGGACCACCACCTTCCTGGGACAATACTCTTTGGATGGGGGCCGTGCCCCCCCCCCAGGAGCCAATGATGGCGCTGGGAACTGCCACCACCCAGAGTCGGCTTCTGCTATGTCCTGGGGTGCCCACCCCCAGGACATAGCTGTTTGTTTTTGCTTTGTGGAAGCTGTCAGCTCCCACCAAGCAAAAGAAAACTAAGGCCCTCATTACAGTGCTGGCGGTATTTCTGGCTCCCTATTTTGACTTTTCCGCTGGGCCAACGGACGGTGCAGTGTTACCGCTTGCACCGCTGCCCTGGGGATTATGACCGCCAGGCGAAAAGCGAAAGCTTGGCGGTATAGTGGAGGGGCCGGCGGTATGGCTGTGGCTATTGCGCCACGGTCAGAATAGCTGGTGGAACACCGCCAGCCTGTTGGTGGTGTTACCGCCAGCTTACCGCCGGCTGCCAGGGTCGTAATGAGGCCCTAAGTCTGTTTTCTGACAGCAGGAGCTGTCAAACAGCTTCCGCTGGCAGAAAGAGGAGTTTTCATCTATTTCCCTACACACAAATATGCGTGCAGGGAAACAAATGAAAACGTTGCACCCACAAGGAGGGAGCTCCTATTTAAAGCAGAATGTGGGGAGCTGGCTAGGATCGCCGGGGCCGTGAGGCTTCCGCCGCAGTCCTGTCACTCTCTCTTCCATCCCATAAAGGGATAGAATAGAGAGAGAGAGATTGTTATTGCAATGGCCTCTCCATACAATGGCTTCAAGGAGTCAGACTAACAAGGAGTTTGGTATGCATATCATAGTTACGTTTGGATGTAGAGCGGAACAGAGTCACTTCTGGCCTAATGGTCAAGGTCTTGTGCTGTCACTCAGTCGCCTGAAGGTTCAAATCCTAGAATCGCATGGAAGTGTTTTTGTTTATTTACTGGTGTTTTGACTGTTAAACCTTCCTAGTGATGGAACGTTCACGTTTCTTTCTGATCACATGCGTGGGTTGACTGTCATAGGTATGTCTGGAGGCATCACAGTAAGGAGTCACCTATGGCGGAAAGGTTAAGGTCACAGACCCTTACACTGAAATTGGAGGGTTCTCTTCTAGGTGTGCTTGTGGTCATTTTCCTTCTATAATTTCTTTTAAACTTCAAAGGTTTAAGGTTCATAGTGAAAGGCAGTCCCACTCTTTTTAACTGACAGACACTCTCCTTCTCTCTCCCACTCACACATCCACTCAGACCCTTATGCACCCACTCACAGACCCACTCAGGCCCCAGTGCACCCACTCACAGCCCCACTCAGGCCCTCACGCACGCACTCAGTCTACCCACTCACAGTCCCACTCAGACTCACACACCCACTCACAGACCCACTGAAAACCTCACGCATTCATTAACAGACCCACACAGACACTGATGCATCCACTCTTGCATACAGACACTCTCACAGCCACTCTCATGCCCACATTCACCCTTCCACTGTGCATGGCCAAAGGCTATGTGCAGTGTGGGGTTGTGTGGTTATAGGGGGTTAGCCATAGGGCCAGGCCACAGGCCAGGCCTTGTGGCCCACCCCCACCACACACGGCCTTTAGCCATGCACAGTGGTGGTTGGATTAACATATAGTAATTACATTTACTTTACGTTAAAAAAACATAGAAATTCACTGAAAAAAACAAAGGTTATAGGAACGTTACAGTTAGGAAATACAAATAAAAAAACATAGAAATTCACTTAAAAAAAACAACGGTTTAAGGGACGTTATGGTTAGGCTCACATAAACGTACAAAACCAGAGAAATTCACCTGTTATAGTTAGAGTTATCCCAAATAATTATAACTCGTGCCCAAGGTAACTATAACTTTCGCTCCCACTATCGCCATGCACTGCTAATTACCCCACAAATTACAGCACTCATGACATCTTTGATAACATCATTGATAACATCAATGTAATACTTGCAGTAAACGTTTTGAAAAAAAAACTGTGCATGGTGGGGGCGCTACCTATATTTACTTGAGATAACTAAGTGTAACAGGGGAATTTCTATGGTTTTGTACGTTTAAAATGTGAGCCTAACTATAACGTCCCTATAATCTGTTTTTTTCAGTGAATATCACCATCCAGAGCATATTTCCAATACTGAAGACATTAATGCCATCTGTATGAAGTGTGTCATGGTGCCCCCGTGGCACTTCACGCCATTGCCAAATGCAAGGTGAGGACAGGCTCACTTATGAACCTAAAAAAATAAGCACATAAGAAGAAACAAAGCATGACAGGATTCCTCGGGAGACCGCTATTCTCTCTGACTGAAAGCGAAGAACCTCACAAACTGGCAAATTGTATCCTGTTGGAATTACAATCATCTAACTTGCCTTAGGAGGTACAGAGCACCCACACACCCACCCTGAAAATGTCAAAAACATATCCAAACTCCTGCTTTGAAGTCTTGGTCTGCATGTGTATGATAGGCTAGAGAAAATGCTGCAAATAAACTTCAACAACAAGGGTTTTAACAGGTAGGAACTATGGGAAAAGACTGCCTCTTCAACTATGCATTTCGTCCTGAAATCGAAGACCACTGATCATGAAAACAGTTCCCTGTTGCACTGGTAAAGAATAATCAGTATTTTTTTTTAATTACTTTAAACTCATATATAATAAATAATAGTGAATATGGATTTCTTCCTATTTCTTTCTAATATTTTTATTGATATTTCAGTGTTTCACAACTTTCCAGCTTTCAGTTCTTAAATAAATTGTACAAAAATGTTTACTGGCATTTCATTGGCGGCAAAGCCTTTGTGCTGTTACTTCATGTGAATGCAACAAACAGCAAGATGATGGATGGAATGCTTGAATTAATCTCAACCACTGCCAGTCACTCTGGCTGCATACCAGTTCGTCCTTCTTCCTTCACCATGCCATTCTAGATAAAGGCACTTGTTATGCAAATCAGTACAGATGCTGCTCCACTTGGGAATAGTCAGTCCCAAACTGGCATATGAGGTCCCCTCCACAAAGTATTACAAGCAACCCCAGACCAGTTGTGCCCTAATTGGGGCTCGTTAGTAGGGCGTAGTTTGAGTCCAACAGCAAAAAGTGGACGGCCCCACACCCGGGCATACTCAAAGCACTTAGGGTGTTAACTGCTGCTATCAACAAGGTGATAGATGTAGTGCTTGAATGAATTGCAGCCGCTGGCAATCACTCAGGCCACATTGCAGTCCATTGTTATATTGCAGACCATGCCACGTTAGTAACAAGAGGTCTTTGGTACATGCAGTAGAGTACCAGGATGACGCCAGAAGTATCCTTCAAGCGTATCTCCAATAAGAATAAACTACATAGAGTGACAGACATATCACCACCATGCTATCTTGCATAATCAAAATTCTCCTTATGCTTTTTTGGCAGACATCTCCCTCCTTCTCTACTCTTTCACTATTGAAGGTTTCACACCCTCCACTCCATGCAACAAGCACCAGTTTGCAATTTGGCTTTCTGTCCCGAATAACTCGAAAGGAGTTTTCCCATTAGTCTGATGTGGACCCAACCAGTATCTCATGAGTCTTTCTTGTAACTGTTTCTTCCAGTTTAACTTGCATTCCCTTGCTAGCTGTAAGCTTTCCTTCACCCTGTGTTTGAATCTCTCCATGCACACTTTTCTTGTCAGCGGGTATCGCACACTTTTCTTGTGCACAACATATTTTCCTAAAAGTACTCTTTAATTTCCTTGCAGCAAACTTGCACTGTATTGTCCATAAAGAACCTTTCTTGGAAAACCCTCCCCCTGAAACACATCAATTAAGAAGTCTTTGAACAGTCGCACAAGTAACACCTTTTACACCATTTCACTTATGGCCTCCTTGAAAGCGAATCTACAAGAATAAACATATAGAGAAATACCCCTTTCCTCTCAAACGCCACACCAGATCTAGAACTACTTCTTCCCAAGGAACCTTCAGATACATGGACAGAGTATAAGTCTTAAGCAGCTTACCACTCTTTATGAAATCCCTTCTTGATTTTCACAATGCCCAAATTCCTGAAGTGCATCAGATCAATGATCAATTTATTTAGCGAACTAAGAGGAATTATCCTCATTCCTCTGACAATTAAGCCATCCTTCTCAGCAAACTTGACCCTCATGTTCCCAAAAGATTTAACTTCCATGGACGTTTTTGCCATACCATGCCACTTCCTTTTCAAAGATTAAACCACTTCCTAGAGAACGCTTTCCTACATCTACTCCTACTTCTACACATCTTTCAAAATTCAATGGCCAGTAATTTGCCATAGGCTTTCCTGGAGGCACTCCTCATCACTTGATTTCAAACTTCCTTCTCCCAGACTAATTGAGACAAATAGTGTGCTTCAGTTTTTTACATCTGGGATGTACTGAACGCTATATGGTAAATACCTTCAAGCCAAAGACCCACTATCTTACAGGTGGAGACACCACTTCCAACCTTTGTTTCTCAAAAGTTTCTTTGAAAGGCTTGTGGTCTGTTCTTATTGTGAAAATCTCTTGCCAAAGAAAATGCAAAAATGTGGGTAGAGTCCAGCGGTAGCTAATACTTCCTTCTCATTTATTGAATAATTTAACTCTACCCCCTCGACACAATTTGGAAAACACAATAGTTTGCTTCAGTGCCACTTCCACCTGGCCCACACAACACCCTCCAACCCCCCACTTAAAACTTGCATCTGCACCACGAACACACTTTTGCCCTGGTTTAAAAACTTGCACGTTTGAGCTTTACTAAAAAAAAAAAAAAAACCTTGACCAAGAGAAACTGAGCTTCACAATTCTTGCATCATTTAAATTTCAGGATTCGTGTTCAATATCATCCTCAAATATTTTTCCAGCAAGACCCTCTAAAAATCAATCTTAAAACTTGTCCATGCAAAGGAAATAAAAAGCTTCCTCTTAATTTTTTGAAATCTTAGACCAGTGTTTCAACATGCTCCTTCTTGGGCCTGACGTCAGCTACATTCAGCAGGTAAACAAATAGTCCACCCTAAGTGTAAGGCCAGACTCCTCAGACTTCTTCAGGACCTTGTTCAGCCACCCATTGTGCTTATCCCATATGCTTTCAAAATATAAAAAAAGTCAAAATCTCTAAATATAGATGACATTGCCCTCTGAAAGCCTGACACCAGGCCAAACTGAATTTTCAGAAGCTTGCAGGCACCTTGTGTGTGATGAAGGAAGTCAAAAGTTAGGGGGCATGGCCAGGATGGTGACCAGGTGAGTCGCATGGAGAGGAGCTCTGCTACCCTCAGCTGCAACAAAATATCCTGCACAGCTCTCAGGGCTGTCACTCTGTCCGCTGTGTTGGGAGTCAGACGGTGCAGAGTGGAACTCCCTTCTCCAATTTTAACACCTACAGATCACGGCGGACTAGTCAGCTGACTGGGTGTGGCGTATGAATCCTGTCGGGGCTGCGGCACAACTCTGAACCGCAGCCTACTAGAGGCACCGCCAAAGATGCCCAGAACCAGCATGCCTACGAAGGCAGCCAGACGAGAAGACCCCGTTCCGTGCAGGGCCTGCCTTTCATATCTGGAGCGCTTGATCACCCAAGGGGACTGAGAACTCATCACAGCCTACTAGAGGCACCACCAGAGATGCCCAGAAGCAGAGTGCCTACCAGGGCAGCCAGACGATTAGATCCCCCCTAGTGCAGGGCCTGCCTTCCATATCTGGATCGCTTGATCACCCAACGGGACTGAGAACTCGTCATGCCTGCTCAGTCTTGCTGAAGGAGACCGAGTGACACCGCCATTATCGTAGTGCATGTGGGCACAGCATGCTGCTCTGGGAGGGGCCACGGGAGCCACAGATCCCCTTGTGAGGCCACGCTCATGTTTTTTCAAGGCATAACGAGGTATGAGGGCACATTACAAAGACACTTGTACATCTGGGCCCCACCAGAAAATTGCGCTATGAATTTCCTCTGAGTTATACTTAATCAGTAAGCAACCTCCTCACCATACCCAGGATCCTGAATCAGGGGAGATTGTGCCGGACTCTCAGCAATAGATGGGTGCACCAGTGATGTGGTTTTCATGGTAGGGCCCAGTACACCAAGAGCAGAGGTAAGGTGGAACTTACACGCCACCAAAACAGTTATCCGAGGGTAGGAGTCAATGCAGTGGTGGCCTATGGTGCTGTCCCCACGCTGCACCCCCCCCCCCATCCTTTCCAGGACTAGCTTACCTACCCAAAGCACTGGGAAGCCGGCAGAGGTTGTGGGCAGGGAAGACAAACTTCTGGGAGAGCCAGAGTGGCAGAGATACACATCCCCCTACATCACCCCTAGCCTCAGCAGCTTTTTACTCACCATTCCCTGCTAAATGTAAGTGCACTGCAACAGTAAGAAAGGGAGCCCCTGGAACCTCTTCACCAGCTTAGCATTCTGCGGAGCAACCCTCATCATGGTCCATCCAAAGCAAGATAGGGTTGTGGTGGCTGCACCCAGTTCTCGGGGCAACAGAATGTAGGGAGAAACGCCACACCCTACTGATATGTCCCTCGAACATTTGCTAGCTCACCACTACTGCAGGATCAATGAAATCCTGACTGTGGTGCTAGACATTAAAACCTCTGTTGAACTAAAAATCAGTGCTTTGAGGATAGGCATGGGCCTGATGATGGAAGATCATAAAAAAACTGAAGGAACGAGTCGAGTGCTTCAGACACAAGTGTACACATAAAGGCCCTGCGGGACGAAGCAGATTATCTTCAACAGTTGGCTGAGGCTCAGGAAGGCAGGTCCCGGTAAAATAATGTATGGATCGTAGGACTTCCAGAACAAGCTGAAGGCCCCAGAATGGAACTCTATCTCAAGGAGTGGTTGTGATATCGCAAGGAAAGCCTTCAACCTTCTTTTCAATGGAGTGGGCACACAGGGTACCAGGCAGACCACCCCACCCCCCTAGGAGTCCCTTCATAATCAGTGGTTGTCCGCCTATTCAATTATATGGATAGGGATCATATCCAGCAGGTCATACGTGCAAAAGGCTCAAAAACTCCCAAGTTAACATTTTTCCAGACTCTACTGTGGAGATCTGGTGTCAAAGATCTTCATTCCGGATCGTGAAGGAATGTATCTTGTAGCACAATATCAAATATGCTGTAGAGTTCCCTGCTACACTCAGGACAATGCATGAAGACAGTGCCACTTTCTGTGTGACACCGGAAGAGGCCTGGTCCTGGCTGAAATGAAAATCCATCGCTATCTCCCCTCCAAAGAAGTCTGATCCATCCACTAAATGAAAGGTGCAGCACCATTGCAAATCCTACAACAGACAGTGAAAGGTAGGCCCATCAAATGAACAAGTTGCCAAAGAACGTGCACAGGCAGTTGCAGAAGTGGAATAACATGTGGCAACCCCCTCACCCGCCACCTCAGAGAATGGGAGACCCGACGATGAGACATCAGACATGGCTCTGTCATTGCTAGACACATTGCTCAAAGAGGGTCCAGCTGTCACCTCTCAATTGGCAGAAGATCTGATATACCTGTTAGACTTTTCATCCTTGGTGTGGTCTCCCTTAACTTTTTGCCTCTGTTTCCCAGGTTGTTGATGTGTGCTGGACTCTGTTTGTGCTGTTTTTGTTACTCTGGGCACTGTACCACTGCTAAACAGTGCTAAAGTGCAAGTGCTCCTATACAAAATGTGTATGTAATTGGTTCATCCATGATTGGCATATTTGATTTACTAGTATGACCCTTATAAAGTGCACTAGAGGTGCCCAGGGCCTGTAAACCAAATGCTACTATTGGGCCTGCAGCACTGGTTGTGCCACCCACCGAAGTAGCTCTGTAATCCTGTCTCAGACCTGCCACTGCAGTGTCTGTGTGTGCAGTTTTTAACTATAAATTCGACTTGGCAAGTGTACCCACTTGCCAGGCCTAAACCTTCCCTTTTCTTACATGTAAGACACCCCTAAGGTAGGCCCTAGGTAGCCCCATGGGCAGGGTGCAGTACATGGTTAAGGTAGGACATATAGGCCCTCAATTACGACCCTGACGGTCGGAGGTAATTTGGAGAAAGGTACTGCCAACAGGCTGGTCGTACCCTTTCCCAAATTATGACATTGGCAGTTTGGCACAAGCCAAACCGCCAATGTACCACTCCGACTGCCAGGGTGGTAATGGCCGCTGGACTGGAGACTTCAGTCTCCATCCAGTTGGTCGACACAATCCCACCCTCAGGATTATGACCCTGTCTACCACCATGGTTTTTCATGGCAAACATACCGCCACAAAAACCATGGTGGTAGGCACTATCAGTGCCAGGGAATTCCTTCCCTGGCACTGATATGGGTCTCCCCCGCCGCCTCCTGAGAGTCCTCCCCTCCCTCCCCTGCCCCCGCACATTTACACACCCAAACATGCACACATACACACTCATACACACACGCATACCCACATACATACCCACACACCGAAACACACATCAACATACTTTGTAGCATACATGCATTCACAACACACAACATACACGTACACTCACATTCACTCATTCACGCACACATTCAACACGACATACACCTGCATGCACGCATACAAATACAGACACACACACAACACCCTCAACCCCCCTCTCTTGTCGGAGAACCCAACTTACCTGCTAGCAGGGGGTCCTCCGGCAGAAGACGGGACACAGCGCTGCTGTCAGCAGCAGCGGCCACCAGCAAAACACCACCAGGTCGTCTCATTGCTCATGATACGGTAGGTGGTGTTTTGCTGGCATGGCACTGATGCTGACAGCAGCACCACATTACCACCGTCCGCCGCCATGACCGTCTGCAGTATTTGGCCAGCCTTCTGGTGGAATTCCGTCGCTGTCATAATGCGGGTGGGTATGTTGGCAGCTGTCGCCGTGGTGGTAGGCAGCAGTTACCACCAAAGTTGTAATGATGGCCTTAGTAATGTGTTTTATATGTCCCGACAGTGAAATACTGCTAAATTCGTTTTTCACTGTTGCAAGGCCTGTCCCTTTCATAGGTTAATATGAGGGCTACCTTTAAATATGATTAAAGTGTAGATTCCCTTTGGGAGCGGATAGACATGTGGAGTTTGGTGTCTCTGAACTCACAATTTAAAAATACATCTTTTGGTAAAGTTGATTTTGAGATTGTGTGTTTGAAAATGCCACTTTTAGAAAGTGAGCATTGTCTTGCATAAGCCATGTCTGTGACTCTGCCTGTTTGTGGATTCCCTGTATGGGTCAGTTTGACAGTTGGGCTGGTTGCACCTCTCACTAGACAGTGACACAAAGGGAGCTGGGGTGTAGTCTGCATTTTCTGATGAGCCATCTGTGCTGGGAGGGAGTGATCACTTACACCTGAAAGGGCTGTGCCTGCCCTCACACAGTGCAGTCGCCAACCCCCTGGTGTGTGTCTGGGGCTTGGCCTGGGCAAGGCAGGATTTCGCAAACAAGAGAGACTTTGCTTTGAAGTAAGCCTACTTCAAAGGGCAAAATGGGTATAAGAAGGTCACCCAAAACCCCAGACTTTGGAACACTTCTGGAAACCAAGAGGAACCTCTGCCTGGAGAAGAGCTGAAGAACTGAGGAAGAAGAGCTGCCCTGCTTGTGACTGTGCTTTGGGGAGCTATCCTGCAGTTGCTGCTTCTGCCTGCGCTAGAGGACAAAGACTGGACTTTGTGTGCCTTCCTTCTTGTGAAGAACTCTCCAAGGGCGTGAATTAGCACTTGCCTCCTGTTGTTTGAAGTCTCAGGGACAGCAAAGACTTCTCTCTGCCAGCACCTGGAGCCTCTGCTGAGACTCCTGCTTTGACAAGTGGTGCCCATACAGTTCCTGGGACCTTGAAGGGAGAAGCTGGCAGAACAAGAGGAAGAAATCCACGCACAGTCCGCCGTGCGGGGAAAAGATCGACGAAACTCCGAGACACAGCTGAGAATCGATGCTCGCCTGCAGTGCGACTGAAAGATCGATGTACGCAGCCGGAGAAACGACTTGCAGCACCGCTGATGGAGGCTGGTGAGATTGCAACTGGCGCTGCATTGTTTTCGGATCATCATGCAGCAGGATTTCCGATGCAAACGTTGTTGGGTGTGTAAAAACGAAGCAAGGCCGGCCGAGACCCAAGAGTGCGGTTCGGATCAACGCATCGCTCTCCTGCAGAGAGAAGAAATGACGCACGCTGACCAGACTGAAGGAGAAACGACCCACGGTCTCGCTCGTGAGAGATATTGACGCATCGCAAGCCCCTTTTGACGCACACTCGCCCGTGCAGGGTTATTATTGACGCACCCACGTACATTTCCATGCTAACGTTGTGTTTAAAATCACACGAAGACTCTTTTTGGTTTTAAATTGATGACTTGACTTGTGTTTGGTGGATTTTTGTCGTTTTGGTTTTGTTTTGTTTAAATAAATATTTTCTATTTTCCTAAACCTGTGTTGTGTCATTTTGTAGTTTTTCCATTAAGCTACTCTGTGTGTTGGTACGAATACTTTACACCTAGCACTCTGAAGTTAAGCCTACCACTTGTGCCAAGCTACCAGCGGGTGAGCGGGGGTTAGCTGCGAGTGATTCTCTTTTACCCCGACTAGAGTGAGGGTCCTTGCTTGGACAGGGGGTAACCTGACTGTCAACCAATGACCCCATTTCTAACATAACCTTCTTGCACTGGTTTGACTGGCTGTCTGCCCTAGGCCTCTGTGAGTATCATATAGTGTGTAATAGACCGGGGCCTGAACATTTATTCAGTGGCTGAGGGTCGGGTGCACCTACACCAATGGTTGCTGTGTGTATTATACTGCCACTACCTCTCTTCCAACTGTGATACAGAACTGACTGAAGTATAACTTGGTTACTTGTTGCACTGTAGTGCTATTGGCCAGGCACTTATTGGTGTGTTGGCCTTGGTTGGGGTGTTTGATGTTTAATGCCTGCTTATGTTACTAATTTTGTTTCCCTTTTCTTTTGTTGAATGTCATTAGACATCATGCTGTTCTACAAGGTGGGGGTTGTTGGTACAGGGGAGATAAGATGTCGGAGGGGCATCAACTCAGATGTTCACTCACTAATTACAGATAAATGGCAGGAAAGGACACTATGGTAGGGCACAGTATCTAATTATGACCTGAAATGTTAGAGGGCTGGCCGGTTTTGTTAAATGATGTTGCATGCACAAATATTCATAGACGCAAGATACATGTCACACTTCTCCTGGAGACCCACCTTATGGCCTCAGTTCTGGAGGGGATGCGGAGGTGGTGGCAAGACACATTGTTGGGAACTAGGTACTCTTGCTACGCCAGAGGTGTCCTTATATGGGTAGCCCAGGGGCCCCTAGAGGTGCTACACACTAAGGCTTACCCATGCAGGAGGTAGGTGCTATTGGAGGGTCTTCTGGAAGGCCTTTCTGTGTCACTGACATCACTTTATGCATCCAACACGAACTAGGCCCCTTTCCTACATTTCCCTAGATGCCTTAGCCCCTTGCTATTGGGGTGGAGACTTCAGCTGTGTCGCGGACTTGGATCTAGACAGATCTTGTCCACCTGTATCCGGGACACAAACCACTGCGCTCACTCAACACTTGCAATGCTGGGCTTCACATAAGCAGGTGCTGGACGCCTGGCGCAGCCTAAACCACACAACCCTGGAATATTCCTTCTACTCCAGTTTACACAACCTTCACAATAGAATAAACCTCTTCTATTGCAGTCCAAGGGCACCCTTAAAGGTTGCTCAAGATCTGGGGCACACCTCCTTGGACCACCCCCCATTACAACTCCAAGAAACATTGAGCCATGGCCACCAGTGCATACCAACCTGCCACCTCCCCACAGATGCCCTGCAAGATGTGGCATTTCATGCCACTCTGTCGAATCATGCTGATTCATACTTCACAGAAAATGAGGGCACATCCCCAGACACTAGTATAGAGTGAGATGCATTTAAAGTAGTCCTATGAGGGCACGCAATCAAAACAGTGTATGGCATCAGACGACTAACTCTATGCAGGCGGTTTAACACACTGGAAACCGACAGCTGACGATATGAATGGATGTTGCCCATCGACCCAACAGCAGCTGCACCTATGGCACAAGCAAGGCTCACCCACAGGTCAACAGCGGAGATGATGGGTAAGATAGATTATTAAAAAAACCTGATGAGGAAACATACAGAAGTGATAAGTGGTCAGGCTTTTGGCCTGGCTGATTTGTTCAAGTTCCCCTAGGACTTTCATTACTGGCGTTCGTGATGAGACAGGCCTCTTGCTAAATTCCCAAGACATTAATACAGCTTTACAGTCTTATTACACCAAGCTTTACAAGGTGTAGTGACCTGTAGACCCAGTTTTAGTAGGGTTGTTCCTGGACAATATACAGCTTCAGAGATTGCGGGCCTCCCATCAGATGGAACTAGAGGCACCCCTGTTGGTAGCTGAACTATCTGAAGCAATCAAGCAGATGGCACGGGGCAGGACCCCAGGTGCGGATGGATGGCCAATTGAATTCTACGTCTCTCATAGTACCCAACTCATTCCTCATTTGCTCAAGACCCTCAACTTGACATACTCAGCAGGTATCCTTTCCCCTTTCTCTTCAGGAGGTGCTGGTGGCCCTACCTAAATCAGACAGGGACACCCTATTATTGGGGTTATATTGCCCTCTCTCCTTGCTGAACTTGCACTAAAAGGTCCTTGGAAATACTTAGGTAATCAAGTTTTTCAGTCTGAAAAGGACTTGACTGAAGGCAATTTGGGCAAAGCCCTTGCTGGAGTGACTGCATCCCTCCCTTTCTGGACGTCACAACCGCTTTCCGCTATGGGTCACATTGACATCTCCAAATGTTGATCTTAGCCAGACTACTGTATTTCTTCTTTGCTATTCCCGTTCCATTGTCTAACAGGATATTTACAGACCTACACTCCCTTTTGATCACATTGAAATAAGGCAAGAGCAGGACACAGGTAGCTCTGTCCAAGCTATACGGTCCTTTGAAGGACGGCTGTCTAGGTCCTCCAAACTATGAATATTACTATGTGGCTGTCCAACTACAGTGGCCCCCCTGCTGGTTGGCAGGGCACAATGTTTAAGAAGTGAGGCAGTGGTTTGGGAGGGACATATCTTCAGCGCTGCAATGGCTGTTGGGTTCCGACGAGGGGATCCCAGTGGGGGGGGAATGCACTTATTTGAGTATGCTGGGGTAAATATATGACCAAAAAAGGTAATACTCTCTCATACGCCCCAGAGCTACCCCTTTGGGGGATACCTGGCTGTACAGAGTTAAGATTGCACCTAGAGGCAACTTTATGGTCAGAGGCTGGCCTCACCAACTGGGGCAACCTCTTTAATGATAAGATTCTTAGCACATTTGAGGATTTAGTGGGTGATTTTGGTATACCACTAGGCTTGTTCCTTATACAGGTTACACTTACCCAACATCTGCACATGGCTTGGCAGAGAACGCATGATGAACCAGAGACCTCAATCTTCTTCCAGGTATTATTGACTAATGGGAGAGGTCATCAGGCTGTCACGTGCCTATATAACTCCTAGTGAGCTGACAGGTGGGTGCCCCTCAACTCCCTCTAGGCTTATTGAGATGCCTCCCTCAACACCACACTCACTGATAAGCAATGGACACAGTGTATAAGGGTACCCAAGCTCATTTCCACAAATGTTAGGCTTGAGTATACGCAATTTAATTTTCTTCATCATACCTACCTTACTCAAGAGCGAATAGCACATATGTACCTAGGGGCCGTTGACACCTTCCCACGCTGCCAAACTACTGCGGTGGATTTTATACACATGGTAGGTATCTTCACTAATCTTACTACATATTGGGATGAGATCCTAGTGTTTATTGAAGAGGGCTAGGGCCCTCTGCTTTAGAAAGAGGGACTGCAATGCTTACTAGGCATTACATCCCGTTCAGTGACATGCAAGCCCATTAGTAAGTTAATTGATTTGGCTTTGGTGCTTGCCAAGCACAGAATAGCCATAAGATGGAAACTGGTTCTTGCCCCCCCTCAAACTGTGGCTGTCAGACCTATGCTCAGGTATATTGGCCAAACAACAAGCAATATTGTAATTGTATTGTATTGTAATCGTATTTATATAGCGCTTAGTACCCCTGACGAGGCGTCGAAGTGCTTTTTGATGAGTAGCACGCTACTCCGGAACCCAACAAGAATTAGTGATGGATTAGTATTGTTAAATAATGAGTACAGTTTTTGTATTATTATGAGTTCATTTGAGCCGCGGATATGAGAGTTTGTTAGTTAGACTGGAGTAATGGAGAGGTGGAGGAGGAAATAAATCCAGAGGTGTTAATTGGGAGTATATCCTTCATTTACTCAACCCAAAGGCTTGGGATGAGTAAAGGGGGGTGGAGGGGGAAGAGTATGTGGAAGGGTTAGGGAGAGCATAGTAGCAGGGTGAGATGAATGCAGGAGAATTTAGTAGGGTTGTGTGGGAGGTCACAGAGGTTGAGTGAGGTTTGGTGAGTTAGATGTGGAGGGAAGAGCTTAGGCAGAGATATTTAGGAGATGAAAGTGGTAGAAGGGATTTGGGATGAGTCAGAGTGGGAATGGAGGATAGTTTGATAGAGACATGACATAAGAGTGATGAGTAGATAAGTGTGATAAGATGAGAGCAGGAATTCATAGATATCTAGTATAACAACCCAAAAAAAACAGGAGCCATGCAATGATCCACGAACATGCCAAGCACAGAAACAACATATACACATACACATACATACATATATATATATATATATATATACACACACACACACACACCCACACACATGCACATACAATACATAATTAGAATCATGGGTAAAAAATACTTAGTCAGACAGGTTTAAAGAGTGTGTGTGTATTTTATTGTTATGACATAGTAGCAATACATATTTTCCAAAGAAACTATAAATAAATAGAAATATACATATAATCAGAAAAAAATATTTATCCACATAGGCATATGCAGTTCATAGTTGTTTGAAAAAGGTGGTTATGAAGAAAAGAGCCAACTCTTGAGTAGTTTTCTGAAGACCAGAAAGTTATCTGTGGCTCTTATAGTTGGGGGTAATGAATTCCATAGTTTGGCTACTTGGACGGAGAAGGATGTACCACCTATAGTCTTTTTCTTGTATGGTGGTGTTCTAAGGCGGGGGGCCAGTCTTGAGCGGAGGGTTCTTTGTTGGATGTATTTGGTAATTTTCCTTCTGATAAAAAGCGGTCCTGTTCCATGTATAGCTTTGTGGGTGATACAAAGCAGCTTGAAAGTGCATCTTCTGGCAACGGGTAACCAGTGTAGTGCTCTCAAGGCAGGGGAGATGTGGGCTTGCGGCTTTATATGTAGTAGTAGCCTGGCTGCGGAATTCTGGATACGTTGTAGTTTTTTCATAACAGATAGAGATGATCAATGGTAGAGGCTATTGGCATAATCCAGTTTGGATAGTACAAGTGAGATAGTAGCTTGCACCTTGTGTGGAAATCCGAGGTGGGGGAAGATGCGTCGTAAAGTCTTTAAGGTGATGAAGCTTGTGCGTGCTAATTTGTCTACTTGGGCATTCATAGTTAACTTGGAATCCATGGTGATTCCTAGGTTTTTAACTTCCTTGGATAATGCCACTGCCACTGCTTACCTTTCATTACATGTAAGACATACCCAAGGTAGGCCCTGCGTAGCTCTATGGGCAGGGTGCAGTGTATGTTCAAGGTAGGACATATACTAATATGTTTTACATGTCCTGGCAGTGAAATACTGCCAAATTTGTAGCAAGGCCTATCTCTCTCATAGGTTAACATGGGGGCTGCCTTTAACTATGATTAAAGTGTAGATTCCCTTTGGGAGCAGATAGACATCTGGAGTTTGGGGTCTCTGAACTCACAATTTAAAAATACATATTTTTGTGAAGTTGGTTTTTAGATAGTGTGTTTGAAGAACTTCTACTTTTAGAAAGTAGGCATTTTCTTGCTTAGACCATTCTGTGACTCTGCTTGTTTGTGGATTCCCCGTTTGGGTCTGTTTGACAATTGGGCTTTTTGCACCTCTCCTCTGGACACTGACACAAAGGGAGCTGGGGTCTAGCCTGCATATCCTGATGAGCCATCTGGACTGAGGGGAGGAGTTGTCACTTACACCTGAAAGGGCTGTGCCAGCCCTCACACAAAGCGTTCTCCAACCCCCTGGTGTGTGTCTGGGGCCTGGCCAAGGCAGGATTTTGAAACTTAAGCCTACTTCAAAAGGCAGAAATGGGTATAAGAAGAGCACCCAAACCTCTGGAAATAAGTTTACTTCTGAAACCAAGAGGAACCTCTGCCAAGGAGAAGAGCTGGAGGAGGAGTACTACCCCTTTGCCTGTGATTGTGCTTTGCTGGGTCGGCCTGCAGTAGCTGCTTCTACCTAAGAGAGAGGACAAAGACTGACTTTTGTGTGACTTCCAACTGGTGAAGAATCTCTAAGGGCTTGAAACTGAGCTTGCACCCTGCTGGTCAAATCTCAGGGACAGCAAAGACTTCTCTCTGCCAGCACTTGGGCTTTCTGCTGAGAGTCCTGCCTGCCAAGTGGTGCCCTAACCTGTCCCTGGGCCCTTGAAAGGTGCAGCTGGTGGAAAAGGATCAAAATCCACGCAAAGACTGCAGTGCATGGAAACCTTTGACGCAACAACCGATTCATGGCTGAAAAACGACTCGCTGCAGGCCTCGTGGCTAAAATTGACTCTCCACCTGCATCGCGGCTGGGAGATCGACGCAACGTGGCTGGGGAAACAACGCACAACACCTGAAGCGGCTGCTGTTAAGGACGCAAGCCCCACGCAGTGCGGTTTCTTGATACTGTGCAACCAAATTTCGACGCAACATCGCTGAGCACGGAAAATCAACGCAAAGCCTGCCAGGACCTGAGGTGCCTGTCCGGATCGACGCATCGCTCTCTTGCGGAGAGGAAAAGCGACGCACACCGACCCGACTGGAGGAGGAACGACACACAGTCTCACTTTTGAGTGAGAAATCGACGCGTCGCTGGCCTTTTCCCACACACACTCGCCCGTGCAGTGTTATTTTGACGCAACCCACATACTTTTTCAGGCTAACAGTGTTCTCATGGTTATCTAAAGGATTTAAGACTCTTATTCTTTAAAAATTCATTGACTTGTGTATGTTAGATTTTTGTTGTTTTGGTCTTGTCTTGTTTAGATAAATATTACCTATTTTTCTAAACATGTGTTGTGTTATTTTGTAGTGCTTTCACTGAGTTACTGTGTGTGTTGATACAAATACTTTACACATTGCTTCTGAAGTTAAGCCTGCCTGCTCGTGCCAAGCTACCAAGGGGGTGATCAGGGGTTAACTGAGGGTGATTCTCCTTACCCTGACTAGAATAAGGGCGCTTGCTTGGACAGGGGGTAACCTGACTGCCAACCAAAGACCCCATTTCTAACAACATCAATGATAACTTCTGAAATGGCATCATTGATGACAACATTGTGCATGGCAGGGTGCAACATATTGTTACATCAGTTAACTATAACTTGTGAATTTCAGTGTTTTTCATTTTAAAAAGTTGCATTTTAACAGACATTTTCACCTAACTAAAACGTCACTTCACCCTTAGTTTTTATGTGTGTGTGTGTGTGTTTGTGTGCAGATGAGCACAGTGTAATGTGATATTGATTACCATTGGTTACTGTGGGAAGGAACAATGACTCACGAGAAGCAAAGACTCGAATGAGTCATTTTGCATCTCCCCTCCTTCAACAATGGTAATAAATAGCACATTACACTCGTCATATATGGTTTATGCCATGGCATTTTGTCATGTGTATTTAACCAAAACCCCAATGCAAAGTAAAATCACACTCAAGGGATGTTGCGACTATAAAGAGAGCGGTTTCCATGTGTAAAACTAATTGTTACATCCAATCTATAAGGTAGTAAAAAGTACGATTTTTGTCTAGTTTTGGTATAATAAGTAGATATACAGTTGAATGTGAACTTGGTTCTGTAGTAATAAATGGGTGAATCATGTTTATTAGTACAATTGCCCTAAATAACGTGCACCACTTGGCCACACCCACCTTCAATGCCATGGCGTGTGTGTGCATATACATACACACACATACACATATATATATATATATACACACATATACACACACACACACACGCCATGGCACCAAAAACAAATGTGGCCAAACAATGCACGTCACCCAGAGCAACTGTATATATATATACACACACACATATATATGTATAAAAAATAATAAAATAAAAGGCTGATATAAAAGTCTTCTTTATACTTGAATGTGACGGCACCAAACAGCCCAGTCAACGCCATTTAGTCCGACGGTCTTGTTCACAGCTATGACAAAGACCATAAGGACGAAACGCCCCGGTTGGGCTGTTTGTTACCGTCGCTCTGGCAAATACAGAAATCCCCGGTAGCAGCCTTTGGAGTGCTGCAGTCCATCTTGTGTGTTTGTACATTTGAAGGTGGTCTGACCCTCTGGCGAGCACCAGCAATACTAAGCGTGCTATGCTACAAACTGCTCTGGATAAACCATTTATATTTAGAAACGGAGGGCAAGGCTGCTATTTTTCCCACTTCGGAGTGCTCCGTCTACTCTATATCTAAGAAGGAAGTACACCTTGCCATTAACAGCTATTCCTTCAATATGTTTAAATGTAAGCCACAGTGTTAGAACAGTAACACATCTCGGGCAAGATCACTATAGCAGTATGAAGTGGGGTTTGTCTCTCCTACGAGCACCCTTAAAACATGAGCATGCATCAGAGCAGTGCATATTAACTGCAATACGACCAGATCATGTTAAGTCTGCACAGAATACACCCAGCTCTTCCCATGTAGGTCATACTACAACCAAACACTTGTGAAACTAAACGTGCAGGTCTGCCTATAACTGATGTGGACAGTTTGAGTGGCATGATGCTGCACTAGTGACAGTTGGTCGCTTTAAGTCTGCTAGTCAGAAAGCCAGCGACGTGGTCTACCCAACTTGATTGAGCTTCTAAATCTTGGAGAATGTTTTTCAAACCTCCTGCAGTGGTCATGCTCAGCTTGTTCCAGATGAATCTCAGGTTCCTCAAACTTTTTTGTGATTGGAAGAGACAGACGGATATTAAGTTTAAAACTTTAGTTCAACTTACTTCAAAATGTTATTAAATGTAATGTAAATTATGGATCACGCAGGCAGGGAGAAATCAGACACAAATCCTTTCTGCATTCAAAATGATCTTGTTATGTATGAAATATTAATTCAATATGCTTTCCTATCCTTTGTAATCACTATATGCAGCCACGCACAACCGGTCTGAAAAGTGCTTACTTAGATTTGAAAAAACGTGCTTTGATGCCTTGTGTTGAAGAGTGATTTGCCAAGACCGTAATTACAATATAATTCCACTGCATTTTCCATTAACAGAAAAATCACTAACATGAATTTACTGTTTTAATAAAACACACACAGTTTATCCAATTTCCAATCATAGCTAAAATGGCCAGAAGTAAATAATAAGCCAGTAGATCCCTTACTTAGTATACTAAGGATATACAAATAATCATAAAAAATGTGTCTTAATTTGAAATTAACTAACATCCCCCAAAGCTTTGGGGAAGGCTTGGGAGGCATAGAACACAACATACTTGACACGGCATATGGTAGTCATTGGTGCACTACAAAGGAATTAGAAAGAGGGGACCACTTAAAACTTTTCTGCTATCCGCTTCCCCACAAAACCACTGAGCTGCGACTAAGGATATACTCAAACCCAAGGTGGCAATGGATATTGCAACAAGATTATCAGAGAGGCTGTCAGTCAGAGATACATAGTGGGAGATGGTATGGAACAGCGCACCGGTCTACACTATGTCCAGTCATGTCATCCGTTTAGAGAATGGTTATGAGTTGTACTTCCAATAAATGCAATAAAAAGACTGTATGTAGGCTGTTCCTGCTCACTGATATCTGGTTCCCATTAAGAATATGCATATCTGGTTCTACCGAAACTTTGAAACGTGACTTTTGAATCTGTGAAAGACCAGGAACCTCCTGAAATGTGCAACATAGCGGTCCTGTTGATGACAGGGATGAAGTTGATCAGAGTCACCGTTATTGGGAAGGGTGATGTGGCACAAGAGCCTGCCGGTCGCTGACTGACTAGGCAGGAACTCGGAGAGACTGGAGGAGTTAGAGTGCCACACCATCTTGAATACAGAACACACTGTGGCCTTTCTTTAGCACTTTGTCAGAGAATTTTTTTTTTTTTTAACTCCAACTAAGAGGGAAAGTCTGCTTTTAAAAAAAGGAAATTCCAACTCTGAGAATTTTAAAGGCTTCCTTTTTTGTGCAGCCTTTGTTGAATTTGCTCAGGGAAGCTCTGTGCACACAAACATTCCTTTACAGGAGGAATATTTCCTCTTTTGAAGGAATAAGATAGTCTCCTTTCATGGGACTTGAGGGACCTTTTATAGTAAATTCAGACAAATGACACTGCAAGAGGAGGTGTACTCAGGAAATGAGCAATATTGGCATTTCTCATGAGCATCGTTAGTTTATGTTTTCCTCTGCCCACAAGAGAAACAAATCAGGAAGACAGATGGTCAAAAAACATGCTGCAAGGTGGAATTGAAAAAGGATCTTGCAGGAGTTCAGGGGAGTTATCAAAAAGGTCAACATTCTGTCAAACATAGCCAATATCTCAAGATAAATAACATCCATTTTGGGGACTCGATAATACACGAAAAGTAGTTGGTAGAAAGTTGTGTGGCCTCTTTGGGGGCCTTGAGTGGAAGAGAGCTTGGCACTTCCACCAATATGGTGGAAGTGTGGGTTGTTTGAAGTGAGGTAGATGTGCTACAAAATTAATACATTTCTGACTAGGGCCATTTTAACCACTGAATTTCGATCATGGGTTTCAAGAATGTTGATGGGATTGGTTTAAACATGTGAGCCTATGAAAGATTCTATGCTGGATAAGGAAAGGTGCAAAGTCTTTTAGGAAGGTACCATAACCCCAGAGGGTGGTCTCAATGTTAGTCTTCATGCACTGGTGACAACTGCAGTTGTAGTGGTGTACTTTGTCAAATCTCAGTTTAGGCATTCTGATCAAACATGCATATTCAAATAGCTTTAAATGGTAAAGTCAAGTGATTAATTATAGAGCTGTAGGAGATGGTGTATGTGTCAAAGCTTTCTACTCCAAAGCCTCTTTAATTAACAATATTATATTCTGCTTTTGTATAAAAGTGTGCTATACAATCATATGTAGAGGTGTCTTAAATGGAAACACTTACTCTACAAAAAGTGATGAAGCTAATAATTCCAAATACTATAAAAAAAATTTTTTTGAAGATGTAGACCAATAGACACTTCTCCTCAGTATCACAACTCAAAATGACATTCAATGATTGCGTGACTTATTTGAATGCTTGTAAGTAATGAATGTCGAGCAAGAAAAAGAAGTACAGAATAGGGCCATGAATAATAAAGACTTACCTATGAGATTGATTGGCAGACTTGGACCTCCAGAAGAAATTGTTTTGCACATATTTATCCAATACATAATCAAGCTGGAGATTCACAGTTAATAAAGAATCCATCTAATTTAAGAGTTGAACATAGAACAACTGCCAATTAAGTAGCTTGGTCATTACATCTGATCTTCATACACAGAGTAGGTAATTTTGGTTAAACAGAAAAGGTCAGAGTTACAAGATAGTCCAAAACAATTCTAGGAAGAACCCTAAAGGTGTTCCAGTTGACAAACACATCCAAATTAAAGACAAGTAACGAAACAGTAGCCTGTTGGCAGTCTTATAAACACACCTGTAGTTTGTTATAGAATCAGAAGTGCCAGAGACAAAATTGTCATGCACGATTTAGACATCGGATTGTGATCGCTATAATGAAATTATTCTACAAAGCAAAGATAGTGCCATATGTTCTATAATTACGGTTTGTCCCACTGTTATAGACTGCAACTTAATATTGCAGCCTTCAAAACAAGTTTTGATTCTGGTGTATGGATAAACAGATCATACAGATTAGAACATGAAATTTCTGCTGCCCAGGCAAGTGCAAGGAACAAAGGTGCAGAGAAACTGATGACTTAAAACCACACTAACCGATCTATTGAAAAGCTGTAAAGTAAATCTTGATGAAATTGTTATTTTGGGGCATAACTATCAAATGCTCAATGTTTCTTCCTGCAAGATTAAGTCATTAATAATATGAAAGTTATCAGTATCCATTATTCAGAGTTCAATTAATATGATCTAGGATATATTTTTCTTGATTTGTGACAAACTGGTGAAACAGACTAGGCTAATACTCTTAAAAAAAAAAAAAAAAAAAAGTTGATACTTGGCGAATTACATTAAAATCTATTTTACCAAGTCTGTGGAGTCATCTTCTTCCACTTCAGCTTCATCATCCTCATCTTCAACAACAGATTCTTCAATTGCTTCTTCGTCCTCTGTAGCATCTTGTGCTGCAACTAAGAAACTTGGACCTTTCACCACGGAGTGGTGGCATGGGGCGCTCAGTGCCATCTCTACGTAATCTAAACTGGTGGTAGGAAGATGCTAAGTCCAAAGTTGCGAACACCTAAGCCTCACCAAGCACTAAGATAAGTTCCATTATCAAGAGTAAGGGAAACTTGTGCACAATTACCTCCTTGCTGAGGGTCGACACACAATCTGATTTCACCTTATGACTTCTTGGCACCACAATGGGAGACAGCCATTCCAAAGCCTCCATGGGTACTATCACTCCTAATTAAAAGAGCATTTTCAAATCACTTTTGACCACATGTAGTACACCCAATGGTGATCTTTTGAGTATGCATGGATCTGGGTCTCAGCCCATCTGTAAGATCATTCTGTCAACAATTGTCTTACGGCAACCCATATCCTTGCAGAATACCTTAGGGAAGGCACTTTCAAAATCTGCACAACCCTTTGATACTTCTAGGCATACTCTCTTCATCACACACATCTGCACCTGGGTACAGCACTGAAATCAAGGGACACCCATATCATCTCCTCAAATGGAAACAAACCTTCCCCTTTATATACATGTTACACTCGTACAGACCTATTTGGAAGTACTGAAGAATTGTAATAGCTTACCCCATATACCCACCTGGACAGATGGTCATCTTTTACAACCTGAAGATAACCCTAAACTCCTTGTTGTAAACTTCCTCAGTAATTCTAGTGTTGTGTGAACACAAGTCAATTATCAATAGTCCTTCCATTTCCTACACCTCTGCGGGATTTCCATTGTCCTTACATACTAAACTGTAAAATAATGTTATCACAAACCTCCTTCACTCTTATTTCTTGTAAACTGCCACTCATACTTCAAAAGCACTTCATAAAATTACCAGACTTGCAACACTTTTTGCACAAATTGTAATTAGCCAAATTGTCAACAGTCCCAAACCTGAACCATGTGCTCTAGAATTTGTTCTACTTTTCCACACTTAGCTCACTCTTCCTGTAAACCTTCAGTTTGTTCTTGCTAGCTGCCAATACACACTCACATCTGACTGCCTTCTTCTTGATAGTCTTCATGCAAGTGTGCATGTGTTCCACTCTCTTTGCTATGCTTATTACTTCATTCAAGGGTGGCTTGTCTGTAAGCCATAGCTCCTCCCTGAATTTATCACATTACATTTTAGCCAAAATTAATCTTTAATACATTTATGCACCAACAAACCAAATTTGCACTGTGCTGTGAACCTCTAAAAGGGTGATTGGCACTCTTCTACCATTTTATTCTCTTCTTGTGTGTGTTTTCAAAAGTAGTACCTCTAGATGATGGTGCAGATCTAGGATTTACTTTTAGCATATATCAGATTCATTTAGGCTCCTTGCTGCCTTCCTGATCCAACTCTAGGAAACTGTCTAAAACATCAAGTCACTCTGCCACCTAAACAACAGCAAACTAGAGACCACTTCTGTGCTCCATCTAAAACTGCACCACACACCTATGCATAATTCAGAAGGATATTTTCCACCTTCCTGAGCAAATAGTAGTCATGGCAACTACCAGGAAGGGGTGCGAGGCAGCGCACAGAGCAGGGGGGCAGTTTAAGAAAAATAAAAAAATGTACCCGCCCCTCTGTGATGTGCCACTCTGCTCCAGCCATCCTGTCTTCTCTCCCCAACCAAACAAGATGCTTCTTTCATGCCGTTACACAGCATGAAAGAAGTGCAACGATTGGCCTGAACGGGCAGAAATGCAGCTCAGGGGGGGAGTGGGGCACTGTGCTTGGTCTCCACCCGGCTATAAAATACAGTTTCTAAGTGCGCATGTCAGTTTGGCCGGCCTCGAACGGACAGCCAAACTGACATATGCACATACCACTCCTCTTCCACCCCACCCTACGAAGGCGGAAAAATAAAGAGACAGTAAAATACTTTTATTATCCATTTGTTTCTGCTTTTCGTCAGTGGGGCCACCCTCCTCCTCCATAGTGGAGGGGCAGCCCCTGGCGAATAGGTTGTTCATATGGGTGACTCAGGAAAAATGTCACTGGGGTCACACTCTGCATGACACATTCTACATTCTGCAAAACCTAAAAGATGGTTAAGCAAAGTCATACTAATGTATAGTGTGAGGTAGCCTTAAAACAAATACAAAGGGATTACAAAAAAATCCAATTTAAATATCCACATCACTCAAAAACCTCTTAAATCCTTAAGAAGTAGTGCAACCTTAGTTGCTGTTAGAGGTGGTTGAGCCACTGAAAGCTTGAGCTATGCTTTGGAGAGATGCCAAGCTCGGGCTCAGCTCAAAGTCCTTTTGGACTCTCAAGCCCAAAAAGAGTCAAGCTTTTACAGGAGAAGATGTGGCCTAGTCACTGTTCAAAAGCCTTCCTTGTATGTAATAGCCTAAAATGTTGCCTCATCTATAAATAGAATCTACGGCACATATAGGGCATGCATGACAAATGACTTGCCTCTTAAGCCACTAATAGCATTGTAATAAGGGCATGGGCAGGAATATTTAACAACAGGTTGGGCTAGATTTGATAAAACTGCCAAACAAAAATTTCTAGTCTGATATTTCAAGAATTAACTTTTGATGTGGGAAAGAGTTACTCATGTAGTGACTGAGTTCTATAGTGTGAAAGTGTAAAACCTGGAATCATTACCGGCTTACCTGCTTGACTAAACTGTGTTATCATAGTCAAATACTTTTTTCACAAAGTCTCAATTTTTCATTATCACAATTGACAGCATCTTCAAATACATGTGCTCAGGATGTGCGCTGTTCAAAAGATTCTCTTGTATGTAACAGCCTAAAATGTTGCCTCATCTATAAATAGAATCTACGGCACATATAGGGCATGTATGACAAATGGCTTGCCTCATAAGCCACTAATAGCATTGTAATAAGGGCAGGGGCAGGAAAATGTAACAGGTTGGGCTAGATTTACTAAGGAGTTGCATTGTCTTTGCATGTTCAACACAATATAATTCCTTAAATGATACAATACAATACACCCTTTATGCATGGCGCAAGGTCACCTGCATTAGCCTAAGGCAACACATGGTGCACCAGCACAAGGAGGGAACAGAAGTGCGCCATTTCTTAGTAGAAATTGCATATTTCTGCTTCCTCCATTTAACTTGCATGCTGCCCGGCGTTGTTTGAAAGAAAATTAAATATGCCCCAGTTCCTCTTTAAAAACTATCACTTTTAATAAATACTTCTAAATGCAGAGATATAATCTGAGGTTCTAATGCCTCCACTTGTTAAAGAAATGCCCTTTGTTTTTAATTTTGAAACCACATTAACATATTTTTACATGATGTTTGTTGCATGTCTTATGCCAAATATTTTCACGGGCTCTACTTGTTCAGGGGCTCTTGGAGCCAAGCCAACTTCTTGTTAATTTGTTGGCTCATCCACCTTCCTTTCAGGAGGTTCTGTAACGAAAAGGATAGGGTGAGGCTGTGTCACAGGCCAGTCTCATTGTGACTATCAATGCTTGCACCAAGAATGATAAAGACTTGATCACTCTTTGTTGGTGTCTGTCATCACTGTATTAAGGAACTGAGGCAAAGATATCCATTAGAGGTGTGCTGTGTGGCCATTATTGTTTCACTTTACACAGCAAAGGTATATGGTGAGGCTATGTCACAGGCCAGTCTTAGTGTGACTCTAAATGATTGCGCTAAGAATTATAAAGACTTGATCACTCTTTGTTGGTGTCTATGTCACCACTGCATTAAGGAACAGGGGCAAAGTTGTCCATTAGAGGTGTGCTGTGTGGCCATCACTGTTTTTATTTTACACAGCACAGCTCTAGACAGAAAGTGTAGGTGTGTCCGTCACCATCCTTTAAACTACAGAAACCTCTTAGTTCCTAAACTCAAACTTACCTACTTCCTTGAGGCCTTGTAAAATTTTTCTTTCAGTTCATCTCGCCTTTTAACCCAGTCCAGCACACCTCTCTGTTTATGCATGGTTATCATTTGGGATTGAGATTTTAAAATGGCAGCCCCGGTAACAAGTAGACATCAGCTCAACTTCATCCATGTATGTCATCCTTCCTCTCTTCCGGCTGCTTCTTTTCACTGGCCATTATTAAGAAATGGCACTGCTCCTTGTAGCTCTGAACCTTTGGCAATGAGCAGATTTCTAAAAGTGCACCACTCACGCACCACTTTGACCACTACTTTATCGGCAGAAATTCCTGGGGATTCACTAGTTTGCTCCTGCTTTCCTTCCCTGCCACTGCCACTAATGAGGACATCTCTCTCTACCACCAGGTTGGCCATGCTGGGTTTTTGTTGCAAAATTGCCCTCAAGTAAACTCTGTCATTTCACAAAGGCACTGTGATAATATGCTGGGTTGTGTTACATACCCATAACAAACACAAGTGTAGAAATGATAAAGACAACCACATGGAGGCTACATAAAGGTTTATTGGTGACACAACCCAACCCAGTCTCCTCCAACTGCTGGCACCAATCGCCAACCATAAGAACTACATAAGCATTCAACATTTTAATCCCATACCTTGAAAAGACACTGCAGCATGAGGCGTAGAACACCACATAGTCGATTGTTATTGAAAACCTATTGCATACCCTATACCACTCCCAACTACCGCTCATTCTTTTTGGAAAACACTAAGGGCCAGATGTAGCAAACGTTTGCGACTCGCAAACGGGCAGAATCGCAATTTGCGACACTGCAAAATCGGAAATGGGATGCAAAAAGCCCATTTCCGACTCGCAAAAAGCAATGGGACCCGTTTGCGAGTCGCATCCGGTGCGACCCCATTTTGCGACCCGCAAATAGCAAGTCGCAATTTGCGAGTCGCAAACTTTATGCAATTGCAACTCGCAAATTGCAACTAGTCGCAAAAAGCCCAGTTTGCATGTCCCATTTACCACTAACTCAGAGCAGGTGGTAACCATTACCAAAGTATAAAAGGGGACCCAGAAGCCATCTGGGTTACTCAAGATGGCGGAGATATACCTGATAGCAGTGAGGAGGAGAGTCTACGCAGCCCAGCAGAGGAGGAGGAGGGGCCACAGACAGGAGAAGATATATAGAACCAGGCAGACTCTTTTTCAGCAAACTGAAGAGGAGATCTAGGACAAATACCGCCTTAGCAGCGCAGCCATCCTAGAATTAATTGATTTACTGAAACCACAGCTAGAACACCAGACTCTGCGTGGCTGCACCATTCCTACGCATGTGCAAGTACTATGCTCACTGCACCTCTTGGCCTCAGGGAGCTATCAGGGGGTCATTGCTGTGGCAGGTGGGGTATCCCAAAGTGCAGTGTCAAGGTTCCTCAGGGCCTTCCTAGATGCCTTAGTCACGCACATGTCTCACTTCATATACTTACCAAGGAATGAGGCAGAAATCAACAGCACCAAGCTGGACTTTTACCGCATTGCCCACTTTCCCCATGTCATAGGGTGTGTAGATGGGACACACATTCAAATATGCCCCCCTGCTAATCTGGAACACATTTTCCGCAGCAGAAAGTGTACCCACTCACTCAACATACAGGTCGTTTGTGAAGCCCATTATGTCATCACGGACATCGTAGCTAAGTTTCCAGGCAGTACCCATGACTCATACATTTTTAGGCATAGTGGGATACATCAACGCCTGGAACGTGGGGAATTCGGAGACGGTTACCTCCTAGGTAGAGCCACAGACACTTGCAGACATACACACAGGTCACTGTGCACGACAATCTGGACTTCCTAACAGTGTACTTTTTGTGCCCAACAGGTGACAGTGCATATGCTCTTAGGCCTTGGATCATGACTCCGTTTTTGACACCCAGAACTGAATCTGAGAGGCAATACAACAGTGCGCATAAGAGGACCAGGAACCTGATAGAGCGCACCTTCGGACTCCTGAAGGCAAGATTCAGATGCCTCCACCGCAGTGGAGGTGCACTCCAATACACCCCCATTACCGCATTCAAAATTGTGGTCGCATGCGCCATCCTCCACAACATAGCCACCCGACGTGGGCTACCTCTCACCCCTGCAGACCCAGATCCTGATGATGAAGAGCAAGAACAACCACATCGCCATCATGGGGATAGGAGTCTAGCTAATCAAGGCAGACTGAGACGGGAACACATTGCAACACAATATTTTGGACGGTACGTGTCAACTCCCACCATACTCACCTATTAACCAAAAACTCCATTTGTTAAGTGGAACAAAAATAACTGTTTTATTACTGTAATTGAGAAACTATATACAAGTTGAAATTGTCCATGGGCAGGGAAATGCCAACCAGTCATGTGGCACATTAACACCATGTGCCACATTTATTGGTCCTGGGTGTCATCTATGTTCTCCTGCCCTTCCTGCCAGCCTGGCTGGTCCCTGCTGCGTCCGTGGTGCTGTGCCTACCACTCCTCAGCACCCTGCTGTCAGTGGCAGATACACTGCTCACTGTTGAGCCCTCCTCACTGTCTTGGGGTGTTTCCCCGGTGGCCCTTGACATTTCCCGTGTCTCCATAAGTTCAATTATGTGGGTGAGACGTCCCAGGCCCCTGGCAACATCCCCAGCAAAATGGCCCATCTCTATTTGCAGGCCAACTGTCCTCCTCGACAGGCCTGTTGTATTAATGGCTAGCCTGCCGATCGATGTGGCCATCCTGTCCAGTCGTTGCATTGTCTGGCGATCTCTGCGCCGCCCAGCCTCTGCCTGGCCCAGCAGTCCGCCCGCCAGTTCCCTAATGGCAAGGGCAATGTCCCCAGTGTTCTGGCACATCATGTCCATGTGTCTGTTGAGGTGCTGCATGCTTGCATCGTTGTGTCTAACAAAGCGGTGCAGCACACCACTAATCCTGCCCAAAATTCTATTCTGCAGGCGCTGACCCCGCAGCAGATGTGCCTCACTGCTGGTTGGAGGAAGTATCCCGGATCCAGATGGTCTTGCCCTGCGACGCCTGCGCAGCGGTGGCTGCCCTGTGCTCCCACCTGTATCCTCCCTGCCTGTTGCTGGGGCAGCTTCTGGCGTGATTGTTGCAGCAGGCGTTACTAATGCAGGAATGCTGCTGACTGTGCAGGTGGGGGTGCTGGTGGGTCCTGGGGTGTCCTCCTGGGCCTGGGTGGTTGGGGTGTTGGGGGTGTCTTGCTGGAGACCTGTGGGACATGGGGAACACACTGTCCGTGTCTAGTATCTATTGCACAATTCCTAATAAACATTTGCCTATGAACTGCCTATTTGACTACATTTCCCATAATGCATCATTCTGGCTTTTTCTACCCTGTAATGGAGCTATCTTGGTTGTGCATGCACCTGTGTACATGGTGGGTGGGGTATGACATTGATAGGGGTACAGGCTTATCACATGGTACTCACCGGTTGATGTACTGGGCTCTGAGGTGTCCAGGTCCCCAAATCCACACACTGCCTCCTGCTCCAATGTTTCCTCCACCCTTTCTTCCAGGGGTGTGGGTGGTGGCACAGATGATGGTCCCCCTCCAGTGCCTCTCATCTCCGGGAGCCTTTCTGCCACCCTCTCCTTGGTCCGGGAGCGGAGGTCATACCACCTCTTCTTTATGTCCTCAATTGTCCTGTGGCTCACACCCAGGGAATTAATTTTTTCTTGAATGTCCTGCCAGAGTTTCTTTTTGGTGGCCTCAGGAACAGTGAGGGCTGCTCTCCCAAAAAGCTCATCATGGTGCTGACAGCATTCCTCTGTCAGCACCTCCAGCTCCCTCTCAGAAAATTTGAGTTTTCTTCTTCGTGGGGTTCCCTCCATGGCTGCTGCTGCTTGTTCAGTGTGAAGACTGGCAGTTATAAAAGGGTGTGGTCCAGCCTCCTCCCAGGTGTATTTGTTAACTTCCTGGCTGTGATGTCATCATCATGTGCCAGGAAGTGTTTACAGAGTGTTCTGGTGTGCTTTCTGGAGTGTTCTGCTGCACCTGTAAGCAATTTTGAAGGTAGTCGCAATTTGCGACACCTACTCGCTAATTGCGAGTTCGTTTTTTGCACACTCGCAAACAGCGACCTCGCAATCTGCGGACTCGCACACAGCGTTGCGAGTCCGGCTGCGAGTCGCAAAATCGGATCGGTTTTTTTTCTGGCATTGTTCTATTGCTAATGGTGAAACTGTGCTGTGTGGTTATTTCAATGTCTTCTCAGTTGGTGACTCTTGTTCTTAGTATAAGACCCTCTCTCCCAATATGGAAGCTTTTAACTGAAGATATCACTTCTTGTGCTGAGGGACATGCCAAGGTTACCCTAACCTGTATTGTGGTCAGACTCTATTGACTTGGCCCTTTTCTACAGGGTCATTCCCAAACTTTTTGCCTTCAGACCTCCATTTTTGCTGAATTCTTTTTTGTTGTCCTTGGGACCATTGTTAACCAGTGCAAAAGTATGTGTGCGCTCTCCTTAAAATATGGTAACATTAGCTTATACACGATTGGCATATTTAATTTACTTATAAGTCCCTAGTAACATGGCACTACATGTGTCCAGGGCTTATAAATTAAATGGTACTAGTGAGTCTGCCACTCACTTAAGTAGCCCTTCAAACATGTATCAAGACTGCCATTGCAAAGCCTCTGTGTGTAGTTTAAACTGCCTTTTCTGCCTGACAAAATAAACCTTTTACCAGGTCCAAACCTTCCTTTTTAATACATGTATGTCACCCCTAGGGTAGGCCCTTGACAGCCCAGAGGGCAGGGTGCAATGTATTTAAAAAGTATGACATGTACTTTAAGTGTTACCTGTCCTAGTAGTGTAAAAACGTCACTACTGCAAGAGCTATCGATTCCATAGGATAACTTTGGAGTTGCTGTATTTCATAATATAAGTGTAATGGGAAGAGATAATCAGTTCATTTTTGGTGTCTCTGGAATCCTAATTTAAAAATCTAACATATGTTGATGTCATATTTTCAATTACAGACCTGAAAATACCAGTTTTAGAGGTTGGCATTTTACTGACTAGCCAGTATCTCTGGGTCACATGACTGGGTGTGGGTGACTGTTAGGCTTTGTGTATTCCTCCTAGACAACCACACAGAACGGAAACTTAGGTGGGTCATCATTGTTAGGATGGGAGGGAGGAGGTGGGCACAGCCCCACTTACACTTCAATAGGCAGTGTCCTGTCCTTATACAAGGGGCTGCATACTCCCTGTAGTTAGTCTAGAGCCAGGAAAGGCTGGGCAACTGTGCACTTTAAAAGCATGTCTCTAGAAGCTTCCCCCTTCCTCAGAGACACAACTGTGTATAAAAGAATTTCAGACTGCAACTCTTCAGAACACTGCTGGACCTGTGGATTCTCTGCCAGGAAGAAGGCCTCCTGTGTTGCTACACGGACTGCTACTCTGTGGGACTGCTGCTGGAAAGGGGCTGCTGCTCTAAAGGAACTGCTGCCTTCCTGCCTGGGGAAAATAAAGTGGACCTGCAACTTCACCTTGAGCCCAGGATCCCAGAGTGAATCAAATGGCTAGTCCGCTGGCCTCCTGATCTGAAACTCAGGGACATAAAAGGTGCCTCCAGAACCTGTCTTCAGCAAGTTCCTGAACCCCAAAAGATGCCTCTCAGGACCTTGCCCCTTGGTGTGGTTCACTTGCTCCTTAAATCAAGCTTTTGGGCTCTTTGTGACCATGAATAGGTCTGTTTGCACCGGAAACCACACCACTCGCACTGAAATTCAGCACAAACCATTGCCAGCCCATCTCTCGCACAGCAATATTGACAGCCCACGCATTCACAATGCCAGGCCTGCTTTTTGCATCACACCGACTGCTGCCCACAATGCTCTCCTTGCTCCTCGTGACCCTCTCCAACGAGAACGGGACTCTTCCCAAAAAAACTTCAAAAGGTAAAACTTCAGGAGGATTAATCTGTGACTGTATCCAAACTGCACTCTATCGTGGTTGGCCTGAACTTTTGACTTTGACCCGGTGCAGCATGAACAGATAGGTGCAGTTGGCACCTATTGCTCTTAGGTGTTATACTACAGTTTATCCTTCAAAGATTCATAACTTCGCTTCCACTGATTTAATTTTTGTCACTTTTGTCTTGTTTTAATTATTAAATTCTATTTTCCTAAACTGGTGTGGTTTCTTTTTCTGTGGTGTTTTCTCTGTTTTACTGTTTGCAAGTTTACATGTTGCCTCCAAGTTAATCCTGACTGCTCTTTGCCAAGCTACCAGGGAGTAAGCACATTTTAATTTGGCGTTTACTGGTGCCTACCCTGACTAGTATTGTGGTTGCTGCTTGACCAGAGCTCACACCCCAGTCAATAAGTAACACAATTTCTAACAGACCCTCACACAATGCCCTCTGTTATCAATAGTCCATTAAGATTTCAGGCAGCCCATGGGCTATCTTCTGCTGATATCAGTTTCAGGCTATGGAACAAACTCACCATTGACAATGTGGCTCTTTCATTTGATAAAGGTATGACTATTTTTCCTTTTTCATGAAATGCTGAGTCCCCATTTCATCAGATGAATCCGATTTATCTTGATCTGGGGAGAGCTCTTTACAGTATAAAGTTCTTCAGATGGAATCAAAATTAGTAAAAGTTAAGTGCAGCAACTGCAAATGGTCCTCAACATGAACACAGCAACATTGGCAACTCTGCCATTTGCAGTACTGCTGGAAGAACGTTCATGATCTTAAAGATAAAATGATTTGGATTGTTTTACTAGTGCCACAAAATGGAATGTTACTTTCTAAAATTGTATTTGTTGTTAAGTCAGCCAAAAAAGTGCAAAATCTCAACTTTTCCAGTATGAAAGATACATTTAAAAGCAGCAAGGGGGCTTACAGTAGGTGGTCAGTAGAACTCTCTTTTGCATTTGTCACATTTAAGAACTCTAATTAGATTACTTAGGGAGTGGACTGCCCTGGCACACCCATGCATAATGATTTTCTTATTTTGCCCTGATTCCTGGTGTACTTCAATAAAGTAAATAGATGCATTCATGCCTGTCTACATTGTACACACCAGCCTGGCTTCATCTTATAGCAAAGAAATCAAAGTTACCGATGGATGACACAATTTGTAGCACTTTGGGAGACCCCAAATCCAAGAAGCCTATGTCGATACTTGTTCTCTGCGATTTATATGGCTGTTTGTAAAGTGTCATAGTCTTAACACATATCTCTATTTTGAACTAATTTTAGATATGTAATTACTTAAAATAAAAACCGATTCTGAACAAATATGCTAAAAGGAAGAAAACAAATTTAAGGGCAGAGAACTATCTCCCCCAAGTTGTAATCATGTGCTCTCTTCACAGCCCTGTGTGCCCTTCTACTTTACTGTTACTCATTTGAATTACAGTTTACTCATTGGAAAGTGTTAAACCTGACAGCCTTAGGGTGGTCTTCCCCCAGCATTTCTGCCGGCCTCCCTCCATTTTTCTGATCTCATTTTGCTGGTTTTAGGACTCTGTGCACTTTACCACTGCTGATCAGTGCTAAAGGGCTTGTGCTGTCTCCCCTAAACATTGTAACATTGGCTCATTCCCAATTGGCATACTTAATTTACCTATAAGTCTCTAGTAAAGTGCACTAGATGTGTCCAGGCTCTGTACATTCAATGCTACTAGTTGGCCTGCAGCACTGATTGTGCCACCCACATAAGTAGCCCCTTAACCATGTATCAGGTCTGCCATTGCCAGACGTGTGAGTGCCACTGCAGCTTGGCATTTCAAACTACTTGCTAAGCTTGAAATTCCCCTTTTCTTACATATGTCACCGCTAAGGTAGGCCCTAAGTATCCCATAGGGCAGGGTGCTATGTAAGTAAAAGGCAGTATGTGTACTTATAAGTTTTACATGTCCTGGTAATGGTCCTGGTAGTGAAAAAGGTAGTTTTTCACTACTGTGAAGCCTGCTCACCTAATAGGTCAGCATCAGAAATTCTCTTATATGATTTTTAGTGGTAATTTCTGATCTGACAGGAATTAGCCTGTCATGTTTGGTATGGTTGGAATGGTAGTGAGAAATCCTACATACTGGTGAAGTTGGGTTCTACATTACTATTTCAGAAATGCCACTTTTAGAAAGCATGCATTTCTCTGCACTTACTAGCTCTCTGTCCTTACAACCTGTCTCCAATCAACATCTGGTCTTTGCTGGATGACAGCTCCACTTGTGCATTCCAACCAGACAGACACAAACACAGGACACTCATTGACACCTGCATTCATCTGCATACTGATGGGTCTTTCTGGGCAGAAAGGTTGAAGGGGCTCTCTTTTACACTTCAAAGGCCAGTAGCCTGCCCTCACACAAAGGACTGATAACCCCATATACGGCTCCTGGCAGACAGAGCTGCGTTGAAAGGGGAACGTATGCACTCAAAATCACTCTCTGGAGTTTTCTCCACTTCAAAGGCACTTTTGGGTATATATGCTGAGTCTGCGACCCCACCAGCTCAGACACTTCCAGGACCTACAACTGGACTCTGTCAGAGGGTCTGCCTGGCTGCCTAAAGAACTCATCTGGACTGCTTTGCTGGAAAGACTACTGGCCTGCTTTTTACCCTGCTGCCTGCTGATCCCGTGACTGCTGAAAGGATTCTGTCTTCCTCCTCAAGTGCTCTCCATGGGCTTGTATTGAGCTTTCCTCCTGTTCTGAGGCCTCAGGGCTATCAAAGATTTTACCACATAGAAGAAAATACAGCTCCTCGGAAAATGTACGCAATGCCTGCAAAATTTGATGCAATGCCTGCCGGATCAACGCAGGCCTGCCTTGTTGCTGAAAAATCACTGCATCGCCTATCGGATTGATGAAGCACCTGTTGCCTCTTCTCAATGTGTTCTGGATTTTCAAAGCATTGTCCTTGGGTGTCAAAATATCCCCGCATCGCAGTGAGGAACCAAGGCTGCGCTCCTGGAAACCGACGTATCGCCCTGTAGAATTGAAAGAAATGACGCATCGCCTTTGCCACGCCAGAAAAATCAACACATCACGTTACTTTTCGACGCATCTCCTCCTCTGTAGTCCTGTGTGTCATTAGGCACTGTGACTAAAAAGGATACAACCACTGATTCTTAAGGATTGAGACATCTAAACAGTTATAAAGTGATATCTTTACTTGTGCATATTGCATGTTTGCTATTTTTGTCTTTTTTTATTCAGATAAATATTATATTTTTTCCTAAACCGCTGTGGAGTACTTTTTGTGGTGTTTTATCTGTATTACTGTATAAGTTATTGCACAAATCTTTCACACATTGCCTTCTAAGTTAAGCCTGCCTGCACTGTGTCAAGCTACCAGAGGGTAAGCACAGGATAATTTAGGATGTGTTGTGACTTACCCTGACTAGGATTGTGGTCCATACTTGGATAGGGGGCATGCCTTTGCCAAATAAAGACAGAATTTCTAACAAAAAAGCAACTGAGTTTCTAAAGTATTTTATTAAAGTTGGAAAAAAAATTTAAGCTGAGGTATATGAAAGCAAATTCAGGCGCAAAAACTATTTTCACAAAATATGCCTCTGCCTGTGATGAGGTACCACACAGGAGAACCACTGTTGATCATTTTACAGTAGTCCACAGGGTGTGAAAAATGACTGGTGCACATGCGAGGGCAGTCTGTACTGCACACTTCAGGGACATTCTTACTGGCTATCAGAAGCCAACCACAACCATCCTAATATGTAGACTTCTGATTGGAATTACATTTCCTGTGGCCATCCCACACTTCCTTGGACCATGTTATTGATCCAGAGAGGAGCAGGCATCCCGCTCTTGTGGTTATTAGTCTTTGCGTGACATGGGTATCAGGCCATTGACATCTGGAAAACAAAAACACATTAATTCAGGAACAGAACCTGAAACAAGTGGGATGTGATCCCGCCGACTTGCCTTACATTTAATAGGTGAACTAAAAACAACACAAGTCTGTGGGCCCCCGCCCATTCACTGACCGACTGGTCCCATGGGGACGTGTTATTGATCCTTCTATTTTTTTTTTTTCAGTTTTAGGCTTGCTAATGCAGTAAAAATAATCCTCATCACCAAGCATGCCAAGAGAATAATTCTTATTCATTGTTTTTTGCTCCTGCTGCTGTGAAAGAAAATCAATGCAAACATTGACTAAGTAATGAGGTCGCCTTTAGTTTATTAGTTCAAAATGGTAGAATTCCATGTAATAATTAACCCCACTTCTAAAGATGGTGTATTTAGATGCAGAAATAATGTGCACTCTTGCCTTGCTCCAAGAGGAAAGCATTGCTTTATGTTGCTTAGCATTTCCCCAACAGTTTATGGTTGCTATGTTCACTCTACAGTTCCCAACCTTTTGACTACAGTGGATGCCCACTTTATCATTACTGAATCCCAGGGATCCCCACTGAATCAGTATTGGAATCTGGGGAGCCACCCCTCCAAGTCAGTACTGAAAGGTGGGAAATTAATCTGTTAATATTATTTAATTTTCTAAGAAGTTGTGGACCCCCTGAGGAGGCTTTGCGGATCCCCAGGGGCCCCAGGACCACAGAGTGGGAACCACTTATCTACATTAACGCAAACTATGCAAATAACTCACTAAGGGGCATATTTATAATGCCCTAGCCCCTCCTTGCACCACATTAAAGTCATTATTTTTGATGTTAATGTGGCCCAACAAGGCCGAAAACCCCACGCCGAATTTACAGGGTGGCACAATGCATGCATTGCGCCACCCTGTAACCCTTTGTGCTACATTATTCCTGCACCAGGCATAATGGATGCAAAGGGGGCGATGCCCTGTTAGGGGAGCAGGAAAATGGCGCAAGGAAATCTATCACATTTCCTTGCGCCATTTTTTACGGCACTTTTAAAGCCTGCTCAAGAGCAGGTGTTAAAAGGGGGCTTCCATTCTTTGGAATGGCGCCCTATGTACTCTGCAGGAGTAGCGCCAATATTTTGGTGCTACTCCTGCAAAGTACATCAATAGCGTCATGAGAAATGACGCTATTGTCCCCTACCCTGCACCATGATGCGCCATATTTTAAATATGACACACACATGGTGGCGGTAGGGGGGTGCTAAGGGGCGCAGGGAAAGTGGCGCTGCACTCGGTGCAGCACCACTTTCCATAAATCTGCCCCTAAATTTTCAAGTACTAGAAAGAGGTCATGTATCGCTGTCCTACCTTTGTCATTTTGTTGGGGGGGAAATTACGTAATTGGTGTTTCCTCCACTGACATGAATTGCATCATTTCCTTCTTTGGATATAGTGATGTCAAAAAGCAGTCGGGGTTGTACCATTTTTATTCTGGGCCCTCTTTTCAACCCATTCTTAATTTGGTCTGGGACAAATGTGAATGACTGGAATAGCTTCATCATGAACCAACTGTGAGTTCTGTCTCCTTTTGTCGAAGATGGAGTTACAGAGCAGTCCGAACTGAGTTACAAGTACCACAACAATAGCTCAGGTAGCTGAGGAAACTTAGGTATCTGCAGTTCAATAACATTGGGAATTCGGAGGGCCCCTTGGCAGAACAGATTAGTGCATCAATCCACGCGGGGCAACAGGACCCCATGAACAACTCAGAAGCTGGCCTGGAACTACGTTACGAAAGAAATTAACTTTGACCAGAAGGGAAAGTTTCCATCATACTAGCAAGGACCTTAACCCTTGGAATTAAAATAGGTCACTCACAATTAAAGATTACTTAACTTTGAAGTGTCACAAGCAGCTTATTTCTAAATGTAGTGCTAATTGTTTAATTATTGCCTATAAGTACTTAGGATTCAGGAACTGTAAAATGCAAAAAGCTGCCAGAAACCCCAGAGAAAATCATGTGGCAATCAGTGCATAGACACTACTGATTTCCACAAATTCTGTGCTCCCAAATCCGGTAATCGGGAGTAGCTCCCCCTAACCCCCAAAGTTACTGATAAAGGGGGCAACAGCAACAGGGTCTGACTGAAAAAGCAAATAGGCCCGGGCACCAAAATAGTGTGTTAGATAGCTAGAAAAGCGGGGCAGGCTTGAACTTGCAAAGACACAGAGTTTTGCATGATATAAAATACTGCATAGGTTTGATGTCCACAGTAAATCCAGTCCAGAAAACAATATAAAAACAGCCAAACTGACCCACACACTGACATGTCAGACCAGCCCATCGGGCACTGCTTGATCGCCCTACAGGTCTCCCAGGGGCAGATGTAGCGTGCAGAATTATGAGGAACATTCAATGGAGCCCTTATTGTTTGACCTAATAAGCTTTACAGAAGTTTTGCGTCTTCATTTCTGACAATTAAGTTAACCCGACTCTCAATATGTGTTATTATTTACCTGGAATAGGTTTTCAACGCATAGGGTTTTCCCTACCCTTTCCCTCCTGTGGAATTCCTTCACTTTGCAAGCTCCGACAGTCTATAGTTGAAATAATTAAAAGTGCCAGTATTGGATGGGGCCGTGCAGAGCATGAGTAATGGCGGCAGACCGCCCTGCCCCCCACAGAAGGGGGACCTGCAGTCCTCAGCGGCGGGATTCAGTGTCGTTAAAATTGTATGTTACCCAATCTGCATTCATGTATTATTCATGGGCGGCAAATATTGACTGGATTGCCAGACTGCCCACGTAGTATTTCAATGTCTATTTCGACCAGACCAAAGTTCAACATGTCCCGCCTCTTCCGAGGCTAACACACATTTTGTGATTAAGAAACCTTAGCACCTTCTAACCAGCTGTGTCTGTTTTTTAGCCAAGCCTACGTGTTTAAAATGACCAATTTTAGAATGAAATCCTCAGCACGCTCTGGAAGATGTAGCCCACAGTATTCCTTAGTTTTAACAAAGATAGCAGCTACTTGCCCGGCCACTGGGTTAATAATGAATTTCCATTGGTATTTACATGACTGTTGACTCGGTGACAGAGATTATGCACTATTTGACCGGCAGCAATGAAAATAGGCAGCCCATTTATACCGACTAAATAACAGAGATGTTGTAGTATCTGGATGGCAGCGCTGGAAACATCAAGAAAAATTCACTATTCACCCACTGACTGTATAGCAGAGATTATGCATTATTTGGTCACGGGCTGTGCATACAGCAAAGAATTTTCACAATTTAGCTAGCAGCCGACTAGATAGCAGAGATCAAGAACTATTTGGGCTGCTGGCTAGAAAGCAGTGATAATGAACTATTTTGCGAGGGACCATGCAAACAACAGAGAGACTTGATTATCCGGCTGCCGACTAAAATATTAGAGATCCTGGATTATTTCACCAAGAACTATGCAAGCAGGTAAGAAACTTCACAGATTGTACCATTTTACTAACGGCTGCATAAAAGCAAATAAAATAACCTATTTGCCCTGCCTCAGCCTAAATGGCAAGGATAATGGACTATTTGCCCAGAGGCCATGCAAACACCAAAGATGCTTCAATATTTATCTGACCGCCTACTAGGTAGAAGACATCATGTACTATTTTGCCAGTGGCAGTGCAAACAGCAAAGAAAATTCAGTATTAACCCTTCCGCCAACTATATAGAAGAGATCATGTACTATTTGGCCCGTGGCTGTGCAAATAGCAAAGAAGCTTCACTATTTACACCAAAACAGACAAAATAGCAGATATTAGGCACTATTTGGTGAAAGAAACTTATGATTTATGCTGTTGCCCATTAAATAGCAGACATTCTAAACTGGCCTGTTGCCAGATAACAACTGAAATTTTACTGTAGATGAGATGCACTTGGTGACTATGATAGTAGTAAGTGTGGGAGAAAGATGTTGTGGAAGTGTTAGGAGACTGCCACATGGATGGTTCTCAACATGCTGGGGCATGATGCACATAGCTGACAGCGTTGGACTCTTCTTTCCTGTTTGGGTCTCTGCTCTTCCTCTGTAGACCTCTGCTGTCACCTGCCTCTGTGCATTCAAGTACTCCGGTGATGGTAACTCATCAATGGGTTGCAGCTGGAATTGTAGTTGTTAATTATCAAAAAAATATTTTCTGAATTTGAAATAAGAGGTGGGGAACCCCTTTCACGCCCCCTCATATTTGCAATTGAGAAATAACTTCAAAGGCCCTTATAAAAGTCGAAAGAATTTTCTAAATCGTAAAACCGGCTCTATACTCTAAACTCATTACTGCTAAAACTGGCTTAGATGGAAGCACTAACTTATAGGCAGGCCTGGGTGAAATTTTAACTATGCCAGAGTAATCAGTGTATTTTCAGTAATTCCTCTTTACTCCTCTTTACTCTTGTGATGCAGAATTAATGAACATTATACAATTACACCCTTTTGTGTAATTAAGAGTGATTTGGGCAAAAATACTACCTCAGGAGCAGAGGATCAACAAACTTAGAGACAGCAAGTGGCTGTTGGCTTCTGCGGTTCCAGTTCTGTTGCATTTTGTGCCATTATCTTAGCATAAGATGCATCCTCGTGTCATTTAATTTGGCAGTGAAATAGCTTTATATGCATGGTTAGGCTTCTCACGAAATTCCATATAATTTTGCTGTAATTCAGTGTAATTATAGCACACGAAAAGACATCAGTTATGCCAAGCCCTACTTATAGGTCTAAAGGTCGCAAATGTTTGAGTGTTTAAAAGTTATTTTCACAGACATGGCACAGAATGACACGTCATTGCACCATGGGCCAAGACACACCAACTTGGGAGGCTCTTTATGAAGCTGTCTCGTGCTCCACAAATGCTGCTTCTCTTTTATGTTTATCTGCAGAAGTGGCTAACGAAAAAGATGATTAGAACCTTTGAAAGACTAATTGGAGCTGTTAACTCTTCTACTGCTATGTACTCTCTCTTACTCACAAAGCAATGGGAACCTAGGAGGGCCAGGATTACCAAAAGGCTCCATGTTTCCTGAACACCTCGTTTTCTGCAGCAAATCAGTGCTTTCTGGAATTATTAATTCTGGTTTAGTTCAAATCAACAAATCAGACTAAAACACCTGAAAACAATGATTTGTAAAAACAAAGGCCAGAACTAGAAATGCTATACCTCAGTGACACAGTGCCATCTGATATTTACGATGAGACACTTCCATAGGGCCACTTATGATGTCACATATACAGTATAATTGAGAGGATTAATTACAATCTCATGATGTAAGGAAGAAAAACTATGGACCCGATTTAGGGTTTCGTTGACAAAGTTAACCCTGTCAGGATTGTGGAGGACAATACCTCCACCATCCTGGGGTACCCACACTTGCCAAATGTAGAGTTGTCTTCTGGCCCTTTGGACAACTCTCTAGATTGACAGTAAATGCTGCCATGGCACTTCCTGTCTATACAAGAAAGGATTGATGGACAATAACGTCAGACATGAGGGCCAGCAAACTTTTGAAATGTTTTTTGTTGTTCAAAAACAAACTTTTAAGCAGCAGAAATAACTAATGGCCCAAAAGTTGGGAGTATTCTGGCAGGGTCATTATTTTGTTTTATGTCTCTTACCACCAGATATTACCATAAACAGTGTGAATGGTGTTAATTCTGTCCTGCAACGACCCCTACTCTCTCAGGCTGCCAGAGAAAGTATTGCCCTCAAGAAGTCACAAGCACAGGAATGGGACTCTAATCAACTGGAATATGAATGAATATTACAGTAGATCATGTAGGTATCAAAGACTCAGTAAAAAAGAAACTCAGTTAGACATTGTATTCATTGATTGTGCTACAAATATTTTAATAAAGAAGAAACTGAATGAACAGACAGTTTGTTTTCTCAATTCTTGTGACCAACAGATTGATAATTTCACAGTTGCACGTTTATGCCAATTTTTCAGGCTGTAGTTCAGACACTAATAATCATCTGATTGTACAGACTAATATTGTAAATACCATAAACTAAGTTTTATAATACAAAAGAATAAAAGAAGGATTTGCACGGTGCCATTATAATAATAGATACATTTCTATAAATAAACTGTATAAATAAGATATACAAACTAATGTGCGGTCATTTAAATAGGAACACCATTTCCCAAGTGGATTGTCTCAATAGCGACATAAATGCCCAACAAGACTATTCTGATACAAATTCATTAAGTAGAAATTGCTGGCGGGCCAGAGTAAAAACTGGCATAATAGCGGCCTAACCGCAGAAACAGAACCGCCTTCTACTCCAATCAGGCATGCGGAAAACATCCGCAGACCACAAGGGAAACGGCAACAACTTTCTTTTGAGTACACTTGCCGTGAACGATGACAATTCTCATAAAAATTGTGGACCCAAAATAGATATATTTTTCTAAATTCATTATTATATCCTGATGTACATAATTCGATCGTGGTTAAATCATTATGCACTTTCTCAATCCGGACCAGAAAGCGGACCGCAAGAGTGGCGACGTCTGCCCTATATTTCTATGGCAGTTCGTTGAGCGGACCAGAAAGGGATCCGTCAGAGTGGTGACGTAAACGCCACGTATGACTGCCGTTTATTTAAACAGCGGGTTTCTCGACCCCCTCTCAGAACACCAATTAGTGAAGGAAGTAAGTTCTAGACCAAATGTCCTTTTGCTAATCCGTTTTGTAGATCTAGAGATACACCTTGGATTATACTTATTTTCTTTTCTTTTAGGAAATTAAACCCTAAGGTTACACTTCGTTACAGCAGCAAAATGTAAGACAGACAATTTGATGCTAATAGGAACATCTCCCGTTCGTTCATAGGCACCCCATAGAAGAAAACATATATTTTACTTCAAATCTTGGATTAATGTAAATCTACAGTAAAATACTAACAATAGTTAGATCTTCAGATATATTTCTATTCTGTTGATTTCATTATAAATATTTATCCTCAAGAAGGTTAGCATTTGCTCAAAGGAAAACAAGATTTGCTACCACTGCCTGAGAACATTTCTCAGCGATGTTAACAATATAGGACTTAATAGGCCTGTCCAATTAAAAAAAATAAAAAAATCCTTAATTTTTCCTTTTTCCTCTTAATAGGAAAATGATAAACATTGCTGATAACCTCACATAAGAAATATACTGGGATTAGTGCATTGTATGACCTTGAACAATATAGGTGAGTGGTCCATTGCTCCCTATATTCTACAAAGTCAGACAAATGAAAATTATCTTGGCAGGATTATAATATAATTCCCCTTGTCTCTAGGTGCTACTAATTCAGAGGAATCCCCAGTCCTGATGCAGACCCATTTCTGATTTGTGTCTTAATAAGGGTCGAAACATCAACAAAAATGATCAATGTGGATTACTGTATAAACAATAACGTGACTTCAAGATTCCTGGATTGAAGGAATCCTTTTGAAGTTCACTATTTGTCTTTTAACCACATTTTGTATATATTGTACATAACACTAGCACTTTATTTATCACAATATTCACTTTCACTGTGTTGGTATTTTAGAGCACCTAGAAATTATTTTCAAGTTTATCTATAATAAAAGAGGTCATATTGGATGTTGCTATAAAGAAATAAAATGCACATCAACTTTGAATACATTATTGCATAGAATCTCAATTTGTTTACCGTGGGAGTCTAGGTTTATACTTCCCCCTTCTTGGCCCAAATTTGTACTTACTTGTAGTTCAGACACAGCCTCTGTGTTAGGTGAGGGAGCTCACAGATGTAGCAAGACTGCTGGCTCCAAGCACGCGTATTCACAATAAGGACATAGTGAAGTGTGAAATTTCAGCACCTGGCTTTCATCAGCCTTACTGAGCAGTCATCAGCACAGACAAAAAAGTAACCTTGCTTAAAGCCTGTCATCTTTAACATGAGAACCTCTGACCTACACCTCACTCCTGACATCTGCCACTCTTGGTCATGTTTCCCAGATCTATCACAGCTAGCAAGCAGAGCCATTTGTTACTTAGAATCCCTCTTTAGGCCATCTGAGATGATGTGTCTGGAGCCCTTTCACCCCTTCTTCTGCACATCTGAGCCTTATTATGATCCTGAGGTCCCCTTTGCAGATTGCCATAGCCCTTCAACCCCGCCCCCTTTATTAGCCAACAGCCATTTTTGCTGACTTTAGCCATTGAGGTTTTCAAACCCTTTTTGCCATTCTTCACAGACCACACTCCATTTCACCCATCTACCTTTAAACCCCCAAGTTTCAGTCCCTCTGCCACCAGATTCACTCTCAGGCTACTGTGCCAGCATCATTCAGCATCTGCTATCACTCAGAGGTCAGAGTGTAACAGTCCTGGCTTTTTATTCCCTTTACATGCTGTGATTTTTCAGCAAACACTTACCAGTTCTATCTGTGGGCTAAAACGTGTGGAGGTGGTAGATAGCATAAGAAGCATGAACAAGACCCATTTACAAAATAGATTTCCTAATACTTGTGGTGTAGAATGACACAGGTGTCCTCCTGTTACCTGCAATCTTCCTTCTCCTCCAGGTTCTTCTATGCATTCTGGAGTTAATCTTCCTCATTGTCTTGTTCCCAGTCCTCCTTTTCTGGGTTGTTTTCGTCTTCCTGACCCTCATCCTGGACCTGGTCAAACTAGCTCTGGTCACCCAGGTAGTGGTTTCCTGAATTCCTGGTCACAAATTCTAGTCTTTCCTGACCGTTATTTTTCTAGCTCTACTCCAGCTCCTTCCTTGTATTGTCTCTTCCTGGGCCTTCTGATCCTGGTACTACTGTTCTTCAGCCTTATCCTGCTTGTCTGCTGGGTTCTTGTCTGCCTAACCCTGTTGTCCTGATTCTCTCAGATTTGGCACTGTTAGTCATTCTGGCTTGCCTCATCCTGATTCTCCTTGTCCTGGACCCTGGCTTCATGGTCCACCTGGTACTGCACCCATGGGTGGCTTTACAGCTGGTATTACCCAGTGGGACAATCCTTCCTGTTGCCTCTTGCCCCCTCTGCCCCATGACCTTCTCCTCTAATCCCCACAATACGACCAGACAAAAGTGCCCCTCATCTCTCTGTAGCCCCTCTCTTAAATACATTTAATTTGTTCTAAAGCACTGGTAAAGGCTGGCTTTAGTAAATGGAATGTGAATCTACCCAAACAAACCCTTTTAGCAACATTAAGAATAGATAATGAGAGACTGAGGAAAGAAACATAGCATCCTAACATATTTTATGCAGTCTGCATGCAGCTCTTTGATGACAGTTTGTAACAGTCACTGCTATATATAAGGGTTGTATCTTATGAACTGTGGTAACAAAAGGATCTCTGTGACATAAGCCGGACTCCACTTAGCTTTCCACATAAAATAAAGATATGTGATCTGCACTGTACACCTTTGCAGCAGGCATAATACCCTGTGTACTACTTTATGGCGTGTCAAAACTGGCACTAGAAAAAGGTCCAAAATCTCTCTCTAGCAGGAATATTAGTCACAAGAGTTATTGTGACATTTTTATTGCTTCCTGAATGCTGTATGCACAAGGAACTCTACAGCAGGTGTTTTTAAATTGTAAGTAATTGCTAACCACAAAGCCCTCCCTAAGGAGAGTACCCCCTCCCCAGGTAAGCACCCAGTGCGGCTGCACCAGTCGCACTGCCCTAAAGCCAGCCCTGACTGCACCCACAGGTACTGGTCCTCCTTAGTAGGTCCTCTTGGGCTGGGCCTGTTCATCTTGGCCCTGGTCTGGTCCCATTTTGCCTTGTTTCTCTGGTGTGGTCCTGGTCCATGTGATCCTCACCAGCCTGGTTTTGATACCCTTATTCCTGGTCCTTCTGCTCCATTTGTTTCTTCAGGTCCTGGTCCCCTTAATTTTGACCCCCTCTGAACCTCCTGGCCCTGGTCCTGCTTAATTTGATTTTTCTAGTCCACCTAATTCTCCCCTATTTGGTCCCTGGTATTGATGGTCCTAGTCCACCTGCTCCTGCACTGACTGATTCTCCTGATCCTCCTTCAGCTTGTCATGATACTCTTGGCCCTTTTCCCTTTGCTCCTTCCCATGTTGATTCTGTACTAAATATTCCACTTAGTCTTGATCCTCCTTGTTCAGGTCATCCTGTCCTTAGCTAGCCGGCTTGGTCATCCTGGCTACTGTCAATCTGGCCCTCGACCTGGTATGCCATTATCTAACACTCCAATCTACACCGACTTATCATGGTCTTCCTTGCTCTGGTAGTCTTGGGCCTGGCCATCCTGTTCTTCATCTTCTTGGCCATTTTGTTACTAGCACTGTGGCCTGGTCCTCCATGGTATGGTTATCCTGGTCTTGATCTCCTGGTCCTGATCTTCCTTTTCCTCATCACTGCAGTCCCCATGGACCTGGCACTCATGTACCCGATCCTCTTACTTCCTAGTGTCCCTAGTCCTTTTTTCCTGGTCTTCCTAGAACTTTTTCTTCTGGCTCTCATTGTCTGTGTCCCTGGTCTCACCTCCCTGGCACTCCTGGTCATGTCATGGCTGTCCTGTTCTTGTTTTTCAAAGTTCTTGCCCTTCTTGAGATTATATGCCCATTGGTCGTGATCCTTTTGGTCCTGGTCCTTAAAAGTGTGATTTCTTCTGGACCTAATTCTTATGGACCTAATTCAGCAACCATCCTAGCATTGGTCTCATTGGTCCTGGTCCTTCTTGTCCCATAGTGCTTGTTGTTGCAAACCTTGCCTTTTGACCATCCTAGCCTGTCTTGATTTCACCAGTCTAGGACCATCTGAATCTATTCCTTTCTGTTATTCTTGGCCTGGTCACATTGTTCTGGCTCTTTTCACCCTAAACCTCCTAGACCTTGTACCACTGGCCCTGGTTCATCTGGTCACTCATGTACTGGTCCTGTTAGTTCTTGCATTCATGGTTTGGGTTGCCCCGGTCCTCCTAGATCTGTTCCTTGTAGTCATACTGCACTCATTGATCCTGGTCCTCTCGATCCAGGTTCTCCTTGTTTGGACCCTCATGAGGTTGGACATTTTGGTCTTGGTCTGCTTGTTCCACACTGTCTAGTCCCCTTGCTCTGCTCCACTTGGTAATCTGAGCCCTGGTTACCTAGATCCTGCTCTTCATGGCCCTCTTAGCCATGTCCTTCTTGCTCTGGTCTTCTGGGTGCCCATGGTACTGGCCCGCTTGGTCTTCCTAGTCGCTGTCCTGCTTATCCTGGCACTACTGGCCATTGCCCACTTGATCCTGATCTTTGTAGTCCTCTTCATCTAGTCCTGATATTCATAGCCCTATACCTCATGCTCCTTGCACTCATGGTTTTGCAATAACTTGTCTGTGCTAATCACATATCATTCTAGCCTTTCCTAGTTCTGACCCTGTACTTCCTGGTATGTAAGGTCATCCTTCACATGTCCTCCTGCACCTAGTCCTTTGTATCCTGGGTGTGCTGTGTCACAGGCTCATGCTTCTGGACCTTTTGTATCCTCCTCCTCACCCTAATTCAAGTTCATCAGCCCTCCTGGTCCTGGCCCTCAGGTTTATTTATTCCGCTGGTTTGCCTATTATGAATTCTTCTGCTCCTGGTCTCCTGGCCCATGTAGTACTAGTCTTAGCTCTGGTACTCTTTTGTCTGTGCCTGGTCCCCATGTATCAAGTCTTCTAGTTTTGGTCCCACTGCCATTGACTGCACTAGCCCTCCTAATCTCAAGGTCCTCCTACCGCATCCTCATCCTACTAGCCCTCCTTATTCGCCTGTTCCACCTTGTACTTATCCATCTGACCCTGGGCTCATCTATCATGGCCCTCCTTGCAATGGTCTGATCTTCCTCAACCCTCTAGCATTGATCATCCTAGTTCCCAAGTTGCAGGTCACCCTGTCTGATGTAGCCCTGGTCACCCTGGCTAAGGATCACGCAAAGTCTGACCTTCATAGACCTTCTGATCATAGTCCCACTGAACGTAGATTTCCTTCTCCTTTGTATCCACCCTGGCCATTCCAACTTAGGGTTTCCAGGTCCAGCAAGCCCTGAACCTTTCTGGTTGTGATCTTTCCAGTCCTGGTCAATTCACTTCTGGCCCCTTGGTTCTCTTTGATCTGATTTCTGTGGTCTTGGCACGCCTTTCACTCATCCATCTTTCCATTGATCTCCTGATACTGGTCCTCTTTGGTTTGTCTACCTGGGTCTCCTACTCTTGGCTCTGGTGGTAACTGCCCCTCTGGTCCTGGTCAGGCCATTAGGCCCTCTTAGCTGCCCTCTACCTCTGTTATGGTCCAGGGCCTTCTGTTCCTTCTATATCTGGTCCCTCTGTTCCTTCTGGCCTTTGTCCTCTGGCTCTAGATCCCCCATTCCACATCTTCTAGCCCCTCCTGATCCTTCCTTCCCTGGTACCTAGACCCTTAATCTCATTTTCCCTCTCCTCTTACTAATAGTCTATTTTTTTCCTGGTCCCCTCTAGCTTTGGTAACCTGCTTCACATAGATTAGGTCTCCATGGGCCTAGTTTTTCTTGCCCTGCTCTTCATGGCCATAGTTGTCCTAGCCATCCTGGTGGTCCACTTCATGTTCCTTATTTCTCTACTCGTCATCATCCTCCTCCTACTGGTCCTAGTCCTTCCTTCCCCAGCCCTCCTCTACAATGACATTAGTCAGGTAGAGACTCCATGCCTGTCACTCAAATTGTTATTTTTCTTTAGCTTCTAGATTTCTTTTGATTAGACAGCGCTGGCAAGGACAAAAAAGAGGGCTCAGTAGATACTGGTCCTTGCCCACTTGAGCCAAAGTTTAGTATGTTAAAAATCAAAATAACCATTTCCAATGTACATTTTGCATGTGACTAAAATGCCACTGTGCCTGAAGGGGCCACTCATGACATGAGACAAACAGAACCTATTGTTGCAACCCACTCTGCTGGATGAATAGTATGAAATATGTGTTTATTCACAAGCAGCAGAGTGATATCCTTCTGGGAATTACTCAGATGCATTACTTACTCGTCTCCTGCTTTCACATCCTCTTTTCCACAGCACAAAAGTCTCATTACTGTATCTCACTCAATTTACTGCCTGCAACTGTCCCAAAGCACTGTGTACCTAAGCACCAACTGCCTACTGTATAAGTCTCTCTCTCTGGGGCCCAGAAACCATCTGCGCATCTGCATTCCTTGTTTTCTGCCGTTTGTCGACTGCTGCTTTGTGCCAAGTTTGAAATACTAAACAAGCACAACCCCCTTTAAAAAGCTAGCACAAGACCTTCTATCCACAGAAGAGTCCAGTCCTCAAAAATCGTAAAAAGGGAGGATCATGTAAATTAAAAGCACAATGTATTGTCATGACTGTATAAATTATTTATGTTTGTAACATGCTTTGAAAGCATGCTCATTATTTGATGCAGAAAGCAAATACTCCTAGACTGCAGCACAAAATATCTCTGTGCCACATCTGAAGCCCCTCATAGAGTAGTTTTTACATTTATTTTTTCAATATTAAAATATCAAATGTCCTTATTCAAAACTGATTTTACTGTTATTTTCATCAGTAAACGCTAGCTTATTTCATGCACTTACCTCTGTACATTTGTATAGGCACTTACTTTGAAATGCTTCACTCATGTTGCATCCCCATTGCAAGATGGCCACTCACCCAACTTATTGCCCTTTGTCTTTTTTTACTTCATGGCCAGATAAATAAAGACCTCCTTCACACTATTTATCTGGCCACCAGTCAAATTAGCCATCATGTTTACTATGTAGCCTGTACCTGGCTAAGCAGCAAAGATGATATACTACTGGGCCTGCAGCCTGGTAAATAGCCATTTCCACAAAGGTAATGACTGGCATTTGAAATCTTTCAACAGCCTGCAACATCAGTACATGGGAATAGGAAGAAATATGTTTATCAATTATTATACAACCCTTCTTTTGACGATCGAAAAAATGATGTGCTTAATACAAACGGATTTCTTGTCAAAAACGTTCTTCTAATTTTTTTAATGTATTTTTGGTTAAGGATGTTCCCAACAAACCCTCATTATAAAATATTAGCCTTTGCTTTAACACAAAATTCACCAGATGATACAAATTGATTCTTATGTGCATTAAATGAAGGTGTGAATTGAGCCAGAGATGTGTCCTTATGTAACACTATGAGAAGCGGAGGACCGGTAATGTTACACAGTTGAATGTAGCTCGATATTTCTTCAAGTCAGTGTTGCATCCAGGAGGTGGTCTATACATCATGTGGAAGTTAGCTGTGAAAAAAGCAGTTAGCAGTGAAAATGGATGTGCTTTCCCCTGTCATTTAACTATAACATGTTTTTTTCTTGTGACTGAAAATGGATGGATACGGTGCCTAATTTGTAAACCACTAAGTGCAGGGTGCCAAAGTTTTGCTCTGAAGTCAGCGACCAGTGCTATGGAAGGCTAGGGTGCTGAGCACCAAGGCTGTGTAGTTTTGATGCTACCTCATGCCTCTATTATGCGCCATTAGACACTCGCTTTCTCTTTATATCACTCCTGCACTTTTGCAGGTTGTTTTCATCTCTGCTTTCTCCCTTTGTCCCTGTTCTTCCATTTTCTTTCCTTCCCCTTTTTGTATGTTTCTTTCTTTGCTCTGGATCAAAGTCTGTTGAGGAAAAATAAATGCCTAAAAATAAAAATGACTGTTCATGACCCCAACTGAAACCACCACCTCAGATTAAGCACTAGGTGGTTACCCAGACACAAGATCTTTCAAACTACACATATATGTACTATTTGATAGGATTGGAGGACGTTTGCCAGAGAAAACTTAGCTGATGTACGGGTATCTTCTACTTATTCCACTCCATTTATGCATCTCTTATCCCTCTACCTCACTTATCTCCTAACTGCTCTCTTTAGTTAAATATTTAACAAGTCAATAAATTGCCTCAATCACTAAACACTTAATTACTGCGAACGCGATCTATCTGCTAATTCTACCCTTCTCTTATTACCTTCAATTAATTATGACACTTCTATTTGCAACAAACATTTTAGCAAAACCTTTAATTTTTGTTCTGTTACAGAAAACATACTTAATGAGAGCATTTTTATTAAAGATGAAAATGTTTTGATTGTAAGATTTTATTTACTATTGTTAAAGTGAATAATATAAGCTTTGATTATTTTCTTCAAAACATCTTAGAAATCCCAGTCTCTTCATAACTACTGAATTTTTCAGCGACACACACATTCAGTATTGTCAAGTCACCTAAAAGTAAATATTCTGAGGCGTTCTAAACGAGATTGAATGCCTATGAGTCATGATCATTTCTTGTGCCTATTCATGGCTTTAAATTGAGCCTTATTTCTACAATGGTAAAGGGCTACAGTAAAGGAGGTTTGTGGCTAGCATAATATACATATTTATTCTTTTCTAATCAATGGAGCGACATATAGCTTCATTATTTCATTAGCTATACCAATAAAATTTGTTATTGAGTTGGTTTGATAATACAATTTTTGGGTGAAATCGGTAAACTCTTGTACAGACCATTAAAATGATTTTCTGTTGCAACTATAATAACAATAATATTTTCTATTTATTTAGCGCCATATACCACATTTCTGCTGTTTTTACGTGTTATAAATAATAGATACCATTGTTGATTTTGCTAGACGGAGAGCCTCTCTTGCAGGGATTCAGTCTTGTGACCCTGAGATCCCTGAAGGTGGCGGTCGCGAGGGTGAATTTACTGTGGAAATTTGCTGTTTAATGGGGCAATTGATATACTTTTGTGCGACTTCTCTGAAATGATTTGCTTGGTCACATGGTGCTGCATGACCCTTTGGGAATCTTGGTTCTATTATCTGATATGGTTGCCATGTATAAAGGTGGCACCTGAGATTGGCACGTGTCAATAAAATGTATATTACACCCCCGTTCTGAAGTAATGTGGAAACGTTAAGTGCGCACATCATTATAATATATCAGTATAGTTATCGATATTTGCACCTTACATTTTCATTTTCTTGAACGATCTGAAGGAAGTTGGTCATTTATTTCTGTAAATATAAATTCCTTGTATAGTGATTCACCTTATTTTTACAAATAAAATAAAAATCTAGACATAAGGCTGACATCCATCTTAAACTGTCCCTCAAAATGCATACAGGATGCAAACAAAAAGTATTGATTAAAATGCAAAAGAGCAACATGCAGCAACCCCAGTTCATAATGTTTATCAAATGATTTATCACCAATAATAATCACGTGGGAATGGAGTAGTGGCCCTCTGCAGAGCTTTTGTGCGCAATAAATCATTTGATATAGGCGAGAAGTGCTCCCTGCACTCCTGATTTGCACTTTAATCAATATTTATAGGGCAGAGACGCTGACAGGGCTGGCTCGCATCCTGAGACTAGTCGCCTCAGCCAGTGTTAAATATTTTTCTATAATTTTTTGTTTTTATATAATCTACATATTAGTGGCCAAGAATAGTTTTCCTTTTTTCTGATATTCTCAGCAAGAAATTCTGAATAAAGGAAACCCCAAACCAGTTGAAACACTTCTTTGAAAGAAAAGCTTCTGCGTAATGCCTGTCCTGAGTAAGCCAACCCTAAACAATGTTTAGCATGGCCCTGACTTTGGGGGTCATTCCGACCCTGGCGGTCCATGACCGCCATGGCGGAGGGCGGCGGAAGCACCGCCAACAGGCTGGCGGTGCTTCCTGGGCTATTCTGACCGCGGCGGTAAAGCCGCGGTCAGAAAAGGGGAACCAGCGGTTTCCCGACGGTTTTCCCCTGGTCCAGGGAATCCGCCATGGCGGCGCTGCTTGCAGCACCGCCATGGGGATTCCGACCCCCTTCCCGCCAGCCTGTTTCTGGCGGTGTCCACTGCCAGAACCAGGATGGCGGGAACGGGTGCTGTGGGGCCCCTGGGGGCCCCTGCACTGCCCATGCCACTGGCATGGGCAGTGCAGGGGCCCCCTAACAGGGCCCCACAAAGATTTTCACTGTCTGCTTTGCAGACAGTGAAAATCGCGACAGGTGCCACTGCACCCGTCGCACCCCTGCAACTCCGCCGGCTCCAATCAGAGCTGGCTTCCTCGTTGCAGGGGCTTTCCCGCTGGGCCGGCGGATGGCCTTTTGGCGGTCGCCCGCCGGCCCAGCGGGAAAGTTGGAATGACCGCCACGGTCTTTTGACCGCGGTGCGGTCATTCGGCGGTAACCGCATGGCGGGCGGCGACTGCCGCCCGCCGCTGTCAGAATGACCGCCTTTATCTAGTATGTGTTTATCATCATTGCAGCCTAAAAGCAGGTGACCAAGAGCGGTTGGGTGATTAAACCTTGATAAAGTGCCACAAAGATGAGCATATTTAATCCTTTATTTATCATGTTATACGTAATGCTTATCAGGAACCGGGCTTGAAGGATGGAAGTACAAAGAAACTAGGTGGTTATTTACTTACGGTTGTACAAGTTTGTACTCCATCTGCAGGCTTTTAAGATGGTAAATCAATGATTACAGCTACGCACACAACCTCAGCTAATAACCCATTTGAGGTTTAAAACACCTTAGCCTAGTTGCCCCATATTCCTAATTGAGCCGTTAACAGCAGCAGGCAAAAAAGCGTTCTCAAAGGGCCTTTAGCTCATTTTAGGCAAAAAGATTGCCATAGTCATCCACAAGAAATATTTACCATCAACGACTTCACCATAGGTGACCGTGAATCCTTGCTGGTAACATGTCACACCACTCCAACACTCACTTGTTCCTTTCTCCCAATATATAGACCACCACTCAGCAATTCAAGCATCAAAGATGTCTTGGTAGACAGAGACCAAACTCTTCTGAACCACTCCAGCCTATACATTCTAGGAAACCTCAATGTCTAGTTTAACAAGACTCAACCTTGAGGTCTTCAACCTCCAACAAATGGTTTGTGACACAATCCTCTCCACCCGACATTTGGACATGTTTTCCCACCTGGGACAGGTAAAACTAACGAAAAACTCCCCAGTAGACTGGAGCGACTACAACATTAGTGCCTTTGGGACCAACTTGCCCATTAATAACAACACCAATAACCACCACCAACAAAAACACATATAGACAATGGAAAAAAACCTAGACTTCATAATACTCAACTCCCATCATGAAAGAACACCAATAAATATGCATCCTCAAGGCATTCACACCTACAACTGTATGTCCACTGCACTGGACAGCTAGATATCGATATCAGAGACCCCAAACTCCATATTTCAATCTGCTCTCAAAGGGAATATGCACTTTAATAATATTTAAAGGCAGCCCTCATGTTAACTTATGAGAAAGATAGGCCTTGCAACAGTGAAGACTGAATTTAGCAGTATTTCACTGTTAGGACATGTAACACATATCAGTACATGTCCCAGGTTTAACATACACTGCACCCTGCCCATGGGGATACCTAGGGCCTGCCTTAGGTGTGCCTTACATGTATGAAAAGGGAAGGCTGAGGTCTGGCAAGTGGGGACACTTGCCAAATCGAATTGCCAGTTTAAAACTGCACACACAGACACTGCAGTGGCCGGTCGGAGACATGTTTACAGGGCTACTAAGGTAGGTGGTACAACCAGACCTGCAGGCCCACTAGTAGCATTTGATTTATAGAGGGTTTTGAGGGTGGGCCAGATGTGGCCCCTCTGGACAATATGGCCTCAGAACTAATGGCAGTGGAGTACCGGATGGATTGGCAAATGATATATGGGGCAGATAGTGGTGGACTTACTATCACCACGCCCCCATATTGTGAGCTCAAAAGACTTTGAACTAATCTAAATTCTCTTTTCTTTTTCTCCTCTTTTGTCCCATCCAGGGTTGCAGTGTACAGGTGGTGTTGCTTTGAGATGGTGTCACATTGTTTGCAGGGTTAAGTTAGGGTGCGGGGTGGATTACAGACCTCTCTATTCCCTTTTTGAGTACTTTTAGTTGAGTTATGGGGGTACACACTTGCAGGTGTTCTGGTGGGATGAGGTGGGAGAAGGGGTGGTTACAATATAGGAGTTATTGGGGTTTTAGAGTTTTGAAGGCGTGGACTGAGACATACCAGTCAGTGAATAGTTTGGCTTTGGATTCTAAGCAAAACATTACACATTTATTGGAGTCATGGCTGCTACACATTCCTTAATAAGGCATAGGTCTGACAGCAGACCTAATGCAGATATCCCCCCACTTGACTCCATGGGGTTCTCTCGTGGAATGGGAATGGACTGGGAGATAAGGTTAAAAGGAGATTGGGGCCAGAGAGTACAGCCGGATGTGGTTCTCTTACAGGAAGCCCTTCTCAAGGGACACAGTGCAGATTCCTGGGAAGAGGAGCCTTCACCGTTCTGGCCCATGTTGGCTACCTCGGGATCCCGAGGGGTGGCCATATTGATTAGAAAAAATCCTCCCTTTCAAGTAGCAAAGAGATGGACAGATCCTGCTGGCAGATATGTGTGAGTCCAGGTTTCTCTGGGGATAAAAAAATATTATGCTAATTATTGTATATGCCTCACCTCGGCAACAGGCCCCCACAATGGCAAAACTCTGTGAACTTTTAATGGAGCCAAATCTTCTTTGTACATTATGGGTCGGATTTTCACAATTTGATGTCAACAAAACAAGATAGGAACGGGATACCAGGGAGATCCACTGTCACTACACCACAGGCACAATTTACTCTCGCCTTGGGCCTTTCAGATCTTTGGAGACAAGTGCACCCCAATGAGCGGCACTACTCATACTTCTCTGGAGCACATCAGGTATTTTCCCATTTTGATTATGTTTTTTCCCAGCCGGGGAAATAGCAGTCATTCATCGGACAGAGTATTTAATTTGGAAGCTTTCTGACCTCTCCCCACTTTTGGTGAAACTGGGTAGGAAGGGACCAGGAGGCAGAGATGGTATGGGCTGGATATTTAATGCATGGGATCTGCGGGAGGTGGCCACTGGGCTACGGGTGGACTGTGAGCTCCATTTCAAAGAGAATGAAGTCTTGGTTACATCCAAGGTGATACTTTGGGAAGCATATAAAACAGTCCTTTTGGATAGGACCCAGAAATAGATTTCCCAAAAGCAGAGACAGGAAGTGGATGCTCTGGAATAGTTGTAGAGCAAACTCCTAGAGCTCGAAGGTGACCGGGGTCAGGATCTCGAACTGCCCCGCTTAGGCAGCTGGAAATTATGAGGTTAGAATATCGAGAACGAGTCCAGCAAGGTGTGAAGAAACAAATGCTGGCCACACTTCATAGATTATATTATACTAGCCAGAAACCTCCTCGCCTGGTTAAGTAGAAAGCAAGTTAAAGCCAAATTGGTGCACCCGGTGATGGGGCCAAGGGGAAATTAGCACTGAGATAGACAACTCTATTGCAGAGGCCTTTGTTCGCCACTATGAGCAAATCTATAGCGCCAGTCTCTACGGGATGCCTCTCACATAGCACATTATTTGGCATTGGTGATGACTTGGGTACGTGAAGGAGAGATTACTTTAGAGGAGATCCAGGCCGCAATTGCAAAATTAAAATCAAACATAACACCAGGCTCTAACGGGCTTCTTGTAGAGTTTTCAGGCAATATAGGAATCAAATGGGCTCTCACTTATTGAATATGTTCCTATAGGCAGACTAACAAGGTTTCCTACCCCCAGATCCCTGCCAAGCAGTTATAGTGGTAATACACAAGGACAGCAGATCCAAAGAGCAGTGTGACTCATACTGTCCAATGGCATTACTTAATATAGAAGTTAAAATCTTGGCAAGACTCAAAGGACATTTTCCCCCTAATCCATAGAGACCAATCAGGCTTTGTGGCCAAAAAATCTTCCCAATACAATCTTCAAAGGGCATGGATGGAGATGAAGAGAAAGATTACTCTACATTGATGATATCCTCCTATATATCTCAAGGCAGCCAATGACCCTTCCCCTAATATTTCACTTATTTGAAGAATATGGCAGATACTCTAGCTATCGTATAAATTGTGGTAAATCAATACTTTACCTCCCACGAGGTGGGGCTGACAGGTACCTGCTCCCCCGCTGCCTGATCAGCGGGGAGGATGGTTTAACATACTTAGGTATCTTTTTGACGTTAAGGAAAGATCTCTGTTTTGAGCAAAACCTGGTGAGGGTGCCGAATGCATTCCAAGAGGAGATGGAGAGATGGTTGGGACTCCCCCTTTATGTTACTCGGCTGTGTAGCAATGTTAAAAATAATCTCACTCCCAAAGCTGCTGTATGTGCTACAAAACACATAGGCCCTCATTCCAACCCTGGCGGTCATGGACCGCCAGGGTGGAGGGACACGGAAGCACCGCCAACAGGCTGGCGGTGCTTCCAGGGCCATTCTGACCGCGGCGGTAAAGCCGCGGTCAGAAAAGGGGATCTGGCGGTTTCCCGCCGGATTTCCCCTGCCCAAGCAGCGCCGCCATGGGGATTCCGACCCCCTTCCCGCCAGCCTGTTTCTGGCAGTTTACACCGCCAGAAACAGGATGGCGGGAACGGGTGTCGTGGGGCCCCTGGGGGCCCCTGCACTGCCCATGCCACTGGCATGGGCAGTGCAGGGGCCCCCTAACAGGGCCCCATAAAGATATTCACTGTCTGCTTTGCAGACAGTGAAAATCGCGACGGGTGCAACTGCACCCGTCGCACCCCTGCAACTCCGCCGGCTCCATTCGGAGCCGGCTTCATTGTTGCAGGGTCTTTCCCGCTGGGCCGGCAGGCGCCCTTTTGGCGGTCGCCCGCCGGCCCAGCGGGAAAGTCGAAATGACCCCCGCGGTCTTTTGACCGCGGAGCGGTCTTTCGACGGGGTTACTTTGGCCAAAGTCAGAATGACCCCCATAGTACTGGATCCCACCAGAGGTCTTCACCAAACTGGAGGCCAATCTACGGACCTTCCTGTGGGATGAAAAGCACCCTATAGTCCCCCTGAAAATGCTATATTGTAATCCATACAATGGCGGCCTGGCCCTCCCAGATTTGGAGGCATGCTATTGGGCTGCCCATTTGATCAATATAAATATCTGGTGTTTGACCCACAGGACCATTTCACCTTTAGGCTTGCGAGGGCACAGTGGGAAAGACAATCCGGCTTGCATTGTATATATGGGGGAGGAGATTACAACTCTCCTACCAGCAAGGCAATGAAACAGATGGGATGGTACAGTAAACTCACGAGGATCACACTTCTATGGGAGGGGACCTGGCTCACTGAGCTAAAGAAACTACGGGATTTGGAGTCTTCGTATCTCCTGGGAATATCTATGATTGGGGACCTGTTAGAAGAGGGAGACTTAATGCCATTCTCCTCATTACAGCACGAATATAGAAGAATTCCAATAAATTTTTGATGTGCACAGATAAGACATGCATGGTGGGCGGAGGGGCTTCCTGGGGAGGGCATACTTGAATTTGTCCCACTGGGACAGGGCAACTGATCAGGGATGAAATGGGCAAGGGTGCGATTTCCCTAACTTACAAAACTCTCCATAGTAATATGCCCCATACACTACTCCGATTATGGATGAAATGGGTGAGGATGTGAGAGACTTGGAAGATATTGATTGGAAAGTGGCTTTGACACACCTGAGAGAAGTGGAAATAAATTCAAGACTCTGCCTAATACAGTTCAACATTCTTCATAGGGTGTACTATGACAGGTTGAAGCTCCACTCAATGGGGAGGGCACAAGATCCACCTTGTTTGAAATGTATGGACGGGGAGGGTTCCTTCTTCCACACTGTCTGGAGTTGCCCATTGATCCAGGCCTACTGGTGGACTTAACAGAGTTCCTAGGGACTTGATTCTGCTAGACCCTAAATGTATTCTCTTGGGGATCCCTAATGATGTTGATTTGTCAAGGGAAAAATGTAGTTCTGCAGTCTGGGATTGGTTGTGGCCAAGAGGGATATAGCCAGGCACTAGGTGAGGAGTGACTGCCCGACTATTCAAGAATAGAGAACAGCCATGGATATGTACATGCTAGTGGAAAAAGTCACAAATGCAAATAGGGGGTGCCTCCAGAAATTTAGACAAGTGTGGGGAAGGTGGATGCAATACTACTACATGTCAGATGCGGTTGGGAGCAAACAACAGGAGAGTGCTGTGATGACTATAATTGATTTATGGTGGTATGTGATGCAGGCATGGACTCTGTGATTCTTTTGTTGCTACATGTGGGGACTGGGTGGTGGAAAGGGGGTGTAGAGCGACGAAGGGGATGTTAATATAGGGCAGGTTACTGTTTACACTGTTTCCTTTTAGTGCGTTGTGTGATAACCCAAATATCCTGTATGGTGCTTTTTTCATACCTCTATCAACAAAAATAATAAAAATGTTAAAAACAAAAGGGCACAAACACAATGAAAACACTGCAGAACATTCTCAAACACCTTGAATACGAACAAAAGCTACAATCTATCCTCACGCTCTTACTCCCAAAGCTTCAATATGCCAACAGCATATAAAGTCATCCCTGGTTTTATCATCTGCCAAAAACAACTAATTGAAAATGCTGCAGCAAAACTTCATCTCTGTCTCTCACACAGAAAACGCATGACACCATTCCTGCAAGCACGCTACTAGATACCTGTTTCTAGATATGCAATATTCAAGGCAACCTGCATCATTCACAGAGATGCCCCAAAAAAATGAACACGATACCTGTAAATTAAATTCCGGTAAAACAAACAAAATAGAACGGTGTGCTCCAGGCTTCACTGACAGATCATCATACTGCCTTATGGTTAGAAATCTATAGGAGACACTGGTTTCTCAGTACATGGTGTTCAGCTTCTGGGATGCAATACATACCAAGGTTCTAAGCTTTTGGTAGCATTTACAGTTCAGAAGAAAGGAGAAAGGTTGAAAATTATTACAGTAAGTGGATTGCTAAAACAATGTAGGCTGGGGCTAAGCTTGCATGACAGATATGGTATGGTGGAGGGCCATGTTACATTGCAGGCCCCTTTTAAGTAAGGCAGGCTTCTGTGATTAGAGAGTGGAGGCCACATGCACCTTTTTAAGTGCAGGGGCAGCCACACACCCTCCTTCCATTCCCATAGTTTGCTGCAGTTTTGTGTGCCGGATAGGGTATATTTTGTGCCATTGTTGCACATCCCTTGACAGGGAACATCAAGCTCTACATATCTTCTTGTCAAATCTTTAGATCAAAAGACATGTGGCTAGGAAACTTGAGTGAAAGCTGTCAACACCCTTCAAACTAACCATCATCTAAAATAGGGAGGAACAATGGAATTCATACTTATGTCTGCCAGCTGAAGATAACCATTGGGCCGAAACCTCAATCAGTGTTCCAGGAATATCTCCCTGTTTAGTGTCCAGGTTCCACACAGAAGTGTGGGGAGAAGATTTCTGAGTTCTAGGGTTTATGTCCCTGAGACTCAGCTCTCATACAAGATGAAGAACATAAGCTGAGATGCATGGAGAAAGAAGAATATGTGTAGGAAGGACTAGAACTATGACTGTAAGCACCACATCAAACATCAGGATACTAGCCAATGATTGTGAGCAAGTGTCTTGTTGTCCTATTCCCTCATGCCTGAACTCAGTCACCACCATGACCAAGGGATCAGGCACCAGCTATCAGAAAACACCACCCAAAAAGATGTCACACCTGTTAGGAAAACAGAACTTAATTTAATAAGAAAACAAGAACAATACAACAAAAATCCAATTGGTAGAACTTGAGAGATTAATCTTTAAAGAATGAACTGTAGAATAGTGCTTAGAAACAAGAAACACCAATTAGGCATATCTGGTTGCGCCAGTCTTGGGCAAAGTTATAAGTTCTGGCTGACCGCGATGGAGCGCAGACTAGCTACAGGGACTCCACAAAACCAAAGTACCTTAATCCTGGAAGCTGGGAGTAGCAGGCTGAAGTGATGCGTCAGTGTCAATCCCCACAGTGGAAACGGTGCATCGATCTTTCCCATTAAGTAGCAAAGATGTGTCAATTTTCTCCACGTAACATAGGTGATGTGCTGAGTCTGAGATGCAGCTGTAACAAAGGTGATGCGCTGAGGCCACTCCACATTGTAGAGGCGGTGCCTCAACTCCCATCCATGTAATTGGGTAGATGCGCCGGTTCCGATCCATGCAACAGGGGCGATGCCCTGGTTCCAACCAGCGCAACAACAGTGATGTGTCATTTCTGCTGCAACATACACCTTAAGCCCACTTCCAAGGGTCCAGGACTGGGGTGGCACCACTTGGCAGGGCAGACTCACAGATGGCAGAGTCCAGGTTCAAATGTGGGTTGGTTGAAGTCTTACATGCCCCTGAGACTTCAAATTAGGAGACCAGTCAGCTGGCCCTTGGAGTCACTCTGGGGTCTGGCTTGTAGAGATGCTGGTCCAGTCCTTCTCACTGCCAGGCAAGACGGTAGCAGGCCAGCAGAGAAAAGCAAGAGTCCAGCAGAGTGTCAGTCCTTGTAGCAGCACAGCAGCTCTTCTTCCTGGCAGAGTATCAACAGGTCCATAAGTGGACTAAGTTGGTGGTGTCAGAGGGTCAAAATTTATATCCATTTTTGCCTTTGCATTAGGGAGAATTCAAATAGATGATAGATGCCTTTGAAGTGCACAGAGACAGGACACAACCTATTCAGGTGTGAGAGAGGCTGTGCCCAGCTCCTCCCTCCCATCCTGTCCAGGATGGCCCATCAGGACACAGATGGCCCATTAAGTCACACATAAGCTCCCTTTGAGTGTGGTTGTCTAGTGGGAATACATAAAGCCCAGCTGTCACCCCAGAGAGGTGATAAGAGACAGACAGTAGGCACCAAATGGCTAAAGCAGGAAAATGCCAACTTTCTGAAAGTGGCATTTTTAGAATTGCAGTTTAAAATTTTAAAATCCAACTTCACCAGAAGTTGTGATTTTGAATTGGGATTTCAGCAACACCAAACATGAAAAGTTTTTCTCTTCCAGATTGTGAATCACACTTATAAAATGAAATACAGTATTTCCAATGTTAACTTATGGGAGAGATAGGACTTGCAGTAGTGAGAACGAATTTAAGAGTTTTTCACTACTAGGACATGTAAAACCTAAACGTACATGTCTAACTTTTTAAATACACTGCACTCTGCCCTTGGGGCTGCCTAGGGCCTACCTTACGCATGACATATGTATGGAAAAGGAAGGTTTGGGCCTGGCAAAAGGGTTACTTTTACCAGGTTGGCATGGCAGCTTAAACTGCACACACAGGCTCTGCAAAGGCAAGCCTGAGACATATTTCAAGGGCTACTTAAGTGGGTGGCACAACCAGTGCTGCAGGCCCACTAATAGTATTTCATTTACAGGCCCTGGATACAGGTTGTGATCTTTACTAAGGACTTATAAGTAAATTAAATATGACAATTGGGTGGATGCCAATGTTACTAAATGATTCTCTACAACAGTGATTCCCAACCTGTGGACTAGGGACACCGGGGGGTCAGTGAAGCCTCAAGGGTTCTGCGCGTGCTCAGAAAATTAAATAATGTTAACAGATAAGGTCCCCACCTTTTAATGGGGCTTCCCCAGATTCCAATAATGATTCAGTGGGGGTCTCCCGGTTCCAGTAATGATAGAGTGGGGCGTCCACAGAAGTCAAAAGGTTGGGACCCACTGCTCTAAAACATTCCCATACTTCCCAATTCAATTTTTCCTATAGCATGATATATTTCTTGCTCTCATAGGGTGATTTAGAGCATTAAAAATTGCAGAGTTTCTTGCAGGAAAAACCCCACATGGTTGCGTTTTTTTTTTGTCATGGGCCAGATCTCATCCACTCACCATTTCTGCAGTCTGACAGTCACTCTAGCACTTTCTAGTACCACTGCAGCTCTCTAACAGGGTCAAGGCGTCAAAAACCCTTGTAAAACCTGTGTAAAAAAAGTAGGTGACATCAGTTTTGAAATCTTACAAATAGCAGGCCACATAGTCCTTGCAATCTCCTGCCATTCATTTCATGGGTATTGTTCTTACTCTCTTGAAAGTCTGAGTTGAGTGAAGTAGACAGTTACATAAGTGAATGAGCCTGTGCCTCCACCTAGAAAAGTAGCTATTCTGGATGACTAGAGCATATTGTTTTCTATTTCTCATATTTTGAAAGGTAAACTAGATAATCAAACTACACTTATTCTGGAATGTGGCATCAGTAGTCACCACCAGACCGATTCTAGGGAAGATTCATTTGGACATAGTATCAAGCAGGTCAGTCCATCAGCTTTGTAGCTGGGCCTATGCATGACACAAAAGAGAATTTAGATGTGTGAAAAGATATACTATTCAATACTCCATAATCTGCTCGTAGGTAGCTGATCTGGGCTGGACTAAAACTAATGAAGTTAGCTTTTAATGTCTGAGATGATAATATAGGGTTGGCCTGGTGTATGGACCAGAAGTGGAGGACATCATTTCAAATGGAGCACCCCTGAGACTTTGCCGGCAGTCACCACAGGTGTGACATGTTCAAAAGTTCATATTGAAAAGACAGGGGATTCACCTGGGGCACATAGCAGTCCTGAACACATGACTGAAGGCACTTTCTGATATTAAAGATTTCTTGCAGATAAGTAAACTTGAGTCTGGGTGTAGTGACAGCAATAAGCGATTCAGGTTACTCGACCCTAAATAGGGACTACAAGAGACCTTTGTGAAATATGAGTGAATTAATAAAAACTAATACATGCAGGAAGAAAATACACTCAGGGGCCAAAGGGGCATTGCTGGCTAACGGATACCCCAGCTAATTGTGTCTTGTTTAACTCTCTTGATGCTGTATAGCTGGACTGCAATACTATTCAGTCAGCACAGATTACTGGCTTTGATTAAGCATGTTTCAGCGTTTTTGGATTGACTGGATGTAAGCTTTAAATGAAGAGACTTTGGGGGTCATTCTGACCCTGGCGGTCATGGACCGCCAGGGCCAAGGACCGCGGGCGCACCGCCAACAGGCTGGCGGTGCTCCCATGGGCATTCTGACCTCGGCGGTACAGCCGCGGTCAGAAACGGGAAACCGGCGGTGCCCCGCCGGTTTCCCGCTGCCCTGGGGAATCCTCCATGGCGGCGCTGCAAGCAGCGCCGCCATGGGGATTCCGACCCCCTTACCGCCAGCCTGGTTCTGGCGGTTTTGACCGCCAGAACTTGGCTGGCGGTAACGGGTGTCGTGGGGCCCCTGGGGGCCCCTGCAGTGCCCATGCCATTGGCATGGGCACTGCAGGGGCCCCCTAACAGGGCCCCACCAAGATTTTCAGTGTCTGCCAAGCAGACACTGAAAATCGCGACGGGTGCAACTGCACCCGTCGCACCCCTTCCACTCCGCCGGCTCCATTCGGAGCCGGCATCCTCATGGAAGGGGGTTTCCCGCTGGGCTGGCGGGCGGCCTTCTGGCGGTCGCCCGCCAGCCCAGCGGGAAACTCAGAATTACCGCAGCGGTCTTTTGACCGCGCAGCGGTATTCTGACGGCGGGACTTTGGCGGGCGGCCTCCGCCGCCCGCCAAAGTCAGATTGACCGCCTTTGTGTAGACAAAAGTTCCTTAGTTAGACAAGGTAGCTGCAGTAAGTTGTGAAGGGTGTAACAACTGAACGATGCAAGTCTCTCTCAGTCTGATTACAGAGGTGAGTTCTAGCATTTAGAAATGCTTTTGAGTGTATGGAACTAGTTGAGAAACAGTTGACAAGTTGGAGTGCTAACTCAAAGTAATCAACTTAGTTCTTGTGAAGACTACCATGAAGTGACCCAGCACGTTGGTGTAGAACCAGTATGTGTGATGCCAATTAGCACTGCAGCAACCCCTCTGGCCTTCAATGAACTTCTATGTCAGCCTCCAAAGGAACTTCTGGTGTAGTCCCATCACATCCCTCTGCTGCCCTGACTTGTCGTGAGAAATTAGGCACCAAACCTACTAGGATCTGTTGTCAGTGCTTGCAGGCCCATAGGCACAAACTGCAAGCCAGACACAGGGTTCTGAAAGCAAAGCCCAGCCTCTTAGGAGCTCACATTGAGAACAAGATCGCAATAATCAAATACAGTTAAATGGGTTTCCTGCAGAGTTATCTGAATGATGAAAATAATAAGGTTTTCATGAACTGCTTCAGTTGCGATAAAGAGACACCAATTTAATTTTCATTAAATGATGCAATTAGACCTGGCTCGATGATTCTCCTGCCTGCTGTGAATGTGAAGAGTTACAGCACAAAAATATACGGTGACAGTGAAAGTGTTACTGTGGGTATTGAGTTGACCGTTTAATACACACTGTTTGGTAAACAGTTGCTGCTGCCTCGTCACATATTTACACAATATATAATTCAAAAATAAAGTTACATCTGCAATAAAAGAGCCCTCTGGAGGAGTTTCCTGGATATAGTTGTGAGGAGCCCACAGGGGTGGAATCTTTGATCGATTCCAGGTCAGCATCCTAAATTCAGGGATTATAAACTAACCTCCTTGCATTCAGGCCTGTAGTGTGGTTGGTAATCGGTAGTGAAGGGCAGCGCAGGTGAGAGGAAAGCACTGCCCTACGAGCAGCGCCATGCAAAGGGCTGGGTCTGGTGTCTCTGAGCCTCGATTTATCTGATCAAGAGTTTTCCTACGCAGCCGTTCTGAGCCTGCAGACACCAAGAAAAATAGAATGGTCCAGAGCCCCGGGAAAATGGCTTCAGTCCACTCAAAGAAGGCCATAGTAGGCTTTCCTACAGGGCCACTCATTTATTGAATAAGCGCGGGTACTATGTAGTGAAGGTTTGACTCAGTTCAACAGATAAAACGCGCAAGGAGTAACACGCATAGGTCACAATGGAGTTTATGAAAAAGGCAAAGTCATGCAAAAACGGTGGGATACACAAAATAGCTGACAGACCAGCAATGTTACACAGTGCTCTGTAGCTCCTTCAAAGTGCTTTAAATGCAATCTGCTTCGTGCCTGTCTCATAGGCCAAGTGCTATCCGGTATCAGAACAGAATGGGGTATATTAGAAGCTCGGTTTTCAGCTCAACCTGTGGCATCAATGATGAGATCTGAGCATGGACTATCATGTTTGGCAAGCTTGTCTGCCTAGAATTTGCTTTCTTATAAAGTGTTCTCTGGTGATTTGCTTAATATTCTGGATGTCACAGACCTTTCCATGGTGTAGTTGAGTACATTGCTTTGCAAGTAAGGGGAGTTTTACCCCACAGGTAGCTCTGTGACTATACAGAAATTCGCTCTAATGAGTTTCCAGTACGGGTGTTCCAGAAGCAGTTTGCCCTGATCTCTCTTTACAAGGTTGCTGCTATGTGTGATGCTGTCTGGAGTTGCTTCATTAGTTTTCATGCTATACAAATGTACAAAGCATTGGAATAGATCACTTTGCTTAGGCCTAGCACACAAACTAGATATGTTTTATGACGTAGGAGAGGTGGAACTTCACACAGGAAAAATGACTAAGTGGGCTACTGCTGAGATGGCACTTATTGTGAACAGGATCAACATGAATAGGTCTAAGATCACCTCAAAATACTTCCTTCAGTAGATATGGCTTAGATCTGACCTAGTGGGAAGTTGAATGAAAGGATGCGAATAATGGGCCAGTTTTAAGCTCTAAGCAAATCTCACTTTTATCCCACTTTTAAATCAATTTACATATGAGCAACTCTTTTGTACACACCCTGGCTGATTTCCCTTAATTTGATCTTTAATGTGCCTTTTAGCTTTACCTTTTTTGAAGATTTGCACCTTTAGTGGCCACATTTCTTGATAAAGATTTACTGTGAGGACCTTTCCAGGTAACCCAAGGCCAGTGCTATGATTTCATGCTGTAGCAGTCATAAAGTAAATAATTGTGTTCAGTTAGACAAAAACTATTGAATTCAGATTAGTAGTGGGCAAATGGACCATATAAAGGTTTGAGGTCTGTTATATTATGTCGATTTGTATGGTGCAGCTTATCACCCGTGAGGGTATCCAGATACTAGAACAGGAACATAGGCTGGGTAGTGCTCATAGTTGAATGGCCAGGTTTTCCGTTTCTTCCAGAAGTTGACAAGTGAAGGAGCAGTCCTGATATGTTGAGGAAGTTCGTTCTAGTTCTTGGCAGTGATAAAGGTGAAGGTGCGCCTTGCTGACTTGCTTCTGAGGATCCTGGGTACCTGTGCGAGGTTGAGAGAGGTAGAGTGTAGCTGTATGGAAGTTTGGCAGAGTTGAAGTTGGTCGTTGAGGTATGCTGGTCCTGTGTTATTGTGGAGGATTCTGTAGGTGTGGATGACCAGCTTGAATTGGTAACATTTCTGGATGGGTAGCCATTCTAGTTCCGTGAGGTAGGGAGTGAATTGAGTGCTTTTTATGGTCTTTGCAGGAATTGGTTGGAGATGCCAATCAAGAGCGCATTGCTGTAGTTGAGTCTACTTGTTATGAAGGCTTGAGTGAATGTGTGATTTGTGTGCATGGGAGCCTTTTCAAAATCTTGAAAAGCATTCTGAGGTTGAGGCAACAGGGTGCAGCCACAGGGTTGGCCTATTTATTCATCATGAGCTCGTTGTCTAGGATGATGCTGAGGTTTCTGGCGTAGTCTGTGGGGATGACCACCAGGTCATCCAAACCTGAAGATCAGGATCTCTGTTGTGTCTGTGTTGAGCTTAAGATAGTTCCCTCTCATCCAGTAGGTCACATTGGACATGCAGGAGGTGAAAATTGGTACTGGTGGTGTTGTTTGTGTCAGTGAGGTAGAGTATGAGTCATCAGCACGGAAGACGATCTTGATGCCATGGCCTATGATGCCAGTGAGGGGTGTCATGTACATGTTGAACAGGGTTGGTCTGAGGGACGGGCCCTGGGTGACTTCACAGATCTTTTGTTCTGAGGTGCAAGGGGAGAGTCTGACGGGCCCTTGAATTCCTAAGTCCTGGACTCAGAGGAAGAGGGTGCCATGAGAGACGGTGTTGAAGACCACCACAGAGAGGTTCAGCAGGATGAGAACTTCGGTTTCCCCCCTGTCTGTGATAGACCGGATGTCATCTGTTGCTGCCAAGAGGATGAAGTCCATGCTGTGGTTGCTGTAGAACTCTGACTGGGTGGAGTTCAGGGGATGGTGCTGTTCTAGATAAGCAAACAGTTGCCTGTTGATCCCTCTTTCAAGGACTACAGCCAAGAAAGGAAGGAAAGAGATGGGCCTATAGATGCTTTGTTCTTTTGGATTAGCCAAGGGTTTTTCTCAGGAGAGCTGGGACTTCTGCAAGTTTCCAGCTATCTGACAAGGTTCCGCAAAGGATGGAGGAGTTGATGATGGTGGTGAAGTTGGCGCTGGTCAGTGTTCTTCCCCAGGTTGTACATATGGTGAGGGCAGGGGTCTGTAGGCGACCCTGAATGGATGGTCTGCATAAATCTGGCAGTGTCTTCTGTGTTGAGAGTGCTCCAGTACGTTAAATGGTGGGTGTTCCTGGGGGTAGTAGGAGGTTGCGTGATGTCTTCTACGGTGGGTTGGGGTGCAGTGTTGATGTAGATCTTTAGAATTTTGTTGTGGAACAAGTGAGAGAGGTCATCGCAGAGGTCATGTGAGGGGGTGATTGTGTAGGTGGTTGCTTGTGGGTTAGTGAATTCTATGTTGAAAATTTCTGTGCAAACGTTGGAGCAGGATTCTAGTCTTAGCATGAGGGCAGTTTTACTGTGTTCTTTGATCTGGGCGTGGTACCTTGTGAGTGTGGATTTGTAGGCATCTCTAGGTGTTACCTCAGTTGGTTGTCCATCTTCTTTCTAGTTGTTTACAATAGTGCTTGGAGTTGCTTAGAGCTTCTGTGTGACAGCATGTTTGAGCATGAGTTATTGTATGACTGATATTATTAATGGGATCTAAGGTGTTGGGCAGTCTACAATCCAGTTGTTGAAAGTGATTAGGTCATTCTGTAGGTTTCCTGCGAAAGCAGGCAGGTTGGATCGTAGGGTGTGGGTCCAGTCCACGTCTCATTTATGTTCCAGTTGTGACTGATGTTTCTGGATGGCTTTGGTTTGCTGGAGTGAGGCGTGTTGATGTAGAAGTGCACAACGTCCATTTGAGCAGGGTGAAGTGGCTGAAGGTGATCCTTTTGCTTGCTGTGAAGATTAGTTTGAGTGTGTGCCTGGCGATGTGAGTCAGGCCTTGTAGGAGCTGCCTTGTAGGAGCTGTGTGAGGCTGATGTTGAGGCTCTCAAGAAGGGCAGTGGTGTTGTGGTCCGTTGCATCATCAAGATGAAAGTTGAGGTCGCCTAGCAGTAAGAAGTCAATTTAGCTGATAGCCATGGGAATGATGAAGTGGCTGAGGAGGTTACTGAAGATTGTGCAAAGTCCTGGCAGTCGATAGGCAAGGGTGACCAAGATGTTTGTGGAGTGGAGGGATCTATAGTTGGAAGTGCATGTGTTCCATGAGCACCATCAGTTGTGGTTGTGCTGTTATGCAGATGATGGTGACTTTGTGGATGATCACCGAGAGCTCCTCCAGGTTTGTGTTCCCTTTTCAAAATCACACACATTGCCCTGAGGAAGACCTTCCAAGGAATCATAGGCCCATTCAGAAAGTCAAAACTTGTTGGCGTACTTTGCAATGCAGAATGGGGGCTAATAAATCTAAATAAAGCCAAAAGCCATTTGATAAAGAATGCGAAAATGAAACTGCAGGAAGAATATGTCCCGGCAGCCTTAGGGCACAACAGTACCTGAAGTACCACACATGTGGAGAAGAATAATCTACCTCAGCCACACAATAAATTATGTTGGACGCTATTGTTTTTGCAAGGAAATTTGTATTTGTTGACACTTATATTTGTGGACACATATTTGGTGTGAAAGTATGTATGTGTCAGACACTAATAAATGGTGATAGACGTTATAATATGTAATGTCATTTGTATGAATTTTGAAGTTTTTCCTACTGTGCATGAAGTTATGTGCCATTTAGTTTTATGAATACAGTCTTGAGGATACACAAGGAAAATTCTTCTGGTGTTTACTTTTCATTCATGTATATAAAATCATGTGAGTACCAAAGACATAATAGTGTGAGGATATTTCTCAATAAGTAGTATTATATGTAAAGATTACATGAAATAATGATGGTGAGAGGCACAATGTAATCACGTGGCCTGCGTAAATAATACATTTAATTAATGATGTAGGGGGTATCTTTGTTCGTTGATTAATTTCAGAATTCTGTCCCCTATGACTCCAACAGGATCATTCCCCATTGTCATAGATCGTGTGCAAAAGTGGCTGCAGTGAGAGAATGAGAAGGGTCCTACCGTGCAATGCGGTGTGAAGCAGGAGCGTCAGATGCTTTGGCTTCCGGTGGTGAGTGCTAGCAAGTTGGATGAAGTGTAGTAGAGGTGGAGGCAGTCTGTGGCGCTGGGCACGGGCCAGGCATGACAGATGCAGACGGGCTTGCCTTTGGCATGCCAGTGGCACGGTTGCGCAGCGCCCATTATTAATTAAGTCCTAGGAGGGGGAGGAGTATGCAGGGGTGGGCTAAGGAGGAGCAGGAATCCGAAGTTAGAGAATACACAAGGTTGGCATCAGAGAAATAGGTAAGGAGACGGGAGTGTAGGAAAGTAGCCTCTTTCTAGCTTGAGTACCCCCATTTTTGGCCAGTTTGTCAGTGTGATTGACTGTGTCTACTGGTATCCTTCTAATCAGGACCCCAGTAGTTATGCTCTCTCCCTTAAATTATGGTTATTGCATACTGGTAACCCAGTATTTCACCCACAATTGGCATACTAGTGCTCCCTTATAAGTTCCTAGTATATGGTACTCAGGTACCCAGGGCATTAGGGTCCCATAGGAAGCCCATGCAAAGGCTTCTACAGGACTGCCATTGCAGCCGGTGTGAAAAGGTGCATGCACTCTTTTCACTGCTATTTACACTGCACCAGGTCACTTATAAGTCACCCCATAGCAGGCCCTCCAGCTCTGAGGGGAGGGTGCAGAGTACCTGTGTGTGAGGGCACATCTGCACTAGCAGAGGTGCCCCCTCAACCTCCAAGACCATTTTCCCGGACTTCGTGAGTGCGGGGCCGCCATTTTATGCGTGTACTGGACATAGGTCGCTACCTATGTCCAGCTACATAATGGTAACTCCGAATGTAGGCATGTTTGGTATCAAACATGTTGGAATAATACCCCAATGCTTGCTGGTTGTATGATTCCATGCATTCTGGGGGCTCCTTAGAGGACCCCCAGTATCGTCATTCCAGCCTTCTGAGGTTTTCCAGGCAGCCCCAGCTGCTGCCACCTCTCAGACAGGTTTCTGCCCTCCTGTTGCTTGAGCAGCTCAAGCCCGGGAAGGCAGAACAAAGGATTTCCTTTTGGGGGAGGGGTGTTACACCCTCTCCCTTTGGAAATAGGTGTTATAGGCTTGGAGGGGGTAGCCTCCCAAGCCACTGGAAATGCTTTGAAGGGCTCATTTGGTGCCCTCCTTGCATAATCCAGTCTACACTGGTTCAGGGACCCCCAGTCCCTGCTTGCTCTGGCACGAAACTGGACAAAGGAAAGGGGAGTGACCACTCCCCTGTCCTTCACCACGCCAGGGGTGGTGATCAGAGCTCCTCCAGAGGGTCCCTGGGTTTTGCCATCTTGGAACTCTGGGAGCATCTGAGTGGCCTGTGTCACCAGGTGACGTCAGAGCCCTCCCCTGATAGGTGCTTACCTGTTTAGCTGATCAATCCCCCTTTCAGGGTTATTGAGGGTCTTTCTCTTGGGTGGTTCTTCAGATTCGGATTGCAAGACTCCAGCAGGAATCCTCTGCGTCCTCTACTTCACCTTCTCACTGAAGAAACTGCATCTGGACTCTCCAGGAACTCTACAAACTGCAACAAAGAAGCAAAGATGACTTCTGCAACATTGTTTCTTCAGCTCCTGCCAGCAACTGCAACTGTTTCCCGGTCGTGCATCCTCAGAGGACAGCCTGTCTTCAGCCTGTACCAGAAGAACAAAGGAATCTCCCTTGGAGTGAAGGAGTCACTCCCCTGCTTCAGCAGGCACCTCTCTGCAACGACGACCACCTGCATGAGTCCCTTCTCCTGATAAGTTGCGTGGATACTGCATCATGGGTGGTGGACAGAAGTGATCCTGACCGTCCTGACGTCCTACTATCCAACTTTGGTGGAGGTAAGAGCTTGCCTCCTCAAGCAAGACAGTAGCTCCTTGCACCACATGTTTTTCAGTTGCCAAGGCTTGTTGGCATCCTTCCATGATGTTCTTCATGCACCGTGCAGCTCCAGCCCACAGCACTCTATCCTGTGAGTGGTTCTCCAACGGCGTGGGATCCTTTGTTGTAGTGCTGCATGGGCCTCCTTTTGCACCTTCTTTGTCCCCGTGCTGTGGGACTCTTATGCATGCTGCCTGGTCTTCTGTAGGCTCTCTGAGTTGCTGAGAGCCCCCTCTGACCTTCCCCCCCTGGGTACAGTCCACCAGGTCCCTCCTGGTCCCGGGCAGCGCCATTTTCCGCTAACCGCAAGCTTTGCATGTGCCAAGGCTTGTTGGAGGGAATTCAGCAACGCAAACCAGACTGCAATCTTCCATCCGGCATGGGACATCATCTGCACCAACCAGGAACCTGCATCCGTCTTCTTGGGTGCAGTACTGACTGTTGTTCTTCACCAGGGGTTCTTCTTTTGCACCTTCATCCAGCTTAGCAGAGGCTCCTGTTCTCCCTGGACTCTTCTGTGCTTCTTGGACTTGGTCCCCTTCTTCCACAGGGCTTCAGGTCCAGGAATCCACTGTTAGTGTCTTGTAGTCCCTTCTTATTCTTGCATGATCTTCTTTCTCGTGTTCTTGTGTGTTCTAGGAAAGTTACTGTGATTTACACCTGCTTTCCTGGGCTCTGGGGTGGGTTCTATCAATTACCTTTGGTGTTTTCTAATACTCCCAGGGCCCCTCTACATACTACACTTGCCTAGATGGGAAACCGACATTCGCATTATACTTTCTTAGTGTATGGTTTGTGTTCCCCCAGGCCCATTTCTAACTATTGTGATTTTCACTAATTGCATTGTTTTGTAACTGTTGTAATGCCTATTTCTGCATACTAGTGTATATAATTTGTGTATTACTTACCTCTAGAGAGCCTGGCTTCTAGACACTGCCTACATTTCACTAATAAGGGATAACTGGACCTCGTATAAGGTGTAAGTACCATAGGTACCCACTACAAACCTGGCCAGCCTCCTACATTGGTGGCAGCAGTGGGTAAGTACTTGCAATTGCCTTATCACTCTGTCACCTGGTGCTTTCCACAGGAAAGACTACTCTGTACCTAGAGCTATACAAGTATACCTAGTATAAGGGTCTAGTCGCTTACTTTCCTTCCTTAGAGACTAGAGGTTAGGTAGGCTAGGTTTTCCCTACACCACCCTAACACACACATCGTGTCCACTGCTGGGCCTAGCTCTGAGGTCATGGGTACTCCTTATGAGGGCATGCCCTTCAAGGAATTGAAGGGGCTTTGCACAGACAGAAAACTAGATGTGGGGAAGAACCCCAATGAGAATTTCCTTTTGAGCCTTCTCCAGGATGACCAGGAACATGCTGGTAGCCAGGAGGAGGATATGGAGGAGAAGGGATATTCTGACCCCATAGAATTAGAGAATCATCACTCTGCTTCAGGGCAGAGCTCTTCCAAAGATTTAGTACCTAGCAGACTCACTAGTGTAGCTGGTAGTGGGGGGGGGATAGTCACTCAGGTAGGGCTCCCTTCATACCCAGAGGTCAGGTCACTAGGGTCACAAACATTAGATGTTTGTGACCCATATCACCGAAGTGTGTGAGGGATCTAATTGCACAACTCCAGGAGATGACTCCATAGACAGGGAGCTCAGGAAACTGAGACCGGAGGAGGCCAGGTTGAGGCTGCAGCAGCAACAGCTAGCCCTATACAGGGAGGCCTTGGCAGTGGAAAGGGAAAGGCAGGGGTTGGGGTTAGTTCCCTGTGGTGGCAGCAGCAGCAGTTTCAGGGATTATAGAGTCAGGGAGGACTCCATCGATTCCAGGAACCTGCACAAAATAGTTCCCTCATAGAAGGTGGGGGATGACGTTTACAAATTGTTTGCTGCACTTAAGTGGGCCTGTAAAGTTCAGAAGGTTCCTCAAAGGCAGTGGGCAGCTATTCTCTGGTTAACCTTCTCTGACAAGAGGCGGGATAGGCCTCTCACTGTCAGAGAAGAAGATTCAGAAACTACAGTGTTCTTATGACAGCACTCTTAGGTGGTTTTGGTCTCACCACTGAACAATATAGGATCAAGTTCAGGGAGACCAGAAAAGAGGACTCACTGGATTGGGTTGACTTTGTGGACTGTTCTTTTAAAGCTTTAGAAGGCTGCTTACATAGTAGCAAAGTGTCTGACTATGAGGGCTTGTATAATCTTCTGTTGAGAGATCATATTTTCAATATCTGTGTGTCTGACCTGTTGCACCAGTACTTGGTAGACTCAGATCTGACCTTTCCCCAAAAATTGGGAAAGAAGGCAAACAAATGAGTAAGAACAAGAGTGAGCGGAAAAGCTCAAACAGGGGGTGAAAAGGACAAGAAGAAAGAAGGTGGTAGGCCTCAGGACAAGGGTGGGGACAAAGACAAAAGTAAATACTCCTCATCAGGTCCACAAAACTCCTCTGGGGGTGGGAATAAAACCTTTTCTTCTTCTTCTGCACATACTAAAAAGCCCTGGTGCTATGTGTGCAGAGGTAAAGGCCATAGGCCAGGGGACAAATCCTGCCCAGGTAAAGCTCCTGAGCCTACAACCACTACTAACTACACAACCATTTCTAGTGCCCCTAGTAGTAGTAATAGTGGTGGGACTACTGGCAGTTGTCAAAGCAAAGGTGTAGTTGGATTCACATTTGGGTCCATAATAGAAACTGGGGTAGGTCTAGAAACACCCAAGACAGTTTCTGTCTCACGTGATGGCATTGACCTTGCCACCTTAGCTGCTTGTCCCCCTAAGTACAAGTGGCTCATTCAGATAAATGGTGTTGAGGCCCAGGCCTACAGGGACACAGGTGCCAGTATCACTTTAGTGACTGAAAACCTAGTGTCACCTGCACAACATCTCCTTGGACAGAAGTACCAAGTTACTGATGTCAACAACTCTACTCAGTCCCTCCCCTTAGCTGTAGTGCAACTTAGTTGGGGTGGAGTTACTGGCTCTAAGCACCTAGCTTACCTGTAGACTGTCTCCTAGGAAATGACCAAGAAGCCTCAGGTTGGGCTGAAGTAGAGTTTATGACCCATGCATCCATGCTGGGCATACCCAAGGAATTGTTTCCTTTAATCTCACGTGAGATTAAAAAGCAAAGCAAAGAAGGAGCCCCGAAGCCTCACGATCCTTCTCAAACCACAAGTAAAAAGGGTGTCAAAGTATCCCCTAAGGATATCATTCCTGTGGTGGGAGACACCACTCCTACAGTGGGGCCTGTATCAAGGAAGTCAAAAGCTACCACAGCTGAACTCCCAGAGGTAAAAGTACCTCTCTGTGGAAAACCTAAGACAAAACAGCAATCCTACCCTGTCTTAGAAAATTTGGAGGAACCCTCCAGCCCTCCCAGGGAAGCACTGGTGCATTACCCTTGCACTACCTCTAACCCTGTAGGACAGCAGCCCTGTCCTTATGTAGAGCCCTTGGGACAGAAACCCTGTCCTTCTCTACCCCAAGAAGGATAGCAGCCCTGTCCTCTTTTAGAGCCATGGGGACAGACATTTTGCCCTGCTCTAGCCTTGCTAAGACAGCAGCCCTGTCTGCATTACAATCCTTAGGACAGCAACCCTACCCTAAAATAGGGTCCCCGGGACAGTCATCCTGCAGCCAGCCTCCTACAGGGAGAGGAGAGGTTGGGGGAGTCCCAGGAGCGAGGGGAGAAGCAGGGGAGGAATGAGGGGAAAAGCAGAAAGAGCAATCAGCAGAAACGAGCCAAGACGACAAAACAGACACAAAAAGATGAAAAAGAGCTCAAAAGCGGACACAAAAGACTGGAGAGAGAAACAAAAGCCAAAGCACAAAAGACAAAGAACAGATCAACAACGAGAAAGAGCACAAAGCACAGGCCAAAGTAGAGAAAGAACACAAAAACGGGCTTTGAGGAAGGCGGCTGGGTCCGAACGGGCCTTAGACTGGTCAGAGGAGCAGTCCAAGGTGAGTGGGAGCTGGGGCCTAGGTCGCACAGCAGCCTCCATTAGGTAGGTCCTTGTCCACGTGCATGTTAAAGTCGGCAATGCCCGTATGCCAGAGGGCAGCAGCCGTGAAGTGAGCCATGACTGTTGATGCGCCGATAGGGTTGTTCCCCTTGTAGAGGAGTGAAGTCAAGGGTCACCCCAGATGGCAGGTGGGACCGCTGTGAAGATCGCTGCCATGCCGATGACGTCGGTTCTGAGACCACGACCCTTTTATAGACCCTTCCAAAATGTGTTTTATCCCACTTAAGGTCACTTTAAAAGGAAAATAACCCAATCTCAGCTACATCTGTCGGTTAAAAGAACCGTTCAAATTATTTTCGTCAAGCTTATAGCACCTCATTCTTCTGAATAGTCTGATTAATTAAGGTGCGTTTATTATTGTAAATGTGATCCCAGGCAGCATTCTGGTGTGAAAGTAGTTTACAATGTGACATTTGGTATGAGCTCATTTGAGGAGTTCCAACATATGTTCGATAAAGTGTACTTCTCTAACATTCGATGCAGCAAGCGTGTTTTTAGTACAGGTGTACAGGCACGGAGCTGCAGAGAACAACCCGAGTCGTGTTCTGTATTGTAGTCACAGCCGAAGGCTGAGCAGCTGCTGAAACTGCTGGTCTGACGAGTGTCCAGCTGTGCACGTGCTGACTAAAGTGCATGAAGCACGAGTTCCTCCGATTCCACCCGGGCTTTATTTTGTACTTTAAAAGCAGACTTTCCAAAGCAAACTAACAAATGAAAGCATTAATGGCATAACTCGCCCTGGCAGATACATTGCATAAAGGACTTTCCATTCCGTGCACTAACAAGGGCAGCCTACCCGTCAGCTTCACCTCATCCGAAGGAAGGGGCTCGGTCATAAATACTGAAGATTCCCGGTTGTAACACAAGCTCTTGACCTTGGGCAGGAGTCCTTTGTAGGCCATGTCTGAAGTCTGCAGGAAGCCTCCAGCAACAGAAAGCTTGAGACGTGCGTCCATTCGTAAGCAGCGTTTTTTGCTCAAGGCTAAAGCCCTTTAGCGCTCACTATATAAAAACTGTTTGTATGGAATTCACAAAAGTAATGCGTGATGCCGAAGAAACATCTCTGTAACTCATGCGAGCCAAGTGGCACAGAGGACTTATCCTCTCCAGGGCCATGTGCTCACAGGTTTGAATCACGGTGACTCCGCTCAGACTTTCATCCTTTAGGGGTCAATAAAATAGCTGGCTAAAGATAAGCATCTGTTATCCCAAACAAACCGTTTCACAATAGAGAAGGAAATTCCTGATTTTAGTTAAATAATGCTAAGAAGACTTTGGTTGTTTAGTTATCAATTCTGCTTACCGCTTATTTTACATTTCAACATTAATGTTTTCTTTCTTTTAACGACATTCCACACTAAGGGAAGCAAATATGGAATTTTACATTAAAAATTAAACAATAGTGCATGAGCTTCCATTACCTAGGTATAAACATTGTGCTAGAGCCTGGTTTAAAATGGACCCTTAACCTCATTCCTTTGGTCTCCAAAATGAAAATAGATCTAAAGTAAAAGGCCAAATTCCCACTTCCATCCTAGAAATAGCGGCCCTCTATAAAATGATGAACCTCCCACGCTACCTAAATGTCCTGCAGAACTTCCACCTTATTCAAGCAAACCAATGGTTTACAAAACTTCCCACTACATTTTGGTCATACTAGTGGGCAGGCAGTCACTCCCACGCTGCATTTGAGGAGGGTCACCAATCAATGTACCGCGGAGAGTATGAGTACGGTTACTATCAGGCTGTGCAAATATTATTAATCAATGGGTGGATACCTGGGGGGTGGGATGACCCTGCCTTCCATTCTTCATTTCCCTTGCTAGGTGTTGATGTTATGGAACTGCTCTATGGTTCTCCCATACCACCTACATCTCCCTGGAGCCACTAAAGTTTAATTCCTTCATGTGGCATTGAAACTGATCAAATGGGACCTAAAATTGACACACTAAACCTCACTATGGAAAGGGAAATGGCTTGCACTTCTCGCCCGCCTCAAGGTCTTAGCAGGTGGGACATGATAGGTATAACAAACTTGGGAGATGTCTGGCAGAGATTGCACATAAAATTGTTCCAAGGTCTACGGGCAGTGCTTAACATGAGCCAATGGTTTCTGGTGCTCAACACCAGCACTTAGTTGTCAACACCGGTGTCAGTGGCAGTCTGCCACATGGTGGTGCTATCTGTCTAATTTAGAGATGAGAACAGCAACTGTTGTTTATTAATTCAATATACATTACAAATGACTACTAGCTGCAGCCCCAGTCATTCTTATAGCGTTGGAGGCCTGGAATAGTCTGAATTTTCACACTTCTGGCAATGTGATGGTTAGCAGTTGTGTTGTTACTATCATTGTCAGTGCCAGCAGGGACAATGTGTGGCGTAAGCTCAACGGCCTCCTGACAAAGGCCTGGCACTTACATGTTTACAAATTAAGCACTCTCTACAAGCTTATTCTGATTTAAACAAAACTCAGTTCTAAAGGTACTTACAGCTCTGCACTGTTCTCTCCAGCCACCATAGAGAACTATCTGAACTCCTGGAATAACATTTGCTAGAGGCAAAAATTTAGATGGGACCACTAGATAAAGGGGGAATTTTGCAGATTTATCGATCCTTAGTTATCAAGAGATTTTCTTGATACCAACTGGAAAGTAGCACTGATGACCCCGAGAGAAATAGTTATCTTGTCAAAGGCTACTATAGTTGAAATACTTACAGATCATTTACTTCACTCCCCGACAGTTGTGGCATGCTAATAGACTGTAGGCTCGCTTATGACGCACTGGATAAAACACAGATTTTTTCATATGGTTCGGGCATGGGCAGAAATTACACACTATTCACTGACAGCTGCGAAAGTACTATCCCAGGTTCTAGGCAAACTGATATACCTGTCACCTGAGAATGCCCTTCTGGGGCCCATGGACGACCCTGGTAACATCAGAGGAGCCTAGAAACAGTAATTGCAAAAAGGGATATCGCAAGGGGAAGAAATTCCCCAAACCTTCCTTCACTAGCACAGTGGCACAATGTGATGGATTAGTGTGCTAAACAGGAGGAGACCATGTGTATTTCTAGGAGTAATTCTTGTAAATACCATAGAATTTGGGGCAGGTGGTGGTCATAATCTGGTGGGTAACTGATGTGATGACCACTGCTGTAAAATCTAGATTGTCGAGTGTGATAGCGCACATAGGATCTGTAGTAGATGCTTTTTATTATTATTGTCTGTATGTAGTTTCAATAAAGTTGATTTATATAAAAAAAACTTAGTTGGAAATAAAACTGCTTATGTTACATAACAGCTGGAAGTTAAGAGCTAGCAGTGTGGAAATTAAAAATGTCCAAGCATGCATAATTAAGGTAAAAAATGTGCAATATTCAGTTAGTTCCTTCACAAGTCCCATTAATCTGCGCTTCTAATATCAATGCTGCAGCCGTCAATATTTTCCTATTGAAGACTGCGGTGCAGATGAATGCCCTGGTAGTGGGAAGCTGTGCTAACCATCATCATCACACACCAGCATGTCAGTTGGCCAGAGATTTCGCCAGACAAAATCCAAGGAACTGTTATTTTTCATAAAATTCCAATGTTTCCATTGAGCTTTGTGAAGGTTGCAGGAAGAAATCAGGAACTTTACACATTCACATTACCCTTCTCAGGGTATGGATGCCCTGCAGCAGCAATCATGCTGTCCAGTGCCAACAAAAACCACTGGAACTGACCAACAGTTTGAGTCAGAGCCTGGTGCCCTTGCTCCCTTTCCCCTTAGAGTACCTGCCTCACTTTCAAAGCTCTTCACAAAATGTGTGTTTGTGTATTTCCCACCTAGACATTGGGGTCATTTTGGCTGTAGAGAATGGGTTAGAATACCTGTGACCTGTGATTCAAGAACACAGAAGAAAGACCGGGGAATAAATTGTGCCCCAAAATACGATTTATTGTTAATAAAAAAATCAACGCTTTCTTCAAACACAAACAATGTATTGTCAAAATGCTGATACAATTTACATTGATTAGAAGTTCCAGAAATCATGGTTTGGATTATCCATAAATCAGTAATCCTGTATTTATGCATACACTGCAAAAGATGTCAGTGTCTCACAGTTGATTTTTATTACTTCATTGGGACACAAACAACCATAATATTTGAAATAACCTACAGAAATTATTTGAACTAGTCCCTTTGGAGGTAGGTGTTACTCTCTTGTGCTATGCAAATATATTTGAAAGTATATGTTTGTGATTAATGTACGGCCATTGTGCCATTTCAGCCTGCTTCCTACACTAAAATGGAAAACCTGAGAACTACACGTCATGATAAATGATCTACTTTTCTCCTTTTACTGTTAGTACATTAGGTCCAATGAGAAGTCAAGCATGTCAATTGCTATATTATTAATATAGTTTACCTAAATAATCTAGTGGAACTATTGGAGAACGATGTCTTATGGTGTGTCATCTCTCGCATGCAAAAACGCACACAAAACCTCAATTAAGTAATAAAATACCTGGTTCACCCTCATTTTAAAGATACTGACAAAACACATCTGTCATTTTCGTAGACAAGGGCAAACATGGCTGCTGAGAATACCCCACTTTTCTATATGATGGCCTACCAATGTGACAGATCCAGCAGCACTGGTACATGGAACGCAGCAGTCAGGCTGAGCACCGTCTGAGGAGGGTGAACTCAGTCTAGACGTTCATGAGATCTGTCCCTGGGTTGGCTTCAACCAGACCTGTTTGAACCCAGAGGCCACACCCACCTGTGTCTTGGATAGATAGGGTTGGACATTGTAAAAAAATACACTCTGCAAGACTGTTCCAAGACGGCTCCGGACTGGAATGCCTTCCTACAGTGCCTTAGGGTTAATTCTCCTCTTTAGAAACGTATAAGAAACCTTCGAAATTCTGCGAGTTTGACAGCAGTGGGCTCCCAGAGTAGAAGTAAACCACGCCTAGACCAGGTATCTCAGTTTTTTGTGACATTGAAGTGCACTCACTCACTCACAAGCATTTTCTTTCAATACAGCCTGGGTCAGGTACGCTTTGATGGTCGCCAACAGGGTGTTGTTGCAAAATAACAGTGCTTCCATAGTGCAACCACAAACTTAAGACTTTCTCCTTAAAATTCTGTTAATCATTCTAGAATTCCTCTAGTCACCCAATACACTCGAAACCAACTGTTGAAATATTCTGATACAAGTCTCCAAGGCTTCCTGGATGTAGGGTATATTAACAGCGCAAAGCTAGAGAGCAACCGGAGTGCGGGGAGACAAAGCAATATTGCGACGCTCAAGAGATGATACATGTCACTGAAATACACAATTCCATGTGGCATATTCACATTTTTAGGAAGATCGAGGTGAAGAGATTTCTCAGAGTGACTCGATTTTCAGTCAGTTTCCGATGCCGGACTCGAACCCAGGTCACCAGGTTCCACGGCCAGCAGCCTGGCCACTGTCATGGCATGAAGACATAACCGTACACGGAGAGCAGAACTCCTCCTCTTTGGCAATAAAAAAAAAATGCAACATCACATGACTGCACCGCCAATAAATCAAAGAATCAGGTTTCAAACTCTCACGTGAACATATAACCCCATGAGTAACAATGACCATGCTTGAACTGCCCTCGCATTATGCATAATCTGACCTCGCATGGTGCATGACAATGTTGGAGGTCCAGCGACAGGGGCAATTTATCCATTTAAAGCGAAACTATGCTAATCGGCACATGCCAGTATTTCGCCCTCTTTAGCATTTCTTCCATTTTTTAGCCAAGCTGAAAACACGAAAAGAAGCGATATTGCATGTTTTCATTACATGCTTGGGAGAGTGTTTTTAATTATCACTAGAAACAAAATCAGTTATGTAACAAGCTTTTGTAAAGCCGATAGGTCTAGCACTGTACATCGGAGGGATGGTTACGTATTTGTTTGATTGGTATAAATATGCACATGCAGTCAGGTGACATGTGCCACTCAAGCTGTAAGTGAGCAGACCCACTAACTACTATTGTATGCTGTGATGAAGCAAAATATGATAGATAGTTAAACAGATAAATGGATGGAAAGGGTTGATCCAACGATCCACAATATATGTATACTTTGTTTTAATTATGGATGGTTTAGATTAAACGAAAAATACAGTTAAAGCAGTCTCTAGACCCGACCTAAAAATGCTCATTCCATCCATTTGATATCATTTCACATCTTTGCCTAGACCAGTTTATACCAAAACAGGAGCACTTATCAATAGTTGAGTAGGTACAACAGCACCGGGGCCCAATGTTATGGGGCATTCCGATGAACTACAGTTATGACCATCTTTACCTTCTAGATCTAGGGGTGGGTAGCCCATTGGCTCTGCTTGCATTAAGGGTCACAGCACTCATCCCACACCATTGAAGTTGGGTTCAACTCGAACTAGAGTTTACACCTGCAATTTGTGGCAGGTTGAACCTGCCGCAAATTGCTGGTGCAAACTGCATGCAATTCCAGTTTGAACAACCCAAATCTGGACAAAGATAGAGCAACAAAGGGCACAGATGCTTCTTAAGTTGGAGATTGTACTATGAATCCATACTATATATAAAATATATATACTCGTTTATCTAAATGGGAACTATTTGGATCTGTGTCAGCTCTATGTCTAGAAGTTGACATATCAATTTTAAGACGTTAGTATCATACAAACTTCTACTGATATTTTTTGTGAATAACAAGGCCCAATATTCAGTTTCTCCTTGCAAGGGTTCCTCCTTATTAATGTGTGCTCATTTGAGCACTTTGTAGTTTTCATTATTATGAGGAAACACAGTCTGTGTGCATGTTTTCTAATCAGGGTGGGCTATGCATATCTTCACGGGTGGTAAACATGCACGCTTGCTGTAACAAGAGAAAGGTGATTTGATGGGCTGCATGGACCAGCCTGGTTACCAGTGTGCACCGAATGAGCAAGACTGGCTAAATGAATGGACAGGTACCCTACACTATGCCTTAGGTGGAATGTTGTAGTGAGAGTGAGTCAAACAGAGTGTGTATGGAGGAGTCCGGGAGACAGGAGCTTTGGAACCCTCAGGAGTGTTTCATCTGGATGGCCATCACTAAGATACATTCTCCCAAGTTCTCACAAGAGCTGCACCTTTTGACACTGGGTCCTTCCTGAGGTGTGACACTAGAGTAGACTTGTCCCTCATGCCTCCCACTGCTTTGATACATGGAGTGCTCTGAATATAATTGGCGACATGGCACAATAGATGTAAGATGAGGATGCTATGCGAGCAGACATGTAAGAACGCCTTCAAATCTGTGGGTAGGTCTAGGCATCAGCGAGCCACCTCCCTGGACCCAGAATCAATTTCAGGCTGACAGTAAGCCATGGCATGATGTTAGCACAGGAGCAGTGGCACCTCATTCCTTAGCTGCTTTCCTAATTAAGGTCCAGGGATGAAAAGTTATCTTTATTTTAAACCCTCAGTCCTTCATCTTTCAACCTGTAATACTAGTTGTATTCTCTTGACCCAAAAAGTCTGCTAGGGAAGCCTCTAAGTCAATGGAAAGGAGTATTAGGGCCACTCTGGAATAGGGTATAGAAACACTTTAATTTGTTATGTTTTGCATATTTTTACAGCCACCATCACTTGTGAGGGTATCCTGGTGTTGAGCAGGTGTGTGCAGAGCCTAGCTTAGGGTAGGTTGGTAAATTAAAAAGCCAGATCTGCAGCTTCTTGCGGAATTCAAGAAGAGAGGAAGAGGCTCTGATATGGATTGGAGGGTCATTCCATATACGAGGATTGATGCAAGACAAAGGTTGTTCCCCTGATGTGGTTCTGGCTGGAATGTGTGCGAATAGGAGTCCTGTGGAGTGAAGGTGTCTGGCTGGTTGGTGGAAGGAAATGCAACTATTCAGGTAGGTGGGGCCTACATTGTGTAGTGCCCTGAATGTGTGTGAGAGGAGTGTGAAATGAGCATGTTTGTGGATCAGGAGTAGGGGTGGGATAAGTATTCTGCTCCGCCAGTGGAATTTGTGGAGTTTTGCCCACTCTGTGTGGAGTTCCAAAAAACTCAGTGAAGTAACGTGCAGCAGAGTTTTTTCTCTTGCACGGCTTGACAACGTTAAGTTGGTGAGCAAGAGAAATCGCTATTGTGGCGAGGGAGGTTTCTGAATGTGAATGGTCTTACAGGTTGTGACATCCCATGATGAGGAAGCTGCAGCTCGAGTAGACAATCTACTAGAGAGGCAGAGAGAAGTTAGTGCTCTGTGGTGCTCTGCGCGATACCGTTTGTGCTGATTTTACAGCGTGGGAGAAACTTCTGGCACTGAAAATCCACGAGAAAGTTGTGACTTACACAAACCCCACCTCTCACCAAACTACGCGTAGCGTGGTGGAGTTTTTTTCAGGCACATCGCAAAGTTTCACCCTGGCCTCATTAGGAGCTAATGGAGGTCCCCGAAATGTGGAGTAATGTGAGTTCTGTGCGAGAGGTTCAGAATGAGTCTGACTGAGCTCTGAATGGTTTGTAGTCTTCCGGTGAGTTGCGTGGTAATCCAGACATACAGAGTGTTCGCGTTGTCTAACCTGCTGGTGCCTAAGGGATGAAGGACAGTTTTATTGAGTTGCTTGGGAGAAATTTGAAGATCTTCCTCAGCATCTTCAGGGTTCCGGAAGCACAATGTAGTGATGGTGTTTCCTTGTGCAGTCATGTCCAGTTTGTTGCCAATGATGATTCCGAATAATCCTGGCATTGGTGCTGGGTGAGGACCTGGGTTCAGCCGGCCACCAGATGAAGTCCCATGGTGAGGTGCTCTTGTTGACGATTACTAATTTTGTCTTGATAGTCTTGAGCTTGAGATAGTTGGCTTTCATCCCATCAGCAACTTCGGTCATTCTGGCGGTAAACTGGTTTCTTGTGTGGAGCATCTTGTCTGAGAGGGAGAGCGTGGGCTGCATTTCATCAGCGTAGGAGAGGATGTTGATGTTATGAGCACTGATGTTGCTGGCCAGAGGAATCATGCATGCACTGAAGAGAGTGGGGGTGAGAAATGAACCTTGAAACACTCCTCAGATAAGTTTGCAGGCTTTCTTGGAATAGAAATAGGCTGACAGCTTCTGTTCTATTTGTTTAAAAGGAGTCGGTCCAGAAGAGAGCAGGTCATTGGAAGCTAATTTTGTGCAGGCACCGGATGAGGATGCGGTGTGTCTCTGTGTCAAATGCTAGAGAGGTCAAGGAAAATGAGGGCTGCTCTGTCTACTCTGTCAATGATCATGCAGATGTTTGTGGAGGCAATTAGTGCTGTTTCTGTACTGTAATTGGTCCTGAGTCTGGACTGCATGGTGTTGAGGAGATAGTGGTTGCTGAGGTGGTCGGTGAGGCTTTGATTGATTAGTTTCTCTGAACCTTGGCCAGTTATGGTAGGAAGGGGATGAATCTATCATTGAAGAATGTGGCTGGGTCGGTGAATGTTTTTTGAGAAGCTTCATGACTGTTTCCAGGCGTACGGGAATGTGGCTGAGTCAATGAAGGCTTTGCGATTGGATGTTAGTTTTTCGCTGATCGGTAGGAGGCCTTTGGTGAAGGCAAGGTGGGGGTAAGGGTCAGATGAGGCCCCCCAGTGTATATTCTTCATGGTAGCTTCAATTTTGACTATGGTGATGGCTGGCCACGAAGTCAGGGTTTGTTCTTCCATAGTGATGGGAAGTTGATTTACAACAGTAACTGGATCCATTTAAGGGTCGAAGTTGCTATGTATGGAGGTGATTTGTGCTGGATGAATTCAGAGAGATTTTGCATAGATCTTTGAGGGGTGATGTTGCTGGAGGCGGAGGGAGGCACAGTGAAATGTTGATGAGAGTGAATATTTCCCTGTTCTGTTTGTGCCAGTGCTGATGCAGTCTGCCAAAGATGTGCACTTGATGCTCTGTACCTGCTGTTGGTAGAGTCTTAGGGAGGATTTGAAGGTGTCTTAATCTGTGGTGTCTTTGGCCCACATTATGACATAGGCAGTAAATGCCGCCTACCACCATGGCGACAGCCACCAAAAGACCGTCGCCGTGGCTACCTACTGTCTGCCATATTATGATCGTAGCTGGAATTCCGCCAGAAGGATGGCAGAATTCCAGCTACGGTCATGGCGGCGGATGGCGGTAAGGTGGCGCTGGTGCCAGCAGCACGGCCACGCCAGTAGACCGCCACCGACCATACCATGATCCATGATACGGCCTGGTGGTGTTCTGCTGGCAGACCCTGCTGCTGGCATCAGCGCCGCATCCCGTCTCCTGCCAGAGGACCCCCTGCAAGCAGGTAAGTCAGGTGCTCCGACAGGGGAGGGGGGTGGGAGGTGTTGTGTGTGTGTGTGTGGGGGTATGTTTTTGTGTGCGTGCATGCGGGTGTGGGGTGTTTGGAATGCATGTGTGCATGAATGGGTGTGAGTGTGCGTGTATGTTGTGTGGTGTGAATGCGTGTGTTCTTGTATGCATGTCAGTGTGTGTTGCTGTGGGTGTAAATGAATGTATGCATGCATGGGTGAATGTGGGTATGGGTTGTGAATGCGTGTGTATGTCTGTGCATGTAGGTGTGTGTATGCCGGGGGGAGGGTGAGGGAGGACTCTGGAGAGGGGAAAAGGGGCATGGGAGACCACTATCAGTGTCAGGGAAGGGATTCCCTGGCACTGATAGTGCCTACCGCCATGGTTTTCGTGGCGTTAGATTGCCATGAAAACCACAGCGGTAGGCAGGGTCATAATCCCGAGGGTGGGACTGTGACAGCCGCCTGGCTGGAGACCAAAGTCTTCAATCCGGTGGCTGTTTCCGCCCTGGCAGATGGAGTGGTACATTGGTGGCTTGCCTTGAGCCAAACCACCAATGTCATATTTTGGGCAAAGGCACCGCCAGCATGTTGGCAGTACCTTTCTCCAAAATACTGCCGTCCGCCAGTGATGTAATAAGGGCCTTTATTTATAATGTCTTGGTTTGATTTGCATCAAGAAGGTACATGCATTCGTCATAGAATACAGCATTGCAGAAATAATTTTTACAGCACTAGATAACGAGAACGTTTCACACATTATCTGCCCATTATATCGATAACTGTGCATTTTACACTCTTATCTATTAGAAAGTATTCCCGTGAAAATAAACTTTCTTGCTCCAGGCCTTGATCTTCATCAGTATAGCTCCTAACATTCTAAAAATTGTAACTTAAGGCAAACTACTCTATACCCTTCCCTTGAAAACTAGCAGTATTCACATGGCTTAATATCTCAAGGTGGCAGGGTCCCAAATGCTTATAGTTCTGCTGGCTGCAGACCACAGAGAGCCTATGTTTTGGTATTTGTTAAGCATAATAAAGATCTCACTTTACAGGAAACCTTTGGTCTTGCAGCTAATTTTCTGAATTTTTCTGCAGTCTTCTAATTTATTTTCTTGCTTCCTTCACGTGACCCTGTAGCAGTCAGTTATAACTCTGATTTTTGTAATATGACATGTTTTGCTTTGTGCTAGTATTTTATTCCTTTTTGTGTTTATTGAAACACTGCTTGTATACTTATTTCCTTAGTCAGTCTATGTTGTGTGTCACTTACTAGCGCAGCATACCTCATCCACTTGTGAATAGTGCTGGAACATTTACAGATTAATTCTCTGCCCCACCATTCATGTGCTAAGCCTTGAATTTCACGCTCTGATTCCAAGTGTATGGTGTTTTGGCAGCATTCCAGATCTGTCTGTACTGAGTCCTTAAACAGTTGCTAGTTCTGTGTTTTTGGTGTATTGAGTATCCTCTAGTTTTAGTCCTCAAGCACATGCTGACTTTGCTAGTTCTTACTTTTTCATGTTTGATTTCTTTGACTTACAGAACACTGTGTATCTTCTTGTCTGAATTCTGCACTTCCAGTTTCGATTTTCTGCTTTTTCGCTTTTTACAGCTTTCTTTCAGGGTATTCACCTTATTTTGTCAGTGATTTTTCTGGCTCAATTTAATTACTACCCAGACTCTGTCCCTGTAAGTCAGACCTCTGGATGTTGGTTTAAAACAAATGTTTAAGGTAAGAACAGTGTTACTTTGACTGAAAAGCAATGCTTATACCAGTTCTTTCTAGTATGCAACTTGTTTCCAAAATATGCTATGTAGCATCTCTGAGACTGCTCATATGTCCATGTAAATAGCCAAATGCCCATCTGTAAGCTGACAGCATTTATATATTGCTAGCACAGGTGTTTTAATAAAAATAATAATGAGTGTCATCAATGTATTCTGAGTAATTAATTTTTGCAGAAAATATAATAACATAGAAAAAATAATGCACACATTTAAAAATGTGATCACGATGAGTAGCTGCCAATATTCACAAAGTATACTTATTAATGGCTTGTTAATATGAAATGTTGAGTATAGGTTTGACTAATGTAGTCATATGTCATATTAAGGGTGATGCATTATGTATTAGCTTTATTAACAGTAGGCTTATCTTAGCGGAGGTCTTGGCCTAGTTGCACGACCTCATGGCAAGCTGTATTTCTTAACGTTTAATAAAATGGCTGTCTTAGAGAATTAAACTGTTATTTTTCGTTGTACTGTCTAAATGTGCTTGTAGTTAAAAGTCTTTCTCATGAGAACCGCTTGCTAGAAGATGGTGTTCTTGCGAAAATGTAACATTAAGAGTGTAATATGTGAAAGACTGACTTTCTCAGATGGAGAACAATAGAGACACTAACTGGAGTCTAAGCTGCAACAATATTGTTACCTGCGATCCTTTGACCAATAGGGACTTGGGGAATAGTTTTAGGGAACTTAACTTAATGGGACTGCACTGAGAAGAAGAAGCCATTTAGCCCATTGCCTATTTTCTTTCTGGCCGAAAGGTCAATAATTTCTTGTGCATCTTGAGGAGAGACGTGCTTAACTTTAAGGCTTAAAGACTTTGCCTATTCTGAACTTTGATGCTGAATCCTGATGCATTGCTAACTGAACTGATGTCTTGATGACGAAGACTATCTTAGCTTGCCGATCCAATTGAGGAGAGGTATTCTTGTACCCTTGTGTTTGTTATGCCTATTTGCTTTTTCTTTCTAGGCACCAACCACACAGTTTGTTAGAGCCATAGTTAGATGTTTTCCAAATTTGTGTTTGCTAAATTGTTTTGCATGAAGCCCAACATGCTGATTCTAATTTGGTGTTAGATAAGGATCCTCACTAATGAGAGTTTGCTATAGGGAATAACGTTGATGTATTTCTTTGCTGAATCTAAATCTAAATGTATGTGATATCGTTTGCACAATTATTTTTATTTTTTGCACTGTAACCTTAAAATGTGTACTGGTTCAAGCTTTGATTAGATTGTGTTTCTTTGACAGGATTGGACAGCCAGTGTTGTTTCTGTATGTGTATCATTTGATTTTGATATCACCTTACGTGACATTAGATTTGTTAATATAGGGAAATAAATATTCTAACTTGTACTAAAGGTGTAGTTATTCATGACAGAAAGGTCCTGGATTGTGACAATTACTGACTCTATCAATTACTAATGTTATTGAATGTCTTTGAATATTGGTGTTGATGATTGATTATTGATCTGCCTGTACTGCATCTAGGGTGGGAACATCTTAATAGCGAGTCAAAAGATTCATCGACCTATTCGCGCCCCATTGTAAGTTTACTTATTAAGGTCTGACGCACTAACAATACGCTTCTACTAAACCCTCCACCATAGCTAGTCTCTTGCACATTGATGTGAGTAAGCCTGGTTGGCAACACTGCAGATACCACCCTCACATGATCAGATGTCAGAGATAAATTGGAGGGAATCAAAACTATTGCAAAAATAAACTTTCAACTATCACAAGTAATCAGACAATATGAAATAAGAAAATAAATGGCATAACAGATCTACAGCTGTAGTAAAAATAAACATAAGAAAGTCCAACCCTGGGGGAAACCCACCTTGGTGATCCATCTAGGTGAACATGTATATAAAAGTATCAACAGCAATGTTGTGTTTAAATGCTAATCTATTCTACAGAGTTTACGTTCTTACCAGGAAGAAGTAGGGCAACCCTCCTTTAGAGTGGGAATTCCCAAACCCAAAAGAAAGGCGGATTATCCTGCCAGGATTATGGAAGAGAACCTAATCAGGATTATAAATGAGAATCAGAGAACAACTGAAGTCTACTAGATACTGGAAAAATTGCTTGCTTCGTGTCAGAATGAGGAGTAGTTCTGTGAAACCAAAGTATTAATCTCAATTCTTCCACAATTTTGCAATCATTTGCTTTCACCCATCATATGCATTCCAAAAGAACCCTACTCATGAGCTCCTCTAGACCATTGGTCTGGGGGTGGTATAGAGAGCGTCTCATATGCTTGACCGCAGTAGTCTAAAGAAATAACACCATGTTTGAGCTATGAATTTGACACACTTGTCCAAAGCAAGGAACTCTAAAAACCCTTCTCTAGAAAGTGTTCTTTAAGAAGTCAAGTCAAAGAGGTTTTTTTCATTTTCACACAAGCAAAAACATAAAAGCACAACAATCATAAAAAACCTATGTTAAAAATGTTATTTATATTATCATTAAAATATTTTGAATAATTAATCAACAAATAGTATGTTAGACAACCAAGGACTTTCTACATTTCACGACTGTCCACAAAAACCTTGACACAATGCAGCAAATAAACGGACTGCAGAAATAGGTATGTGGGTCGACATTGACTAAAACCACATAATCTCAATAAAGGGAGGATCCAATGCTTTCTTAATTCACTATAAAAGTTACAAAAAAAAACAGTGTGCATAGTACTCTTTGATGACATATTATCACAAGGGCACTTATCTAAATCAATGTCCAAGTATTAATCACAGGAAAACTAATTAGTTGATGAAATATATCTAACCTGAAATAGGTTCAAACAAATCTATGTTGAATATTATATATAGTTTTTAGATACAGCTGCATATCATAAGTAACAAACGTCAATTGATATCTGTGTACGCTAGACTTCATCATTTCAGCAGACAGCATGAATTCTTCGCACAAATTCAGACAACATGTTTTAAAGTGCTTTCTACTAACTTTCATTAAAGTTTCTGGTTGGTAAAATAAATCAGGATGCCCTAAATCACTCATAAAATTATTAATATAGTTCAGCCAGGGTACTTCGAAAGGCTAATTCAGACATTAGACAGTACATGATAATCTCATGATTAAGGGCAGTTTGCTACGATGACCAAATCTTGTGCCAAAGTAGAATAGGTTGGATCTACACTATGTCTACTAAAAAAAAAGACCCAGTTCAGCGTGGCAAGCATAAGTAGAACAACTGTTGGTAACCAAAAGTAAAAATCATGAAAAGGCATTCTCAACCATTTGCAGTGAATTATATTCAATATGCTCCCAGAACCATATGTAGCAGTAGATAAACACTTGGATTTATAGATGGTTATCAACTCCTTCATTGGTTTCCTTTCAAGTTTCTTTGAAAAATTACAAAGGGCTATGGTAATTTTTGCAAACTGGAGCGTCCTGTTGTTGACAGCCTGTCTCCAAGAGCCCCCTTAACACATAGAATGCCCAGGTATGAAAATGTTTTTGTGAAGCTGATCCTGGTATCATCAATTATCATATTCCAGAACTTCACACTCCAATTCTCCCACTTCATGACAAAGGTTTTCCAGTTTTTGACAGAGAGGCCCAAACTTTGTACATATCTCACAAAGGTCGTCAGCAGGCATTTCAGTCCTGTGGGAGTACAAACCATAAGCACTGCATAGTCACCATAGAGGAGGGCTGGAATTGGGAGGTGGCCAACTTGGGGGAGATCTCTACAGTGGTCTCTCAGAATAGTTCCCGGGCTGTTAATTTACAGCATGAATAAAAAGGGCGTCAAGATGCAGCCCTGTCAGACTCCTCTCTCTATGCTGAGCAAGTGCCTGCATTCTCCCTAACCCCTTATCGCACCCTCGTCTTGCTTCCAGTGTACAATTGCCTGAGAATTGGGTCTACTCCAACATCATTCATAATGGCCCAATTTATCATGTTCCACACAGTGGAAGGCTGATGTCAAATCAACAAATGCTAAAATCAAACTGCCATGTTTGACCTGAGTATACTTCCATTAAAGTGCCAAATTAAATCCTTGCTTAGTCAAACCCAAGCTAGCACGAAAGCTGTATTGAAGGTCTGATCGAATTCTCCTGGATTCAACCCATTCTTCTAGTCTATTCAAAACAACACACCCTGCTACCTTAACTAATGAGTCCAGTAATGAAATTGGACAGTAGTAGGCAGGGTTAAGTTGATCCACCTTCTTAAAAATTGCCACTATCAGTGACTCAGACCAGGTCGGTAAAAGGCCTGCATTGCAGCAGGCTCACAGAACTAATGTCGGTAGGGGGGCCCATAATGGGATATTAGCTTTATAAAGATCCACAGAAATGTTGTCAGGGCCAGGAGCCTTCCCTCCCTACTCGTTTTTAGAGCATTAGTAACCTCCTCTACTGTTAAGAAAAGACTAATAAGACTAAAAGTTGAAGTAGCAGAATCAGGTAGAATTACTCAGTTCATACGTGGATTTTTTAAATGTATACCTGAAAAGTGAACCACCGTTTCAGCTTTATTAATAGCAATCTCCATCCTGGGATCCTCGGCTGATTTTAAGTAGGGGACATTAATCGCCCGTCAAAAAGCAGCATTATCATTATTGCTACTGGCTTCATATAAGGACTCCCAGGTTTGGTCTCTCAAACCTCTCTTTCTCTGGTTCAGAACTTTCTTGTACTCCTTTCTAAAGGACTGGATTTCAGGTCCTCACCAGGGCATTCTATGCAAGGTGACTTTTAATCTCCTGTGGGCCTTTGAGTATATTAAGTGAAACAAACCTTATTTTGTATGAGTTGTTTGTTTCCTTTGGACAATTAAATCATCCTTAACTCCAGTTGTGACTTCCTTAAGGCTTCTATCACTTTAACATGATCAGTTGTCTCATCTAGACAGATTTTGAACAACTCCTTTTCTGTCACAAGGAGTTGCTCCAGAAACTTAGAGGGCTCGATATGTGACCACTGAAGGCAGCACCCATTTGTACCAACAATATCATTAAATGGAAGTTCTTCTCCTTTTGATTATCCCCATCAATAAGAGCAAGAGATACACTCTGAGGGAAGTGGTCACTTACTGCATTAGTAAGCATGACTCATTTCTTTACCCTATAAGAGTGGCATGAGGAGAACAGCACAAAGTCAGTAACCGTGTTGGTGCCTCTCCCATTGAAAGTGCCTTTAAATGGAACTGTCAGAATGCATACCTTGTTTCAAAAACCCAGATCATACTTAAAAAACAAGTTACGTTTTTGCTGGGTCTGGTATGCATAAAATGCGTCAAATCAATACTGCCAAGGCCAACTAAGCCTCAGATCTTATCCAAATAGTTAGGGAACAAGTTCACATTAAAATCCCTCCCCCATAGTGTAATCAAATCCCTTTTTGTTGCGTTGGAAATTATCTCAAGGTCGTCATCTAATTGCCAGAGGACACAACATATTTCAAAAGTTCCAGCATTATTATAAAAGCTTACTACTGCTAGGAGGTTATGCGGTGATAGTCTAAAGTAATAATATGAAAACATTATTCCGTCACTGCCATGCACATTTCAAGAGGAGGCATACAGTTTGAGGCATCAGTGCATAAGCCTCCCTTAGATCTCCTAGAGCTGGACGATACAGCTGGAGTGTGATATGATCTATAACCATTAAGATATAGTGACTCCACAGTCCAGGTCTGAAAACACAGGATTTGAAAAGCACTTATAAACTTAACCCACTCAATTGTCATTGTTTTATTCTTTAAACCTGCCACATTCCAAAATAGAACCTTGGTTATCCCGGCTAGGTTTTAAAAGATCACACAGTCACCTGGCAAGGTTTTGCAACCATGACCTACCCATTTTACCCTCCTGACCATCTTAATATCTGCAAATAAATCACACACTAACCCTATTTTATTGCCTGCCAAATGTAGTGACTTATTCCCAGGTCTCAATCTCTAGATGACAAAACTGGGTCATTGGCTCGGACAACCACATAAGGCATTGCAGCCAGTGGGGGGAAGCAGGGGAGATCAAGAAACTCGGGAATAACTAGCCGTTTATCAGGCCTGGAGACCTAATTAAAGTATGAGAATGTACTGGCAGCCCGGGTACAGTTTAATTTAAGCCCCTATCTGGCAGTAGTGAAAGTTGGACTGGAAGTGTTGTATTTGAACAGCGTTTGGCAGAACAGTTTTTACGGGTAGCCATTACTAAAGTTGTCTCAGTACTAATGTCCCCGGGGGACATTTTCTCTGCTCTGTCTGCCCCCGTTTGTATCACTGATTCCTCAGGAGGACTCAGGGAAAGTCTTGCTATTAATATCTCCAAATAGGTAGAAGCCAAGCTTTCAACTTGATTTAACCTAGTAGATAGGGAATTAATTGTAGTCCTTACAAAATAATCCAACAAATACATTAATGTTGTTAGAGAATGTAAATCACCATCCATTGATTTGGAGGATGGTTTAGAAGCAATTCCCTTTGTTTTTTGTTTTAGCAGGGGCGGGCTTAAATAGTAAATTCAAGATTGTGGATGGCATTCGTTCTTTCTTTGCTTCTACATTCCTAGTTTGTGAAGTGGTATTTGGATTCCACTGGTGTTTTAGGGGAGGCTCTAAATCAGACTCACACACTGATGTACAGACAGACATATTGTGGACACTCCCATTAACAACCTTTTGTGTTAGCTTAGTCGTTTTGTATGTTAAGAGATTAGGTTGTAAGGAGTCAAACTCCTGCAACTGATACACCGTCTTACCTCCCAGACAGGCCGATAGAGTCTCTTCCATAGTCATAATTTGCTTTTCTATTGCAACCATGGCCCCGTGATATAATTCATTAAACTGGTACATGTTTTGCCTGGTGATTTCTTTTTGGCCACCCCATTTCCTCTTACCCATAGTTGTACTTTAAGACGTCAACAGCCTTCTTTGAACTGGGCAATGCCACAAACTGAATCTCAGGCCATTTGCTATATTAGTCTATGCGTACAAAAGCAAAATGTGTGGCAGAAGAGTATTGAAACGTCCCACCATTTCTAATCCAACCATGACCCAAGATTTGGAGGGAAACTCAATAGACTGGAGAAGAGGGGTGCTAACCTCAAGACTATTTTCACAATTGGAACACACAAATCACTTTCTAACCATGTTGTTGATTCTCTTATCCATCACTGGCCACCAAAACACTGTGTGAATCCGTCTTTATGTTGCTATACTGCTCTCTAACCGTGCTTCATGAGCACTCTCAATTGGCCCTTCACATACTCCAACAGGCAGTACTAAGCTGTTAGACAGTACCAGAACATCATCTGCCACAGTGAATATTTGTGCAACCTTGTCATGAGGTTTGAGGATAACTTGGACTTCCTTTTCTTTAGGCCAACCATTTTAATCAAATTGGAACACCTCCTTTAACACCTCTCATCTTGGTGCATTGATTTTTGATACGTTTAGAAGACATGCATGCTTACTCAACATCTAATGCTACCACAAACAATTATCCATGTCTTTATGGCCAACTGGACACATCTCTTCCACAGAGAACCTGGTCAGAAAATCAGCACTATAGTTCCTGCCACCGGGGATGTCTACAACATCAAAGTAGTACAGAATAATTTTAGTGACTGGTCTAAAAACACGAGGAGCAGAATTCTGTACATTCTCCTTACACATAATATACACAAGGAGCATGACTTTTCTTCCCAACAAAGAACTACTGAACTTTTCAACAGCCCAATAACATTCCACCAACTCCTTTTCAATGAGTGCTTCCTCTCAACACATGTGAACCAAAACTCACAGTCACCTATCAATTATGTGTTCTCTGAGTCAGCACAACACCTGAGCATAGCTGCTGACATCAACCATTATGACACAGCTGGGGTCATAAGGCTTAGTAAAATTGCCACTAGTCACTTGCACTTTCACCTACTCAAATTTTGACTGACAGTGGTCATCCAAGCAGAACTGTATACTCTACTTCAACATATGTGACAAATAACCAATTTGTTTATGATAATCAGGCATTAACCATGAATAAAATTCACAAAGACCCATGAAAGACTTGCCTTTCCTTGTCCTTACATGATAAGGAATCAACAACAACTCTTGATCAGGCCAGAATTATGTTTTACACCTTAGTTGGAGACAACCTGCTCTAGAAACTCAACTTCCCTCTTACAGAATTCACGTTTTTCCCTTTTAATGACCACCCTATGCTCCAGAAAGGACCTAATCCAAAATATTTTCTTGTTCTTGACGATCCTTGGCAAATATTATTAAATCATCCTGGAAAACAGCAACTCCGTTGATTCCTTTTAGTAAGTGGAACATAATGCTTTGCAACAATGAAGCTGAATAGGGCAATTCTATCTTCATGAATCACTCTGGCGCACACAACACTGCAATTAGATCACTAATTTTGGGCAGTGTATTAGAATCTATCCAATGTTCTTTGTTAAGACTGCAGAGGTCCTCTTATTGGCATCACTTTTTTGAGTCACCACCAGGCGAGAGAGGTGCAAAGTAAATTGCACAGGTTCAATGATGCCTCTTTCACCCAATTTCTCCAGCTCTTTTCCTGTGCCTGATCTCAAACTAAAAGGGACCGACCCTCGGTTTGTGTTTGACAAGAATGGCCTTCTCTTTTACATGGGTTTTGTGAAAAAAACATAATTTTAACTAGATGATCAGAGAAAACAGCTGGAAATGAATTAGCCAGCTCCTCGACCAACAGCTATTTATCCAATCCTAGTCTCAAAGTCATCCTAAAAAAGCTTTGATCAAACCAGTCCAGGATTTTGAAACCCTTGATTGCTACATGTGATTTTCTTTGATTCTTCCACCCCTTGACTTCCAATATACCTTCAAATGAGCCTATCAATTGATTGTCCTTACCTCATAGGTCACCGGAGCCCAGCCAGGCTGATGAACCTCTTTCATATCAAACGTTTTTTAAACAATTCCTTAGTAATCATGGTGATCTTGGTACCTGAGCCCACTAATAAGTTGAGTTACTTGTCTCCTATCCTGATGTTTTTACTGATTTCTTCACATTTCACAGTATCTCCCTTCATTTTCTCATGCTCAGTGATTACCAGCATCATGTCTCGAAAGTCATTGTGCACCGACTTAACTTAGTCCTCTGAGTTATTGTCCCAAACAATACTCGCTACTTTCAGCAAATTTCCTCTAGAACTTGGGCAAACATTGATGTAATAAAACCCATCTTGCCACATGACAAGCACATAACATTTCTAGCCGGGAAGAATTTTCCACCTTTGACATGACTAAAACAAATACCCCAATGTTAAAAAATATATTTTCACTGGGTTTTGTTTAATTTTTGGCACCCTAAAAAGTTGCGCATACTGATTCAGCACATAACTCATTGAGCTCTCTAATCGAGATTTGGGATGTTTTTAATGGTCTTTGCTGTTTTTAGCACTTCAACAAGAGTTGGATTGCTCATGTTTAACAGCTTCTGCTGAGTATTAATATCGCTATGACTGATGAATTGTTCTTTAAACAGCGGGTCAATTACGTTTTCAAACTTGAACCTCACAATTAACCTGTGTTACTTAATGAGACATGAATCTACTCTTTCCCATAGCCTCTGGGCCCTCTGAAAAAAGTTAAGGGACAGTATGACATAGCTCGGTTAGACATCAAATCTATTTTCAAGATTTTTTCCCCACCTTATTGCATTCATCTAACTCTTCACCTTGTCGTAGAACTACACAAGGGAAATATTTATGCCTGTCTAGCTTCAGAAATGAGGGAATGGAGTATTTAAAAAATATTTATTTTGTCCTTAAACCACGATGCACCTATGGCACCCAAGTATGGTTGAAAAGCATCATACCACTACTTCTACTTAATGGGTGAGTCCCCCAATATTTCTAAAAATGTAGGCAGTGGATTTCCAGAATGACCGGTAGAAAACTGGAAGGACTGACTGAGCCCTCTGAAAACTTAAGCTAGCAGTGCTATCAGCACTTAATGAAAATCATGCAGAAACCCCCAAACAATAACATTTTGATGAGCTTGATGAAGAGGAAAAGGCTCATTAAACCAATATTCCTGGGATTGTATGAGTCTCCTAAATCGTTAGTTAGTTCTTGTGAGGTAGAAAGTAAGGAAACCTTTCACTCCAAACAACTCTGCATATCAAATACTTGTCACATGCATGTTACATGCTTGGACAAAAATGAAGGGTGTGTGTTACTGGTGCTTCTATCAATACAGTCTACTTTGACACGGTAATACAATGTTTGGCAAGGATGTGCATGTCACCATTAGTAATATACTGTTAAAGACTCACCAATGTGAAGTATGTTTCACATGTTGAGCGTCTTCAAAACAGATATTGCAGATTCTGGATTTAACCAGCTTATTAGGCAGAACTGCTTGTTTTTTCGGCAAACCAGGTGCTAGAGAGGCTTTATGTGATATTGATGGTGTCACCAGAATCTTATGTTACCATGGCACCAGCATGAGGCTTGGAACAAACTCAGCATTTCAAAGGGTGTGTACAGTGAAAGCGAGGCTAGGGCAGTATCAGTGTCCTACATTCCACTAAAAGTAGCAAGGTCTGAAGAGAATGACAGCCAGCAGAGAATACTGCTCCACAAGGGCAGGTGACGACGAGCTCCTCGCCTTTAACTTATCTTGGAATGTCACTGCTCCCTACATACACATTTGTCGTAGACAGACACAGGAGATCACTTGCCAGACCATGCTTCAGCATGGGCTTTTGACAATGGTGACTTTTAATACTCTTCACCAGTAAAATGATGTTGAGATTCATCATAGGAGTCATACTTGTAAGTTGATAGAGGTTTATCAGCATCAGTTACAGAGAGTCACTAAGCAGCGTCCTACACCAGCCTCCCACCTCATGAAGAAAATACTCTAGAACTTCCTGGGAGACATCAACACTACAGTTACAAAGGTTCTGTGCCCTGTCCAGCTCCAATGGAGTAATCACCACTGTGCACCAGCTGAAGGACACCTGTAGTCTGTTTAGTTAACTCTAAAGGAGGCCATGTTTTTCTCCCTGAGGTGACTCCCTCAGGTCACAAGAGCCACATCTGCAGAAGCACTCAGGGAAATCAAATCCACGTATAAAATCTACTGTGCATGTGTGGCATAGCCTCACCTCATATGGGTACTGGACATGTGTCGCCCATGCTGCGGACACATGCGCAATACCCGTATTAGATGTGACCCTGTTATGAGAGATTCATGGAAGGTTTTCATGCTTCGATTTGTGGCCTTGCTTGGAGGAGCTACTGCGGAAAACGGAGGACTAGCATGTCTAAATTTGGTGGCTTTTTAATGCCATTTCTGGTGGTGTCAACGCTGACCCATGACTGAGCAATTTGGTCTCGGGCATTGGAAAAACCACTTTGCCCTGCAAGAAAACAAAGGGGTGTGAATGTGTCTATAGTAGAGGTCTCTAAGTCCCTCTCCCACTCAACTCTAAATCAGATCCCTTGTTTGAAAGGAGTAAGATCTTCTTGTTTGCGAGTAATGGTCTTGAATGATTTTGGGGATGGTCAATAGATGTGATCGGCCTCCAATGTTACTTTTTTATCCTGAGTTCTACTGGTGGTGTTCTCTATCTGGATCACCCAGTGATTTATTTACAAATACTTCGGATAAGGAGTCTTGGAGAGTTCGACTCTAGGCAAGGTTGGTAAACCATATAAAAGAGAACCTGGGAGAACAAATGGGGGCAGAGAACCATCTATATACACTTGAATTTGTAGACATTTCTTTGTTGTTTGTTCTTTCAGTCCATTAAGGCCAACGTCAATCAACACACTTAAAATAATTATATGTGATTGTGAGGGAAAAGTACCCTCTCTCTTCAAGAACAGTTAATCCACGCATGCAAATAAACATCAAGTTAGACTTTGGGTATATTTTACTTGAAAGGTCAGATTAATGCAAATTGAAATACATATAGATTTTTCCCCAAGGTAAAGAAAATTGGAAGAACACTTCCCGAAAAAAATGAAATTTGGCCCTGAAAGAATACTTTTATCTTTAAATGAACGGGGTGATGGAAGATTGCGAACAACACACAGCAATTCAAAACATAAAGAGGTTAATATAATGTGAGGGATATAATTAACTGTATTTGAACAATACTAAAAGTAGGATTCCATAAAGGCATTTCCAGTGGGAAGAGATTAACAAGTGTTCCACAGCCTCTGACTAATGCATCAATTAAGTTGAAAGGTCATATGTCAGTTTTAAAGGGAGCATTTGCAGCTCTCTTCTGTGTATAACGGGCATGAAATCGAGGGGAACACAATGCCAATTACGAAACCGATTTCACAGGTTTTCGAAATAATAGGACGGAAATGAAATATATTTATTTCCAATTAAGAAGGAAATGTGTCGTGGGTCTAGCCCTTTTGCCAGCTGTACATCTGCTAAAATTGATACAGTGTGGTGGTTCCCGTTATGGCATGCTGCTCTCCTCAGTGGCACTGCCCGAGGTTGGAATACAAATGACGTGGTTCCCTTATTAGCATCCTGCTGCGGACAAGCGCAGAAGTAACGTGCAGTGGGAGCCAATCAAGGCACTTGAGTAAACCCCTTCGCTGCCAGGCCTTTTCCCCCTCCTGTGCCGAGCCTTTTTTTGGCTATTTGGAGCAGTTCGCGCTTAGGCCATCATAACTTTTTGTTCACGTAAGCTACCCACGCCAAATTTGCGTCCTTTTTTTCCAACATCCTAGGGATTCTAGAGGTACCCAGACTTTGTGGGTTCCCCAGAAGGAGGCCAAGAAATTAGCCAAAAAACAGTGAAAATTTCGTTTTTTTAAAAAAAATTGGAAAAATGGGCTGCAGAAGAAGGCTTGTGGTTTTTTCCCTGAAAAGGGCATCAACAAAGGGTTTGCGGTGATAAAATCACCAGCTTCCCAGCTTTCAGGAACAGGCAGACTTGAATCAGAAAACCCAATTTTTCAACACAATTTTGGCATTTTACTGGGACATACCCCATTTTTACGATTTTTTGTGCTTTCAGCCTCCTTCCAGTCAGTGACAGAAATGGGCATGAAACCAACGCTGGATCCCAGAAACCGCAACATTTCTGAAAAGTAGACAAAATTCTGACTTCAGCAAGGGGTAATTTGTGTAGATCCTACAAGGGTTTCCTACAGAAAATAACAACTGAAAAAGAAAAATATTGAAATTGAGGTGAAAAAAACATCAATTTTTCTCTAAGTTTTACTCTGTAACTTTTTCCTGCAATGTCAGATTTTCGAAAGCAATATACCGTTACGTCTGCTGGACTCTTCTGGTTGCGGGGATATATAGGGCTTGTAGGTTCATCAAGAACTCTAGGTACCCAGAGCCAATAAATGACCTGCACCGGGTTTTCATTCTATGCCGGGTATACAGCAATTCATTTGCTGAAATATAAAGAGTAAAAAATAGCTATCAAGAAAACCTTTGTATTTCCAAAATGGGCACAAGATAAGGTGTTGAGAAGCAGTGGTTATTTGCACATCTCTGAATTCCGGGGTGCCCATACTAGCATGTGATTTACAGGGCATTTCTCAAATAGACGTCTTTTTTACACACTGTCTTACATTTGGAATGGAAAAATGTAGAGAAAGACAAGGGGCAATAAGACTTGTTTTGCTATTCTATGTTCCCCCAAGTCTCCCGATAAAAATGATACCTCACTTGTGTGGGTAGGCCTAGCGCCCGCAACAGGATATGCCCCAAAACACAACGTGGACACATCACAGAAAACAGACCTGTTTTTAGCAAAGTGACTACCTGTAGATTTTGGCCTCTAGCTCAGCCGCCACCTAGGGAAACCTACCAAACCTGTGCATTTCTGAAAACTAGAGACCTAGGGGAATCCAAGATGGGGTGACTTGTGTGGCTCGGACCAGGTTCTGTTACCCAGAATTCTTTGCAAACCTCAAAATTTGGCTAAAAAAACACATGTTCCTCACATTTCTGTGGCAGAAAGTTCTGGAATCTGAGGGGAGCCACAAATTTCCTTCCACCCAGCGTTCCCCCACGTCTCCCGATAAAAATTATTCCTCACTTGTGTGGGTAGGCCTAGCGCCCGCGAAAGGAAACGCCCCAAAGCGCAACGTGGACACAGCCAAATTTTTGAAGGAAAACAGAGGTGTTTTTTGCAAAGTGCCTACCTGTAGATTTTGGCCTGTAGCTCAGCCGCCACCTAGGGAAACCTACCAAACCTGTGCATTTCTGAAAACTAGAGACTTAGGGGAATCCAAGATGGGGTGACTTGTGTGGCTCGGACCAGGTTCTGTTACCCAGAATCCTTTGCAAACCTCAAAATTTGGCTAAAAAAACACATGTTCCTCACATTTCTGTGGCAGAAAGTTCTGGAATCTGAGAGGAGCCACAAATTTCCTTCCACCCAGCGTTCCCCCACGTCTCCAGATAAAAATGATACCTCACTTGTGTGGGTAGGCCTAGCGCCCGCGACAGGAAACGCCCCAAAGCGCAACGTGGACACAGGCACATTTTTGAAGGAAAACAGAGGTGTTTTTTGCAAAGTGCCTACCTGTAGATTTTGGCCTGTAGCTCAGCCGCCACCTAGGGAAACCTACCAAACCTGTGCATTTCTGAAAACTAGAGACCTAGGGGAATCCAAGATGGGGTGACTTGTGTGGCTCGGACCAGGTTCTGTTACCCAGAATCCTTTGCAAACCTCAAAATTTGGCTAAAAAAACACATGTTCCTCACATTTCTGTGGCAGAAAGTTCTGGAATCTGAGAGGAGCCACAAATTTCCTTCCACCCAGCGTTCCCCCACGCCTCCCGATAAAAATGATACCTCACTTGTGTGGGTGGGCCTAGCGCCCGCAACAGGAAACGCCCGGAAGCGCAACGTGGACACAGCCACATTTTTGAAGGAAAACAGAGGTGTTTTTTGCAAAGTGCCTACCTGTAGATTTTGGCCTGTAGCTCAGCTGCCACCTAGGGAAAACCGACCAAACCTGTGCATTTCTGAAAACTAGAGACCTAGGGGAATCCAAGATGGGGTGACTTGTGTGGATCGGACCAGGTTCTGTTACCCAGAATCCTTTGCAAACCTCAAAATTTGAATAAAAAAACACATGTTCCTCACATTTCTGTGGCAGAAAGTTCTGGAATCTGAGAGGAGCCACAAATTTCCTTCCACCCAGCGTTCCCCCACGTCTCCCGATAAAAATGATACCTCACTTGTGTGGGTAGGCCTAGCGCCCGCGACAGGAAACGCCCCAAAGCGCAACGTGGACACAGCCACATTTTTGAAGGAAAACAGAGGTGTTTTTTGCAAAGTGCCTACCTGTAGATTTTGGCCTGTAGCTCAGCTGCCACCTAGGGAAAACCTACCAAACCTGTGCATTTCTGAAAACTAGAGACCTAGGGGAATCCAAGATGGGGTGACTTGTGTGGATCGGACCAGGTTCTGTTACCCAGAATCCTTTGCAAACCTCAAAATTTGAATAAAAAAACACATGTTCCTCACATTTCTGTGGCAGAAAGTTCTGGAATCTGAGAGGAGCCACAAATTTCCTTCCACCCAGCGTTCCCCCACGTCTCCCGATAAAAATGATACCTCACTTGTGTGGGTAGGCCTAGCGCCCGCGACAGGAAACGCCCCAAAGCGCAACGTGGACACAGCCACATTTTTGAAGGAAAACAGAGGTGTTTTTTGCAAAGTGCCTACCTGTAGATTTTGGCCTGTAGCTCAGCCGCCACCTAGGGAAACCTACCAAACCTGTGCATTTCTGAAAACTAGAGACCTAGGGGAATCCAAGATGGGGTGACTTGTGTGGCTCGGACCAGGTTCTGTTACCCAGAATCCTTTGCAAACCTCAAAATTTGGCTAAAAAAACACATGTTCCTCACATTTCTGTGGCAGAAAGTTCTGGAATCTGAGAGGAGCCACAAATTTCCTTCCACCCACGTTCCCCCATGTCTCCCGATACAAATGATACCCCACTTGTGTGGGTAGGCCTAGCGCCCGCGACAGGAAACGCCCCAAAGCGCAACGTGGACACAGACAAATTTTTGAAGGATAACAGAGGTGTTTTTTGCAAAGTGCCTACCTGTAGATTTTGGCCTGTAGCTGAGCCGCCACCTAGGGAAACCTACCAAACCTGTGCATTTCTGAAAACTAGAGACCTAGGGGAATCCAAGATGGGGTGACTTGTGTGGCTCGGACCAGGTTCTGTTACCCAGAATCCTTTGCAAACCTCAAAATTTGGCTAAAAAACACATGTTCCTCACATTTCTGTGGCAGAAAGTTCTGGAATCTGAGAGGAGCCACAAATTTCCTTCCACCCAGCGTTCCCCCACGTCTCCCGATACAAATGATACCTCACTTGTGTGGGTAGGCCTAGCGCCCGCGACAGGAAACGCCCCAAAGCGCAACGTGGACACAGCCAAATTTTTGAAGGAAAACAGAGGTGTTTTTTGCAAAGTGCCTACCTGTAGATTTTGGCCTGTAGCTCAGCCGCCACCTAGGGAAACCTACCAAACCTGCGCATTTCTGAAAACTAGAGACGTAGGGGAATCCAAGATGGGGTGACTTGTGTGGCTCGGACCAGGTTCTGTTACCCGGAATCCTTTGCAAAACTTAAAATTTGGCTTAAAAAACCCATGTTCCTCACATTTCTGTGGCAGAAAGTTCTGGAATCTGAGAGGAGCCACAAATTTCCTTCCACCCAGCGTTCCCCCACGTCTCCCGATAAAAATGATACCTCACTTGTGTGGGTAGGCCTAGCGCCCGCGACAGGAAACGCCCCAAAGCGCAACGTGGACACAGGCAAATTTTTGAAGGAAAACAGAGGTGTTTTTTGCAAAGTGCCTACCTGTAGATTTTGGCCTGTAGCTCAGCCGCCACTTAGGGAAACCTACCAAACCTGTGCCTTTCTGAAAACTAGAGACCTAGGGGAATCCAAGATGGGGTGACTTGTGTGGCTCGGACCAGGTTCTGTTACCCAGAATCCTTTGCAAACCTCAAAATTTGGCTAAAAAAACACATGTTCCTCACATTTCTGTGGCAGAAAGTTCTGGAATCTGAAAGGAGCCACAAATGTCCTTCCACCCAGCGTTCCCCCACGTCTCCCGATAAAAATGATACCTCACTTGTGTGGGTAGGCCTAGCGCCCGCGACAGGAAACGCCCCAAAGCGCAACGTGGACACAGGCAAATTTTTGAAGGAAAACAGAGGTGTTTTTTGCAAAGTGCCTACCTGTAGATTTTGGCCTGTAGCTCAGCCGCCACCTAGGGAAACCTACCAAACCTGTGCATTTCTGAAAACTAGACACCTAGGGGAATCCAAGATGGGGTGACATGTGTGGCTCGGACCAGGTTCTGTTACCCAGAATCCTTTGCAAACCTCAAAATTTGGCTAAAAAAACACATGTTCCTCACATTTCTGTGGCAGAAAGTTCTGGAATCTGAGAGGAGCCACAAATTTCCTTCCACCCAGCGTTCCCCCACGCCTCCCGATAAAAATGATACCTCACTTGTGTGGGTGGGCCTAGCGCCAGCGACAGGAAACGCCCCAAAGCGCAACGTGGACACAGCCACATTTTTGAAGGAAAACAGAGGTGTTTTTTGCAAAGTGCCTACCTGTAGATTTTGGCCTGTAGCTCAGCCGCCACCTAGGGAAACCTACCAAACCTGTGCATTTCTGAAAACTAGAGACCTAGGGGAATCCAAGATGGGGTGACTTGTGTGGCTCGGACCAGGTTCTGTTACCCAGAATCCTTTGCAAACCTCAAAATTTGGCTAACAAAACACATGTTCCTCACATTTCTGTGGCAGAAAGTTCTGGAATCTGAGAGGAGCCACGAATTTCCTTCCACCCACGTTCCCCCACGTCTCCCGATAAAAATGATACCCCACTTGTGTGGGTAGGCCTAGCGCCCGCGACAGGAAACGCCCCAAAGCGCAACGTGGACACAGCCAAATTTTTGAAGGATAACAGAGGTGTTTTTTGCAAAGTGCGTACCTGTAGATTTTGGCCTGTAGCTCAGCCGCCACCTAGGGAAACCTACCAAACCTGTGCATTTCTGAAAACTAGAGACCTAGGGGAATCCAAGATGGGGTGACTTGTGTGGCTCGGACCAGGTTCTGTTACCCGGAATCCTTTGCAAACCTCAAAATTTGGCTAAAAAAACACATGTTCCTCACATTTCTGTGGCAGAAAGTTCTGGAATCTGAGAGGAGCCACAAATTTCCTTCCACCCAGCGTTCCCCCACGTCTCCCGATACAAATGATACCTCACTTGTGTGGGTAGGCCTAGCGCCCGCGACAGGAAACGCCCCAAAGCGCAACGTGGACACAGCCAAATTTTTGAAGGAAAACAGAGGTGTTTTTTGCAAAGTGCCTACCTGTAGATTTTGGCCTGTAGCTCAGCCGCCACCTAGGGAAACCTACCAAACCTGCGCATTTCTGAAAACTAGAGACGTAGGGGAATCCAAGATGGGGTGACTTGTGTGGCTCGGACCAGGTTCTGTTACCCGGAATCCTTTGCAAAACTTAAAATTTGGCTTAAAAAACCCATGTTCCTCACATTTCTGTGGCAGAAAGTTATGGAATCTGAGAGGAGCCACAAATTTCCTTCCACCCAGCATTCCCCCACGTCTCCCGATAAAAATGATACCTCACTTGTGTGGGTAGGCCTAGCGCCCGCGACAGGAAACGCCCCAAAGCGCAACGTGGACACATCCACATTTTTGAAGGAAAACAGAGGTGTTTTTTGCAAAGTGCCTACCTGTAGATTTTGGCCTGTAGCTCAGCCGCCACTTAGGGAAACCTACCAAACCTGTGCATTTCTGAAAACTAGAGACCTAGAGGAATCCAAGATGGGGTGACTTGTGTGGCTCGGACCAGATTCTGTTACCCAGAATCCTTTGCAAACCTCAAAATTTGACTAAAAAAACACATGTTCCTCACATTTCTGTGGCAGAAAGTTCTGGAATCTGAAAGGAGCCACAAATTTCCTTCCACCCAGGGTTCCCCTTTGTCTCCAGATAAAAATGATACCTCACTTGTGTGGGTAGGCTTAGCGCTCGCGACAGGAAATGGCCCAAAACACAACGTGGACAGATCACATTTTTTCATAGAAAACAGTGCTTACCTGTGGATTTTGGCCTCTAGCTCAGCCGGCACCTGGGGAAACCTAGCAAACCAGCGCATTTTTGAAAACTAGAGACCTAGGGGAATCCAAGATGGGGTGATTTGCGGGGTTCTGACCAGGTTCTGTTACCCAGAATCCTTTGCAAACATCACAAATTGGCCAAAAAACACTTTTTCCTCTCATTTCGGTGACAGAATGTTCTGGAATCTGAGAGGAGCCACAAATTTCCTTCCACCCAGCGTTCCCCTAAGACTCTCCATAAAAATGGTACCTCACTTGTGTGGGTAGGCCTAGCGCCCACGAAAGGAAATGGCCCACAACACAACGTGGACACAACATATTTTTTCACAGAAAACAGAGGTGTTTTTTGCAAAGTGCCTACCTGTGGACTTTGGCCTCTAGCTCAGCCGGCCCCAGGGGGGGGGGGGAAATGCCCTAAAATAAATTTGACCCCCAACCCCCCTAAACCCCCCCTGCCCAGGAGCGACCCTTGCCTACGGGGTCGCTCCCCCTGCGTGACATTGGCGCCAAAAAACAAATCCCTGGTGCCTAGTGGTTTCTGCCCCCTTGGGGCAGATTGACCTAAAATCGACCAATCTGTCCCCAAGGGGGGCACAAATGGTCTAAATACAGTTTGCCCCCCAGGGGAGCGACCCTTGCCTGATGGGTCGCTCCCCATCTCTAAAAAAACAAACATACAAAAAAAAAACACACAAAAAAAATTTGCCCTGGCGCCTAGAGGTTTCTGCACCCCCCTGGTGGCAGATCGGCCTAATAATAGGCCGATCTGCCCCCAGGGGGGGCAGAAATGGCCTAATATAAATTTGCATCCCCATCCCCCACCCCCCCACCAGGAGCGACCCTCACCTACGGGGTGTCTCCCCCTGCGTGACATTGGCGCCAAAAAACAAATCCCCGGTGCCTAGTGGTTTCTGCCCCCTTGGGGGCAGATTGACCTCAAATCGACCAATCTGCCCCCAAGGGGGGCAGAAATGGTCTAAATACAGTTTGCCCCCCAGGGGAGCGACCCTTGCCTGATGGGTCGCTCCCCATCTCTAAAAAAACAAACATACAAAAAAAAAAACACACAAAAAAAATTTGCCCTGGCGCCTAGAGGTTTCTGCCCCCCCCTGGTGGCAGATCGGCCTAATAATAGGGCGATCTGCCCCCAGGGGGGGCAGAAATGGCCTAAAATAAATTTGCATCCCCAACCCCCACCCCCCCACCAGGAGCGACCCTCACCTACGGGGTGTCTCCCCCTGCGTGACATTGGCGCCAAAAAACAAATCCCCGGTGCCTAGTGGTTTCTGCCCCCTTGGGGGCAGATTGACCTTAAATCCACCAATCTGCCCCCAAGGGGGGCAGAAATGGTCTAAATACAGTTTGCCCCCCAGGGGAGCGACTCTTGCCTGATGGGTCGCTCCCCATCTCTAAAAAAACAAACATACAAACAAAAAAAACACACAAAAAAAATTGCCCTGGCGCCTAGAGGTTTCTGCCCCCCCCTGGTGGCAGATCGGCCTAATAATAGGCCGATCTGCCACCAGGGGGGGCAGAAATGGCCTAAAATAAATTTGCATCCCCAACCCCCACCCCCCCACCAGGAGCGACCCTCGCCTACGGGGTCGCTCCCCCTGCGTGACATTGGCGCCAAAAAACAAATCCCCGGTGCCTAGTGGTTTCTGCCCCCTTGGGGCAGATTGACCTAAAATCAACCAATCTGCCCCCAAGGGGGGCAGAAATGGTCTAAACACAGTTTGCCCCCCAGGGGAGCGACCCTTGTCTGATGGGTCGCTCCCCATCTCTAAAAAAAAAAATAAAAAAAAAATTGCCCTGGCGCCTACAGGTTTCTGCCCCCCCCGGGGGCAGATCGGCCTAATAATAGGCCGATCTGCCCCCAGGGGGGGCAGAAATGGCCTAAAATAAATTTGCCCCCCGAACCCCCACCCCCCCCCCCGGGAGCCACCCTTGCCTACGGGGTCGCTCCCCATGCGTGACATTGGCGCCAAAAAACAAATCCGCGGTGCCTAGTGGTTGACCTAAAATCGACCAATCTGCCCCCAAGGGGGGCAGAAATGGTCTAAATACAATTTGCCCCCCAGGGTAGCGACCCTTGCCTGATGGGTCGCTCCCCATCTCTAAAAAAAAAAAAAAAAAAACACAAAAAAATAAATAAATAAATAAATAACTTGCCCTGGCGCCTAGAGGTTTCTGCCCCCCCCGGGGGTAGATCGGCCTAATACCAATAGGCCGATCTGCCCCCAGTGGGGGCAGCAATGGCCTAAATATAATTTGCCCCCTAGGGGAGCGACCCTTGCCTAAGGGGTCGCTCCCCACCTAAAAAAAAAAGAAAACATAACAAAAAGAAAAAAAAAAAAGAAATGATCCCTGGTGCCTAGAGGTTTCTGCCCCCCCTGGGGGCAGATCGGCCTAATAATAGGCCAATCTGCCCCCATGCGGGGCAGAAAAGGCCTTCCTAAAAAAATGCCCCCCCTGGGAGCGACCCTTGCCCAAGGGGTCGCTCCCTTTTGACAGTTTCATTCAAAAAAAAAAAATCCCTGGTGTCTAGTGGGGTTTCAAAAGCCGGATTGCAAGCAATCCGGCTTTTGAAACCCTGTGAGAGACTTCAAAGGGAAGGAAATACATTTCCTTCCCTTTGAAGCCTCTCGGGGCCTCCCCCATGGGATTGAAAGAGAAATGCAAAAGCATTTCTCTTTCAATCGCGCTGGAAGCTCTGCTTCCAGCGCGATGGGGGAGACCCTGTGACTAATCAGCGCGCGCTCGCGCGCTGACGTCACAGGTGGGGGTTGGGGGGGTCGGGGTGGGAGGGGAAGGGCTTCCCCTTCCATCCCTGACTTTGGGGGGTGGGGGGAAGCACACAGAGGGAGCGAGAGCGCTCCCTCTGGGCTGTGTGCCGAGGACGTAGCGGTTACGTCCTCGGCACAGCAGCACTGTGCCGCAGGACGTAACCACTACGTCCGCGGCACAGAAGGGGTTAAACAATGCATGTTATACCACACAACACAAAGAAGTGGGATGAGGGCACGCCTGGCATCAGATGTTCCAGTGATGGAAAATGATTATAAAATGTAAAATGTGTTAAGGAAAAAATACGGAGGTCAGTTAAAGTGTATCCCAATGAAATAAGATTATATTATACTAATGCTACAACAAAATGGCATCCTACAAGTATTTTAACAAAATTCACCTCAGTTGCAATGCTGTCCCTTATTTTTTTATTGCAGTTCATAATCCTGTAAATTACTAAATCAAGTGGCCAGTTTACTACTAAATTTGAAAGGAGAGTTCCAGGCCAAAAATAACCAGTGAAGTCTCATCGGTACAACTTCTCTACACACCCGAACTGTACATAGCAAGCACTCTGCAGTTCGGCTCCCGGGTCTGTCCCATCAGAAACACAGGTTAGAGTAAGGGGTGGAATTCTTACAACTAGTGGCGGTTGGTAGTATAAAGAAACGGTGGAGCGCTACATACATTTACATACATACACTACACAAAACACATTACAATAAACAATGAAAAAATAGAAAAATTAACTTTCACTTACCTTCTCCTGCAGCAAGTCGTAGCTGCTCTCCAGTCCTCAGATCCAGACACCGAGCATGAGGAGACATCATAAAGCCAATCCTGACGCAGCTCTCATGCTGTTAAGCAGCATGAGTGATGTGTCTGGATTTGCTAGAGCAGACTGGCCCAGCGCTCCTAAAGGCATTGGAGCCCTGTATCTACTCTCCAACCCAGCTGTCTCAGACAGCAGGGTTGAGAGGTCTGAATTGTGCATGTCATTTTGGCCGTATCAAGGTAGTTGGCCAAACCTACATGTGCACTTCAAACAAAGGGGCCACTCTCATCATGACGCACTGACACCGACCCCACACTCTGTTCGACACAGAGTACAAAATAAAATGCTAATAAAATCATGTTATTACCATTTTATTTTCACTCTTTTTGCAACAGTGTGTGTGTGTGTGTGGGGGGGAGGGTGACGCTCCTCTGCTTATATGGAGGAACCGTCGCTGCTTACAACAAAGAGGAAATTGCAGCGTTGAGTTAATTATGTGGCAAGAACAGGTAAATGATGCAGCATTCTGCTACACATTTTGTGATAGTATTACTTCATTATTTTTTCATTTTTAAACTTGTTAACACTGTCTGGGCATTAGTTGCAACTCACTAGTACCAGTTTAACACCCAAACACAGCAATAAGCTACAGAAAGGAGACCAATCAACCTTTGCAAAGGACCTCCCACTGTGCAGCAACACGTGTTGCTGTGATTTTAGTAACGTTTGAACCGTTTGATCCAGAATCTTTTGGGGTTCAAATCTGCAGATTATTCTGTGGATGATGGGTTATGTCGTAAATGCAGCAAATCTATAATTATGCCAAAGATGCTGTGGCTGCACAATCACATAATTACAGTGGCCCTGCCATCTGGTCAAACTCATGTTGTGGCAGGCAGGTTGCAGGCCAGCAGCTTACTTGACTGTCGCATCCACTCGAGGGATCTAATCTGTGCTTTATCCCATCATCACAGGGTCAACTCCCAAACTCACAGTCTCTCATCATTCTGAGTCTGATAAAATGGGTACCAGGGTGCTGGGTAACAAACATCCATTATATGTTACAAGAGTCAACAGACCACCTCAGCAGTAAACGTGCAGTCTGCACACATGCCTGTTTAGGGTCCTAGAACAATTTCAGGACAGTACAATGACAGTTCAGGACTATTTAAGGTACTTTATATGGCACATAATTCAAGTGAAATGCACTACTGATGCATATTTAAAGGGGGCATATCAGGAAATACAGAGCATGGGATGTGCACTTTAACATCAAAAATGCTTCCGTGAAGGCTCATGCATAAACTGTAGAATAATGCACTGAAGCATCAACCCTTGCAGTAATCAAGCAAGAAGTTGCACATAACTTCACTACAGCAGGGGGAACTGCAAGCAGCAAAGACCATGACACCACTTAAAGTGTGTTTATCTTGCACGCCTTTGGGACACCCCTCCCCCCCCCCAGACCGTATTTTCACTTGATTAGACGTGTAAGCCACTAGGGCCCAGATCTCATTCTTTGCCCACTTCAAGTTGTAAGACTCAGAGTAAAGTGGTTTTCAAGTGCACAGTTGTTATCAGGTTGTACCTGACGAAATATGGGAGGAAAAAAAGTGCAGTGTCTGTGCACGTTAGTGCACAACCTGCAATCCTGAGATGGGCGCAGTAGAACGGTCCTTGAACTGAGGGTCTCGGACAGGGCTTGCGGTAGTGTTGGAAGCGTCCAGTGCAATAATCTTTGTTGCCTCCTCAATCACCAGTGACCATCTCCTCCACAGATCCTCTCACTACCACCCTCCAACAATACTTCTCCTCCCTCCATAGCCCCTCTCTCACATTTAATGGCTTTTACAGTGCTCAGTGCACTTTACACCACGCAACCATATTATGCAGTGACAATTAATCATACAAGTGTGTAAATCAACGTATAGAAAATGCTTCATAAGACATTGAGGGCCAAAAGGTGAAGGAGTCACATGTCATCCGTACAGGTAGGTGTTATATGAGGAGTGCTTGACCTGGAGAAACACAAACTCAGGATTCAAAATGTAACGGTGGTTGGGGTATCTATACTAACAGTTCATTACTACCCAAAGGAATCCTTTTTAGGAACCTTATAAACATGAAATATAAAGAAAACTATTCATTCTAAACTTTTGCCTTACAGTTTGCATGCAGCTCTTTGAAGCTGGTTTATAGCTCACTGTCCTAAGGAATGTAATTTTTAAACTGCAAGTGACAAAATGATGTCTGTTTTAAAAGCAGCAACTCCTTGAGCTGACTACATAAAAAAATCAGTGATCTGCATGTTGCATGTTGTGCTTTGCAGCAGGCACATTAACGCGCTGTGCTAATTTAGGAGTCAAACTGTGATAAAACAATACACAGGTCACTCAAGCAAGAACATTAACCAGCAGAGCTATCCTGCCGTTATTATCCCCAGAAAATTGCTGGACACACAAACATCCCTGCAGGTTCCTGCTGTCACGCATGTCACGCCTGACCTTCTCTCGGGTCCAGTCAGAGCGCAAATGGCAGCTCCCCCGCCCCCTCTTTCGTTTGAGCTCGGCGCCCAATGCGGCGGCATCCGTCGCTCCACCTTAGAGCCGGCATTGGCCGCAGAGGCAGAGCTCTGATGACTACTCTCCAATCAGCAACAAGACGTGTGATGGCCTAGCGGTGGGGCAGAGGCAGACAAGCAGCATGCATAAATGATGCTGCGGTGCATTCCAATACTCATAGATGTCAACCTGACCCATGTCACAACGGGCCCTGCCGACTGCCGAGGATTGGTACATAGTCGGAATTTTGGTCCTTGTAGTTTGCTTCATTTAATTTTCTTAAGCAGGTGACGTATACAAACCAGCATGCAGGGGGCTAAAAAAAAGTCTGACTGCTTGAAGATGTACCTCACGCAAAATTACTTCTTGATATCAATGCTTACATCAAAATAAATGGTTTAGGTTTAAGACAGTGATTATTTTTTTTATTTTTTTTTAATAATGGGAGGCAGCATGGATTTCACGGAAAAAAACTTGCAACAGTGAATCCTATTCACATTAAGAAATGTTATTAAAATCTTTTGCATCTGCAGTGGTGTCTTTTTTTCGGTGAAATGGAAGAATGTAATAGCAAACATGGAATTTAGTTGTTGAAGATATCTATACAAAATCAATTCAGAAAAAATATATTTTCGGTTTAAAGCCATATTGAGTCCTTAGGAAAGGGGCTGCTATTTAAAGCATCACTTTATTTATCGTGGTATTAAAACAAATTAATCTTGACATACAAAAATAAAAAAAGACTAGACATACTTCGTACAGAATGTCAGATAGATGGGGAAAAAGCATCAAACATTAATGAACGGAAAGAGAGGTCAGCGGACGAGGGCAGCCTTTGAAGCACAGGTAAAAGGCAGATCAAAGGGAGTAGAAAGCAGATGAAGGAAGAAGCCGGCTCCTTGGAAATGACCTTCAGAGAGTAAAGTCAGGAATACACAGGTAGCAAATGCAGAAGGAAGAAGAGGACACAGTTTGTATTATTGGAAGGTTTGTTTGTGTCTCAATTTGGCTTTTGTGCGGGGCAGATGGAGCTTTCACAGCAAACAAATGGTGAAACAAGTTCACTAAAGGAGGAAAACACAAACTCAGCAGAAGTGTACAAACCAGACGATCTTATTAACTTTTCTACATCGATATACAGGCCATGTTCATTGTACATACTAGGCATTTCCCATGGCAGAGCCCTCTCCATGGTACATAATGGAATGTCTTGCATCCATCCAACATCAGATGCCCCGTGGTGACACCAGTTACCAAAACAATCCTTATGTCTCACAAAACAGCCTAATCATGCCTCATCACTGTTTTCAGAGTGTCCAGTTAACACATTGAGAGTTTCAATTCTGGCCAGCTGCACCATCAAGCCCAGTTTCTCTAATTCCCACTTAGTCCTTCAATGTCACTTTCCAGTTAGTACATCATATTCCATAGTGGTTAAATCTAGCTACTCCTAGTCCATTTACTTTAACCCCAGTTAGGACATCATTGCCAGTTTCTTCTATACCTAGATAGCACAATGACTAGTTTCCATGTTTCTCAAACAGCTAACCAAGGCATTTTCCTATATTTCCTGTTAGGATCCCATGGTCAGTTGCCATTATACCAAATAAGTAGAGAACATCATGGGCTTCCTGTAAGCTGAAATCTAAGCGCCATATTTAAGGTTTGTCAGACAGAATACAGTCTGTCAGGCTCATGGAGTACTTTACCTCAGCCACCCTGATGGACTACCATCGTCAAACTCAGAGATGATCTCCGGCCCTGCTATCACCTCTCCACACTGAAAGGAACCACCATCATGCATTACCTTTCAATGTACAAAACGTTTGGTGGAGAGCCGTCATCAGTTTTGACACCCACCCACCAAATTTCTTTCATTTTTTTGTTTTTCAGAAACAACCCCACAAAGCAGGAGTTTGTTTCTGGACTCTCCCCCCCCCCACCCCCCCAAATACTTTTGGCCCCTGTCCCATACCCTAGGACTTTTCTCCCAGAGTTTTCTGTCCCTCACCGCCAGGTTTTTCCTTGCGATGATGGACAGATAAAACAAAGATATTACACCATCCACACTATATAGGTCAGGTGGTGTATTGTCCTTCCTCTGACGGTTCCATAGGATGGAGTACTCTGTTGAAGGAGCCAGCCAGCCATGTCTCTAAACGAGTTGGGCAGACTGAGTGGCAAACATGGTGCTCTGTCATCTTTGTCATGGACCACTCTGTCGGCCAAATTGTAATTCAGGCCTTTAATCAATTAATTGTACAGAGAATTGAAGAGAAGATATTTCTTGGAAAATATTACCCAAGAATTGAAAAATTAAATTAAAGAAAAAATAATAATAATTTTATGCATGGACCTCAACTCACCAAAGTGCCCAGCGTAGTAGCAGTGACACCACATGCCCTTTTACTTCCACTTTCACTCACACACACATACTTACACAAACAATTACATACACTCTCTCACACATAAACACATTCTCACCAGGAAGCACGCACAAAGCATTTTTTACTTACCTCGGCTGCCATGGAAGGGCGTATTCCAGCTAATTTGACTCCATTTTTATTAAACTAATAGTGAATATTATGTCATTATTAGTGTAATAAGAATTTGACAGAAAAAGAGTGGAGCCCCAACTGACGCACATAAGGATGAGCTGCCACTGCACTCCTGGCACTGAATTTGCCACCTCGGAGGCCAGGGGTAGTAAAGGGCACGCCAGGGGTCGCAGGTGCGACCCTTAAATTACGCCCACGTTTGAACGTCACTTATAATCCTGCCCCAATGCAAGTGGAATCTTTATGATTCGGAAACCCTCTAGAAGAAGCGTTAGAAAAAGCAGGAGTAAATCAGGGATACATACAACTCACATAAGGTGTTTGTACTGGACGTTTACGTAACACTTTGCTGCTACTAGTGTGACCTTGTAGTACGGCCTCTTAACGTCATAGCTCATGCACTTCACGAGTTTCTCTCTCAGCCCTCGCCCGCCAGCCCAGCCTCCCACCGCAGCTGACAGACTTGAGAGGAAGGATTCATTTCCAGTGCTTTCAAGTGCAATATGAGAGCAGGCTCGTGTGCTGCCCGTCTGCGGAAGGCGCAAGTCTCGATGCTGGTGATGGAGAGCTCTTTAAAGGACTAAGGAGAGGAGCATTTGCGAAAACGAAGCTAGAAACGAGGGTGAAGTGGCATTTCTTGGTCTAAACTCAAAATGGCAAAATGCGTTGGTAGATACGCGCAGAGCGCTATAATCCACAGGATGAGCATACTCTGAAATGTGTTAATACATCGTTTAACACTAAGCAAGTGTTGCTCTCGTGATTATAAATTAGTATGGCTGCTGCTGCACTATTCACCGAAGTCTTAGAAATATTAGTGGTCTGAATCCCACAACATTTTGCGGTCAGTGCTTTTGTCCTCAGTCGTAACTAACACACCGTTTCACACCCCTGTCGGTGAAATGGGTTGGCGGTGTCGTTTTCGTGTAATTATAGTTTTAGTTTGATTAGAGATTTGTGTGTGTGTGTTGTCAGATGAATGTAAAGTATGATAATTTTGCAGCAGAATGAAATACACAACACTTTACCTATGCTGCCCAACACCACAAGCAGCATCGTGGGAAGAGCGGTGCTCTCTCTCATGCGGTGACTGTTCTATTTCACTGATCTGCTGCTTTACCTTTCCCACGAAATACTTTAAGGTGATAGATTGCCACCCATTCGCATTAATTTAGAGTAGGGCAGACATTTTAGCGTTGAAAGCACCTAAACTACTGGCCACTAAGGCACATGTTTAAGGATCTCAAATCATGAAACTATCACTTAGCAGCACCATTTCTCAAGGCAGTTAAATAGCTCGCAGATACATCCTCAGCACAAGCAGAACTGGCATTGCATCAGATGGGGGCACGGGAGATATGGGCCCCTTGATGTACCCAAACAAATGGAGTCATAATACCCAGTCTAAACGTGGACACATTGTCAAACAAAACTGGCCTATTTGCAAAGAATAGCAGCTCCAAAGGTATACAACACACTAAACAGACTCACAATCCGAATAGAAGCTGAAGAGTACCACACACTACATACCATTCTGACACCTGGGAATGGAAAGAGAGCAATCACACAAATGGACCTGAATGGAGACTTGTCTATATTGAATTATATATGGGTCCAGGACATAGGTCAGGAATTGGAGGTCACTGATTTACCCTTCCGAGTCCCAGAAATGTGAGATTCAGGCTGCAACAATATAATTTCCATCACAGGGCACATTTCACCCTTGAAAGGCGATCACTGATTTAGCCACTGACCTCCTCTGAATGTGCTAGATACAGAGCAGAGGAGGCAGCATTTCATCATTTAACCTGGTCGTGCCCTATGCTGGCGGATCAACAGACGTAAGTAGTCTCTATAACTGGGCAGACTTTGGGAAGGTCAGATTTGCTGAGCCTTCAGAATTGCCTTTGAGGGCTATTCTCCCATCTCAAGAACATATTACACCTCATATGTTGCCTTCTCAGGCTGCATAATTTAGTAAACCCTGCCAGATAATTAGCTCTTTTCCTGCTGCATAATTCTGGTGGCTCTGATTAAAGTCATTGAAATTCCATTACAAAGAGTTATACCACTATGATTGAGACTACATGAAGATGAGTGTGAATGCATTCAATTCAAGGACGCCCATTCCTAAGATTGCGATATTGTAAAAGAGACTAAGAACACTGTGAGTAAAGCTCCACAACCAGGAGGGATACATTACGGAATAATTAGCACTCCTATGTACCAATGTTTGCAGGAACGGAGTTGACCAAGGGCTGGAATACAAGGTCTTACCATTATCTAACTAAATGGCCTTCATTTTGTCAGCCTCAGAAGAACGAACCTCTGGATTTACCCAGCTTTCAAATCAGTGATTTCCAGTTTACACAAAGATGTCTACTGTGGATACTTAACACTTAAATCTGTTGCGGTCTCTTGCTCACTTCCGCAGAAGGTATATCTGCAGTACAGAGAGGGAGTGGCTGGAGAGAGTGAAAACCCAGTGCATCAGAAGTGCCAGAAGTGCCAGAAGAGGGTAGTAAACAGAGGCTATTTTGCAAAAGCTGCTTGAAGAGGCAGGGGATATCTTCACCCAGCATGCTTGCATTTGATTTTCTGTGTGACTTTCTGCCTGTAGCTTTGCTTATGTTATGTGGAAGCCTCTGCAAATAATATATAGCTAGAGTGGAGCATTACGTAGATCCTATTTCAGGCACTTCCAATGGTTAGTAAAGTCTTTTGCTTTTTCCTCACTGTCCTCGAACAGTTTCGCCAGTAAACTGGTAATACTACCACTCAAATGCTGGGTGGTGCTGAGAATGGGTACACTGATCCCTTGCGTGTTAACTATGTTGTTGTAATACATTTACTGAGGTTTCAAGGGCTGAATTACCAAACATTTGCCAGTTAGTAAAGTTGTCCACTGTCAGTATAATTCAACTTGTACAATAAGACATTTGTAAATTAACAGTGAATTCATAAATCAAGTGGTTCAAGGCACATTTTGATGGTAAGACAGCCTGCCTGTGAAATACCCCCAACTATCCAAACCCAGCCCTGCTACAAACCAACTTCAGAAATGTAACAATCTACTCCTAAAAGATGAGCATATCCACCATAGCTGATGCCTCAAAACACTTATAGCACATATCCACTTAAGATCTCTCCTCTCCCCTACAAGAAGGAGAAAAGAAAGTTTGAAGAATCATATCAGTCAAATATGTCCAAGGTCCTGTATCACTGAGGAAGCGTTGAGTTTGGTAGTCCTCCTCACAATTTGACATATACAGGTTTCCATTTAGGATCATATTGTAAAAGAGTGCCGATCATGTTGTTTGTTAGCTGTTCATAGAGAGAATGGACCAGAGCCTATACTATCATTGGGTTACTGAGGGACCATCTGCCCTCCACCAATTATAATCAACAGTGAGCTCGGCTGCCCCAAGCATTGACGAACCATATGTGACACTTTTTCAGTTCTGTGGGTTTTTTGCACAAAAGCATCACCTCTGGCCAGGGCCGGCTTTAGCGCTGGCGGCGCTCTGTGCAACAATTTTTTTGGCACCCCCCCATGACCTCCTCCTCAGATTTCCTCACTAGTGCCCAGCAAAAGTGCCCCTCATCTCTCCATAGCCCCTATATCACTTACATTTCATTTGTTTTAACGTGCTAGTAAAGGCTAGCTTTACTACCCCCACTCAGCTATCCACGTAAAACATAGTTCTGTTCTTTGCAGTAGGCAAATTAACCCTCTGCGCTATTTTATATTGAGTCAAAACTGCTCGTGGGCAAAACTCCAATCTATCTCTCTAGCAAGAACATTAATCACAGGAGTTATCTTTGGCATTTTAATTGCTTAATGAAGGCTGGACGCACAATGAACTTTTCAGCAGGCGCTTTTAAATTGCAAGTTTCATAAGTTATTGCAAAACACAGAACCCACTGATGTCAGCGCCCCAAATCCAGGTCAGCACCGCCCTAAAGCCGTCCCTGCCTCTGTCATGAAAGGAATCAGGTGTCCTAATATATCTTTAAGCAGTTTTGACCAGAGGAACGAACCGTCCGACAGGGCCACTAAATATGTAATAATACCTTTCCCATTGATGCAAAGCCACCGACTCCAACATCTTGGGCACATGCTAACTATAAGACCATTTTCCTTGTAACATTGAAGTCTGATGGCATTCATGAGTTTCTGTCATGAAACGACTTAGAATGGGTGGAACAATCCTGATTTTATTGTGAAAACCTATATGCAGAAAAAATTGCAAATTGAGGGTAGTATTCGTAGTATTTGAGAGAATTTTAAGTAGCACCCTCTGCACACTCCTAGTTCTATGTACCAGTTTTACCTCAAGACAGGTGTAACAAAAAAGCGTGACGTATGTTACGCAGCATATGTGATATAGTATTTTACTATGTCTAGCCTTGTCAAACTAACACCATATTAACTTCACCACGCCCACTAAATTCAAAGAATGAAGCACACGGGGCCTAGGAGGAGCTTAGGATTTTTACTGGTGCACATGAACATGCAATATACAAATTTCAGTACTAGATAGGCATCCCTGCAGAAGGGCCCTGTGTCAAGCATGACACTTTGAGCTATTCCTGGATTTAACCAAAGAGAGGTTCCATATTGGGACTTGGAGGCCCATACTTAAAATGGGACAGGGAAGAGCACATGTCCCAGAATGTCTAGCTTTGTGGCCAAAAGACAGGAGCAGTGGAATGTGTCATACCCGACATGGATTCACTTGGCAGCTGAAGACTGCATGAAGGATCAAGCATGTGGTATATGGGAGCATTAATCCCAACGGAATTGGGACTGCCATCCGGAGGTTCGCCTCGAAAAAAACGAGCCTTCGTGGTTATTCCCCATTCTACGGGAATTAACTTGTAATAGCCAAATCTAAGCATGGGCATACCGTGCAGAGCCATTATTTGTGGCTACACTGTATGCCTAGACACAAATTCACATTACTTGTGATCAGGGCCTCTAATAGAAATCAGGTTTCTGAATTGCAATTTTGCATCTTTTTTCGAAGCAAGCTTTATGTTGTCGGAATACCAAATGTGAGAAACACCAGCAACATACTGGTAATGAGGAGTAAAAACACCCAGATGCCACGACCTTCATCGTCATGGGTGAATGATGTGAGATCATTTACAAGAAAGGAGGATTTTCTTCACAGAAGTGGCCGTGATCACTACTATTTTCCAAAACACATCAGCATCTCCTGTCAGATCTGCCTTAATAGAAGGTTATCAGCACATCATGCCTCACACAAGATCCTTTGTCCTAGACAGTATCTATACTTCATTTACTGACAATCATACCAAGATAGACCATTTGATTAAAAAGGTATCCACAGTACATGGTGCTGTTTGTAAATTGTTCTTTAAAGGAATTGTGGTCAATTCTCACCCGTTACACACAATCGTGTTTAACGCGTGTTTTATTAAACACAATCTTATAGGCAGGATTGCTTCTTATGTGTTTCAAGAACTCATAACATTTTATAGCATATATTTCAGTGTTCACACTGAAGGAAAGAGCTCTAGGATTGGAACTTAATTTGTGACTGTGCCTGCAGGCGGAGGACTCCAGCACTCATTTCTGGGTCCAGGCTTATTTTCCATAACCAGACTTTGACCCAGAGCAAGAGAAAGAAAGGCAGAAAAGGAAGAAGACTCTGACCTATAGAAACCGTAGACAAAGGGCAACAGCAAGGTTGCAAAACAAGCTGTAAGAGCCAGGTGAAGAAGCAGGAATGAAGTGCGGTGGAAGAAAGACGCGGGGGGAAACCAACCCCACTGCCCGGCAGCACCAGCAGCAGGATCCTGAGAAAATTGTGTGCTCCTGCAAAAATGTGTTTATTTTGACAAATTAAGCACTGTCTGTACTACTTGCTCTTTTAGTACGGCCCTGACAGGACTGAAGTTCCTGAAAAGCGCTCTGCTTGTGAATGAAGATACCAGGAGCCTGTTCCTTTGCTACTGAAAGAAAACGGAAAGTTGCTAAACCCAAGGCACATCTCAAATAAAGCCATCCTACCAAGGTATGGCACAGAGTATAAAAAGCCTCTGGTGAGTAAGGCCCACAAGTGCCCCTATTTTATACCACATAATTTCAGTATGTTAGCTTAACGTGTTCTTGAGAAAGTTGTAATCGAGTAGCAAGACATTCACCTTATTTGTACATGACTGGTAATCTGATAATTTCAAATGTTGAAGCAAGGTTTGTTTTTGTGGGCCCATTGTTTTACATAGAAGGTTATCAGCACATCGTGTCTCATACAAGATCCTGTGTCCTAGACAGGCAATATCTATACTTCATGTACTGAAAATACACACAATGAACAGCTACACCTATGTTTTCAGGGCTTCACAAAATCCCAAGAAGTGTAGTGAAGAAATCTATCAAAATTGTTTATTTACAAGCACGCTTCTGGTTAACGGTAATTTGTTCATTGGATTGACTGCATGGTCACCAACAAAGGAGACTAATCGTGACGAACTGTGCTAAATACGTTTTCACTTTTTCTCCATTGCAAAACATTTTCCTAATGACGTATCCTCTTCCCTAACACTTTCCCAACATGTTTATGTGTGTGATCACATTTTATTTGAGGAACTACCAAGGACTGGGCGTGTGTGATGTTGCAAAGACTGCTGGTTTGCAACTTCGCAATTTCTTTTTAAGACTTGTTTTGGAATTCTCAGACAAGGATTTGGTGCCACACAAATGAAGCACATTTCCAAAAAAAGGTTGTGTTGGCAAAATTGACTTCTTCTGTAGTTTGTGAATCTATTTCCTGCTGGAGAAGCCTAAACAGTGCCAGTCCCTTTAAAAACAGTTATTGAACATCCCTACAACGGGTGCAAGTCTCCCTCAGTATATGCAGCAGTACATTAGTACCATCAGTTTCTGTGGACTGGTCAGAATTACCTTCCGGTAATGGGCATTCTCATTCCTCCTGCACATAATACTATCCAGGCTCATGAAGATCCCTAATAAGGCAAGGCAGGCAGCTGTCCCCTGAATAGTTACATTCATATTTTAAAGTGGACAAGGTAATGAAACATGCTGTCCCAATTTTCAAAATCAGGTCAGGGATGGCAACAAAACAGGCAGAGGCAGGAACAGTTCTTCCAATGTTCCTCAGAGAAGCAGGAAGGAATTTATCTAGAACAGCAAGAAGGGACGGCATCCTCTTTCTTCTATTGCAGGTTGGTTCTGGCGCGCCTGCAGACCAAGCGTGATTTTGAAATGAATAAATATTGTGCCATTATGTGTCAGTAGACCAAGAACTAGTCCATAAAGAAGAACTAACTTGCCATTTCTAGGCAATCCTAATCCATTACATAAAAGCTTCTTGCCTCCACACTCGCCAGATTGATCCCAGTGTGATGTGGTTCCTAGTGCAGTAGAGTGCCTTCTGCCACCAAGTCTCTTCTAGAAGCCTTTGTTGGTGAAAATAAATATATGGCTCTGTCACATACCTTTACACCTCGAATAGGTACTAACAATAAAAGGTAAAGTTGCCAGTACTGTATCTGTTTAGTGATAATTGAAGGTCATTCTGAAGATCTAAGTTATGAGTGACTTTAGATTTATACTTGGGAGACATGGGTCCTTAAGCAGGGCTGTGGGGTTCAGTGATATTTCCTTTGAACTGTGGAGGAAACACCCTATTCTCCAATCATCTATAATTGCATAACTGACCCAGAGGCAACAGGTAAGAAGGCCCGCACTTTGCCTTTTGTCTTACAATGGGCTAGTGGTAAGAACTTTATAGAATATTTCAGTGTCATCCTGATGCCTTGGCAACCAGTGAACCCAGAACAACAATACAGGGGGCTGCGCTAGGAGAACAGACGCACCATTTCAGCAGATCACATTTGGCTGAGGCCTATTTATAAGATACCAGTCAGGCCTATCTATAGAGTCTTCGTCTACAAGTGAGGTATAAAATACCGAGGGACAAGAAATAGAAGCCACACTTTGCGGATGGCATTCGAAAAGTCTGCAAGAAAAAGCTGTAGCACATTCAAAGAAAAGGCACTATTGAAACTGAATCTATCCCATGGATCTGCCATGTTCAGTGTTGTGCTTACATACAGAAGCGTACTTTCAAGGCTTAGACATTGTCCTTGCCCAAGTTTGTACATCAAATTATGCATTTGTTCTACCTGTTCCTACATGGTGTTGTAATGCTAGCTAATGTGATATGAATTAATGTACATTTGTAGATAGATTTTCTAGTATTTAAAACTGTATTTTTTAAATAACTCTGCACAGACACAATATCTCATTCACCCTAACTCTCTGTGCTGTACCTGCTGTCAAAATGATCATACTTAGAAACCTTAAAGTAGTAACGAGTCTCCTTTGTATGCAGTTGATCTGGCCAGAGGGGTTGGAGGGAGCCTGGGCAAACTTTTGCAAATATCCAACCAAATCTTTTGTTGTCTGGATGTAAGGAATCATCACAATCCACTTTACTGTTGTTCAATTGTTCCTGTTACGCTTGGATAGTTACATCATCAGTGTAATATATCACAAACTATGATATTAAATGTGTCGGAAGCATCAGCTGAGAGGAGTTGAAAGTCACAGAGCAACCTATAGAAACATTCTTGAAATTCTGTTGAATGTAGATTTTGGAGCCAGAACCGAATTGTCATTTGATATAATTAGTAAAAAATGTAATAAAAAATGACAGTTCATTTATATCCACCCTGCCCAGACACCAGCTCTGCAAGCACAATGAGCCGCAGGTCATTACAGTGATTCAAGCACAGCAGTATTGCATAATTAAGCAGAAAAAGGATGTATCAATCCTACTCAGACTGATTGTTTGTGAAAGCAATTACAACTAAAAGCAGTGCAAGTCACTTTGTAAATTGATCGCCCCAATAAATCATGAGTGGTGTGTGCGTGTGTCTATAGGGGCAGGGCTTGTAGAGCTGAGTACAAAAGCTTGAGATGTACAATAGTTTTAGTGCAAAAATAGCACAATAATGAGCTATAAGGCAGGAAATGAATGTCAAATTGTATTGTATGTGGTCACCAAGAGTTAGATGCTGGTTGGTATCATGACATAATATATGTCTACCATTGACAGTTTTCTAAAGCAGTAACATACATTATTTTATGACTTGATACTAAACAATGTAAATGTTACAATGAATAGAAACAGGTAAAAACAAAAAGCAGTTTCCCTTGTATGTTTTCTAAGGCCTACCTCTTTCTTCCAATACAGCTATATATTTGTCATAGAACATTGCGACTAAAACAGACAATTCTGAAACTTCTCATGACTCCATGATGTGCGTGAGACAGATGCAGGAGGCTTGAGAAAGAAGAAGGCCCATGGCACAGTAGAGTTTGCCCCGACTGCACTGCTTGCCATTCCTGGACCCCCTCTGCTCAACTCAGGGGTACGTTTCACGCAGGTGAGTCGCAACTGATGTGGGAGAAATATACGAGCACCACAAACCCTGGGATATCCACAGGAATAGAGGACTTATCTGAAGATGTCTGCTGAGTATAGAGAAGTGAACAAAGTAGTGAGTAACGGGGTAGCTGTGGTGCTGAGATGCTGAGTGCCACGGAGTCACTGCATCGGACAGAATGAATAAGACCCGAGTTTGCAGGAATGTTGCTCCCATGCATACGCATGGTGTTTACTGGCATTAGAGCCATCTCCAAAGCTTCTCTTACCTATTATTATTCTATAAAAACCAGAGCAATAACTGAGCATGCAGTCTGACAATTGTCAAAGAAGGGGCTAAATGTCTGCAAGAACCAGGTAAAAGTGCACAAACACAAGCTTTCTTCCCCACTAGTCAGATGTAATACCCACTGTCTAGCCTGTTATACCCGGCTTTTGTTACATTGTTGGAAATTTGTCTCATTATTGAGTCATGTCAGGGATTGTTGCATACTACATGAATTATACTTTAGTGAGAAAATGGCCATTTGTGTAAGTTGTGAGCAAGTGTGAAATAGCCATCATTTTGCTCGGATTATCCTCATAGTTATTCACAGTTATTGTGACAATCATCACACACTGTTGTCAATGCTCCCCATTACCACTCCCAAAGCGGTAGAGCTTTGTGTGATCTGCCTTGTAGCCTTAAAATAATTAGTGTAGAAGTATAACCAAGACTATGGAAGAGGATTGTCCTTGATTCATCAAACCGTCCGGTTGACCTAACAAATGAGAACAGTAGAAAGGCTTGGTTACGGAGATCACCCAACCAAGCCTAAATCCTAAAACAGCGTACATCCAAACTCCTCCAAACACTGTTGGTGGACAGGCATGTAAAATCAGCTGCCAAAAGGCGAATACCATTGAGGGCATACTACAAACTCCATAAAGTGCGCAGCAGCTACTCAGTAGGAGAGGCAGATGAAGAACAGCTAAAGCTTCCAAAGCAATTAGGGATTGACATAAACTACAATTGTATGTTAAACTAGTTTATAAACCAAAATCCTTAATATGGTCATAGGAATACGAATTACAATCAGTTCTAAAGCCAACTTAAGAGGCGCCACCACCCAAATTACAAATCAGCAAGTCAAACACATTGGAAGAAACCAGAAAGGTTACCTAAGCACAGGTGTGTAGCAACTAAAATCATCAAGAGAGATAAAACCCAAGAATGCTAGAAGAGTTAACTCTACTTTTTTCAGGACACTCTGGGCTTCCCATTGCAGTATATGATCCGCCTCACAACAAAAGCCATCACTGGACCATCCCATTTAGGCACCAGGCCTAGTGAGTGCTGACCTGAAGTTTAAAAATTAAGACACACTCTATCCCCTTCCTCAGCCAGTACGCTAAATTAGGCGATGGACAGGAGAGCATATGTAGAAGAAAATGATGAAAGACAACTACTCTATCATTTTCACTTATTTAAGAAATTAATGATGAGAGAAGCGTTCTGGACATGAACATGCTACAAGCTACATAGGATTCATCCAATGCCTCACAGATGAATAAAGTGTAGTAGTAATTGACTTGTAAAAAATAGAAAATGTTCTAGTCACGGGGAAAGATATTAAAAGTGCCAAACATCTGAGTAGAACTGTATTCTTATTGTTTGTATTGTACCACTTGTATTAAGTCTCGTACCCCTGAAATGGCAAACAGATGCTTCCAGTGTTCAAGAAAGTGGTTAAACTGTTTGTCATGCACGACTGGTAGAAGGTTGGGTTAGAATGTGGCCTGTGTGGGGAGGGGAGCTCTAGTATGTTGCAGCAAACATGTTGCAGTACTTTTGCATGTAAGGAGGCCAAGAGGTACAAGACACAGTTGCATTAGTCTATTCTTATCATGTAAGAAAGAGGCAGTCATATTAGCACATACCTGCCATTTTCAATAAGGTGGCTACAAAACCTCCACCATGACACCAAGAGGTCACAAGTCAGTACATCGACTCACATTACACACATTCTACGGAAGCAAGAAAACTACAATCCAAAACAATAAGAACTCAAGCAAGAGAAAGGACGAAAGCCTTCCATTCCTTTCAGAATTATGGATAAAACACAGTTGAGATATAATGAGCTAAAAGAGACCGATGCAAGGTCCGCAAACACATTGGAGCCCATTGTGCTTATTAATGGCTCAGAAAGGCACGAAAAGGTGTCTGCACCCTTCAGACAACAGGAAGAAGTAACTGTAAAATTTATGAAAGGAGGGTACATCAGTACTAAGACCCGAACCCTGTGTCGTAAAACACCTTAAACCCAGGGAACATTGTGAAACATCTAAATAACAATGGAAGATTTGCAATCACAAAGAGTAGACTTCCTAATCTGACCTTAATTATGAAGAGAGAACCTGCCACAAATTTGATCTGTTTCCCCTTTGGTCAATAAAAACGAGCCTAGGGAAACGGCACCAATTTAGATACAAGATGTTGTGCCCTCAGTTATCACCAGAACGTGTGAAGCAATCAAGACAAAAATGCAAAACAGTTAGTCCCACAAACACGTAGACAGGACATCAATAAGCGTTGTAACAGAGTAACCCCTCCGCCAAACTCTAAATCAGGCCCTTAGTGGCCACTTCAGATGGGGCTGAGCAACAGCAAGCCAACTTCACAGACCTCATCCATAAATCACAGCTTCCACATGACCTTAGAGCTCACGTGTTCTTAAAAGCCCCAGAACTTTATTTTTAAACATACAGCAGAAACAATTGGTTAACACTCCTAGCAAATAGAAGGGACCAGGAAAGTATTCAGACTTTAGCCTCTGGCTAGCTACATCAAGGGTGGATAAAGTTGAGAGAATGACTCTCTCTGCATGGGAATGTCAGTCATCTGCTACCTGCATGGGTTGTCTTTTCAAGAAGGATGGATTTAATGGCCTCATCACCTGATGCAGCAGTCATGAGTGATCATTGATGTCAATGATCTAAGCAGAGAGTTTCCGTCTCTTAGAGTGTTCTTGTGGTGTTTTAATACTGTACAAGAACGGTGTGACCTGTTTGAAGTTGGTAGTTTGTGACTCGTCTCTTTTCACTAATAAGTTTGTTTCTCCTTCAGTGTTTACCACCCACAGCTGCTTTGTTAACTGTATATGTGCTTTCTAAAAGGGGTGGACAGAGATTTCAGAATGACTGAGTCTTACAGGATGGCTCTGGGGGGGTCATCTGCTGGATGAGTGATGTATGGTTTAGTGTCCCCTAATTAACCTTGCCTCCACTTTATGTTGTCATCCATTATGTGTGATGGGGGCACCTTGTTTCAAGTCCACACAAATCTCTTCTCCTCTGTATTGATTGAATTTGAATTTATATGAATTTATTTAATATGCGCTTTTGGCAATAATCCTGCATCACAGAAGATTAATATAACCTTTAAAAATAAAATGATACAGCTCAGAAAAAAAGAAAAAAATAAGAGAAAAATGGCATCCGTTATAAGGCAGAGAATCGAGAGAGTGACACGGCAGGTTTTCTCCTTAGGCCAGTCAGTCGAAAAACTAGGCTTCTCGGAGGAAGCACTGCATATCTTGTATTTCGTGCTCTATACAGTTTTCTGCTGCTTAAATGTCAACTAATAAAAAAAAACCTTGTTTCAGGAGACTCCAAAATCTTTCTCTAGCATCATCTCTAGCACGTCCGAGGAATCGATGTGCAAGTCGGGCTGTGACTTTCTTCATGTTCTGATGAGTATTTTCAACCTTTTTTCACTTAGTGCCATATTTTCCGATCCTAATAAGATGCCAAGCCTCCTTGTTTCCATTTCCAAGCTAATGATGAATTTCGACTTAGAGCTGAAATAAAGGTGCTCTCCCCATGCTTTGTCCGCAAGGTTGCCCTCTGTCAATTTCAATCTTTTTAGACCACATTTTATAGGTGCGACTTGAAATGTTCTCTGAATGGAAGTATTGCAAACATCACGTCAAGGCAACAGAAGGAAATCCACGGGGGGGCCCTAGAAGTGGTCTCCAAAAGTTGATATCATGGTCTACTATTGTTTATAGTTATTATGTCCAAACTTCACAGCTCACGGCCATAAGTAATTTTCCTTCCTACTTTTGACATGACAACACAGTCCATATGTGGTGAAAAGGGATTGTTGTGGTTGCGCACCATTCTGTGAACTCGAGGGAACCGCTTATTGTTTTTTGGAGGTGGGGGCTGTGTCTGTGTGTGTGTGTAAGTCCAGTTTCTTGAGCTACTCTCTGAATCCTCTTTTGATACTCAAAACAGAGAACCATCTGCCTACAGCTGACGATCTGACTACATCTCTTTAGGAATGATTTTATGTACAAACATTACCTTCAATGAAAGCATGACTTTCAGTTTTATAAGGCTCTTGTGACCGCTTTATGCCAGCTACTCTATCTGTGAAGACAGTGGTGCGTCAATAACAAGCCAGGTGGTACACAACACCCAGCCTTCTATTATGGAAGATAGCTGGACTGAAACTTTGGCTTGGGTAGCTAGAGTCTGGCTAGGCCTGGCAGTTCTGGCTGGACCATTCCCATGGGAAGCAGGGTCAAGACTGATTTGCATACGGCTGGGTCCAAATTTGGGGGAAGGCATGGTGATCAAAAGAACAATGGATTTAACCCAGATCTGTGACTGGGGGTGAGTGTTTGAAATGTTTCAGCACTCCGTCCATCATCTCTTTGTGTGTTGCTAGGTATGCCCAGACGTGGGTCCCTTGCTCACTGTGCCAATGGATTCAAGTTAGCCTGGCTAAAGAGAGGTGATATTCTAGAACTGGTCCCAGGATGCTTATTTCCATTCCAGGGAGGACCTGGCCTGGCAGTTCAGGCTGGACTGTTCCCAAGAGGAGCATGGTCAAGGCTGATTTGCATAAGGCTGGGTCCAAACTGGGGTGGTACTGTGAGCAAAAGAACAATGGATTCAACCCAGATCTGTGATTGGAGGTGATTGTTTGAAAATTTTCAGCACTTCATCCATCATCTCTTTGTGTGTTGCTGGGGTAGCTAGATTGACAACGCTCTTGGGTTTCTTGAATTATCATTCGGAAAACAGTTCTTTTGAGTGTTGTTCGCATTGGATTTCTTTCTCATAGTGAATGCACAGATCAGCTTTCACAGACCCATCCTTGTAATCTCTCATAGATTTGCTATGTTGATCAGAAACCAAACATGCAGCTCTGTTACATCTGGTTGAAAGAATTCTGCAGCCATTACGTCACAGGGGTAATATGCAGGATTATCTGATCCCGTTCTTCTATCCTGGCCAGAAGCACATAGGGGGTCATTATGATCCCCGGCGGTTAAGCCCGCGGTGGGTAAAAAGACCACCACCGGCATGGCGGGCTGAACCGCCATATAATGTACACATGGAGGGCTTCCATAGGTTGCCCTCCTTCACCACCAGGCTGCCTCTGACAGGCAGCCTGACGGTGGAAGGAATCATCATCCAACAGGGCAGCACTGCTGCCCCTCAGATAATGATCCCTACAGCCACCAGCCGTTTCCTGGCTGGCTCCCACACCAGGGAAAGGCTGGCGGAAGGGGTGCTCTAGGCCCCCCCTGGGGGCCCCTGCATTGCCCATGCACTTGGCATGGGCAGTGCAGGGGTCCCTGTGCAGTGCCCAATCGTGCAGGTCACTGCTCGATTTATGGACAGTGATCTGCGCGACAGGTGCAACTGCACCAGCCGCACAGAGGCATTGACCCGCCGGCAATGTCCCGGCCATGCATTCTGCTGGCCCGGCGGGCGGAAACAATGGTTCCGCCAGCCGGCCCAGCAGAATGTTCATTATGCGGCCAGCGGGGTCCCAGGGGTGCTGGCGGTCAGTGAAATGACCGCCAGCATGAACACGGCAGTAAACACCTCCGTGTTCATAATGACCCCCATAATGTCTTAATGCCCATCACCATCATAAAAATATTTATGACTGTGATGGTGCCCCCATGAAAACACTGTGTGTTGGACCTGGCCCGTTTTGCAGGGTCATCTCACTTTTTGACTCCTCCCTCCTGTTTTTTCTGACCAGCTTTTGTTGGCTTTAGGTCTCGGGCACTTTATCAGTGCTAACGCGTGCTAAAGTGCATACGCTCTCTGTCTAAATTGCATTGGTGACTGACCTATCCATTGCTGGCATATTTGGTTTACTAGTAAGTCCCCAGTAAAGGGCACTAGAGGTGCCCAGGGCCTGTAAATTCAATGCGACCAGTGGGCCTGCAGAACTGGTTGTACCACCCACATGACTAGCCCTGTAAATATGGCTCAGACCTGCCAGTGCAGTGTGTGTGTGTGTGCAGTTTTAAACTGCCAATTTGACCTGGAAAGTGTACCCACTTGCCAGGCCCAAATCTTACCTTTTTATAAATGTAAAGCACCCCTAAGGTAGGACCTAGGTAGCCCATGGGCAGGGTGCAGTGTATGTTAAAGGTAGGACATGAGCTGGTGAGTTTTTACATGTCCTAACTGTGAAATACTGCCAAATTCGTTTTTGCCCATCTCTCTCATAGGTTTACATGGGGGCTGCCTTTAAATATCTTTTAAGTGCAGTCTCTCTTTGGGAGCAGATAGAGACATGGAGTTTGGGGGTCTCTGAACTCACAGGTTAAAGATACATCTTTTGGTAAAGTTGGTTTTTAGATTGTTAGTTTTTTGTTTTTGTTTGAAAGAAAGGTGTGCATTTCCTTGCTTAAACCATTCTGTGAATCTGCCTACTTGTGGATTCCCTTACTGGCTCAGACTGACAGTTGGACTGTTTGTGAATCTCCACTAGACAGTGACACAAAGGGAGCTGGGGTGTAGCCTGTGTTAGAAATGGGGTTTCTGGTTGGCTAGGGTATGCACCTCAGCCAGGCAGAACTTACCCACTCTAGTCAGGGCTAGGGAGTTACACGTCCAAGATAACCCCTGCTCACCCCCTTGGTAGCTTGCCACGAGCAGTCAGGCTTAACCCGGAGGCAATGTGTAAAGCATTTGCACAACACACACAACGCACTTGACGCAAAATGTACACCACAAAGTAAACACAACACTGAGCTATGTAACAATAATCTGTATTGCACAAAACATAATTAGACCAACATTACACGCAAGTAATACCCTGCTACCTTAGCAGTTGTCAGAATGTTACACAAGTTATTAATACTCTGCAAGAATATGCAGTTGTCACATTAGAACACGTAAGTACTCAGGATTCTGCAACATAAGCAGTATTCTGGAATTATAGAAAAAGATATATGCACTTGGCATGAACAATCCCTAAAGGAACATTAGAGAATATATATATATCACAAGTCATATAATCACATATCAGCTAGACATGCCCATAAAAGGAACACTAGCACATATATGTAGAAACAGTAAACAGGTAGGGAAAGCTAAAGCATCTAAAAAGTCTAAACTAGGCTCCTAGAGCCTAGTTTCCCTAAAGAGTACCTGTTTCCAGTTGGTTTAGGCACTGCCAGTGTCTAAAGGTGAGCACTGGGAGCCCCGGCGCTCTTGTGCACAAAACAGGTGCCTACATCGTGGTGGGGGCCTGCCTCGGCCTCCTCACACTCTGACCGTGGGGTGGGGGCCGGGCGTAGCCAAGCAACAATTGCAGGGTAAAGCCGGGAAGGGACCTCCGGCGAGGTCTTCCTTCCTGATTCCGGCTGAAGTAAAAAAATGCTGGCGTGAAGAAAAAGGAGCGTCCTGCTCCTGGGGCAGAGACCGGGGAAGGGGGTGCTTCCTACGCCCTCCCCGTGTCCTGCAATGGTGTTGTTCCGGACCTCGAACCCCTCCGGGGGCCCGAGAAGGCACTCGCCTGCACCCGATGTGGTGCGCAAGTGTTTCCTGTTGTTCCCGGGCCGCCGCAGTGAGCTCTGTCAAGATCCGAGGCGGCTGGTGCCCCGGGGGCGCTCCTGGGAGCGGACCGTGCCCCGGGGGCACCGAGAGGAGCACGCTTGCTCCGTTTACTTCTTTACGTGCCCCGGGGGCACTAGAAACAGCGCAGACCCGGCGCTAAATGAAAATCAAATGCCCGAGTTGCGGCGGTGATGTCGGGAAGCAAAACAAAGCGCTTTTTACAGCGTTAAAGCCAAGTCTGCAGCCTGGGCTGCGGCGGTGATCTTTTTCAGCAGTTTCAAGAGAGCGCTCTTTACAGCGCTTAGTGAGAGCCTACAGAGATCGGTGCAGGGGTCAGGGGCACAGCACCCTGCCCCTCGGAGCAACCAGGAGACAAAGGAGCACAGGGCTGGTGGGCCCAGCTACAGGCCAGGACAAGGGTTGCAGATGGTGGCAGTTTCCTCTAGTGACCAGGCGGGTCACAGATCAGCAGCAGCAGTCCAAGTGGTTTCCTGGTGAGTCCATTCATCAGCGTTCTGTGTCCAGTTTCAAGTTCCAAGAATGTTCAAATTGTGGGGAAAACTCCCCTGTACTTATAGTCAGTTCTTACAGTGTTTTACAATGGTAGGGAGAGAAGGTTCCAGCCAGTTACAACTGGTTCTGGGAGTGCCCCCTCTCTCCTTTCAGCACAGGCTCCAAACATCAGTGGGGGGTTAACGACCCTATTGTGTGAGGCCAGGGCACAGTCTTTAAAAATGCAGGTGTGCCCCTCCTCTCCCTTCTCTCAGCCCAGGAAGGCTTTACAATATGTAGATGCACCTCTGTGTCACCTCCACCCTCCCTGTGTTCAGGCTGTCTGAGAGGTATGCACAAAGCCCCAACTGTCAGTCTGCCCAGACGTTGACTGGAGACAGCTGCAAAACACCCAAGTTATAAGCACAGATAAATGCGCACTTTCTAGAAGTGGCATTTCTGTGATAGTAATAAAAAATACACCTGCACCAGTAAGCAGCATTTCTCACCACTATCACAACCATACCAAACATGCCTACGCTACCCCTCATAAATCAGACAATACCGCTTACACATAAGGCAGGGCATCTCCAAATCTCCAATGCAATCCTATGAGGAGGCAGCACTCACAGCAGTGAGACACCAAGTTAGGCTGTTTTTCACTACCAGGACAGGCCATGCTACATGGCACATGTCCTTCCTTCTACATACATGGCACCCTGCCCAAAGGGCACGCTAGGGCATACCTTAGGGGTGACTTACATGTAGTAAAAGGGGAGTTCTGGGCCTGGCAAGTAAATTTAGATGCCAGGACCCTGTGGCAGGAAACTGCACACACAGGCTCTGTGCTAGCAGGCCTTAGATAGGTTTGACAGGCTACTTTAGTGGGTGGCGCAAGCAGCGCTGCAGGCCCACTAGTAGCATTTAATTTACAGGCCCTGGGTATAGGGATACCACTTTACAAGGGACTTATAGGTAAATTAAATATGCCAATCAGGTATAATCCAATCATATCAGATTTGTAAGAGAGAGCACATGCACTTTAGCACTGGTTAGCAGTGAAAAAGTGGTCAAAGTCAAAAGGTTAGCCAACAAAGGTCAGAAAAATAAGGAGGCAAAAAGCAAAAAGTCTGGGGAATGACCCTGTAAAAGGGCCAGGTCCAACAGCCTGCATATCCTGATGGGCCATCTGAGCTAGAGTGGAGGGAAGAGTAGTTACACCTGAAAGGGCTGTGCCTGCCCTCACACAATGCAGTCTCCAACCCCCCGGTGTGAGTCTGGAGCCAAGCCTGGGCAAGGCAGGATCTTGTGAACAACAGAGACTTTCCTTTGAAGTGTGCCTACTTCAAAGAGTGAAAGGGGTATAAGTAGTCGACCCAAAAGGCCAGATTTTCAGATTACTTCAAGTATTCAACAGGAACCTCTGCCAGGAGAAGACCTAAGGAGCTGAGGAGAAGTGCTGCCTCTGCCCGTGACTGTGCTTTGTTGGGCTATCCTGTAGTTGCTGCGTCTGCCTGTGAAAGAGGACGAAGACTGGACTTTGTGGTATATTCCTGATTGAGAGGTATCTCCAAGGGCTTGGACTGAGCTTGCCCTCAAGTCTCACGGCCATCAAAGACTTCCTCTGCCAGCACCTGGACTCTCTGCTGAGACTCCTGCCCTCCCAAGTGGTGCCTAATCCAGTCCCTGGACCCTTGAAAGAAGAAGCTGGTACAAATCCAAGAAGAACCAAGTGTACAGACTTTGGACGGCTCCGGACTGACGCCGCTGCCGGATTCTGTGCCAAGGCCTGCAACTGAAACCATGGTTCTTGCTGGAGTGCGACGACCGCGCAGGCCCAAAGCCGCTGCAGCCTCGCTGAAGTCCATGACTCTATGAGTCCCAAAGTGCAGTGTCACCAACGTCCGTGTGTTATGATATTTATGTTTTGACCACTGACTCCATGTTGCACTTAGCCTAGCAGAACACCATCACATTAGTGACCACTAGCTTCATTTTGCCTACTGACTTTATTTTAGCATTAGCCACTGCTACGTTAAAAGCTAAAAGAAGTTTCCCACATTGTACAATGTGCACATGTTTTTATTTTTCGTGTTCCTTCCCACCAAGGGCTAAGGCTGATAAGAAAGTACAAAGATGGCAAGGAATGGTCTTGTTTTGAATTGGCACCTTGGGATTGTGGCCAAGTCCTGACGTGTTATTTTCAAAGCTGGCCTAAAGCAGTTAGCATTTTTTTGAATAAATAAACTTCTGCAGTGAGAGGGAGGTTCTAGAATTTTCCTCCCTTGTTTGTTCAAAGTATAAGAGGCCGAGACCAGATGGACCGGGGACAGAGAGTGTTTGCAGATCTCAGGCATATCCAGGACGCTGGAGTGTGTCATCCTTCCCGTGAGGATAATTCATCTTTCCCTCCTCGATCAATTCTGGGATCTGATGCTGAATAGGAGGGAGATGAAGCAGTTGTGCCCTTACCTCATGGTGATGCATATTTTTTAATTCATTATTTGCTTTGCATTATAATATAGATACATATACTTTCTGTGTATTTTGCACTGGAGAATCATTAGCACATGTTTTCATTTCATTGCTCTGACCATGTTTAAACATGTGCTTTCAGCATGCTAATCTCCTTTTAGGAACCTTGTGAAGTGAAATAATAAATGTCTTCTTTGGACTAAGAAGCACATTGCAGAGATTTTTGTCAGTGCATGAGTGTTTCAGCTCGGTCATTAGTGAAGCAAAACTGTGACACCTGACTTCGCCGCACCACGCCGGATATCGACCCCACCAGAAGTGCACGGATCCAACGCTTTGCCCCGACGCTGCCTCACCTCCACAACTCCGCAGCAAGGACTTGACGCCTTGCACCAATGCCTCCGTGCCGCGGCACTGGAACCAACACTGCACCGCATCCGGTGATGCCTCGATCCCCGACTCCGTGCACTGGCTTTCCTCATTTACACAAGGTACTGTACATGGGGGGCAGTGTGACTCCGTGATGGCACCATTGGCATCGGACTGTTGGGAAAGACTCCGTCACGACACCGTGATATCACCACTATATTGAAGTTTAATCTTTGAAAATTCATAACTTTGCTTGTGTACGTTGGATTTTTGTCATTTTGGTCTTGTTTGATTTAGATAAATATTGACAGGGGGCAGCCTGACCGCCAACCAGAGACCCCATTTCTAACATTGTGTTTGTGAAGAAACGCATTGGGAGAAGCAGTGAGACAACATCAAATGAATATTAAGTATCTTCACCAATGATTGGGTCTGTGTTTAGTGTTGAAAATATGTCAATGCCATCTCAGTGAGAGATACTCCTTACCTTCATCTGAATGCTTCACACCATCACTTTGCAGGACATCTGTGAGTAGCCAGTCTTTGTGGCACTCCAGGAACAAAAAGGCTCCCTCCCTTCTTCATCAGCTATATCTCAAGACAGATGCTTAATTAGCAACAGCCTGTGATGGGTCTCAGGCAGTAGAAGATTACATCTAAAAGTCCTACTGTTAAGCACAAGCTGACAAAATAATTTGTCTTCTTTTCCTGGAGATAGCGTAGGCTGTTATCATAGTAAAGATTTTGCATCTTTGAGCAGCTCATGGTTGATACATATAACCAGATGGTACAAAAATACATGGAAAGTGTCCATTGACACATTTAAAATTTGTTTGTTGCACCTCAGCTTAAAACAAATGTACAACTTGGTCACAAAGTAGGCTCTAAGCATCCCTTTCCCAGCATCAAAATCTTGTGAATCTCTGTAACTGAGTGACACCTTTAAAGCACAAATTTATGACTTCACCTACATGGTGAAGGAGAAGTGAAAGCCTCTGAGCATTGTCTTGTTTCTTGGTTGCAATGAAGTATTTTTTAATCAATCAAGACATATACTCCAACAATGATAAAGCGATGCATGCACCTCTCACAATACAAAGGAAGGGGTTAGACAAATAATGCAACATGCTCTTGGGCATTTCCAGCAGTAGAGGCACTAGCCATCTTCTCACTTGGAATCTTTCACGTGGCATGAGAGCTCCTCATCACCAGATATTATGTCATGTACATGCAGGGCAAAAAGGCAAAAGTGGATTCACACCCACATGGTGTACTGCATAATATAGAGTTTCTTATATCGACCTACAATAATATTGACTCCAAAATATGGAATACCACTCTATCACCAAGGTAAATATATATAAGTAGGCATTGACTAAGCATAACCCCACATTGATTTACCTTAATATTATATATATAAATATATATATATATATATATATATATACATACATATATATATTTGAAAAAACAAATGTTACAGGAACGTTATAGTCATGAAATATAATTTACAAAACATAGAAATTCACTTTAAAAACAAAGGTTACAGGGACATTATAGATAGGTTCTGAATTTGTTCTCACAAAACCATGGAATTTGAGCAGTTATAGTTATTTCAATTAACTATAACGCATGCCCTAAGGTAACAATAACTTGTGCCCCAGCCATGCACAGTTTTCTCATCAATACTGTCACTGCAAATATTGCACTGATATTATCAATAGTATCATAGATGATGTTATGAGTGATATATGGGGTAGTTAGCAGTGCATGCTGTTTTTTTTTGGGACTCGGATGAAGCAGAGTCCCAAAGTGGCTGCCAACACTTCCTGGTTGGAGTGTTGACAGCCAATAAAATCTCATCACAAGATTGGGTCTAATTGCAAAGTATTTACGCTCCTAGGTATACAAATTTGGATTTCCTTTAATATCTCAAAACTACTAATCAGATTTATATCAAATAAGAAAAAAGGTGATCTGTGAACCAAAAGCTACCTTTCTGCCAAATATGGTGTAATTTTGTCCAGGGAGTTCAGGCTGCAGGTGTGTCTAAAGAGTCTATAGGAATTAACATTGGAAAAGCACTTTTTTTGCCCCCCCCCCTTTTTCTCAGCCCCCGCATGACATAATCTCAAAACTTTCCATGCACAACAAGACCCATATTGACACTTTTTTGGGGAAATTTCATGAAGATTTGTCAAACGGTCCCAAAGATTTAAGTAAGTCAATAAATGCTTTTTCTATGGAAACTAGGTACTAACTATAACTACCTACTGGCGACCATCAGTAGGATATATTAAAGCACATGCATTTGGAGTTCTAAATAGCAACCTAGAAAATGATGGTTTGAATGCAGTGCTAGAGGAAAAGTAGGAAACGGGTTTGTGCTCAAAATATTACCTCCTAGCCTTTTTTTGTGGAAAGAACTGCTGAAGCAAGCTGTCTGGTCTCATGGTTCATGAATGTTTTGCCTCTCGATAACACATGATGAAGTTACTTGCAAAAACACAGTAAAAGACATAGCCATAGTAAAGGACAATCTTGAAAAATGGGTTAACAATAACATTTTGATAAAAAAAATAGTTTTAAATAGCAAAGTTGGGTTTATTAGTCATCAGTTTGCTCCTCAGATAACTGGTCAATTATTAATAGCTGATGTTTATGGGCCCACCTCCTTCTTAAAATGTCCCAGGTACACCCTTTCACTTGATGATAATCATATGGTACAAACTGACATTGATAGACTACAACTAGCACAATATAACAACTAAGGGCCAGATGTAGCAAGGGTTTTGCGACTCGCAAACGGCCAAAAACGCCGTTTGCGAGTCGCAAAAGCCTCACCGGAATGCAGAAATGCATTTTGCGAGTCGGCTCCGACTCGCAAAATGCATTTCCGACTCGCAAATAGGAAGGGGTATTCCCTTCCTATTTGCGACTCGCAGTGGGATGCAATTCCATTTGCGACCGCGTACGCGGTCGCAAATGGACTCGCAGTTACCATCCACTTCAAGTGGATGGTAACCCACTCGCAAATTGGAAGGGGTCCCCATGGGACCCCTTCCACTTTGTGAATGGACCCAAAAATATTTTTTCAGGGCAGGGAGTGGTCCAAGGGACCACTGCCTGCCCTGAAAAAATACCGAAACTAAAGGTTTCGTTTTTTTTTTTTAAGTGCAGCTCGTTTTCCTTTAAGGAAAACGGGCTACACTTAAAAAAAAAAAAACTGCTTTATTTAAAGCAGTCACGAACACGGAGGTCTGCTGACTACAGCAGGCCTCCATGTTTGCGAGTGCCTATACTCGCAATGGGGCCGCAATTTGCGACCCACCTCATGAATATTAATGAGGTGGGTCATTGCGACCCCATTGCGAGTCGCAGTCGGTGTCTGAGACACCGTACTGCATAGCAAATTGCGACTTGCAATTTGCGAGTTGGATGGACTCGCAAATTGCAAGTCGCAATTTAGCATTTTGCTACATCTGGCCCCAAGTCCCTTGGGTAGGGCACATCATCTAGTAAAAGGTGCTGTAATAAGATGATTGCATATATTTATCATCTGTGCGGACTGTCCCAGCGACAGAATTACCAAGTACTTTGATATTTTCTGCTAATAATCGGTTCAACAAAACTCTGGTTGTTGTTTGGTTCAACAACAATCTGGTGGAAATCCACTACTGAACACATCAATGGCTGCTCTGCTACCATGAGATGCTCACTCTCTTTTCCTTAGGGAAGCTAAATACAGCATTAAAACCACACCACGTCATGTTTACCACTGATGGGTATTACAAATGTATTTACCTATAGTTAGTACCCAGTTTTGAATGAGGGCTCAAGTTTGTCAATACACTGCTAGGTGAGATCGGCAATCCACAGAAAGTATTACAAAGAAATCAAATTACCTATTCAGTATGCACCATATATATGCACAGGATACAACTACAAGCATTATTAGTCAACCAAATCAAGGTAAGAAGGAGAAATACCTAAGGGAAGGTGCAGTGGTGATTAACTAAATTTATTTTAAAGGAGGAAAGAGACCACTTCAGACACTCTTAAGGGGACCATTGAAAATTCGACTAAAAAAAGATAACATTTCACTACATTTGTACTCCTATTTTTTTGGGGGCTCGAATGGCGCTCTCAAGGTAACTCTTCATGTGAATGCAAAATCACAGCCTCTGGATCTTTCTTTTTAATACTTTTTTTTTGCTTTCCCCAAAATATTTCAGTTTAGTAAATAAGCTCCTGGAATATTTCTGGGAAGGTTGCACCCTGCACAAATATATGTTTTGCCTCTTTTTTATCTCTTTCTCTTCATCCAAAATCGCCAGGTTTTCCATGGCGAGAACAGGTCAGGAGTGCTCAACTCCAAAAAACTTTAATCCTGATTCAAGCGCAGTCTCCTATGTGTACTCGAATCAGAATAAGCCCATAAGTGAGAATTTCCTAAACTGCGCTTTTGCTTTGATCAGTAGCCACGTACGAGCTTTACTGTGGCGTGTGTGTGTAAGATAGTTCATTCATTTTGGATTCCCAGATATCTTAAAAGTCGAACAATCCATGCAATTTTTACACACATCTAAAACCTACCCTCTTCCCACGCAGCAGAGAAGCCATTAGCAAAGCTCATCACTGGGTGAGTGACCATGGAGATGCATGTGCAACTTGCGGGTCACAAATTCAGATACAGTTTAATTGCATGTTAGTGCACAAAGCATGATTATCTGTGTCTAATACATTGTCAACTATGAATGGCCATGGTTTGATCATGTAGTTGATAAAGAATTTGACCATCCGCCCACTCCGTCCCCCCCATTCTTTCTTCAAGCACATGTAAAACTATACTGAACTCTACGAAGTACCACCTTTAGTATAATACCTTACTGTAATCATTAAAATGCTACTGGCTTAAAAAGTAGATGCTGAATGCATGGCTGATAGTGATGCAATTGTTAATTTTCCTCACTGTTGTTCACTTTTTATATAAAATGCTGCTCAAAAATTTAATAAATCCTCTTCGATTCAGTCTGAGTACTCTACTTTTATTTCCAAACTCGAGCACTTGTCTCTGATATAATTTGATTAGTCTGAACGTTAACGACTGTGCTGCAAAAAGATATGTCTGTCTTCAATTAAGACTGCTTCTCTCTTGGGTTAGAATCCCTGCCAAATTTTTTGACACACCTAAGGAAGTCTATGTCACATTTAGGCTTGGGACACTCTATAGATAAATTCACTTCTGCATTTGCAAAATCCGTCAGCAAGGTGCATTGTATGCGTTCACAAGAAAAGGGTTATGGCAGGAAAGTAATGTTCCAGAAAATGCAGTGAATAGTTACAGTTTCGTAGGTTTGTTACAGGTACGTTCTTACCCTATAAATGGAGGCAACAAAATACATGTTAGGGCAGCTTTTATGCAAACACAGGTTTCCACCTGGCCGAAATTCGGCATGCGCATCTTCAGTACAGTGGAGACTCCGATACCTGCTGCAAATTGCCAAGAGTTGGGAATTCGCTCCACACACAGAAGTAGCCCTATTATAGCAGACTAACTTTTAAACTCTGCGATTTCGGTGAATTGGGTCAATTGATTTTAAAAGCAAGTATCTATTTTCTTCTTCGGATTTGTTTAGCAATTTTTGCCCAGAACGACAATATGGTTTCAGGTCAAAGACACATTTCTTATGAAACGTTTTCAGTATTCAAAATGAATCGTTGTGCATAATTAAGTTACACTTTTGATTCCCAACATGATGCTGCCGATTCAAAGTGCAACATACATGGTGACCCTGAGGATATGTAAGCCAGTTATGTCATTATAAAGATACCCCTTTTTAGATCTGGGTTTTGATGGTTCGGCTATCAAATAGACCTATTGCTAACAATTTACTCAGGGTGTATGGACTACTCCTTTCAACCACCTGCTTTCTTACAACAGCCTCATGCTGCCACTGGCTTCAGACTTTGTCAATCATGTCCTACCTCAGTACAGTGGAGTATTCTACTGTGTACCCATGCGGCATTGGCTGCTTTGGTGTACACTTCCGCCTCCACTTGAGTGCTTTACATTGTCCGGCATGAGGGATTACTTGACAGTTATAGCATTCTTTCTCTGCTCCCTCCGGTCTGTCTCACTATAATCAGTGCTTAATTTGTAAATAAAAACGTGCCGGTGCCCAAAACCGTCCACTTAAACACGCGGCTGCTGCAATTAAATGTGCGAACACGGAATACTGAGGCAGGGTAATCATGAATCCATCTCGGGCCTTTTCAATCTATTTAAAGCTACTCCATGCCCTTTCAGCTCACTCTTGCAGCTTTCTGCTTTCTCCCACTGTGACGCTTTTGCGTTTTTCTTTTCCTCCGTTTTCCACACACGTGTCTTTTGCTGGCGGTAAATGCTTAAGGCAGAAAAATAAGGGCCGGTGCTCCGCAACGGAAACAACAAGCACAAATTAAGCACTGACTATAATGTACTAATGTTGCCTACCTTAACACATTAACCACAGAATATTGGCTCTGTCAATGCTTACTTGAATTATACTTGCACCAAGTACAATAAACACTTCACACCGTTACTAAGTGATAATAGGATGTGCTACAAAGCTGTGTGTTTTTCCTACTCAATCTCTGATGCAGTTGCTACTCGGCTGCTCAAGGAGGAGGCTCGCCAGGAAGAGCACAAGTGAAGAATGGATTGTTTCACCTGCTGAGTCAGGCCGTCAATAGGCCCCTTGGCACTGCTGACAGTGCATTGCCCGCTTCCTTCCAGGAGGAGTCAGATACTCAAGGTTAAGTGGCGGGAATGTTCTGAGGTAAGAGGGTTGGGTGTATTAATAGAAACCTCCCGACCTTAAAAAGCTGCTCTTTTATCAGCCATCGGCTCACCTTTTCACATTACAAGCGCGGGTGAAACCCGACAGAGCTCGTGCTCGCTCGGGGAGCGCGTTCTTGTCGAGGAACCCGCGCTTCCTGTTTCTTTAAAAACAAATCTCGATTCTCCAGTTATTCGTTGGCCCAGACCTCAGTCCCCGCCGGGGTGGAGTCAGATTGTGCCCCAAACGCAAATGCGATTTAAGCAAGCCCAGATTTAGAGGAACAGAGCGATCGATAAAAGGGGAGAGAGAAATTGAGACAGATAGATGTACAGACAGGAGGGGAAGCTAACAGAGCTAGAGAGAAATAACTAGCGTAGACAGACAGCGATAAATGCAAACAGAGCTAGCTGGACAAAGCGGCAGAAACAAACAGGTCCAACTATATAAAGACGGACAGAGACCGATAGACAGAAAGAGCTACTTAAAAGACAATATCCAGATAGATGGATAGAGAGACAGAGTTGGAATGAGATAGAGACAAAGACAGAAATGGCTAGGTACAGAAAAATAGGGATAAACAGGCAGACGGGTATAGCTGGAGGCAGCTCGACCTAGTCAGAGCTAGACAGAGAGCCGTACAGAGAGATACACAGCAGCCCTGCCAAATGTCACGCATCTCGCGTTAGAATAACCTGCAATTTTCCCCATTACCGCAATGCCTGAGACTGTCACGCAAGTCCTGAAGTGCGGTAAAACTTTCTTACTCCAGTTTCTCACTTTGCTAGGTAAGCTCTGAGAAGAGTTTATCAAAGGACCCAAGTTGGCACTGGTTTACAATGGGAGGTATACAATTCTCAATATATTACAATATTTAATGATTCCTCGTCTTCATCGCTTGATTTTGCTCGCAATAAAGTGTAACTCAGTTGTTGAAATGTCACTCATAATTACACTGAAATTATGAAAATGTCACACATAGCAATCGGAAACCTTGGCATCTATGACAAACATATATATATATATATATATGTATACATATATATATATATATATACACAGAATCAACATAGACAGACACATGGAAAGACAGGCAGGTGTAGAGATAGACAGTATAAACTAAGATAGAATCATCCACAGATCGGAACATAGATAAATACATAGATACAATGTATTGCTGTCCCTTCCTTCCTCTCTCCTTTGTGCCTTTTTTGTCTCCATCGCCCTACTTCTCTTCTTTCCTTTTTTAATTCTCTCCCCTCTTCATCTTCTTCTCTGACTGCCCAGTCTCTATCTCATCTGTCTCTTTTTTCTTTCTTGTCTTTCTCTATCCCCTTGTGTCTCCCTGACTTTAAAACCCCCTATATATTTCTGTTTGTCTCTCACCCTCTCTTCTTTCTCCCAGCCCTATCTCGATGTCTTTTTCTGCCTCTTCCTGTCCTGTCTCTGTTTCTCTCCATCTCTCAAGCTTCCTACCTGTCGCCCTTTATCTTCATGTCTGCCTGTTTTTAACACTTTTTCTCCTGTCTTTCGCTTTCTCTCTCCCCCATCCCTCTACCTCTCCATCTCTCCCTGCCTGAATCAGCTATCTGTTTTTTGTCTCGCCCTATCCCTCTCCCTGGCTTGCTATGTATCTCTGTCTTTTCTCAACTCCTCCTCTTTTCACGTCTCAGACTCCCCATCTGTATCTCCACCTGTCTTCCTCTGACTGTCTGTTCTCTTGCTGATTCTCTATCTACTCATCTCTTCCCAATTCCTTGCCGTGGGACATTCTTTCTACGTCTTGGACAAGCAAAGGCTCAGGGGTTCAGTGGTTTATTTAATGTGTTACATGTCAAATGAAAACCAGGGGCGCTGGATGTAGTGATACTGCAGCACCCCAAAATAACATTGCAGGAGCCCAGGAGGAGAATGAGCAACGAAGAGGCCTGTGCATTTCTTTTTATCACGCTGCATTAGACGTGCATTTAAAGACCGAGTTCAAATGTCACGCATAGTCTTCTGACAAACTGATTTATACAACTGGAAGTTTAAGGAAATTAACAAAGGGACACAAGGGACTTCTTGCTGAGGTACAGGATGTCAAATATTTTGTAACACCCAACATTTAGATATTTGAAAATGAAGTATACAGATATTTGAAAAAATGTATATCGGCAGTAAGGAAATAAACTAATTCTGAAGAGAAATGGAAGCAAAGCTTTCAATATGTTCAAAATAAACCAAAGCGATATACGTGTTTGATGTGCAAATGGGAATTGCATACTCTAACCCAATTTTCAAACGTTAATATTTGTTTCCTATATAATGATTGATGCAAATTTAGTGGCCACTGCAACAGGCCATTTCAGTGGAAAATGTGTTTTATGTACATGGCAGTAACCGACCACACAATGCTTTATTTTTATATCCGGGGCAGTGTGCTCCAGTATGTACCACTGAATACATACTACCCCCTATCCTGCTGAGTAGGCCTAGCTCATTTCCTATAACTTGCTCTCTGTTAAAGCTTGACTTTGTCACCATACCTCTGACTTCAGTGATTGCAGTGATGGCAGCAGCCTCCCACCCTCCCACTCGGAACATTGTTCCTAGATGGGCAAGGCTTTGGGTGCGCTGTGCATCATTTATGTGCTGCATGAGAACCGAAAAGCTTAATGATGCCTGTTTTATTATTGAATCGAGTGTGTGGTTAGATCATTGAGGGCAGAAAATGGCTTTTCAGTGCCTTCTTTCCCGCGTCTGTGTCAGTACACACTTTCTTTTTTATTAGAACCATTTCTTATTGCACTGTGACCATTGTGCATCTCTCTTTTGCTGGACTTTGGTTCACCAAGTGGGCTGGGGTTGTGACATTACATGGCCTTTGACCCTTACTGGTATCACTAGGTTGACCCCTTGCCATACTTTTAGTCCTACTAAGGCCTCCTATTTACAAATGAGGTGGTAAAGGAAGGGAACAGTGGAAATTACAGAAAATAAAAATATTATTTTACCGATTGATACTTGTCCCTTCCAGCAAACTTTACGACCCAGAAGACAAAAGTCAGCAGGGACAGCAGTAGAGGGACCAGAGGAAAAGTCAGGCATAGCTTGTGGTAACTTTGCTACCTATAACTGACGTCCAAGTATGTCAACAAGGGACAGACAGCATCAGTCGAGCAACTGGAGGACACTTTACTGCAGACAGGTAGAGAGATTGAATACAATCGCTTCTCTCTTGCACAGAACAATTGCCTCTTGCACAGAATATCAACCCAGTTTCTTGATTGTGCTGATGATGCTCCATTTACGTTTAGTAAACCTCTCATTAAATGGCTCAGCCTTACAGAGAGTCTTGAATACTCAAAATCTTAGCTTTTTTGTCACAATACTTACATATTACACGAGTACCGCTCCAGAGAAGTCAGTTGCCCATATTCAAAAAATACAATTCATAAGGAATTTTAAAGAAGATGGGTGGTTTTCTAACTGAAGCCTTCCTTCCCTATTGATTTACGTAAGGAAGCTCATCACCTCTCACTCCCCCAAAGGGAAGCAACCAAGGGCTGGTCTGAGGAAGACAAGGTCTCAAAGTGATGAAGTGGTTGAAGAAGACAAGGTCTCTAAGTGATGTAGGGGTTGAAGAAGACAAGGTCTCTAAGTGATGCAGTGGTTGAAGAAGACAAGGTCTCTAAGTGATGCAGGGGTTGAGGAAGGCAAGGTCTCTAAGTAATGCAGTTTACCGGTAAGTAATCAGGCCATGACGATACATTGGTAAGGATGTACTAAGCAGTTTATGAGCACCATCTATACGAGAGCCTATGCCAAAAAGGTCACATAATACAAAACACATTTTTAATTGAAATGCAAAGGTTAAAGATGGTTTGCAGTCAAACACAAAAGTCACACGTAAATGAGTATAGGCAAACGTGGCTCAGCTGGCTGGCACCGTGCTTCCAGAAGTAGCACTACCAACAGACGTATGTTGTGGGCTACCCCTTTCAATAGATGACACTGTGTGCTAACATAATTTTTGTCAATTGCTTGTCAATGTGTACCAGCGCCCTCTGACCACTCAGATGGGGAGCAAAACGTAGAAGTATTGTGTAAAGCCGAAATCCCTCCAATTGGAGGAATAAGAGGCCTCACAGGGACACCAACAGTCCTAAAACTCCAACCCCAGTACTGCAGTCCTCTGCCCCAAATGGCTGGAGTTAGATATGAGAAGAACTGGGGCATCTGTGACCAAAGGAATGCCTCTATCAAATTCCACAAATTCAACATCAAAGCCAGGTCTTGTCTGATGCATGGAGTTATGGGGGACAAAGCTGATCTGAAAGACAAATAGGCCTCCAGATGATATGGTGGGAGGTTTCAAGTGGATTTAAGATTACAGAACTGCAGCTGAGGTTCCTGTCTGGAGGCAAAATCACTAGTGGGCCAAAACGTATTGGGAGATCAGGATAACTGAAGGTAGATCACCCTTTACAGAGGCAGAAATGCCCTACCTATGCGTACCCTACCCTCCCTATGTCTGTCTGAAAATGTGCCCTGATTAAGTGACAGGAAGAAACCCAGTGTTTCAGGGATGCACAGAACATAATCAAATTCAACTCTACTTGGCAGAGGGGAGGCAGATATCAATCCATTGTGCAAACTAAGGACACACTCACTTCAGCTCATGAAGCATTGAAATGACCAAAGCCAATACATTTGAAAAATGTGCGGACCTAATGCCAGCCTAAAAGGCAACACTGAACTGGCAGTGAGAGTCTTCAACCACAAACCTTAGGGAACATCTGTGGAATGTCAGAATCCGAATATTCCGTGAAGCATCGAGAAGACCCCAAATCCATCAAAAATTACCTGATTGATTAACCTGAATTCCATGAATAGCTTTTAATGTAGGAAGAGAAAATAACTTCTCCCTACACATGACTGTCACTATATTCAGTTTCAATAAAAGAATGGGGCTGCCTGACAAGAGTGCCACCCACTTCAAGCAGTGCAGTGGGACTGATTTTCGTAGAAAGACATTCTCCAAAGAAAGGGGTGCAAATTTGATCATGTAACCTCAGAGTTGAATTTGAAGCACTCATTTGTCTAAGACCACGGATAACAGGGGCCATATTATAAATATGGGGTATTTTCCTTGTTTGCAACGGGTGCACCTTTCAAAAGGTGAACCCTGCGCAAACAAGGAGAATGCACTATATTAGAATGAATGTGCTGTCCCCAGGATAGCTGCGCACTTGTGCTGCCCCTGGGGGCAGCACATTCAAGTGAACCACAGAGCGGCCTTGAAGCAGATGCTCCATGTTTCACTGTGCAGGTGAAAACCTGTATGCATTTTTAAAAGGGGCGAGAGACCCCCTTGCAGGCGGGTGCAGTCAGTGACTGCACCCGCCTGCAAGAGGATGCCTGGTAGGGTCTATAGGACCCCTTTCACCCACTGCCATCGGGGCCACACTGACACTGAGCCTCCTGAGAGATTCTTTGCCTTTGTGCCCGTGTCTATAATACGGAGTGGGAGCAGGGCAAAGAGATTACCTCATTTCCATGGAGTCATTCCCCCAATGAAGTAAGGAAACATGGTCTGATGATAGAATTGGCGCTATATGTGCATCAGCACTATCTGTAGTACAGCAGGGACTGCAGCTCAAGCATCTGCGGGTCCTTCTGGAATACCAAAATGCTCAGGGGGCACGCAAAGCAGGTGCAAACACCTGTTGCACCCCGGGGGAACTTTACGTAATAAGGCTCCAGGTGACAATGGCACCTTTGAAGTCTCTGCATAGTCATACCATGGGTGGCAGGAGAAGAGTAAGCAAAGAGTCTAGAGCAGAGATTTGTCAGAGAAGGTGGCCTTCGGCCATGTTCAGTACCACGGACAGGATGACATCTTTGGGTCGAAAGCTGGTTTGCCCTATCGCTGCTGAAATAAAGGACTCCTACCAGCAGATTGACAAATGAGAGTCAAAGCCTTGAGGTATTCCCAATTTCTTCTATCCATTTTCTCATTTGCTTCCCAAACAGATGTCCCCATAGGAAACAGGAGATGAAAAGTTAATTTCTCCGTGCCAAAGCCAGATGCATCACCTGGCAGCCACCAGAGTTAGCAGATGCAGGCAAACATGAGGTCTGACAAAAACCATGTATGCTGCTTTTTATGTTCTAACAAATGGAAACCAGCACCCTCCTGTACGGGAGCAATACACCAACACTACTAGAATGACGGTCATCGCAGTAGGTGACCACTTACAAGGCACTCAATTTCTGTCATGGTGGTCAGCAGGTTTAACCTCATCTAGGGCTACAGCTGAAGAATGCACCATTTTCGCAAGAATGGTGTCAAGCTTTGTGATTGAGGAATAGCAGCATCGATCCCTCCACTGGCCAGTGCTTAGCCATAATGTTAAGAAAAGGAGCTGCATTTGACCAGTGTTTATGTTAAGGCAGGGCTATGAGCAGAACTTGTATGGCAGATAGAACTCACACAGAGACAACAGTGGAATGGGGTCTTTTAGAAGAAGCAACAGGGGCTGCTTGAAAGGCACACAAATTATAAGGAACTTACCCTGTGCAGGGAGCAAATATAGTGCTACTTGCAAAATGTTCAAGCAAGGATGCCTGCAGCACAGGACAATTGCCATATAAACCATGTGAGCCCAATCTCACAACAAACAAGCATGATATATGGACTATTGCACACTTTATATATATGGAGAGGTAATGAAGCACCCCTTTTATAGTGCTCTAATGAGGCTTTCAGCAGAGGTGCAGGTAGATATACACCCACAGGGATACACTTTAAAAGGTTTGCACCCCTAGACTATTCAATGAGCAGCTACAAACCATCAGTGTCTCACTGGCCTAGGTCAAGGTAGTAGTAATGGCCCTTAATTATTGGAGGTGATACACCTCGAGTGCATCCCTTGGGCAGTAGAGTCAAGTGGTCTGCTGTAAAAAGTTAAAGAAGATATTGATCACACTCAGTGGTCTGTAAGATTGGAAAGTTTATGGAGGGAAATCACAAGGCAGACCGGAAATTCCAAGCAGTGACAGATTGACACAATCATCCTTTCCATTTGATGATTTTCAACCCTAAAGACTGACAGATGGAGCGGGACAGAAATATCCCACTCACAGACATGCATTTACACATGGACAGCATTCAGATAGTCATGCAAGAATATAGAGCATCAGACATATGACAACCCAGAACACAAACCAAGACACTTACAAGCATCTGTAGCAAAATGATTTGTGTAAAGCATCTCATTCACATAGACAAATGGATATGGAGAAAATAAATAAGAGGTACATGGATGGAAGCCGTAAGAGTGGATAGACACGATTAGTGCAAGGTGAAGGTGAAGCAAAAAAGTGAAGGGCCAACACCCACGCATTCATTGCCCTCTCCTTAAAGAAATCACCTAAAGCGGTGAAGGAAGTGTCTATCCTATCTGATTCTTACCCTATTTGGAATGATCAAATGTAAACAATAATAGAGCGTACTATGCATACTTAGTGAAGCAATGACAAATTTGATAATCATACATGTGTAGCAAAGCAAATCAGTTACTTTATCTCCCTAGTATAAAGATATGATCCACTTAGGTTGCCAGATCACAGACCACAAAACAAGTCCTGAGTGATGCTTTAAAAACAGATGCCATCATGTATGCTAATCAGATTTGTATCACTGAAGTTAAAGAAGATAAGCTTCTAAAATGAACTGATTTGTTAAATAGAAGACGAACAACATTGATGTGCACACATGAAGTATTCGCTTTATCCCTAATGACTGCCCCAACGCTGCCGCAATAAAGGAAAAAGTTGAAGGCACACCTCCATAAAGAACACTACATCACAATGCATTTCCAGTCCACAAACCAGCTACCTCTTTCTGCTGGACTTTGACCATGTACAGCGCTTTGCTGCCTTCTAGCTAGCTACGCGCTACAGAAATACCACTTACACGCCTATTTCGCCATCCCCACATTTCCTTTAATCTCTTTGACAAGGTGGCTGTCAGCTCTTCTGGAAGGAAGAAGAGAATCGTAAAAAAAATGCATGTCAGTGCATGTCACTGTCAGTAAGTACAGCACCTAATGAGCTGAAAGGAGTGTACAGGTGACGTCAGTACACTGATGGTGTCACTGGTCAAATCTGCTCTTCAGCTTCGGCCTGATGATTGTGTGTGTCAGGACTACCAAAAACAAACTCGGGGAGGGACGGTCTAGAGGCCATCTTGCAATGCTGGCATGTGTTTGATGTAAAGGGCTTTGACGCACATTTTTAATAACGTGGTTCACGTTTCTGGAGCCTAGTCATCTTAAAATAATTTAGAAGTAAGCAAATTCATTATTTTAGTTGAAAAGACATCTTATCTTGCCTCTGCGTGTAGGCGATGTTGAAAATACCATTTACAGGCCACTTAGCTTTAGAGCCTCCAGGGTGATGAGGTTCACCCATGCTGCTGTGGAAAGCCATCACTTGCTGAATTAAGATCAGTCAATCGCACTTGCTATGGCAATTACTTTGTTTATTCTTACCCTTCAATATATTGATTTTGTACTACATTTACAAAACTTCCTACCGGCGTCTTGGCGTTTTAAAACAGCATTTTCCAATTTAACTTTCAGAAAACCTCTGCCTACCTTTTTAATGTTGCATAGTGCTCACCAGAGCTGGCGGTCTCGAATTTCGCCCCTTTGCAGAGTTGGATGTATTTAAGTTTGCCTTTGTGTCGGTTTTAAGTCAGTGCATAGCATTAAAGCAGTATAGTCTTTCAACAGTAACAGTGTACATTTTGGTATGGTGTAACCTTTTTAGGCGTGCTTTACTCCAGCTCGTACCCAGGGAACACATACGTTTTGAGGGTGATTGACTGCTTAAATAAAACAAACCCTAAGACTATTAAGAGTCAAGAATCTTAAACAGCACTTTGGACAGAGGTAAACAGTTGTTTGTCACAGGAACTTTATAATCCACTGCTCCTTTTGGCTGCATTTGTTAACACATCTAAAGTATACAACAGAACACAACCACAGTGACATACACAAACCAACATAGGAACAGAATGAAAACATAGCAAGGCACAACACAAAGCAGTACACATAGACACAGTAGCATCACTTTACAATAATATAGCACAAAGAGCACGACCACCACAAGAAGCGTGCACACCCATTCCACCACCATCAGAAACTTGCTTTCATAATGCAGAGGTGCACTAAGGACTGCCTTAAGTCACCACCAAGGACAGAAAGCAGCTCCAGGCAAGTGTTTTGTGATCTGGTCCAAAGTTCCAAACTATTTAGCTTTACTCCAACACCCCCTTTGAAATCGCTCTCTGTGCTTTCTGCACTCAACCCACCTTGGCGATTTCTAAAGCACTGTAAAACTTAATTGTATAGTAGGTTTGAATTGTGTTGTTGCTGCATTATGTAGCAGGTCCTACGCCAAATAAAGCACTGAGGCACATTGCAGATGTGCACCGCGCTGCCCTACGGGAGTATGGGCCAGATGTAGCAAACTTCCAAATTGCGACTTGCAATTTGCGAGTCCCAGCGACTCGCAAATTGCAACTCGCAATTTGGAATGCAGTACGGTGTCTCAGACACCGACTGCGACTCGCTATGGGGTCGCAATGACCCACCTCATGAATATTCATGAGGTGGGTCGCAAATTGCGGCCCCATAGCGAGTATAGGCACTCGCAAACATGGAGGCCTGCTGTCGTCAGCAGACCTCCATTTTCGTGACTGCTTTCAATAAAGCAGTTTTTTTTATTTTTTTAAGTGTAGCCCGTTTTCCTTAAAGGAAAACGAGCTGCACTTAAAAAAAAAAACGAAACCTTTTTGAAAAAATATTTTTGGGTCCAGGCCCATGGGGACCCCTTCCAATTTGCGAGTGGGGTACCATCCACTTGAAGTGGATGGTAACTGCGACTCAAATGGAATTGCATCCCACTGCGAGTCGCAAATAGGAAAAGAACACCCCTTCCTATTTGCGAGTCGGAAATGCATTTTGCGAGTCGGTTCCGACTCGCAAAATGTATTTCTGCATAGGAAACTCCGGTTTGCGACTCGCAAACGGCAATTTTTGCCGTTTGCGAGTCGCAAACTGGTTCCTACATCTGGCCCTATATGTGTAATGCTGCTGCAGTGGAGAGGAACAGATTTATCTAGTTTTCGTTGCTGTGTCCATGCATGACTTTGAAGACAATGAGTTAGCAAGAGGGAAATGTGAGGTGTCACGTAAGTGGTAACACAAACTCACAAACTGTCATGAAAGATCTTTTTAGTAGTTTTATGTAGTGTAAACTCAACCCAAAGGTAGTGTAGTGCTTTACATGAGCACCAGGTACATTACACAGTGTCACACTCATTTTTCAGGCAGGGGAAGAAAAGGGTCGGACTGGGAGGTCAGGCAATCGAGGGGCCAGTGGCAGAGGAGAGCTAGTGATCCGTTGTTTACTGTCTCTGGAAAAAGCAGCTCCAGTACCAGAGCTGATGTTTCTTACAAATCGACTGCTGCAGCTTCAGGCAGTCTGAGCAAGCCATAAGTGAGAGACGATTGGGCATCAGGAGGAGGTACATCATATGGTGCACCCACTTACATCCCTGGGCTCAGAAGGCGACTCAGCCCTTGAGGGCGGTGCATCTTTTGATCACTAAATTAACAAGTCTTCCGTGTGGGGAGGAGTATTTTGTCACCCACAGCAGGACACAACGATCAGATAGACAAGTCACAGGTGCCTGCTGCCAGTTTCCTCGTATTGAGATTGGGAGTTTCACTCAAACACTGTGCAATGGAATGCGAGAAAAAAACGCAAAGAACTGCAAAACTTTAAAATAACTTTGCAATTAAAAAAACTCTGAATGGAAACAGACAAAAAGAAAACACATTTTTTGTCAGTGTTGCTGTGAAAAAAACGAATTCACCCTCCATCCTGGAGTGAAAGGGGAGAGGAGAGAGAAAAAGGAATTGAGATAAAGACAAAAGGAAACAAGGGACAGGGAGAGGAGTGGAGAGACAGCAGGGAGAGGAAAGATTAAGTGGGGAGAAATACTGAATGATAGATCAGTGTTGAGAGAGTGTGAAGAATGGGAGGTAACAAATGGGGGAAAAGAGTGAACAATGAATGCAGAAAGAAAGGGTGGATAGCGAAGAGGATATCAGAAGTTTGGTGGATAAGTACCCCATACACACTCCTTAGTTTTCTGACAGTCCAGTAGACTATGGTTTGATTCATAAGTTGATGGGCACCTAGAGAAAATGGTGAATCCACGGCAGTACCCACCAATGGAGTTTCCTTCAAAAATGAATAGTTTGGTAAAAGAAACACCACCAGTGGATTCTCCTCTGGTTTTAATACTTCCTCCATAAATAAGCTGTTGGACTGTCCACTATCAGCCAGCACAAGATCCCTCCACGCCCCTGCTCACTTTTGGAAGACTGTAGAACTCAAACTACCCACGAGGATAAAAATCCATTTAATTTTAGGTATGAGTGAGCAAGACCTACTGAGCCTGGAGATAAATGAGGATGAGCTGGAATCCAAAGGCACCTGAGAGTGAGCTGGACATCAGAGCCTGTGCGCGATCCACAGGGGACCAAAGAGTGGAAATGATCTTAAGGATCCTATTGGTAAGTGGGTAGTTTAGTGACCAACTGAGTATGAGCCTCATTTCCTTAGGATGCACAGAACCCTTGGGTCCTTGAGGTGAGCAGAAGCCTACAGACTTGAGGATGAGTGTGAACTTCTAAGGCCATGATGGTTAGAAGTGACTAAGAATCCCTGAGGATGATCAGGAGTTTTCTATCCTGACAGGGGATCTAGAGATGTGAGGGTGAGCAAGGGCTTGGGGATGTAAGAGAGAGCAATGATTCAGAGAACTGATGGTGAAAGCTTTATTGACCTGAAGGTTTGTGCCAGAAAACATGTCGGTGATCTGTTATGGAATAACAGTGTTTCCAGTCTTGGATGATGCTACTGGCCTTTGAAACTTAAAAAAAACATAATTTACCACACATTTCTCTCCTAAATAAGCCCCTGATGTTAACCACGTAGTGATTCATGAAAGGGTGCGATCCACAAATGTGGGCCATTTTTTTTGGATGCTTACGTCAATTTTCCATCCCAATCTGACCGTGGGGAAGATTACTTGATTTGCCCAGAATCAAAGGATATTGAGAAAATGCCAAGATTGAACATGGCTCCCCAGTTCAAAAGTTGCCACCTCTGCCCTTTACGCCACAACCTCTCCCCTGTGTATGGATTTTGTTATCTATTGATAATGTTATACCTCCTATGTTCTAGAATCTAGTAGGTTGCTTGTTACTTCCTTAAGAAACTTGAAAATATTGTTTTGAAACCCTTGTTTTAAGTTTGGTGGTTGTGTCTTGCGGGGGCAGCTCCTACACAGTAGCAAAGGAGTGTCTCCCCCCACCCCCTGGCTAAGCCAGCATCTGAAAAATAAAATGATAACACAGCCAGGTTGGAGAAACTGCACAAACTCGCATGCAGTGTTTGAGCAGCAGACCAAGCCGCTCAGAGCAATCCTGGTGCTGCTCTCATCCTAGGTTTAGCATGAGAGCAGAGTCAGGCTTGCATGGGGAGCCTGTGTTGGTGTCCCAGAGGCTGCTGGGACACAAACACCATTGAGAGGACACAGGAGCAAGGCAGCTGGTGTTGGAAAGGTAACGCTTTATTTTTTATTTTTATTTTTTTATTCCACCCCCCTGCCCCAGGCCTGTAACACTTACTGTAGGGCAGGGGCTGTGGGACATGCCTGCTCCGTGCAGAAGTCTCAAGGGAAAATATAAAGTTCGCCCCTCCCACCAAAGCCTGCGCCTTCCTCCTTGCTCTTTCACTCCACTTCCCAACCCCTGTTGGCAGTCCCACATACACTTTCCACCTGCTCAGAGCAGGCAGAAACTATTTGTGTTTATTTCACTAAAACAGTGAAAAACTGCCTGGTGTAGCACCCAGTAAATCCATGTCTGAGCAGTTATTCTGTATTTCACAGGAAAAACTTGTAATAAATAAACTTTGCTAAAGCAAAAAGAGAGGGGCCCCCAAACCCAAGGGGATAGAGCACCTTTAGAGAATGTCAAGTCAAAACGTCTCTTTGGAAATTACATTTTTTATGTTCAAACGACTGTGGCCACTCACTCACCATTATCACACTTACTCAGCATCCTGTTTTCCACCCAATACAGCCAAATTAAGTACCACAAAGGGATCAGATTGTGAAGAGCTTTAATGTCATATAAGCCAACACATACAGTTTTTCTGTGGATGAACAGTAACAAAGCATTGGTCATCAGATGTCAGCTGGTGAAGTTTCCAACCTATTTTGTCATTGGTTTAAATTTTAACAAATATTAAGAAAATATGGCACAAACAATGAAAAATATTAGAAACAAATAATTTAAAAGCATACAACAGGAGAGACACAAACAGACCACATGTACCCACTTGCCAGACCCAAACCCTCCCTTTTTATACATGTAAGGCACCCCTAAGGTAGGCTCTATGTAGCCCCATCGGCAGGGAGCAGTGTATGTTAAAGGTGGGGCAGGTACTGATATGTTTTACATGTCCTAACAGTGAAATATTGCCAAATTCGGTTTTCACTGTTGCAAGGCCTATGTCTCTCATAGGTTAACGTGGGGGCTGCCTTTAAATATCCTTGAAGTGCAGTTTCTTTTTGAAAGCAGGTAGAAATCTGGAGTTTGGGGCCTCTGAACTCACAATTTAAAAATACATCTGTTAGTGAAGTTGGTTTTTAGATTGTTAGTTTGAAAATGCAATTTTTTAGAACATAGGCATTTTCTTGCTTAAACCATTCTGTGACTCTGCCTGTTTGTGGACTACCTGTCTGGGTCAGTTTGACAGTTGGGCTGTTTGTGAATCCCTCTAGACTGTGAGACAAAGGGAGCTGGGGTGTAGTTTGCATATCCTGATGAGCCACCTGTGCTGGAGTGGAGGGAGGAGTGATCACTTACACATGAATGGGCTGTGCCTGCCCTCTCATAATGCAGCCTCCAACCCCCTGGTGTGTGTCTGAGGCCTGGCCTTGGCAAGGCAGGATCTTGCAAACAAGAGCAACTTCCCTTTGAAGTTTACCAACTTCAAAGGCAGAAAGGGGTATAAGTATTGGACCCAAAACCCCTGAAAATTAGATCCCTTCTAGGACCAAGAGGAACCTCTGCCAAGGAGAAGAGCTGAATAGCTCAGGAAAGTGCTGCCCCTGCCTGTGACTGCTTTGTTGGGATGTCCTGCAATTGCTGCTTCTGACTGTGAAAGGGGACAAAGACTGGACTTTGTGCTATACTCCTGCTTCTGAAGAATCTCAAAGGGCTTGACCTGAACTTGCCTCCTTGTTTTGAAGTCTCAGGGCCATCAAAGACTTCCTCTGCCAGCACCTGGACTCTCTGCTGAGACTCCTGCCTTGCCAAGTCCCTTGGTCCCTGAAAGGTGAAATTGGCAGAACAAGAGTTGAAAATCCACACACAGAACGCAGTGCAGGGAAATTTTCGATGCATCTGCAACGCGGCTGATAAATGACATGCCGATGGCTTCACGGCTAAAATCAACGCTCCACCTGCATCACTTTTGGGATATCGATGCATCGTGGCTGGAGAAAATCCGCGCAACACCCGCTTGCCGCTGCTGATAACGAAGCAAACCCCACGCTGCCGGGTTTTCTAACACAGTGCAACTGGATTTTCCATGCATCGTCCCTGGGCATCAAAGTCAACCCAACTCTGCGCAGGTCCGAGGTGCCCCGTCCGGAAATCAGCGCATCACTCTCTTGCGAGGGAGAAAAATGAAACATCGCCAACCCGACCAGAAAAGAAACGACACACGGCCTCCATTACAAGGAAGGAATCGACGCATCACTGCCTTTTCCGATGCACACTTGCCCGTGCGGCTTTATTTTTGATGCTAACCAGATACTTTGTCAAAATCAATGTTTCTATTGTTTTCTATGTAGTAAGACTCTTATTATTTTCAAAATTTCATATTTTAACTTGTATATGTTGGATTTTTGTCGTTTTGGTCTTGTTTGATTTAGATAAATATTGCCTATTTTTCTAAACTAGTATGGTGTCCATTTTGGAGTATTTTCAATGTATTACTGTGTGTGTTAGTACAAATACTTTACACATTGCTTCTGAGTTGAGCCTGCATGCTCGTGCCAAGCTTCCAAGGGAGGGGGTGGGGATTAACCAGGTGTGTTTCTCCTTTGCCCTGACTAGAGTGAGGGTCCTTGCTTGGACAGGGGTAACCTGACTGCCAACTAAAGACCCCATTTCTTACAACAGGCATCACCAGTCAGATGATCCTCTTAATAAAAGGGCCTGGGCGCATGAGCTTGTGGCCAGTTATACCCATTAACTCTTCGTATCTATGTCAGTCATTTTTGTAGCATGTGGGCCTAGGGCCAACAAAACTACATTGGTGAAGAGGGGATTTGAACCCACTTGCCACACTGCCTTAGAGAAAAGCGCAGAAGGAGGAAAGAGGACGGTGTGACCAGGACTGCCGCCACATCCAGAATCTTGCAGGGGTTTCCATCATGCAAGAGACTAAGCCGAGGAACTTTGCCCCAAGCCAGAGAGGGGGAGACACTATTTACTTCCCATATCTCACTGCTCGAGCTGCTATCTTACTACTATGACCACTCTGCAGGTTGGTTGCACCAAGTATGAAAAGGTGTAAGCCAGGGTAGAGGTTTGCAGACAGCACAGCAGAAGGAGGCAGAGATGAGTGGTACCATGCTGGGAGACCCAGAAACAAAAAAAGCTTTGAGCCACAGGGCCATAGTGAAGTCACTCCTTGGTTGTGCTGGAACACCGTCACAAACATTCTCCCCGCCACACCAATCCTCCTCACTCACCGGTATAGAGGCAGGAGTGCGCCACTTAATGGATTAGGTGCCCTGGGCCACCATGAATAGAATAGGGAAATGTCCTGTGAGAGCCTGCCATTTTGAATCCAATACAGGTGTGGTGCACAGTGGTGTACACTAGATGGTGCACCTGCAAGAACGGCCACACAGAAGATGAGAATGTCTGGCTCCCATGGCAACCTATCAACACCAGCTAGAGGGAGGAACAAGACAAGAATCTCTACCCAATAGACCCGTAGGGTGGGCCCCACACTTGTGTGAAGAAGAACATGAGGACAGAACGTGACTGAGACAGTGCTCTGTGAGTCACAGTAAAAAAGAAAAAAATACACAAAAGAATGAGGTAAGCAGCCACACTATATCGTACCAGGATACAAACTGAAAGATCAGTTACAGATGTAGTGGGCAGTAGTTGTTGGCTCACCTATAGTATGCATGCCTACTGTCCAACATCAAAGAAGTGGTTTGGGGCAAATAGAGGCACATGAGTGCCTAAGTTGCAGGACACCAAAATCCATTTTCAGGCTCTGAACACCCTTTGGCAGTGTGCATCTCAAGCCAGTCCCCTGCTATGTGACCTCAGCTACCCCATCACCACACACCCTTCAGGACCGCCCTCAAGCTACAGCAAGGCCTGATTGGTTGCTGCCCCAACTGGAGGGGAGAGGTACTGCACCACCCTATAAATGGCAAAAACAAGTGCAACAAACTGGAAAGGTTCTGGGCATCTACACCACAGCAGGCCGTTTGCTGCCTACATGAGCCCATCCTCCCCCAACAAGCACTGATTCTGCTGCACTAGAGGGTGCCCCTCACAAACCAAAGAAACCCACAGCAAGGCTTTGCTCTACCTTTCTCTTGCTGTACAAAAACACACAGACTTCCATGCAACAGCCAGACATTCACATATTTGCACTGTCAGTTTCCCCCTCATGAACAGTGTTACGCCACCAATTCATCGCCTGTCAACAGCCTCTAAGTAGGGCTGCCGGATCAGACCTAACAGACTAATGCCTCAGGCACAACAGGCTGCCAGATACAGAGTCCATAGACTGACAGGATGGAAGGAATGGACTCATCCAGGCTCAGAAACTCAGAACACAACTGAGCAAACAATTCTCACTGAGGTAGGCTCTACACCAACACACAGCCCATAGCACAGATGGTCACAGCTCTATAAAAAAGGCTACAATTAATGGTTTCAAGACAAAAGGCCCAACTGTTGGCCAACGGAGACCCCAGGGGAGTAAGAGTGCACAGAGAGGTGTGACCCAGCTAGGTCATGGCCATACCAGCAACACCTCTGCCTGCGGGGCAGCCACAGTGCCTAGAGAGGATAATCAGACACAGAGTAGCAACACAGCATAAATGCTATGGCATTGAAGTGCCACAGTATGGGACAGTCCTCACTGGTCCTACCATAAACCTGCCTGAAACCATCCCCCTGAGATGAAGAAAGGATTGGAGGAGCTAAGCAGCACAAGGAAGAAGAGTATTTTGACTCTATTTCCATATGACAGAGAAGTAGACCCGGATCACACGCTGCAACCCACAGAGTGCCACCAACTACAGAGCCTGAGAACGCCAGACACACCACATTGGTCGTCCAACCCTGCCTAGGACCATAGTCAGGAATATTTGTTTATGGGGACATGGCCCCCAGCAGTGAAATAAAGGAAATGACATGGGCTGGATGCACAGGGTAGTCTGTGCTTGGCATCAGAACATCATCGCCTAAATATGATTTGTTAAAAATATATTGTCCTAAATATTGTTTAGGAAAATATCACACCATTGGAGTTAATAATATAAGCAAAAAGTTGGCAATTTAGTAGGGCTACCAAGGAGTGCATAGAACATCATGAACTTCGCTTTTATGAGAAGTACAGCAATATGAAACACGTATGCCAAGGGCTACCATCGCTCGCTACACTTGGATGCAGGAAAGACTATATTACAATTCCATAGATGCACATGAAAGAATCAAGACAGGTCTGTCAGTCGTGAGTAACCATCTTCTCTCTAGAAAGCTGCAACATCTCCAAGACCTGGTGCACCATCTAAACTTCCACAAGAATCAACAATCCTTAGTGTACCTAACAGAGAAGCTAGACATCTTAAAGGACAAAGCCACACTAACAGCAACCATAATTCCAAACTCAAAAAAACGAAATGGAACTAAAATGACAAGAAAGGGCCAGAATGAAAGCTTCTGAATCAGTGCACTCATTTGGAACAGCATGCACATTAGCATCCTAACCACTCTCACCCTCCTGCAATTCAGGAAGAAACTGAAAAAAAAGCTCTTCTCAGAACTTATAGTAGTAACTCCGGTCTGCAATTCATTCATAAAAAAACTATCTCCTCACTGTAGCTTATCCACCTTTTTTCTGCCTTCTTGTAAGTATTTTCAATAGTTTACCTTGGCTCTTTCCCTTCTGTTCAGTGTACCATTGTTTCCCAGCAGTTCGTTCTATATAACCCCAACAAACATACACAGTTACAACAGATGAATATTTCAAAAAGAGAAATGATAGAATGAACAGGAGACTGATATATTCATCACCCAAATAGAGGAAAAGGCCAAGAACTGATTAGGAAATAACATAAATCTTTCCTCTAGTTCAAATTTGATTTTATCAGCATAGAATCTAAGGATTAAGTAGACTTAAATTTATGGCCATACATCTGTGCATCTTTTTTTACGTCTGATCAACCCCTAGACACCCTCTTGGTTAGTCAACATAGGTACCCGGCTTGCCTTGGCATCTAACAGTCTACCATTCCAAAACATACCCTGATTCTTCACACAATTCATCACACGATTAGCCCTCTCTGCATTGATTTATACCACCATTCCTATCTTACTCTCTTTTTCTGTCTCCTGCAAACTATTTTTCCTTTCCTCCTTCCTTTCTCCGTGACAAGCAGACCCATACTTTTGTTTTTATTCATGCAATTGTATCACTTTTGGAATCTTCTTTGATCAAGTTAGATTTTACTCTACTAGGTGATTTTAACTTCCATCTAGATAATCAATAGACCCTAATACAGACCTCTTGGTTGATACTGTGTCCTGTTTTGGAATTACTCAGTGGGTGGTCCCACGCATCAGGCGGACCACACACTCTATGGAATGTTTACCAACAATTCTGCCCTCACCATCCCTACTATATTTACTATAAGTTGGTCTAACTATATGGCAATATCCTGGAATATTGAATTGCCAGCAAAAATCCTTCTGCCAGGATCAGTGCAAAATCCTTTGTCTCTCATGCCTGACATAAGGTTCAAGCCTTGGAGTTGAGGGCTCTTCTCGTTAGTTCCTAGCCAAAAGAGACCAAGGACATTGATCAAATGTTGGCAAGTTACTCAGTCTGGCTGAAAGTCACAGTTAATGGATTAGGCCCTGCAAGCACTAAAGTATCCAGGAGAAGCAGACCTTTTGGCACCGTGGTTTAACAACACTCTGAGGGCTGCCAAAAAAGGGTGCCATAGACAGGAACAAAACTGGAAGAGAGCTTATGACCCGATAGAAAAAGAAAATTATAAGTATAGCACAATATAAAAAAACTTGTATTGGCTTAAAAAGCTGCATTTTTCTCCAGGCAAATTAAATCTGCTAGTAATTCAAGTACAGGGACTGTTTGTAACTGTTTCCAAACTCTCTTCGCCTGCAACTAGGAATTCAGCAGGTAGTAGCCAGACTCTTTGTAATGAGTTAGCAAGTTTTTTTCAACAGAAAGTGGGGGTAATATTTAATAGATTTTCCTCCAGGATTTCCAAAGGCCAGAATAGTACTGATTTTAGGCAGATGATCACTGGTAGGATCTCTTTTAGGGAATGTGCTCATCTGACTGGGGACCAAGTCAAGTCGGCCATTTGTAGTATAAAATTGGGATCTCCTTCAGACCCATGTCTGCCCAAGATCATGCACTTAGTGCCTGACTAGGTAGCCCCCTTCCTGGTCAAGATGTTTAATGCCATGTTCAGTTCCTGAGTATTTCCTAAGTAGTGGAAAAACACATTGGGTATTCCACTGCTGAAGAAATCTAACTTAAAAGTATTGGACCCAAATAGTTACCTGCCCATCAACAGGCTCCCCTTCCCAGCTAAGCTGGTAGAAAAGGCCATGATCGCACAGCTGGCTGTGTTGTTGGAAGATAATCATTTGCTGGATGATACACAGTTTGGCTTCCAAAGTGTCCACAGCACGGAGTCGATTATGGCCACTGAGGAAAACAGGGCTTCAATGGATGGGGGCGACAATGTTGCCCTCATCCTGCTCGACTTGTCTGCAGCATTTGATATGGTCAATCATGATCATTTGATTGACTGATTACAGAGCCTAGGGATTTAGGCTGTAGGCCTGGCCCTACTGCGGTCTTTTCTCACAGATTGTGATCAAGCTGTTTCTTTAGAAGGCTACACACCGGAACTCTTTTTGTTACCATGCGGCATTCCACAGGGAGTCGCTGAGCCAGACTTTAATTTGTATGCTACACCACTGTAGGAGGCTGGCCTGGCTTCTAGTGGGTGCCTGATGGTACACACACCTTGTGCCAGGTCCAGTTATCCCTTATTAGTAGATTTGTAGTGTTCTAGCAGCTTAGGCTGATAGAGGTAGCTATAGCAGAGCAGTTTAGGCTGAATTAGGAGACATGCAAAGCTCCTACTATACTACTTATATCATATAGCAATATATCATAAGAATCACAATACTTAGAGTTACTAAAAAATAAAGGTACTTTATTTTAGTGACAATGTGCCAAAAATATCTCAGAGGATATACTCCCTTAGGAGGTAATTAAATTACACAAAATATACACACAAACTAAAATCAGGTAAGTAAACAGTTAGAAATGTAGTGCAAACACTGTAGAATACAATGGGATGCAATAGGCCTAGGGGCAGCACAAACCATATACTAAGAAAGTGGTATGCTAACCACTTAGGGACCCCAGTCCTAGTGTAGTGTGTAGAGGATCACTGGGAGTGTAAGAAAACACTAAGGGCCGTATTTATACTCTGGTTGCGCCGAATTTGCGTCGTTTTTTTCGACGCAAATTCGACGCTAAACTAACGCCAACTAACGCCATATTTATACTATGGCGTTAGACGCTTCGGGCGCCAAAGTGCCCGGAGTGTGCGTCATTTTTTAGCGTGAACCCCTTCCTTGCGTTAATGATATGCAAGGGAGGCGTTCCCGTCTTAAAAAATGACTCCCAGGCCTTTACGTGGTATTTATACTCCCGGGCAAAAATGACGCCCGGGAGTGGGCGTGGCCAAAAACTGCGCATTTGCGCCGCTTTTTAACGCCTGGGTCAGGCATGGCGTTAAGGGACAAGTGGGCTCAAAATGAGCCCAGAGTGCCCTCCCCTGCCCCCAGGGACCCCCCCTGCCACCCTTGGCCACCCCAGGAGGACACCCAAGGATGGAGGGACCCATCCCATGGACATTAAGGTAAGTTCAGGTAAGTTTTTTTTTTATTATTTTTTGTGGCATAGGGGGGCCTGATTTGTGCCCCCCTACATGCCACTATGCCCAATGACCATGCCCAGGGGACAGAAGTCCCCTGGGCATGGCCATTGGGCAAGGGGGCATGACTCCTATCTTTACAATGATAGGAGTCATGTTGATGGGGGATGGGCGTCGAAAAAAAATGGCGCAAGTCGGGTTACGACGATTTTTTCGACGTAACCTGACTTGCCCCATTTTAAGACGCCCATACGCCATTTTCCCCCTACGCCGGCGCTGTCTGGTGTACGTGGCTTTTTTCCACGCAAACCAGGCAGCGCCGGTCTGCTTGCGCCGGCTAACGCCATTCCATAAATACGGCGCCCGCATGGCGCTTCAGAATGGCGTTAGACGGCGCAAAATTTTTTGACGCTAAACTGCGTTAGCGCAGTTTAGCGTCAAAAAGTATAAATATGGGCCTAAGGGTGTCCAAGATACCCCACCCCAAGACCCTGAAAAGTAGGAGTAAAGGTACCCTACTTCCCCAGAAACACACTAAAGTCGTGATAGGAGATTCTGCAAAGACCACAACTGACTGCAAAGCACTGAAGACGGTTTCCTGGACCTGAGGACCTGCAAAGGAAGGGGACCAAGTCCAAGAGTCACTAACGTGTCCAGGGGGGGCAGAAGCCCACTAAACCCTGGATGAAAGTGCAAAATGGCTGCCTCCGGGTGGAAGAAGCTGAAGATTCTGCAACAACGGGAGATGCCAGGAACTTCTCCTTTGCACAGAAGATGTCACACGGCGTGCTGGAGGATGCAGAGTTGTTTCCATGCAGAAAGACCGCAAACAAGCCTTGCTAGCTGCAAAGGTGGTGATTGAAGAAAATGGGTGCTGCCCAATCCCAGGAAGGACCAGGAGGTCGCCCCTTGGAGGAGGAAACAGAGGGGGCACTCAACAACACAGAGAGCCTATGCAGAAGCAGGCAGCACCCGCAGAAGTACTTGAACATGGGTTCAAGAAAACTGAGCACAGCGGTCTTCTCAAAACTACAAAGGAGGGTCCCACGAAGCCGGTGGTCAACTCAGCGAGTCGAGCAATGCAGGATGGAGTGCTGGGGACCTGGGCTGTGCTGTGCATGAAGGATTCCTTGCAAAAGTGCACAGAAGCCCTAGCAGCTGCAGTTCATGCAGTACACAGGATTACTGTCTGGCGTGGGGAGGCAAGTACTTACCTCCACCAAATTTGGACAGATGGACCACTGCACTGTCGGGGTCACTTGGATCCAGCTCCTGTGCTCCAGGGACCACGCTCATCACGATGAGAGGGGACCCAGAGGACCGGTGAAGCAGAAGTTTGGTGCCTGCGTTAGCAGGGGGAAGATTCTGTCGACCCACGGGAGATTTCTTCTTGGCTTCCAGTGCAGGGTGAAGGCAGACAGCCCCCAGAGCATGCACCACCAGGAAACAGTCGAGAAAGTAGGCAGGATTAGGTGCTACAATGTCGCTGGTAGTCTTCTTGCTACTTCGTTGCAGTTTTGCAGGCGTCCTGGAGCAGTCAGTGGTCGATCCTTGGCAGAAGTCTAACAGGGAGATGCAGTGGAACTCTGGTGAGCTCTTTCATTCGTTATCTGAAGAGAAGCCCACAGGCGAGACCCTAAATAGCCCTCAGAGGAGGATTGGCCACCTAGTCAGGTAAGCACCTATCAAGAGGGTTCTCTGACATCACCTGCTGGCACTGGCCACTCAGAGCCCTCCATTGTGCCCTCACACCTCTGCATTCAAGATGGCAGAGGTCTGGGACATACTGGAGGAGCTCTGGGCACCACCCCTGGGGTGGCGATGGACAGGGGAGTGGTCACTCCCCTTTCCTTTGTCCAGTTTCACGCCAGAGCAGGGCTGGGGGGGGATCCCTGAACCGGTGTAGACTGGCTTATGCAAGGAGGGGACCATCTGTGCCCTTCAAAGCATTTCCAGAGGCCAGGAGAGGTTACTCCTCTCAGGCCCTTAACACCTATTTCCAAAGGGAGAGGGTGTAACACCCTCTCTCAGAGGAAATCCTTTGTTCTGCCTTCCTGGGACTGGGCTGCCCAGACCCCTGGAGGGCAGAAGCTTGTCTGTGGGTTGGAAGCAGCGGTAGCTGCAGTGAAAACCCCAGAGAGCTGGTTTGGCAGTACCCGGGGTCCATTTTGGAGCCCCGGGGATGCATGGGATTGGCACCCCAATACCAGATTTGGCATGGGGGGACAATTCCATGACCTTAGACATGTTACATGGCCATATTCGGAGTTACCATTGTGAAGCTACATATAGGTCTTGACCTATGTGTAGTGCACACGTGTAATGGTGTCCCGCACTCACAAAGTCCAGGGAAATTGCCCTGAACTATGTGGGGGCACATTGGCTAGTGCCAGGGTGCCCTCACACTTAGTAACTTTGCACCTAACCTTCACCAAGTGAGGGTTAGACATATAGGTGACTTATAAGTTACTTAAGTGCAGTGTAAAATGGCTGTGAAATAACGTGGACGTTATTTACTCAAGCTGCAGTGGCAGTCCTGTGTAATATTGGTCTGAGCTCCCTATGGGTGGCAAAAGAAATGCTGCAGCCCATAGGGATCTCCTGCAACCCCAATACCCTGGGTACCTAGGTACCATATACTAGGGAATTATAAGGGTGTTCCAGTGTGCCAATCAGAATTGGTAAAAATGGTCACTAGCCTGCAGTGACAATTTTAAAGGGAGAGAGAGCATAAGCACTGAGGTTCTGATTAGCAGAGCCTCAGTGACACAGTTATGCACCACACAGGGAAACCATTCAGGCCACAACTATGAGCACTGGGGTCCTGGCTAGCAGGATCCCAGTGAGACAGGCAAAAACAAACTGACACACAAGTAAAAATGGGGGTAACATGCCAGGAAAGATGGTACTTTCCTACAACCACTGGCAATCTTCATCAAGTCGTTTTTGTTGTTGTTAGTTTCTTATGCTGACAACACACAGATTGTGTCTATAAAGGGCCCTGACATGAGTAACACCTTTCGGAATTGTATGAGTGCAGTCAGCGGATGGATGGACAAAAACTGTCTTAAATTGAACTCTTCTAATACAGAAGTCATTCTATTCGGCAACCTTCTGGAATCCTTTGTGGTGGCCAGAGGAGTGTGACCATCTTCTGCTACCAGCCAAAAAGGTCAAAAACCTTGGGGTTCTGATCTGTGACAGATTAATATTTAAAGACCAAATAAACAGTGTAATCTTGGCCTTTTACAATCTATGCAATTTTCTTTATAATGCGTAATGTTTTCCATTTGACCTAATAAAGACAGTTGTAATCATCTTGGTCTTGTCTAGAATAGACTACTGCAGTGGCCTGAATCAAAATCTTCAGAAAACATTATTAAACAAACTGTCATTTTTCAAAATGCGGTTGCTCGGATGCTGATGACGGTGTCTAGATTCCATTCGGCCTCAGAAGCCATTAGACAGCTACACTGTCTTCCTGTAAAAAAGCAGATAATTTTCAAGGGCCTTTGCATTGCTTTCAAGGCTTTCCATGCTCTAGGGCCGACATATTTGAAGGAAAAGTTCATATAGAACCTGCCTGATAGGACTCTTCATTCAAGCCATGCAAGAAATCTGGTAGTCCCCCCGCCCAGAACAAGCTGTCCTACTGGGGAGGCAGGAGTTTTATCATTTGCACAGTTTATAATTGGAACCATTTTCTGCAGGACCTTAAAGCAGCCACTTCTCTATCAAGTTTCACGAAATCTCTTGTAACTTGGCTGTTTAGTCATGATTAGTTTATTGGCTTTAGTCACTGTTCGTTGGTATGCACCAAGACACCTCCGGACATAAGTTGAACTCTATAAATTTAAAAATCAATCAATTAATCTTATCAATTGCTACTCGTTTCAATTTTGGGAAGATCATCCTATTCAAAAGGCACCTTCCTCAATTTCTCGCTCTCCTTCCCTTCCCTCCTTTCTCATGTCATGACTAGCACATGTAAACAGCCTTCCCACAGTACAAAAAAACGCTATATAAAAAAACATAACAAGTCTTGTGGTTTATGTGTGTGCGTGGATGATTGTGCATGTCAGGTGGTTATGTGTATCAGTGCAGTTTTGTGGACTGATGATGCTGGTTGTTTGGGCACTGGGCTCTGCTAGTCATGCCCCAGTGAATGTAGTCAGGCAATACTCTTAATTGCCATATTATTTATCTTACCTATAAGCCCCTAGTATCTAGTATAATGTGTATTCAGGGTCTGTAATTTAAATGTCCCTAGGGTATTACAGCACACATTGTACCACTACTAGAGTGACAGTGTAAACATGTCTGCAGGCCTACCATTGTAGCCAGTCTGTGCAATTTTAAAAATGCAATATCAACTTGCCAAAATAAACCCTTTTAACAGGCCTAAACCCTCCTTTGAAATATTCTTAAGTCACCCGAAGGGGGCCTTAAAACCCCACAGGGCATCGAGATTGTATTGAAAAGTAGGACATGTAATAGGTTAATGCTGAACACGTTCCTACAGTGATAAGGCACTAAAAGGTTTTTTCTCTGTAGGATGGTTAGCTGTTCCAAAGGAAAGCATTAGGCTACACTATTCAAGGTAAGAAGGTTGTCTCTGCCTATGGACATGCTAAAAGTTAATTCTTGGACTTTTTAAAATATGTATTGCAAATCTAGTTGATTGGTAAAGTTGGAATTGTACTAAATATTGTACAAAAGGTACTTTTAAAAAGTCACCTTTAACATGCCTAAAGCCTCTGGAAGCCCATTCACATTGGCCTCTAAATGTCACACAGGAGCTGAATGCTCTCTTGGATGAGGTGTAAACTTGTTCCCAGAGCTAAGACAAAGGCCTTGGCTGTGAGGAGGGTGTGTTATCTTCCCCTGACAAGATGTTCATCTGGGTAGCGCCTGGGAAGTTAATTATCCTCAAGGAGGTCTATCCTACCCCTTGTTTTGTTCCTCTAGTCAGCCATGCACCAACCTTAGTAGGAGGGGGTTGCCCCCAGCACCAGTTTTGAGTGCCCACAGAGGAGAGGATCTGCCATGTTGCATTTTGGTAGTGAGGGGCATTGTGGAATTGCTTGCAGAAGAGCACACAGAAACTGTTGTAATAGTGGGTAGGGTTACCCCTGGGAACTTTTTCTCTATTGGTTAGGGAAGAATCAAGAGTCACTCATAGACTAGTGCCAGGCAAAATTGCGGCACCCGAGCTCCACTCTTCAGAACACTACTGGACCTGTGGAAGACAGAAGGAAGACTGCACCTGCTATGAAACCTGTGAGGAGAACTCTAAGGGCTGGGATGGCTCCCATCTGTACTCAAGACAAACAAGTGGACTCCAAGGGTCCGTTGGCTGACTGCCTGTTAAGGGACAGGGACACGAAAGCTGTAAGAAGTCCACTTTTCTGGAAGAAGTGCCTAGCTGGCCAGCTTTAAATTAACCTGCTTTGGGCCCTCCTGATGACTCATGTGGAGTGATTTCTGACCCCAAGTGCTGTTCCTGAGATTCTGGTGCCCTTGGGTTTTGCAGAATGTACTCTTCCTATTTAGCAGTAAAACATGAGGACTTAGAAACCTCCAGCTAACTTTTTGCCTGGATAACTGTCTAGAAACTGGGGCCAACCTGCCAGCTAGGATTCCACCAAGGGTGCGTTGCTGGTGGGTCTGACTTCACCAAAGCTGCATTCACCTATTGATGCTGGAATCCGAAAACACCAAACCTTCCTCAACTCCCAACTCCATGGAGTAGGAGGTCAAAGAAGGTCCATGAGGCGGCAATGGTGTCATTTGACATGATGTCACACTAACCAAGATAGGAAGAGCGTCAGGCAGCAGGAATACCCTCGAGGCAGAGGTCCAGCCCCACACACATCTACTCATGGAGTGGGCACTCCTGAAGGTCCAGGAAGAAAGAGCATACAATGTGTCGCTGGATGACACAAAGCACTAGAGAAGACAAGGAGAATTGGATCAGCAACCATCCTGATCATTACCAAGCTGGAGCCACACACCTGAAGCCGGTGGTGGAACTACAGAGACAGTTGGCCACTGAGAGGCCTTGTTAGTCGGCCACCAAGAAGGTGCATACTACTGCACACAGAAGAAGGAGAGACTCAAGCAATGAGAAATCTCACTACCATAAGTCGAAAGAAGTTGCAGGCTGAAGCACCAAGAAGAAAATGAGAAGGAAGTGTGACCTGTCGGTTAAAACTGGGAAACCTGATGACCAACCAAGCTCAGGAGGGAAGATCAAGAGTGGCCAGGCCTAAAAGGCATTCTCAAGAGGACTTGAGCTGCTGATAAAGAGCGCATCCATCCCTTCAAGTGAGCCACCGAGAAGAAGCAAGGAGAACCTGGTGACAGCACAGCAGGAGGACTAAGAATTAGCTGTAAGCACATTCAAACTGAGGCTCTCCCAGTGTAAACATCCAGACACAGTTACCAGTATTCAGCACCTCACAGCATTCAGGCTGATGGATGCAGATGCCTCCACAGAGAAAGGATGTAAGCCCCTGGCCAACATCACTCCAGTTGTCAACTACCCAAGAAGGAATGCCTGCGACCATCAAAGCAAGTTGTTGCCACCTATTGTAGAGGTTCACCGCACAACTGCCATTATAACAACCCCTGTCAAGTGTGTCATGGAACATCAAACAACCAGAGTGGAATCCAATACCTTTGCTACCTCTACAGACAAGAAGCACTTATGACACTTTGAAGAATCTGCTCATCCTACCTGCATCCTGATCCCGGTGGAGGGGGAGTGTCCTCACCAGGACCCATCTACCTAGGTGGATGCACAAGCAACTAAGCAGTGGCTCCTCAGCGGTCTTGCAGTGGCCCAGACGTGGCACAAATGCAGCCCCAGCGCAGACTATAAGCAGTCCTGTAGCAACCCAACCCGACGGCCCCCACAAGCACAAGAGACAGACTTGACATTGCCCCACTGACAGATGCCAGGGAATAGCAGGGCCTAAGAACCTAAACTTTAACAGACTGAAGCGTGCTAGCACTGTTTTCAAGGAGTCAAGCAACACCACCAATGCAGGCTTCGGACTCGGACAGTGCTCCTGACGCACCCTGTTTTTGCATTGTTGACACTGACCACAAATCATCTGGAGCATCAGCAGAGTGGGCAAACTCTGCACAATGGAAATGACTTTAGCTGGCAGGCAGCAAGAAGATCGCTGACGTCTCTGAGCCAGCTTTCGTGTCCTGAACTACTCGGGTTAAAATATGAATGCGAGTGGCTACGTCCTGTTACATTAGCTGTGTTCTTCAGTACATACGTCTATTGCTGTCCTGCTGATTGACTCCAGAGACTGGTGAACTACATGGAATCCAGTTTATCTGTGTTATGTTTACACAGGTGTGAGTGTTGTTCTTTATTTGGGAGGAATGTAGTGTCATGATGGACACATCATGTAGTAGCTCCTCCGTTGGGGCAGTGCTAAACTCCACCCCACATCCATCCAACACAGGCATCACCATTCAGGGGACTCTGTTAAGAAAAGGGCCCAGGCACACGTGCTTGCGGCCAGTTATACCCACTTCTTGTGTCAGTGTGTCATTTTTGCAGCATGTGGGACTAGGGCCCACAACACTACAGTAATGATGGACAATCTTTGTGATGGTATGAATGTAGCATGCTAAAGATGAAATGTTATTGCATAGTGTTAGACTTTTCATCCTTGGCATGGTCTTCCTTAACTTTTTGCCTCTGTTTCCCAGGTTGTTGATGTGTGCTGGACTCTGTTTTTTGCTGTTTTTGTTACTCTGGGCACATTACCACATAAGTAGCTCTGTAACCATGCCTCAGACTTGCCACTGCAGTGTCTGTGTGTGCAGTTTTAACTGTGAATTCGACTTGGCAAGTGTACCCACTTGCCAGGCCTAAACCTTCTCTTTTCTTACATGTAAGGCACCCCTAAGGTAGGCTCTAGGTAGCCCCAAGGGCAGGGTGCAGTGTATGGTTAAGGTAGGACATTTAGTAATGTGTTTTATATGTCCTTACATTGCAATATTCATAAATGTGTTTTTCACTGTTGCAAGGCCTGTCCCTCTCATAGGTTAATATAGGGGATACCTTTAAATCTGATTAAAGAGTAGATTACCTTTGGGAGTGGATGGACATGTGGAGTTTGGAGTCTCTGAGCTCACAATTTAAGAATACATCTTTTAGGAAAGTTGATTTTAAGATTGTGTGTTTGAAAATGCCACTTTTAGAAAGTGAGCATTTTCTTGCTTATACCATTTCTGTCACTCTGCCTGTTTGTGGATTCCCTGTCTGGGTCAGTTTGACAATTGGGCTGGTTGCACCTCACACTAGACAGAGACACAAAGAGCTGGGTATAGTCTGCATTTCCTGATGAGCCATCTGTGCTAGGAGGGAGGGGAGAAGTGGTCACTCACACCTGAAAGGGCTGTTCCTTCCCTCACACAATGCAGTCTCCAACCCCCTGGTGAGTGTCTGGAGCCTGGCCTGGGCAAGGCAGGATTTCACATTCAAGAGAGACTTTGCTTTGAAGTAGGCCTACTTCAAAGGCGAAATTGGGTATAAGAAGGGCACCCAAAACCACAGACTTTAGATCACTTCTGGAAACCAAGAGGAACCTCTGCCTGGAGAAGAGCTGAGGAAGAAGAGCTGCCATGCCTGTGACTGTGCTTTGTGGAGCTATCCTGCAGTTGCTGCTTCTGCCTGTGCTAGAGGACAAAGACTGGAGTTTGTGTTGCCTTCCTTCTTGTGAAGGTCTCCAAGGGCTTGATTTAGAGCTTGCCTCCTTTTGTTTGAAGTCTCAGGGACAGCAAAGACTACTCTCTGCCAGCACCTGGAGCCTCTGGAGAGACTCCTACTCTGCCAAGTGGTGCCCATTCAGTTCCTGGGACCCTGAGAAGAGAAGCTGTCATCCCAAGAGTGAGAAATCCACGCACAGACCCCCGTGCGGGGAAAAGATCGACGCGATTCCGACCTACGGCTGAAAAATCAACGCGCCGCCGGCTTTGTAGCAGAAAATCGGGACTTGCCTGCAACGCGACCGGAAAGATCGACGCCCACAGCTGGAGAAATGACGTGCATCATCGCTGACGGAGGCTGATGAGGTCACAACCCACGCTGCATGGTTTTCGGACCATCGGGCAGCTGTATTTCTGACGCAAACACCACTGAGCGTGTAAAAATGACGCAAGACTTGCCCGGACCCGAGAGTGCTGACCGGATCGACGCATCGCTCTCCTGCGGAGAGAAGAAACAACGCACACCGACCTGACTAAAGGTGAAATGACGCACGGTCTCGCTCGTGAGTGACATTGATGCTTCGCAAGCCCTTTGACGCACACTCGTCCGTGCAGGGTTAATTTTGAAACACCAAAGTTACATTTTCACGCTAACAGTGTTAGCGTTGTGTTTAAAATTACATGAAAACTCTTTTTGAATTCTTAGTGATAACTTGACTTGTGTATTGTGGATTTTTGTTGTTTTGGTCTTGTTTAGTTTAGATAAATATTTTCTATTTTTCTAAACCTGTGTTGTGTCATTTTGTAGTGTTTTCATTAAGTTACTTGTGTGTGTTGGTACAAATACTTTACACCTAGCACTCTGAAGTTAAGCCTACTGCTCATGCCAAGCTACCAAAGGGGTGAGCGGGGGTTAGCTGAGGGTTATTCTCTTTTACCCTGACTAGAGTGAGGGTCCTTGCTTGGACAGGGGGTAACCTGACTGCCAACCAAAGACCCCATTTCTAACACATAGGGGTCATTTTGACCTCAGCGGTCTATTTTAAAGACCGCCGATGGACCGCCGTGCTGAAGACCGCCAGTGGTGGCGGTTTTCTGCTCGGCTTATTATGACTGTTGGCAGCTCTTTCCTTTTCCGGCCATACTGGCGGGCGGTGGGGAAGTGGAGGTTGCTCCACCTCCACGTCAACGGAACACCGCCCACGAATTACGTCCTGTGATTCTGCGTGGCGGTGTTCTGTTGATGGTGTGGTGTCAGCGGAGCAGCCCCCATGGATCCCATCCCCTCCCGGAGGATCGACGGACCAGGTAAGTCGATCGTCCGTTAGGAGAGGGGGCGGGGGGGTGTTGTGTGATGTGTGGGTGCATGGGGGTGTGCATGTGTGTATGTAGAGGGGGTGTGTGTGTGCGTGTATGCTTGCGGGGTGTTCTGTGTTTGGGAATGAGTGCGTGTATGTCTGTGGGTATGTCTGTATGGATGTGTGCGTATATGTTTGAATGTGGGTGTGCATGTCTGACTGTGTGTGTGGATGCTGCCATGTGTGTCGGTGTGTGTGCGTGTATGTGTGTTGGTGGTGCCTGCGTGCGTGTCATGTGTGATTGAGTGATGTGATGTTGGGGGTCGGGGTGGGGAGGGGGGTCCTGCCACCTTTGGGGGGTGGCAGGGGCGGTGGGCGTGTAGGGGAGGGAGTCGGGGGGGGTGGTGGTGACCCCTATCAGTGCCAGGGAAGGTATTCCCTGGCACTGATAGTGCTTACCGCCATGGATTTCATGGCGGTTCCAAACCGCATGAAATCCATGAAAGTCAGCCGGGTCCAAATACCGCCGGCGGTATATTGACGACTGCCGGGCTGGAGACCCAGGTCTCCAGCCCAGCGGTCGTCTCCGCCCTGGCGGGCAGAACGGAGAAGCGGCGGATGACCATGGAGGTAACCGCCATGGTCATAATTGCAAAAAAAGACCGCCAGCCTGTTGGCGGTCCTACCGCCGCTTCTCTGCCGTCCGCCAGGGTCGTAATGACCCCCATAGTCTTTTTTAGATTATATTGGTGATGTATTTTTTTAATTTGCAATACATATGGTGTTTTATTTTTTAATGTACACTTATTTGGTAGCTTAGAAATTCGAACACAAGCGCATTAGATCTCAAAGATGTTCAGAGAAGAATTATGTGGTTAAAAGTGCTAGTGGCGATCACTTTCAAGGTCTGAGGTGTTTGTTTTAGACAGCACAAATGTTTCCTCTAGTGCCGCAGAAATCCTGTAGATGTTATGTCTGAGTTTTATAAACAATTGATGTGGTTCAGCTCAGTACTAGTTACATTTTGTTTCTTGCACAGACAGATCGAAAGATGAGAAAGCAAGGCACATCATTTGGATAAAATATGAACTAATGCAAACGCCGATACCGGACGCTCATACTTATATCAAGCATGTGTTTATATGTGGTGTTCAGTTCAGTTCGTGCTGTGCACAGGTACCAGACGTAAATGCTATAGGTACATAAGGGAAAAACAGTTTAGGTTTGTAGTCATGTAGATAAAATATGTGTATGTATGTCATCTTGTTGCACTAGTCTAGGGGAAAGTCAAAAGTTTAGGCTGACCGAGATGGTCAGGTTGGATACAGGGACCAAGTTCGCCCCGCTATAGAGGAAGTGTCAAAAAGTGTTGTTACCAGTAGAGGAGGCCCCAAGGAGCAGGAAGAGTATCGCAGATGGTCATCGCTGTAGAGTAAATAGCAGACCGGGCATTGCAGGCTGTCATTGCTGTAGCATGAAAATATGGTCAGCATCGTGAATGGTTGTTGCTGGAGTTTCGTTTTGGTGGTCACAGCAGGCTGTTGTTGCTGTAGCGTGGAGTGCAGATTTTGCATTGCCAGTCACTGCTGACTGTCACTGTAGCAGGAAGAGCAGGTTTCACTGGAACTCTGCATTGGCCGTCATCGCAGGTAGCAGTGTCTCAGTGGAATGGGTCAGGATTTCATCTCTTCTTTGAGAAGCCCAAACTCTGTCCATTTTCTGGCATAATCAGAAACGTGGCATAACCTGAGTGTTGTTTGAATCCAAACCATGATATAATAGGAGGCCTGGCTTAATAGAGGACATTACCAGAGCTATATTACAATGAGACATTACTATAATTTATTACCTCACTGAATGCCACCAAAGTATACATCTGAAGCATCCCATCCCTTGGACAAACACATACTTTATAAAATCCCTATACGGTGTGATTGGCTAGGGTAAATATGAGTAGGGCAATGTATATAGCTTATGGTAGCATATGTAGGGTAGGCTAGGCTGTGCGGGGTAGGGTATGTAGGGTTGAATACAGTCAAAAGGGTATGGTAGAGTTCCATATGATATTTAGTGTAGGGTATGTAGTGTCAAGGTGTCAAGGTGGGTAGAATATGTAAAACAGAGTATTTACTGTAGGCTAAGTATGGGTATATGCCAATAGCTGGAGAGATTACTGAAAGGCCCTTTCCAACAATTGTATGTTGCATGGTGTATTTTGTGCTTTGCAGTGGTAACTGCCAAAGGTGTACCTCAAAGAAAAGTGCTATGAAAAGGAGCCAGAAGCGGACGCTTGTGTTGTAGGTGGTGAACATTAATGGCATACGTGGCACAATGCTGCAGAGTAGATGTTTTTGTCAAAGGCTCAGTATTTTCATTTCATCCTTAAGAAGGACTAATTGTATGCCTATCTTTCCATTGTGAAAACAAAAGCCGCAAATCCCCCAAAATGTAATCACAACAGCGAAGTACAACAATTAAATGTGCAAGGGTGATTAGTAAATAGAACTGTCTATATGACACCAGCGCAGCCACAGTGCTTGCACTTTATAAAGAAAGCAAATCAGCTGTGATAATGTAATTGCCTTAGCAAAGTAAAAAAAATAGCTACACACCACACTGCATCTGTAGCCTAACAAAAGGACTACCTATGCCCTAGCTCCCAAAGCCAATGAGAGCATAAATAGGACAAGCAATCATCTGCTAAATGTCATGGCCTTGGCAGCCCCCGAGCAATGGCAAACCATGAAAAATATAGGGAAGCCAATGGCTGAAGGGTGCTCGCACAATTGTTTCTCTCTCTAACCCACTTATTTTACTCATTTGAACACTTGGTAACATGAGGTCTTCTACATAGCTAAAGTTGTCAGTAGCTAGACCTATAAACAGGGTAAGACAACAGTAGTTCTTTTTCCCCAACATGTACTTTTGTAATCATTTTTGCTTTAATTAGTAGCAAAATTGTGTCTTAAATCCATTACTTTTTGAATTGTTGCTGTCTGCATCTCCCAGTAGCTCCAAGAGAGCAAATCGTGAGCTCGTCCAATGCCACTTAATGGCTACACATCTGGGAATTTGCTGGCAAGGGTACAGTGGGCCCGCAAATAACAATGTGAAGCATGCCTCCTGCTTCCATCTTCCTGGTAGTATCCTGAACATACTAGTCTGCTTCCAGGAATTCGGACAACATGCAGCAAAAAAATCATAATTACAGTAACAATCCAATTATAGGATACCTCTTCATTTTAACTAATCCTTACATCTTTGACCTGAGCTTTAGGATCACAAATAAGTTGTGCACTTTAATCGAGCCCATCCAGAACTGTGAAGAGGAATATAAATCAAAGCTTTAGCAGAAACATCGAAAAAAAATAAAAAAGAGTCATGCTGTGCTGCATTCTGCTGCATTTGTGAGTCCCATCTGTGTATTAATCAAATATCAGTCAACATTTTCTAAGGCAGAGCCATCTTACATTTGATCTTGGCATGCATTACATATACATGATGTCACTATTTAACAGGACAATCTGCACATTTTACATTGTGTAAACCTTTGTTGAATTCTTGTGCTTGATTGCATTTCCAAATATTAAAAAAACGATATTACAAAACTATAGAAGCATAATCAAGGTGTCAGGCTGAATACCACAGTCAGAAATAAACAATGACTTTGTGAATAGGGAAATATTCTAATTTAAGGAGGACAACTACGTTTTCCACTTTTTCTGCTATGCACGACCAATCTTATTTTGTGAGCAAAGGCAATGGAAGCAGATTTCTTCAAAAGCCAGGTGTTAGAAATGGGGATTCTGGTTGGCTAGGGTATGCACCTAAGCCAGGCAGAACTAACCCACTCTAGTCAGGGCAAGGGAGTTATACGTCCAAGATAACCCCTGCTCACCCCGTTGGTAGAGTGGCATGAGCAGTAAGGCCTAACCCGGAGGCAATGTGTAAAGCGTTTGCACATCACACACAATACATGTGACGCAATATATACACCACAAAGGAACACAATACTAAGTTATGTAAAAATAAACTGTATTGCCCATAATTAGACCAAACACTACATGTCAGAAGTACCCTGCTACCTTAGCAGTTGTCAGGACATTACCCAATACAGGGAGTGCAGAATTATTAGGCAAATGAGTATTTTGACCACATCATCCTCTTTATGCATGTTGTCTTACTCCAAGCTGTATAGGCTCGAAAGCCTACTACCAATTAAGCATATTAGGTGATGTGCATCTCTGTAATGAGAAGGGGTGTGGTCTAATGACATCAACACCCTATATCAGGTGTGCATAATTATTAGGCAACTTCCTTTCCTTTGGCAAAATGGGTCAAAAGAAGGACTTGACAGGCTCAGAAAAGTCAAAAATAGTGAGATATCTTGCAGAGGGATGCAGCACTCTTAAAATTGCAAAGCTTCTGAAGCGTGATCATCGAACAATCAAGCGTTTCATTCAAAATAGTCAACAGGGTCGCAAGAAGCGTGTGGAAAAACCAAGGCGCAAAATAACTGCCCATGAACTGAGAAAAGTCAAGCGTGCAGCTGCCACGATGCCACTTGCCACCAGTTTGGCCATATTTCAGAGCTGCAACATCACTGGAGTGCCCAAAAACACAAGGTGTGCAATACTCAGAGACATGGCCAAGGTAAGAAAGGCTGAAAGACGACCACCACTGAACAAGACACACAAGCTGAAACGTCAAGACTGGGCCAAGAAATATCTCAAGACTGATTTTTCTAAGGTTTTATGGACTGATGAAATGAGAGTGAGTCTTGATGGGCCAGATGGATGGGCCCGTGGCTGGATTGGTAAAGGGCAGAGAGCTGCAGTCCGACTCAGACGCCAGCAAGGTGGAGGTGGAGTACTGGTTTGGGCTGGTATCATCAAAGATGAGCTTGTGGGGCCTTTTCGGGTTGAGGATGGAGTCAAGCTCAACTCCCAGTCCTACTGCCAGTTCCTGGAAGACACCTTCTTCAAGCAGTGGTACAGGAAGAAGTCTGCATCCTTCAAGAAAAACATGATTTTCATGCAGGACAATGCTCCATCACACACGTCCAAGTACTCCACAGCGTGGCTGGCAAGAAAGGGTATAAAAGAAGGAAATCTAATGACATGGCCTCCTTGTTCACCTGATCTGAACCCCATTGAGAACCTGTGGTCCATCATCAAATGTGAGATTTACAAGGAGGGAAAACAGTACACCTCTCTGAACAGTGTCTGGGAGGCTGTGGTTGCTGCTGCACGCAATGTTGATGGTGAATAGATCAAAAAACTGACAGCATCCATGGATGGCAGGCTTTTGAGTGTCCTTGCAAAGAAAGGTGGCTATATTGGTCACTGATTTGTTTTTGTTTTGTTTTTGAATGTCAGAAATGTATATTTGTGAATGTTGAGATGTTATATTGGTTTCACTGGTAATAATAAATAATTGAAATGGGTATATATATTTTTTTGTTAAGTTGCCTAATAATTATGCACAGTAATAGTCACCTGCACACACAGATATCCCCCTAACAGAGCTAAAACTAAAAACAAACTAAAAACTACTTCCAAAAATATTCAGCTTTGATATTAATGAGTTTTTTGGGTTCATTGAGAACATGGTTGTTGTTCAATAATAAAATTAATCCTCAAAAATACAACTTGCCTAATAATTCTGCACTCCCTGTAGTTACTCTGCAGAAACCAGCAGTAGTCACATACAAAACATAGGTTACTTATTATTCTGCAACAGAAGCAGTAGTCAGGAATCTCATTATTAAACCAATACACTTATCATGGTATTACCATAAATGCCCATAAGAGGAACATTAGAGAACATATGGCACGTCATACAATAAACAGGTTAAAATCTGAGGCCCATAACAGGAACATTAAAAAAGCATAGGTAGTCTCTAGAAAGTACCTGTTTTAATATGAAAGGCACCTTCTGTGCCACGAAGATCAATCTGGGGGGCCCCTGGCACTCCTATGCACAAAATGGGGGCAGTGTGTTGATCCTGGGGGGATACACCCCCCCCCCTCGAATTTGTTGTATCAGGGCCCCTCCTCAGGCCCGTGCCTAAACTGGCATGCCCACAGGTCGCGACTGACCTTCCTTGGGGGGGGGGGGAGGGAGGGCGGAGTGAGGCTTAACGATGCTGGGGCGTTGGTGCCCCTGGAGCAGTGGCCAGGGGAAGGGGACTCCTTCTCCACCCTGTGCCTGCGATCCTGGAGGCAACCGCCCTCGTGGCAGCTGCCGGAGAAATGAGGGTAGAGGCCAACACCTCTCTCTGCCAGCCGTGCTTCTCCTGGAGACGGTTGAGACAACCTCCGGCGGGCCACGACGGTGACAATCCCTCAAGCAGGAGCTGGCTTGTGCCCCGGGGTCCCTCTATGGCCACCAGATCCCTGGGGGCACTAACAGGAGCATGCTGGCTCCAATCTTTGTTGTTGCGGTGCCCTGGGGGCATGTTCGAGAGCGTACCACCAACGCGCTCTTTGTTCTCAAAGCACCCAGGTCGCGGTTGTGAAGCCCTCCATGACAATGAGCTTGCCAAAGCAATGGGGGGCAATTAGGAGCCCGGGTCGTAGCGGTGAGTTCGGGCACTCATACAACAATGTGCTTATGAGCACCAGGGACCCATTAAAGCACTCACAAGGTGCTAGGGGCCCCACAATTAAAGCGTTGCACTCAGCGTACTGCAAAAAGAAGATGAAGCACTCCTTGTGCTTTTAATAGTTGCAGAGATCGGGGGCCACAGCACCCTGCCCCTGGAGACAGAAAAGTGTGGGGGGGGGGAGCACAGGGCTACCAGGCCCAAGCAACAGACCAGCACAAAAGATGCAGATGGTGGCAGATCCTCCTAGTGAACCGTAAGGTCACAGGTCAGCACAGCAGAAGCTGTCCAAGGTGGTTCCTGGTGAGTCCATCCAGCAGCATTCTTTGTCCAGTTCCAAGTATAGTTCTCGTATCCCAGAAATGTCTGAATTGTGGGGAAAAATCCCCTGTACTTATACTCAATTTTACAGTGTGGTGACAAAGAAGGGTAGAGGAGGTTCCAACCCATTACAACTGGTTCTGGGAGTGCCCCCTCTCTTCTCCAGCACAGGCTCCAAACATCAGTTGGGGGTAAATAGCCCTTTTGTGTGACACCAGGGCACAGCCTTTACAGATGCAGGTGTGCCCTGCCTCCCCCTCCTCTCAGCCCAGGAAGACTAATCAAAATGCAGATGCACCTCAGTGACACCTCCACCCTCCCTGTGTACAGGCTGTCTGAAAAGTATGCACAAAGCCCAACTGTCACTCTGCCCAGGCATGGTTTGGAGTCAAGCTGCAAAACACCAGAGTCATAAGCACAGAGAAATGTTCACTTTCTAGAAGTGGCATTTCTGTAATAGTAATAAAAAAATCCACTTACACCAGTAAGGAGCATTTCTCACTACCATTACAACCATACCAAACATGCCTACGCTACCCCTCATAAATCAGACAAAACCCCCTAGACGTAAGACAGGGCATTTCCAATGCAATCCTATGAGAAGGCAGCACTCACAGCAGTGAGAAACCAAATAGGCTGTTTGTCACTACTAGGACAGGCCACACTACTAGGCATGTGTCCTGGCTTCTACATACATAGCACCCTGCCCATAGGGCTAGATAGGGCCTACCTTAAGGGTGACTTACATGTAGTAAAAAGGGGAGTTCTAGGCCTGGCAAGTAAATTTAGATGCCAGGTCCCTGTGTGCACGTAGGACCTGCACCAGCAGGCCTGATACAGGTTTGAAAGGCTTCTCCAGTGAGTGGCGCAAGCAGCGCTGCAGGCCCACTAGTAGCATTTAATTTACAGGCTCTGGGTATAGAGATAACACTGTACAAGGGGCTTGCATGTAAATTAAATATGACAATTAGGTATAAGCCAATCATACCAAGTTTACAAGGGAGAGCACATGCACTTTAGCACTGATTAGCAGCAGTAAAGTGCCCAGAGTCATGACATCAGCCAAAAAGGGTCAGGAAAATTAGGAGGAAAAGTCAAAACGTTTGGGGGATGACCCTCTAAAAAGGGCCAGGTCCAACACCAGGGATTTGCGTAATTATTTTCATACACCTTTGTCTTAAGGCTGAAGCTGTTCACAAGAATGACCACCCTTGCTCCGAGATAAAAGGGCTATAAAATGGCCCTCAAAGAGCTCTCCACTGTGTCTTTCCTCAATGCTTCTAACTTTTAACTTCTAAATTTAAAACTCAAAGTATTCTATACATTAAGTGCAGAATATTCCAAATTAAGATAACGAAAACTCGAAACTTAGAAGAAATAGAGAAGAAAAAAAGTCAGGAAAATAAAAAATAAGCAGTAACTAGAACAGTGGAAGAGGAAAAGGGAGTACAGGGAACCATCAACTACAACTGTATGCAAATAAATGGAGGAAAGAAAAAATAGCAAAAGCAACTAAAAGGGTTAAAGGTGTAAAAACAAGGATGGAGAGAATAAAAATGAAAAAAAACTAAAAATATGAAAACATGTTAGAAATTGGGTTCTGAGGTGAAATATTCAAAGGGGAAAAATACATGAAATAATAATAAAACAAAACAAAAAAGAAAGAGATGCAAAAAGAAGTGAAAATATTCAAAGTAATGAGGTGCATTGCCACAGTTATCAGTGATGTCTGCCTCTAATGTAGGTGGGAGTCAGTGAGCCTCTCTTTTTCTCTCATAATACTCCTCATTAGAAATCTGACTGCATGGAAAACAACTAGAGTTAAGCTGGCCCATTAAACAATATTTCTAATTACATCTTCCTTTTCCCTAATTTTCCTAGGTCTAATAAGGAGGTGAGGTGGGAACTTAGTTAATAATTATACCATACACTGTTTCAAACCCCGACAGACTCACATTCTCATTCTCTGAAACAAACCATAAGAACCAAACTCCTTCAGAAAGAAAGTGAATGTGTTGTACATGTACACAGGCTTTTGGCTACCCCAGAAAATGTTAGCTTCCAACACTTCCAAATCATTCTACAAATCCAATCTGCTCATACTTCTGACTCCCCTTTCCATTTTTTCTTCCTTTTTACCAATTTCCAATAGTACCAATTCAAAAGCGGTAGTCATCCATTAGCAAATGAGCAGGGATCCCTGTAGGACCCCTTCACCTTTGAGAATGTATGAATAAATATTTTTTAAGAACAGGCAGTCTTCCCACGGACCGCTGCCTACACTTAAAATAAAGCTTTTAATTTTCCTTTCATAACTGCATCCCATTTTCCTTTAAGGATTTAAAACAAGATTGCTTTATTGGACAGCAATCATAGACATGATGGTCTGCTGACCTGAGCAGCCCACCATTCCTGTACTGGATGTCATTCCTAATGGGTCGCATATTGCAACTTACCTCAATAATATTCATGAGGTAGTTTGATTTGAACCCACTAGGAATCGGTAATTAAAGAAAAGTTACAAACATTAGGAATAGAAATTTCCTAATTGTTATTCTGAGATAATAACCATTAGGAAATTTCTGTTTATATTGTTAGTATATCTGACCCTATGCCTGTTATATCACTGTCTTGTTACAAACCATCTTCCATTAAATACTGGCTGTGAGCAAGTTGTGGTCGTACAGAGCCTTTGCTATCCCTATAAAAGTCCACCCTACATGGTGTTTGGCTTTAGATCTATTATGGCGTATTATTTCAAGATCTAAAACAGGATCAGCACTTGATACCATCAGGCCTGTGAACAGGTGGGCGCATTTTGAAAACTGTGTTTATCAGGACCCAGATGATCTTTTGTCCTCAGAGTAAATGAAGTCTGTAAGCTATAAGTCTCTAATGTGAGGGAAAATGTTGAACAGGAACTTGAAGTAGACAGAGATCTGGTATGTAGATGCCCCTAAGTACGAGTTGTCGGCCGCTTGAGCTATCAAACAAAGGTACGCAGGATTGGGTAATGGCAGGGGGATTTCAACATCAGACAGAAGGAGCAATAGTAACTGAGGGTCCTCCGAGGAAGATTATTTATTTTGAAAGGATGTTGTCCCCTACTTTATTATAGTGGCAACAGATTTCACTTAAGTTCAAGTTAATGATGTAATGTAATACCTTTGTCATTATTATAAGTAGGTGTGAGGTATTTACTACATAATTCCCCTTTTTATATATTTTTTTATATTTTTAGGTATCTAAAGGAGAAACATTGCAACATACCTGAAAAACACCTGTGCTGTGAGACAGACACCATTTTATAGGTATGGGGTACATTTATAGCTTTGAGAGGGCATAGTGTATTCTGCCTTACTATTCCTAATGCAAGTTATGTTACCCCTACAGAGACAAGGTAATACCTATGGTTTTACCAACACAGTCACATCTCCTCCCACCTCAGAGATCTATGCTGGCTTCCAATCAACAAGCGCATCACATACAAACTCCTGATGAACACCTACAAGGCACTGCATAACATAGGACTGGCATACCTCAACCACCGCCTCACCTTCTATGTACCCAACAGACATCTCCCCTTGCAGCCTTCCCCAAGATACAGAAATGTACAGCAGGAGGAACATGCTACCTCTCAAGCTCAGGCAGACCACACCACTGAAGCAGTTCAGGAAGGACCTCAAGACCTGGCTCTTCGACTGAGCATCACGCCCACATACAGCTCCTTGAGACCCGGTGAAGTGAGAGATCAAGTATTCTGACCCAATTATGCCAGTTAGAAGGCATTTGTTGCAGAATACATGTTAACGCCGTTTTAGGGGGGCACTCTAGGCCAGTTGAGGTGAGATCAATTAAAGGATTGTAACAAATCACACGCATGCCTTTAAAATGATCATTAGAAGGGTGGTGGGTCTTTCTTTTAGACCCCAGCAGAGAGTTATAAAATCACACCAGAATGAAGTGAAGTGCATGGAATCCAAGACATTCCTAACAAGGAGTGAGGGACCTGTAAATGTGTGGAATTTAATAATGATAACATCACTATTTGGTGAGTAATTATAACTTACATGGAAGTAGGTTTACTAGTGAGCGAGTTCGCATCAATTTTGATAGTATATCTGTCAGATAAAATAGAGAGCAGTATATATGTGATCATGTGAAAATGATTTGAATAATTAGAGATGTGAATTAATACCACGTGAAGTTGTTTGGATGTATATGGTTTTAATCTGTGATTGGCCTTTTGTGGCTTTAATGTTTTTATTTTTAATTTAAATGCATGTCTCAACCTCTTTTTGAATTGCTTCAGATTGATGTCTGTGTATTTCTTCTAGGGAATTATATTGTATGCGGTTTTTAGTGTATATTTTTTATTCGGTTTCTTATCAGCATAAGAAAATATATTGGAAACGTGACAAATATAACCCTCAATAAGGAGGTTGTTATTATTAGTTTCCACCAAAACGCATCGACAAACATTTAAAAAAAAAAACACGACCTAGAGTGGACTGGGGATACCTACGTGTTATGAACTTAATTCATGGGTAGCTGGTGACACTAAAAGCAAATGTGTTTATTTTGTAAAGACTAATTGTCTTGTCTCCCCTGATTGCCCTCTTGTTATGAACATGTGTTGCATTAGTAAAGGTGTTATTATATACCTGAGATTTTTAAATGTGAAAGTATTTTCTAACTTGTTTATGTTAAAAGGATTAAAGTCATATATATTTTTCTGAACTTTCTGTGGTTTTTGGTTGTGTTGTATTTTATCTATTACTGAGATTGTATGTATAAAGAAGTGTGAATGGTGATGCAACTATTTTACATAGGAGAGTTATGTTTTGGCTCAGGGCAAAAGAAGACAGCTATAGGACAGGAAGTAGCGCAGCGGTCAGAGTGACTGACTCGGGAGCTGGAGATCCGGGTTTGAGTCTCAGCGTCAGTGCCACGTCCTGTGATTCTGGGCAAATCACTTAATCTCCCCGTGCCTATTCACTGCACCTTTAGACTCTCACAGGTGATAAGCCACGCTATATAAAATCTACATTTCATTTCATTTCAAGAAATTGGTGTGCTTGTATGCAAGACTGCTAATATAGGTGCGAGGTGGATGAACAAGTGTATGGTATAAGGCTAAATCCCAAACTTAATGGAAAAGCCTGATTCAACCATGTAAATAAATTACACCTTTGACAGGGAAGGTTTAATTATTTGGACTTTGAAGAAAATATCTGCAGAGAACTGTGCAAAACGGCAGACATTGCATTGCCAAGCAGAGAGAGAAACAAGGATACCTCGTGCTGGAGCAAGGAAGGCATTCTCAATAAAATACATTAATCATATCTGTTAGATTTGGCAACCTTGGTGTGATCTCCCCTAACGTTTTGCCTCTGTTTCCCAGGTTGTTGATGTGTGCTGTACTCTGTTTTTGCTGTTTTTCTTACTCTGCGCACTTTACCACTGCTATCCAGTGCTAAAGTGCAAGAGTTCCTATGTAAAATATATGTGTAATTGACTTTCCACGATTGCCATATTTGATTTACTAGTCAGTCCCTAGTACAGTGCACTAGAGTTGCCCAGGGCCTGTAATTTCAAATGCTACTACTGGGCCTGCAGCACTGGTTGTGCCACCCACATAAGTAGCCCTGTAAACATGGCTCAGACCTGCCACTACAGTGTCTGTGTGTGCAGTTTTAAACTGCCAATTCAACTTGGCAAGTGTACCCAGCCCAGGCCTAAACCTTCCCTTTTTATACACGTAAGGCACCCCTAAGGTAAACCCTAGGTATCCCCATGGGCAGGGTACAGTGTATGTAAAAGGTGGGACATGTACTTATGTATTTTACATGTCCTAACAGTGAAATACTGCCAAATACACTGTTGCAAGGCCTATCTTTGTCATAGGTTACCATGGGGGCTGCCTTTAAATATTATTAAAGTGCAGATTCCCTTAGGGAGCAGATCAAAATATGGAGTTTAGGGTCCCTGAGCTCATAGTTTAAAAATATATCTTTTAGTGAAGTTTTTTTATTTTTTAGATTGTGTGTTTGAAAATGCCACTTTTAGAAAGTAGGCATTTTCTTGCTTAAACCATTCTGTGACTCTTCCGGTTGTGGATTCCCTATCTGGGTCAGTTTGACAGTTGGGCTGTTTGCATCTCTCTCTAGACAATGAAACAAAGGGAGCTGGGGTGTAGCCTGCATATCCTGATGAGCCATCGGTGCTAGGAGGGTTGGGAGCAGTGGTCACTTACACCTGAAAGGGCTGTGCCTTCCCTCACACAATGCAGTCTCCAGCCCCCTTGTATGTGTCTGGGGCCTGGCCTGGGCAAGGCAGGATCTTACAAACAAGAGAGACTTTCCTTTGAAGTAGGCCTACTTCAAAAGCAGAAAGGGGTATAAGAAGAGCCCCCAAAACCCCTGAAAATTAGATCACTTCTGGAATTAAGAGGAACCTCTGCCAAGGAGAAGAGCTGAGGAGAAGTGCTGCCCTGCCTGTGACTGTGCCATGTGGAGCTATCCTCCAGTTGCTGCTTCTGCCTGTGAAAGGGAACAACGACTTGACTTTGTTGTGCATTCCTGCTTGTGAAGAATCTCTAAGGGCTTGAACTGAGCTTGCCTCCTGTTGTTGAAGTCTCAGGGCCATCAAAGACTTCCCCTGCCAGCACCTGGACTATCAGCTGAGACTTCTGCCTGCCAAGTGGTGCCCTATCCAGTTCCTGGGCCCCTGAAAGGTGAAGCTGACAAAGACTGAAAATCCATGCATAGAGCACTGTGCAGGGACATTTTTGATGCACCTTCCGTGGCGGGCTGATAAACAACGCGCCGCCGGCTTTGTGGCTGAAATCAACACACCACCTGCATCGCTGCTGGAAGATCGACGCTATGCGGCTAGAGAAACAACGCGCAACACCCACTAACAGAGGCTGATAACGACGCAAACCCCACGCAGTGCGGTTTTAGGATACCGTGCGACTGGATTTTCAACACATCGCTAGGCGGTAAAGCAGCGCAAAGCCTGCCCGGACCCGAGGTGCCTCTCCGGATTGACGCATCGCTCTCTTGCGGGAGAGAAGAAACAACCCAATCCGATGCGACCGGAGGAGGAACGACACGCGGTCTCGCTTGCGAGTGAGAAATCAACATATCGCTGGGCTTTTTTGACGCACACTTGCCGGTGTGGAGTTATTTCGATGCTACCCAGGTACTTTTGAGCGCTAACGGCGTTCTCACTGCTTTCTAAGGATTAAGACTCTTATTCTTTGAAAATTCATAACTTGACTTGTACTTGTTGGATTTTTGTCGTTTTGGTTTTGTTTAGATAAATATTTTCTATTTTTCTAAACCTGTGTTGTGTTATTTTGTAGTGTTTTCAATGAGCTACTGTGTGTGTTGGTACAAATACTCTACATATTGCTTCTGAGTTAGGCCTGCCTGCTCATGCCAAGCTACCAAAGGGGTGAGCAGGGGTTAACCAAGGGTGATTCTCCTTTACTCTGACTAGAATGAGGGTCCTTGCTTGGACAGGGGATAACCTGACTGCCAACCAAAGACCCCATTTCTAACAATATCTCATTCCATCATTATTCAGATTTCCTCTTTTGACCGCGCAATCACTCCTCACAGACAGATGAATATTCCCAGGTTCTCCAGTCTCATCTCCTTTTTACACTTTTTACACTTGTTCAAACTGTGAATAAATTAATGTAAATAGGATTTATAGAACACGAACAGTGACTTTGAAAATGTCTAGTGGTTCCAAAAATCAAACTGCTAGCCTGAGACCGTATTGAAGAATTTAACAGGGGGCAGTGACTGCTGAGCATACAAGCTGGATTGTACCATTCAATAAATGTCCTTTGCTACTTCATCAATGGTGCAAATGTGTACAGAAGTTAAAGTCTGCTCCTTGATCACAGCAGGTGCCATAAGTAGTATAAAGCAGTCAAGACATTAATACTACCAAGGACATTTTTAAGTCCTCATTCTCAGGTTGGAAGGTGTCACCAATTGGGTCACCAACAGGACTTACTGAATGAATTGAGAGTTTAGGTTTAGCAGTAACACTACCTTCTGATATTGTTCCTCAGGGAAAACAAAGGCAAAAAATAAGCAGGGTAACGGATCTAGAAATGAAGAATCAACACAAAATTCCTGAGTGAAAAAACAAGTACGGGCTAACATTTCCCCTACCCAAAGTTAGTGTAACCCATGGTATTGCTAAATTTGGGTGTCATACTGTAGTTGTTGTTTTATCGCATCACTCAGAATGAGGGCAAAAGTGTCTTAACCACTAAAGGGAATAATTAGGAGGCAGTTTGTGTCACTTTTGCACCATGCAATGTTGTACATGCATGACGCAAACACTAAATGCAATTTATGAAACCACACAAGGCCACTTTGCGTGGCTTTGAGTGGCTTCATAAATTTAATGAAACGCAACACAGTTCAAATTGCTGCATTACTCTGCCCTGGGAGGTGTTCCATGGAAGTTGCCTGGGAGTTCCCACACAACTCCCATGGAAGTGGTAGACCTGGGAATGCGCCAAAATGCAATTCCTTCCACGGGAGGCGTAAAGAGGAGAAATATCTTTATTCATCTTCGTTACTTCCTCTTTCTATGTGTGCTGCATAGATAGAGGAATATGCCTCAGAGTATTGTTTTTGTGCAGGAAGGTGCCCCTTCCGGCACAAAAAAATCCTGCATGAAACAGAGGCACCCTTGCACCATGGAGCAGCAATAAATGTGCCATTGCAGGGGAAAAGGCAGGAATTAGCTATTCTGACTGTTAGACTTTTCATCCTTGGCGTGGTCTCCCTTAACTTTTTGCCTCTGTTCCCCAGGTTGTTGATGTGTGCTGGACTCTGATTTTGCTGTTTTTGTTACTCTGGGCACTTTACCACTGCTAACCAGTGCTAAAGTGCAAGTGCTCCTGTTTAAATTGTATGTAAGTGGTTCATCCATGATTGGCATATTTGAATTACTAGTAAGTCCCTAGTAATGTGCACTAGAGGTGCCAGGGCCTGTAAATCAAATGCTACTAGTGGGCCTGCAGCACTGGTTGTGCCACCCACATAAGTAGCTCTGTAATCATGTCTCAGACCTGCCCCTGCAGTGTCTGTATGTGTATTTTTACACTGTAAATTCGACTTGGCAAGTGTACCCACTGGCCAGGCCTAAACCTTCCCTTTCCTTACATGTAAGGCACCCCTAAGGTAGGCCCTAGGTAGCCCCAAGGGCAGGGTGCAGTGTATGGATAACGTAGGACATATAGTAATGTGGTTTATATGTCCTGACAGTGAAATACTGCCAATTTCGTTTTCACTGTTGCAAGGTCTGTCTCTCTCTCATAGGATAATATGGGGGCTACCTTTAAATATGATTAAAGTGTAGATTCCCCTAGAGAGTAGATGGACATGTGGAGTTTGGGATCCCTGAACTCACAATTTAAAAATACATCTTTTAGTAAAGTTGATTTTAAGATTGTGCGTTTGGAAATGCCACTTTTAGAAAGTGAGCATTTTCTTGCTTAAACCATTCTGTGACTCTGCCTGGTTTGTGGATTCCCTGTCTGGGTCAGTTTGACAGTTGGGTTGTTTTTCACCTCACACCAGACAGTGACACAAAGGGAGCTGGGGTGTGATCTGCATTTCCTGATTAGCCATCTCTGCTAGGAGGGAGGGGTGGAGTGGTCACTCTCATCTGAAAGGACTGTGCCTGCCTCTGACAATGCTGTCTCCAGCCCCCTGGTGTGTGTCTGAGGCCTTGCCTGGGCAAGGCAGGATTTCACAAGAAGGTGTGAGTCCCCTTTGAAGGAAGGTGACTTCAAAGACTAAAATGGGTATAAGAAGGGCACCCAAACTTACAAACTTTAGAAACACTTCTGGAATCAAGAGGAACCTCTGCCTGGAGAAGAGCTGATCGCTGAGGAACAAGTGCTGCCCTGCCTGTGACTGTGCTTTGTGGAGCTTTCCTGCAGTGCTGCTTCTGCCAGAGTAAGAGGGCAAAGACTGGACTTTGTGTGCCTTCCATCTTGAAGAAGAAATCTCCAAGGGCTTGATGTAGAGCTTGCCTCCTGTTGTTGAAGTCTCAGGGATAGCAAAGACTTCTTCCTGCCAGCACCTGGAGTCTCTGGAGAGACCCCTACTCTGCTCTGTGGTGCCCTTCCAGTTCCTGGGACCCTGAAAGGAGAGGCTGGCAGCCTAAGGACAAAAATACACGCACCGCGCACCGTGCGGAGAAAAGATCGACGCGAATCCGATCGCGGCTGAGAAAACGACGCGACGCCGGTTCCGCAGCTGAGAAACGACGCCGCAGGAAACGCGACCGAAAAACCGACGCCCGGAGCAAGAGAAACGACGCGCAGCATCGCTGACGGAGGCTGAGAGATCGCACCCTGCGCCGCGGGACTTTCGGATCGTCGTGTGGCTGGCTTTTTCAACGCGCACCGCCGTGCCGAGTTGTTTTCGACGCACACAGCCGTGCAGGGTTACTTTCGACGCACACCGCCCGTGCGGGGTTATTTTTGCCGCAAACCAGGTACATTTTTACGCTAGCAGCGCTAGTGTGGTGTTACAACTACCTAAAGACTCTTTTTATTTTAAACCTTTAAAAAAATCATAACTTGACTTGTGTATGTTGGATTTTTGTCGTTTTGGTCTTGTTTTGTCTAGATAAATATTTCCTATTTTTCTAAACTGGTGTTGTGTCATTTTGTAGTGTTTTCATTAAGTTACTGTGTGTGTTGGTACAAATACTTTACGCCCAGCACTCTGAGGTTAAGCCTACTGCTCTGCCAAGCTACCAAGGGGGTAAGCAGGGGTTAGCTGAGGGTGATTCTCTTTTATCCTAACTAGAGTGAGGGTCCTTGCTTGAACAGGGGGTAACCTGACTGTCAACCAAAGACCCCATTTCTAACATTGGTGATCAGCGGTCGGGATTTGGACTTGTATTTGTACTTGACATACAGTAATTAAGTGTACACTACTGTTTTGATCTCAGACCACTACGTGACCACATACTACTAGTCTTGTGATTTTTGTTTTTTCTACTTGGACTGTTTTTCTCTGCATTCAGTTTATTTTTTTTCCGCTGATCCCGTGATTGACTTTTCTGGAACTTCATTTGAGAACTTGCTTTTCTGTTTTTGGAACTGTGCATATTTTTTTAACCTCTCATCATGTCTCAGTCTGGAGATGCCCTAGCTGAAGCTGCTTTTGACTTGGAGAAATTGGAGAGCTACAAAGTGGCTCAGTTGAAGCAGTTTTGTAGTAATGTTGGCTGTCCCATTAAGAGCTCATCCAAGAAGGATGAGCTGCAAAAGGCGCTGAGGGCCTGGGTGACAGCCAAAGCAGCTGAGGGGCACACAGATGAGGAGCCAGAGGGGGAAGAGGAGTTGCAAGTCACTCACACTGATGTAGTGGGTGGGCCTGCTATGTCTCAGGGGAGAATCTCCAGGGCAGGTAGCAGTGTGTCCTCCAAGAGTCTGACACCTGGAGAGTTACAGGACAGACAGGCAGAGAGGGAGTACCAGTTGGAGTTGAAAAGGCTCAGTCTAGAGGTGGAACAGAGAAAACTGACCCTTGAGGGGGAACAGAGAAAGCTGACCCTTGAGGTGGAACAGAGAAAGCTGGCCCTTGAGGAAAGGAAGATAAACATGGCTCATGAGCTCAGCTTAAAAGAGATTGATCAGAGGAGTCAGTCCAGTAGGGATGGTGGCAGCAATTCTACAGTGCAGCCTGAGAGAAGGGTACACATCCCAAAAGACCTTGTGAGGGATTATAAGAGGGAGGATGATATCTACTTGTGGTTCAAGGGTTATGAGTCAGCTCTCCACATGAACCTGGTCCCTGAAGCTCATTGGGGGGCAGCCCTGTGGAAGCATTTTGAGGCAGAGGGGAGGGACACACTGACGGCCTTAGGGGATGCTCAGAGTCTCACCTACCCTGCCATGAAGGAGGCCTTACTTACCAGGTATGGTCTCACCCCTGAGCAGTACAAGGAGAAGTTTAGATCCTACAAGAGAAAGGAATCCCAAACATGGTTGGAATGTGTTGATTCTTGTTGCAGATCACTGGATGGTTGGGTGAAGGGCAGTAAGGTAAACACGTATGAGGGGCTTTACAATTTAATTGCTTGGGAGCACTTGTACAGTTTATGTTTTCCAGAGCTGCGCCAGCACCTCATTGACAGCAAGCTGACTGACCCCAGGAAGCTTGCACAGGAAGCGGACCGCTGGGAGAGCACCAGGGTCCAAAAGAGGTATGGGGGAGACCACGCCAAGGGTGGGCAGGGTCCCTCTCAGAAGAAAGGGGGGGGTAAGGGCAAACAGGATGAGTTCTCTAAAGGGCCCCAAACTGATTCCCAGGGTAAGGATTCCCAACCCCCCAGTGAAAAGAAGCCATGGTTCTCCAAAGGGAAGCCAATGGCAGGTGGTCCCCTACGTAAGTGCTATTCATGTGACCAGGTGGGTCATGTGAGGGGGGACCCCAAATGCCCCAAAAGTACACCGGCACCCACTGGTGCACCGTCCCAGGGTTTGGCCAGTGTAGCGCTTGGGGAGGAGTTGGTTTCAGGTGGGTGGGAACCAGCAGAAATGACCCTTGTCTCACTAGGGGACAGTGAGATGGTCCAGAGAAACCTAGTGCCTGATAACACTAAGAAGTACAGGCAATGGGTGACCATCAATGGACAGAGGGTGGAGGCTCTAAGAGACACTGGAGCCAGTGTGACTACAGTGAGGAGTCACCTGGTGTCTGAAGAGCAGATTGATCCCCGGGTACTTCACCAAGTAGTTGCAGTAGACAATTCTGAGCGCCTCTGCAGAGTGGCGCAGGTTCCCTTTGAATGGGGGGGGGTCTCAGGTTCCTGGAAAGTAGCTGTGAGTCCAACCATGCCTGTTGATTGTTTGCTAGGCAACGACCTGGAAGATTCCCCTTGGAAGGAGGTGGAACACAGGTCTCACTTGGAGATGTTGGGTCTGCCTGGGTGGGTATGCGTATCCACCCGGTCTATGGCAGCCAATCAGGGTAGTCAAGAGCCCCTGGAGCCTGAAACAGTGGCCCAGGGGACCGCCAAGAAGAGGAAAGGCAGGAGGCGCGGGAAACCCGCCCCAGAAGTTCCCACGGTCCGGGAGGAGGCAGAGCCTGAGGGTGATGCCCCGGAACCTACAGGGGAACAGGTGGCTGAACTGGGGGAGGTCCCCGAGCTGTCGCAGTGGCAGCAGGAAGGGGGACCCACCAGGGAAGTATTCTGCACAGCGCAGAAGGAGTGCCCTACTCTTGAGGGACTGCGGCAGCAGGCTGCAGCCCAGGCGGCTGGCGGGGCGCCAGGTACTCACCTGATTTATTGGGAGGATGGCCTCCTGTATAGTGAGCCTAAGGTTCCTGAGCCGGGGTCAGCGCGTATGCTGGTGGTACCCCAGGGCTTCAGGACCTTCCTACTGGGTTTGGCTCATGATGTGCCTTTGGCAGGACATCTAGGGCAGGACAAGACCTATAAGAGGCTTGTCTCCCACTTTTACTGGCCCTTGATGAACAAGCAGTCAGCTGCTTATTGTAGATCTTGTCAGACTTGTCAGGCAAGTGGCAAGAGTGGGGGGAAATGCAAAGCTCCCCTCCAACCTTTACCGGTAGTCAGTACTCCCTTTGAAAGGGTAGGAATTGACATTGTGGGGCCTCTGGATCCCAAGACAGCCATGGGCAACAGGTTCATCCTGGTCTTGGTGGACCATGCCACACGGTACCCAGAAGCTATTCCTCTAAGGACGGTCACCGCCCCCGTGGTGGGCCGTGCCTTGATGGGGGTTTTTACCCGCATGGGGTTCCCCAAGGAGGTAGTATCTGATAGGGGTACAAACTTCATATCCACTTATATGAAGTCTCTGTGGAAGGTGTGTGGGGTAACCTACAAGTTCACCACCCCTTACCACCCCCAAAGTAATGGTCTGGTTGAGAGATTCAACCGCACCTTGAAAGGCATGATTCAGGGCCTGTCAGAGCCCTTGAGGCATAAGTGGGACGTCCTCTTGCCATGCCTTCTGTTCGCTTACAGGGAGGTGCCTCAAAAGGGACTTGGCTTTAGCCCCTTTGAGCTCATCTATGGCCACCCTGTGAGGGGACCGCTCAGTCTGGTGAAGGAGGCTTTGGAAAAAGCTCCTAGTAAACCACCCCAGGATGTATTTAGCTACATGCTGGCACTAAGAAACCAGACTGCCCGCTTCAGGAGTCTCGCTCAGGAGAACCTGGAAGCAAGCCAGGAGGACATGAAACGGTGGTACGACCAGAATGCCACTCTGGTTGAGTTTCAGCCTGGACAAAAAGTGTGGGTCATGGCACCAGTGGAGCCTAGGGCTCTCCAAGATAAGTGGACTGGGCCTTTTGAGGTGGTGGAAAGAAAGAGCGAGGTCACCTATCTGGTAGACTTGCAATCCCCCAGGAACCCCTTGAGGGTCCTACATGTCAACCGCCTCAAACCACACTTTGAGCGAACTGAGCTATCCATGCTCCTAGCGACAGATGACGGGGTGGAGGAAGAGAGTGAGCCTCTTCCTGACCTCCTGTCTGCAGGAGAGAAAGATGGGTCTGTGGAGGGAGTGATCCTCTCCCCCTCCCTGACTGAGGAACAGCAGAGGGACTGTCGCCACGTGCTGGGACAGTTCGCCTCACTGTTTTCCCTGATCCCAGGAGTCACACACCTGTGCACACATGATGTGGACACTGGGGACAGTACACCTGTTAAACATAAGGTTTACAGGGTGACTGACAGGGTGAGGGCTTGCATTAAGGAGGAAGTCTCCAAAATGTTAGCCCTAAGGGTTATTGAGCACTCCAGCAGTCCTTGGGCCAGCCCAGTGGTCTTGGTCCCAAAGGCTACTGCTCCTGGTGCCACTCCAGAACTTAGGTTCTGTGTGGACTACCGGGGTCTCAATGCGGTCAGCAAGACTGACGCACACCCCATCCCCCGAGCTGATGAGCTCATTGATCGGTTAGGAGCTGCCAAGTATCTCAGTACGTTTGATTTAACATCTGGGTACTGGCAGATTGCTTTAACTGAAGGGGCAAAGGAGAGGTCAGCATTCTCTACCCCCGATGGGCACTTCCACTTCAATGTGATGCCCTTTGGGATGAAGAATGCCCCTGCCACCTTTCAGAGGTTGGTCAACCAGGTGTTGGCAGGACTGGATGAGTTCAGTGCCGCCTACCTGGATGACATTGCTGTGTTTAGTTCCACATGGGAGGAACACCTGCAACACCTCTGGAGAGTGTTAGAGGCCCTGCAGAAGGCAGGCCTCACTATTAAGGCGAGCAAGTGCCAAATAGGGCAGGGTTCTGTTGTGTACTTAGGACACCAGGTGGGGAGTGGCCAGGTGGCACCCCTACAGCCTAAGATTGACACGATTCTGGCTTGGGAGCCTCCCAAGACCCAGACTGAAGTGAGAGCCTTTTTAGGTCTCACAGGATACTATCGGAGGTTCGTTAAGGGATATGGTACCATTGTTACCCCCTTAACTGAGTTGACTTCTAAGAAGCAACCCAAGAAAGTGATCTGGACAGAGGCTTGCCAGAACGCTTTTGATGCCCTGAAGGCTGCCATGTGCACAGCGCCTGTGCTGAAGGCACCTGACTACTCCACGGAGTTTGTTGTACAGACAGACGCCTCAGAGCATGGTATTGGAGCAGTACTCTCACAGCTGAATGAAGAGGGCCTAGATCAACCCGTAGCCTTCATTAGCAGGAGGTTACTACCCAGGGAACGTAGGTGGAGTGCCATAGAACGTGAAGCGTTTGCTGTGGTCTGGGCACTGAAGAAGCTAAGACCCTACTTGTTTGGGACTCACTTCCGAGTTCAGACCGACCACAGACCCCTCAGATGGTTAATGCAGATGAGGGGTGAGAACCCAAAACTGTTGAGGTGGTCCATTTCCCTACAGGGGATGGACTTTACGGTGGAACATCGACCCGGTACAGAGCACGCCAATGCTGATGGTCTGTCCAGGTTCTTCCGCCTTAGTGATGAGAACTCCCATGAGGTTGGGTAGTTGCTCCCCACTTTTAGCTGGGGGGGACACGTGTTAGACTTTTCATCCTTGGCGTGGTCTCCCTTAACTTTTTGCCTCTGTTCCCCAGGTTGTTGATGTGTGCTGGACTCTGATTTTGCTGTTTTTGTTACTCTGGGCACTTTACCACTGCTAACCAGTGCTAAAGTGCAAGTGCTCCTGTTTAAATTGTATGTAAGTGGTTCATCCATGATTGGCATATTTGAATTACTAGTAAGTCCCTAGTAATGTGCACTAGAGGTGCCAGGGCCTGTAAATCAAATGCTACTAGTGGGCCTGCAGCACTGGTTGTGCCACCCACATAAGTAGCTCTGTAATCATGTCTCAGACCTGCCCCTGCAGTGTCTGTATGTGTATTTTTACACTGTAAATTCGACTTGGCAAGTGTACCCACTGGCCAGGCCTAAACCTTCCCTTTCCTTACATGTAAGGCACCCCTAAGGTAGGCCCTAGGTAGCCCCAAGGGCAGGGTGCAGTGTATGGATAAGGTAGGACATATAGTAATGTGGTTTATATGTCCTGACAGTGAAATACTGCCAATTTCGTTTTCACTGTTGCAAGGTCTGTCTCTCTCTCATAGGATAATATGGGGGCTACCTTTAAATATGATTAAAGTGTAGATTCCCCTAGAGAGTAGATGGACATGTGGAGTTTGGGATCCCTGAACTCACAATTTAAAAATACATCTTTTAGTAAAGTTGATTTTAAGATTGTGCGTTTGGAAATGCCACTTTTAGAAAGTGAGCATTTTCTTGCTTAAACCATTCTGTGACTCTGCCTGGTTTGTGGATTCCCTGTCTGGGTCAGTTTGACAGTTGGGTTGTTTTTCACCTCACACCAGACAGTGACACAAAGGGAGCTGGGGTGTGATCTGCATTTCCTGATTAGCCATCTCTGCTAGGAGGGAGGGGTGGAGTGGTCACTCTCATCTGAAAGGACTGTGCCTGCCTCTGACAATGCTGTCTCCAGCCCCCTGGTGTGTGTCTGAGGCCTTGCCTGGGCAAGGCAGGATTTCACAAGAAGGTGTGAGTCCCCTTTGAAGGAAGGTGACTTCAAAGACTAAAATGGGTATAAGAAGGGCACCCAAACTTACAAACTTTAGAAACACTTCTGGAATCAAGAGGAACCTCTGCCTGGAGAAGAGCTGATCGCTGAGGAACAAGTGCTGCCCTGCCTGTGACTGTGCTTTGTGGAGCTTTCCTGCAGTGCTGCTTCTGCCAGAGTAAGAGGGCAAAGACTGGACTTTGTGTGCCTTCCATCTTGAAGAAGAAATCTCCAAGGGCTTGATGTAGAGCTTGCCTCCTGTTGTTGAAGTCTCAGGGATAGCAAAGACTTCTTCCTGCCAGCACCTGGAGTCTCTGGAGAGACCCCTACTCTGCTCTGTGGTGCCCTTCCAGTTCCTGGGACCCTGAAAGGAGAGGCTGGCAGCCTAAGGACAAAAATACACGCACCGCGCACCGTGCGGAGAAAAGATCGACGCGAATCCGATCGCGGCTGAGAAAACGACGCGACGCCGGTTCCGCAGCTGAGAAACGACGCCGCAGGAAACGCGACCGAAAAACCGACGCCCGGAGCAGGAGAAACGACGCGCAGCATCGCTGACGGAGGCTGAGAGATCGCACCCTGCGCCGCGGGACTTTCGGATCGTCGTGTGGCTGGCTTTTTCAACGCGCACCGCCGTGCCGAGTTGTTTTCGACGCACACAGCCGTGCAGGGTTACTTTCGACGCACACCGCCCGTGCGGGGTTATTTTTGCCGCAAACCAGGTACATTTTTACGCTAGCAGCGCTAGTGTGGTGTTACAACTACCTAAAGACTCTTTTTATTTTAAACCTTTAAAAAAATCATAACTTGACTTGTGTATGTTGGATTTTTGTCGTTTTGGTCTTGTTTTGTCTAGATAAATATTTCCTATTTTTCTAAACTGGTGTTGTGTCATTTTGTAGTGTTTTCATTAAGTTACTGTGTGTGTTGGTACAAATACTTTACGCCCAGCACTCTGAGGTTAAGCCTACTGCTCTGCCAAGCTACCAAGGGGGTAAGCAGGGGTTAGCTGAGGGTGATTCTCTTTTATCCTAACTAGAGTGAGGGTCCTTGCTTGAACAGGGGGTAACCTGACTGTCAACCAAAGACCCCATTTCTAACATTGGTGATCAGCGGTCGGGATTTGGACTTGTATTTGTACTTGACATACAGTAATTAAGTGTACACTACTGTTTTGATCTCAGACCACTACGTGACCACATACTACTAGTCTTGTGATTTTTGTTTTTTCTACTTGGACTGTTTTTCTCTGCATTCAGTTTATTTTTTTTCCGCTGATCCCGTGATTGACTTTTCTGGAACTTCATTTGAGAACTTGCTTTTCTGTTTTTGGAACTGTGCATATTTTTTTAACCTCTCATCATGTCTCAGTCTGGAGATGCCCTAGCTGAAGCTGCTTTTGACTTGGAGAAATTGGAGAGCTACAAAGTGGCTCAGTTGAAGCAGTTTTGTAGTAATGTTGGCTGTCCCATTAAGAGCTCATCCAAGAAGGATGAGCTGCAAAAGGCGCTGAGGGCCTGGGTGACAGCCAAAGCAGCTGAGGGGCACACAGATGAGGAGCCAGAGGGGGAAGAGGAGTTGCAAGTCACTCACACTGATGTAGTGGGTGGGCCTGCTATGTCTCAGGGGAGAATCTCCAGGGCAGGTAGCAGTGTGTCCTCCAAGAGTCTGACACCTGGAGAGTTACAGGACAGACAGGCAGAGAGGGAGTACCAGTTGGAGTTGAAAAGGCTCAGTCTAGAGGTGGAACAGAGAAAACTGACCCTTGAGGGGGAACAGAGAAAGCTGACCCTTGAGGTGGAACAGAGAAAGCTGGCCCTTGAGGAAAGGAAGATAAACATGGCTCATGAGCTCAGCTTAAAAGAGATTGATCAGAGGAGTCAGTCCAGTAGGGATGGTGGCAGCAATTCTACAGTGCAGCCTGAGAGAAGGGTACACATCCCAAAAGACCTTGTGAGGGATTATAAGAGGGAGGATGATATCTACTTGTGGTTCAAGGGTTATGAGTCAGCTCTCCACATGAACCTGGTCCCTGAAGCTCATTGGGGGGCAGCCCTGTGGAAGCATTTTGAGGCAGAGGGGAGGGACACACTGACGGCCTTAGGGGATGCTCAGAGTCTCACCTACCCTGCCATGAAGGAGGCCTTACTTACCAGGTATGGTCTCACCCCTGAGCAGTACAAGGAGAAGTTTAGATCCTACAAGAGAAAGGAATCCCAAACATGGTTGGAATGTGTTGATTCTTGTTGCAGATCACTGGATGGTTGGGTGAAGGGCAGTAAGGTAAACACGTATGAGGGGCTTTACAATTTAATTGCTTGGGAGCACTTGTACAGTTTATGTTTTCCAGAGCTGCGCCAGCACCTCATTGACAGCAAGCTGACTGACCCCAGGAAGCTTGCACAGGAAGCGGACCGCTGGGAGAGCACCAGGGTCCAAAAGAGGTATGGGGGAGACCACGCCAAGGGTGGGCAGGGTCCCTCTCAGAAGAAAGGGGGGGGTAAGGGCAAACAGGATGAGTTCTCTAAAGGGCCCCAAACTGATTCCCAGGGTAAGGATTCCCAACCCCCCAGTGAAAAGAAGCCATGGTTCTCCAAAGGGAAGCCAATGGCAGGTGGTCCCCTACGTAAGTGCTATTCATGTGACCAGGTGGGTCATGTGAGGGGGGACCCCAAATGCCCCAAAAGTACACCGGCACCCACTGGTGCACCGTCCCAGGGTTTGGCCAGTGTAGCGCTTGGGGAGGAGTTGGTTTCAGGTGGGTGGGAACCAGCAGAAATGACCCTTGTCTCACTAGGGGACAGTGAGATGGTCCAGAGAAACCTAGTGCCTGATAACACTAAGAAGTACAGGCAATGGGTGACCATCAATGGACAGAGGGTGGAGGCTCTAAGAGACACTGGAGCCAGTGTGACTACAGTGAGGAGTCACCTGGTGTCTGAAGAGCAGATTGATCCCCGGGTACTTCACCAAGTAGTTGCAGTAGACAATTCTGAGCGCCTCTGCAGAGTGGCGCAGGTTCCCTTTGAATGGGGGGGGGTCTCAGGTTCCTGGAAAGTAGCTGTGAGTCCAACCATGCCTGTTGATTGTTTGCTAGGCAACGACCTGGAAGATTCCCCTTGGAAGGAGGTGGAACACAGGTCTCACTTGGAGATGTTGGGTCTGCCTGGGTGGGTATGCGTATCCACCCGGTCTATGGCAGCCAATCAGGGTAGTCAAGAGCCCCTGGAGCCTGAAACAGTGGCCCAGGGGACCGCCAAGAAGAGGAAAGGCAGGAGGCGCGGGAAACCCGCCCCAGAAGTTCCCACGGTCCGGGAGGAGGCAGAGCCTGAGGGTGATGCCCCGGAACCTACAGGGGAACAGGTGGCTGAACTGGGGGAGGTCCCCGAGCTGTCGCAGTGGCAGCAGGAAGGGGGACCCACCAGGGAAGTATTCTGCACAGCGCAGAAGGAGTGCCCTACTCTTGAGGGACTGCGGCAGCAGGCTGCAGCCCAGGCGGCTGGCGGGGCGCCAGGTACTCACCTGATTTATTGGGAGGATGGCCTCCTGTATAGTGAGCCTAAGGTTCCTGAGCCGGGGTCAGCGCGTATGCTGGTGGTACCCCAGGGCTTCAGGACCTTCCTACTGGGTTTGGCTCATGATGTGCCTTTGGCAGGACATCTAGGGCAGGACAAGACCTATAAGAGGCTTGTCTCCCACTTTTACTGGCCCTTGATGAACAAGCAGTCAGCTGCTTATTGTAGATCTTGTCAGACTTGTCAGGCAAGTGGCAAGAGTGGGGGGAAATGCAAAGCTCCCCTCCAACCTTTACCGGTAGTCAGTACTCCCTTTGAAAGGGTAGGAATTGACATTGTGGGGCCTCTGGATCCCAAGACAGCCATGGGCAACAGGTTCATCCTGGTCTTGGTGGACCATGCCACACGGTACCCAGAAGCTATTCCTCTAAGGACGGTCACCGCCCCCGTGGTGGGCCGTGCCTTGATGGGGGTTTTTACCCGCATGGGGTTCCCCAAGGAGGTAGTATCTGATAGGGGTACAAACTTCATATCCACTTATATGAAGTCTCTGTGGAAGGTGTGTGGGGTAACCTACAAGTTCACCACCCCTTACCACCCCCAAAGTAATGGTCTGGTTGAGAGATTCAACCGCACCTTGAAAGGCATGATTCAGGGCCTGTCAGAGCCCTTGAGGCATAAGTGGGACGTCCTCTTGCCATGCCTTCTGTTCGCTTACAGGGAGGTGCCTCAAAAGGGACTTGGCTTTAGCCCCTTTGAGCTCATCTATGGCCACCCTGTGAGGGGACCGCTCAGTCTGGTGAAGGAGGCTTTGGAAAAAGCTCCTAGTAAACCACCCCAGGATGTATTTAGCTACATGCTGGCACTAAGAAACCAGACTGCCCGCTTCAGGAGTCTCGCTCAGGAGAACCTGGAAGCAAGCCAGGAGGACATGAAACGGTGGTACGACCAGAATGCCACTCTGGTTGAGTTTCAGCCTGGACAAAAAGTGTGGGTCATGGCACCAGTGGAGCCTAGGGCTCTCCAAGATAAGTGGACTGGGCCTTTTGAGGTGGTGGAAAGAAAGAGCGAGGTCACCTATCTGGTAGACTTGCAATCCCCCAGGAACCCCTTGAGGGTCCTACATGTCAACCGCCTCAAACCACACTTTGAGCGAACTGAGCTATCCATGCTCCTAGCGACAGATGACGGGGTGGAGGAAGAGAGTGAGCCTCTTCCTGACCTCCTGTCTGCAGGAGAGAAAGATGGGTCTGTGGAGGGAGTGATCCTCTCCCCCTCCCTGACTGAGGAACAGCAGAGGGACTGTCGCCACGTGCTGGGACAGTTCGCCTCACTGTTTTCCCTGATCCCAGGAGTCACACACCTGTGCACACATGATGTGGACACTGGGGACAGTACACCTGTTAAACATAAGGTTTACAGGGTGACTGACAGGGTGAGGGCTTGCATTAAGGAGGAAGTCTCCAAAATGTTAGCCCTAAGGGTTATTGAGCACTCCAGCAGTCCTTGGGCCAGCCCAGTGGTCTTGGTCCCAAAGGCTACTGCTCCTGGTGCCACTCCAGAACTTAGGTTCTGTGTGGACTACCGGGGTCTCAATGCGGTCAGCAAGACTGACGCACACCCCATCCCCCGAGCTGATGAGCTCATTGATCGGTTAGGAGCTGCCAAGTATCTCAGTACGTTTGATTTAACATCTGGGTACTGGCAGATTGCTTTAACTGAAGGGGCAAAGGAGAGGTCAGCATTCTCTACCCCCGATGGGCACTTCCACTTCAATGTGATGCCCTTTGGGATGAAGAATGCCCCTGCCACCTTTCAGAGGTTGGTCAACCAGGTGTTGGCAGGACTGGATGAGTTCAGTGCCGCCTACCTGGATGACATTGCTGTGTTTAGTTCCACATGGGAGGAACACCTGCAACACCTCTGGAGAGTGTTAGAGGCCCTGCAGAAGGCAGGCCTCACTATTAAGGCGAGCAAGTGCCAAATAGGGCAGGGTTCTGTTGTGTACTTAGGACACCAGGTGGGGAGTGGCCAGGTGGCACCCCTACAGCCTAAGATTGACACGATTCTGGCTTGGGAGCCTCCCAAGACCCAGACTGAAGTGAGAGCCTTTTTAGGTCTCACAGGATACTATCGGAGGTTCGTTAAGGGATATGGTACCATTGTTACCCCCTTAACTGAGTTGACTTCTAAGAAGCAACCCAAGAAAGTGATCTGGACAGAGGCTTGCCAGAACGCTTTTGATGCCCTGAAGGCTGCCATGTGCACAGCGCCTGTGCTGAAGGCACCTGACTACTCCACGGAGTTTGTTGTACAGACAGACGCCTCAGAGCATGGTATTGGAGCAGTACTCTCACAGCTGAATGAAGAGGGCCTAGATCAACCCGTAGCCTTCATTAGCAGGAGGTTACTACCCAGGGAACGTAGGTGGAGTGCCATAGAACGTGAAGCGTTTGCTGTGGTCTGGGCACTGAAGAAGCTAAGACCCTACTTGTTTGGGACTCACTTCCGAGTTCAGACCGACCACAGACCCCTCAGATGGTTAATGCAGATGAGGGGTGAGAACCCAAAACTGTTGAGGTGGTCCATTTCCCTACAGGGGATGGACTTTACGGTGGAACATCGACCCGGTACAGAGCACGCCAATGCTGATGGTCTGTCCAGGTTCTTCCGCCTTAGTGATGAGAACTCCCATGAGGTTGGGTAGTTGCTCCCCACTTTTAGCTGGGGGGGACACGTGTTAGACTTTTCATCCTTGGCGTGGTCTCCCTTAACTTTTTGCCTCTGTTCCCCAGGTTGTTGATGTGTGCTGGACTCTGATTTTGCTGTTTTTGTTACTCTGGGCACTTTACCACTGCTAACCAGTGCTAAAGTGCAAGTGCTCCTGTTTAAATTGTATGTAAGTGGTTCATCCATGATTGGCATATTTGAATTACTAGTAAGTCCCTAGTAATGTGCACTAGAGGTGCCAGGGCCTGTAAATCAAATGCTACTAGTGGGCCTGCAGCACTGGTTGTGCCACCCACATAAGTAGCTCTGTAATCATGTCTCAGACCTGCCCCTGCAGTGTCTGTATGTGTATTTTTACACTGTAAATTCGACTTGGCAAGTGTACCCACTGGCCAGGCCTAAACCTTCCCTTTCCTTACATGTAAGGCACCCCTAAGGTAGGCCCTAGGTAGCCCCAAGGGCAGGGTGCAGTGTATGGATAAGGTAGGACATATAGTAATGTGGTTTATATGTCCTGACAGTGAAATACTGCCAATTTCGTTTTCACTGTTGCAAGGTCTGTCTCTCTCTCATAGGATAATATGGGGGCTACCTTTAAATATGATTAAAGTGTAGATTCCCCTAGAGAGTAGATGGACATGTGGAGTTTGGGATCCCTGAACTCACAATTTAAAAATACATCTTTTAGTAAAGTTGATTTTAAGATTGTGCGTTTGGAAATGCCACTTTTAGAAAGTGAGCATTTTCTTGCTTAAACCATTCTGTGACTCTGCCTGGTTTGTGGATTCCCTGTCTGGGTCAGTTTGACAGTTGGGTTGTTTTTCACCTCACACCAGACAGTGACACAAAGGGAGCTGGGGTGTGATCTGCATTTCCTGATTAGCCATCTCTGCTAGGAGGGAGGGGTGGAGTGGTCACTCTCATCTGAAAGGACTGTGCCTGCCTCTGACAATGCTGTCTCCAGCCCCCTGGTGTGTGTCTGAGGCCTTGCCTGGGCAAGGCAGGATTTCACAAGAAGGTGTGAGTCCCCTTTGAAGGAAGGTGACTTCAAAGACTAAAATGGGTATAAGAAGGGCACCCAAACTTACAAACTTTAGAAACACTTCTGGAATCAAGAGGAACCTCTGCCTGGAGAAGAGCTGATCGCTGAGGAACAAGTGCTGCCCTGCCTGTGACTGTGCTTTGTGGAGCTTTCCTGCAGTGCTGCTTCTGCCAGAGTAAGAGGGCAAAGACTGGACTTTGTGTGCCTTCCATCTTGAAGAAGAAATCTCCAAGGGCTTGATGTAGAGCTTGCCTCCTGTTGTTGAAGTCTCAGGGATAGCAAAGACTTCTTCCTGCCAGCACCTGGAGTCTCTGGAGAGACCCCTACTCTGCTCTGTGGTGCCCTTCCAGTTCCTGGGACCCTGAAAGGAGAGGCTGGCAGCCTAAGGACAAAAATACACGCACCGTGCGGAGAAAAGATCGACGCGAATCCGATCGCGGCTGAGAAAACGACGCGACGCCGGTTCCGCAGCTGAGAAACGACGCCGCAGGAAACGCGACCGAAAAACCGACGCCCGGAGCAGGAGAAACGACGCGCAGCATCGCTGACGGAGGCTGAGAGATCGCACCCTGCGCCGCGGGACTTTCGGATCGTCGTGTGGCTGGCTTTTTCAACGTGCACCGCCGTGCCGAGTTGTTTTCGACGCACACAGCCGTGCAGGGTTACTTTCGACGCACACCACCCGTGCGGGGTTATTTTTGCCGCAAACCAGGTACATTTTTACGCTAGCAGCGCTAGTGTGGTGTTACAACTACCTAAAGACTCTTTTTATTTTAAACCTTTAAAAAAATCATAACTTGACTTGTGTATGTTGGATTTTTGTCGTTTTGGTCTTGTTTTGTCTAGATAAATATTTCCTATTTTTCTAAACTGGTGTTGTGTCATTTTGTAGTGTTTTCATTAAGTTACTGTGTGTGTTGGTACAAATACTTTACGCCCAGCACTCTGAGGTTAAGCCTACTGCTCTGCCAAGCTACCAAGGGGGTAAGCAGGGGTTAGCTGAGGGTGATTCTCTTTTATCCTAACTAGAGTGAGGGTCCTTGCTTGAACAGGGGGTAACCTGACTGTCAACCAAAGACCCCATTTCTAACACTGACCTAAATATGGCACATTCCTGCCCTTTTTCATGAATATGCCCCTACGAGTGCATGCAATAGGTAATGTCCCATCTAATCAACCCTTGATTGACAACATTCTGCACTGGCTACAGAAACAATGTCTTTTCGTTTGCAGCTCTTTGTAACAGGGGACAAGACCCAAAATGGCAATAAAACACTGAACCAGAGACCTGTTACTATGTATGTGTCCTTAAAAGTTTGTTATATTAAAAAGTACTGATGACAAGTTACACCATGAGAATTAGTATTGGCAAGAAATGCAACTCATGCAGAAATTACTTGCCAGTAATCAGATAAAGACGTAAAAGAGAAGATCAGGAGGAGCTGCCGGTAGGAAGCTGGCTCTGTATATACTATACCAAAGTAAGGTATAATGTGCATAGAATCCAGTGGATCCCCAGAGGCTTTACAGAGGCTAAAGTAGATAATACTAATGCTCTCTTTTGTGGTAGTGTGGTTGAGCAGTTAGGCTTATCAGAAGGTAATGCTAAGCATTTGTTGTACACACAGTCAAGAAATGAGGCACACACTTAATGACTAACTCCAGGCCAATGTTTTATGTATCAAAAATATATACTTTGTTACTTTATTTCTAGAACCAAAAGGATCTTTGTTGCAGGTAAGTACAGTTTCAAGAATATAACACTTTCACATATCAATGAACTCACAGGTAAAACAGTTTACAGGTAAGTAATACTTTTCATTTTCAAAAGTAGATAGTGCAATTTCTCATAGAAAGCAATGCAATCCTAAGGGAGGAAATGTAACAACACAATTTGCATGTAAGTACTTGACTTACGATCCCAGTCATTTAGGAAAGTTTAGGAAGACATCAAGAGTGCACCACCAGAAACACGGGACAGGCCGGGTGCAGAGGTCAAAGTTGGTGTCGGATGCCCAGAGGATTCCTATGGAGACGGGGCACTTAGAAAGAAACAGCTTGCAGGTAAGTACCTCTGAATTCAGGGCAGAGACCTGGAGGAGTGTTTAGGTCAGCACCAGCAAGGGAGGCACAGGTCAGCACCAAAGACGCACTCTCAGCGGTACAGACGCGGCTGGGTGCAGGGTGCAAAGACAGCACTGGGCACCCAATGCTTTTCAATGGAGAACCCCAGGGTTTACAAAGATTCTGCAGGCTTGGTCCAGGGAGGCGACTGAAGAAAACCAACTGCTGGACAGGCAAGTAGAGCGCCTACTGGACGTTGCTGGATTGTTGGTAGGGTTCCCCAATGCCAGGGGGCTACGGGTGCAGGGATACCTTTAGGTGTCATAAAATCTTCACCGGATCAGGTAGCGGTCAGAGGGTCATCTGGATTTAGGCTGCAGGCATCATCTTGTTGGTCAGGAGGGGCCAACCCAAGGTGGACTCAAAGTCAGAATTGCCTGGAGACCTTCTCTGGCTTGGTGGGCCACCTGGACATGGGCCATGGGCGTCAGATACAGAGAGGCCAGGACCCGTAGATCCGGGGCCGGTTCTGGAGTCCTTCTTGGAGGTTTCTTTGTGGACAGGGCCGCTGTCCTCTGGATATCTTGGTCCTTGGGCATGCAGACAGTCCTCTGGGGGTTTGCAAAGGTAACTGGTCCTGCAGGATGAGTTGTTTTCTTGTAGCAGGAGTCTTGAAGCTGCAGACAGGCCAGTAGGGCTGGGGCCAAGTCAGTTGTCATCTGGAGTCTTCTCTGCTGGTGCGATTTTTCAGTCCTTCTTCTTTTCAGGTCACATGGAATCTGAAGAGAAAGGTCCAGGGGTGCCCGTAAATACTAGATTTAGAGGTGTTAGAGGGGTCGGAGGGCAGCAGCCAATGGTTACCGTCCTTGAGGGTGGCTATACTCTTCCTGTGCCCACTCCCTTTGGGGAGGTGGGGCACATTCGGAACCCTTTTGGCTAATACCTTTCAAAGCAAGATAGAGGATTAATATACCAGGAGGATTCACCTCAGCTCTGGGCACCCTAGGGGTAGTCCCAGCTGGGGTGGACACTTGTCCTGGTGTTTACTAATTTTACCGCTGGACCTGGCTCAAACAGTGGGGTCTGGTCTGGGGGCAGGCATCTCCACTAGCTGGAGTGCTCTGAGGCAGTGCAACAAAAGTTAGGAGTCTTTGAGGCTCACTGCCAAGTGTTTCAGTTCCTGCAGTGGGGATGTGTGAAGCACACGGAGCAGGCTTTGTCCCTGAACCCAGAGAGCCCAAAGGTTCTTACCCCATGTGGTCAGAAACTTGTCTGTTAGTGCTGGCACAGATCTGTCAGCCTTACACTTGACGACTGGGTGAAATACAGGGGGAATCTCTAAAATGCCTTCTGTGTGCATTTTTCATTAAATCCAACACTGGCATCAGTGAGAGTTTAATTAGCTGAGAAGTTTGATACTAAACTTCACAGTCTTCAGGGAAGCCATCATGGAGCTGTGGAGTTTGTAATGACAAACTCCCAGTCCATGTACTCAATATGGCCACACTGCACTTACAATGTCTAAGAATGGACTTAGACACTGTAGGGACATACTGCTCATGCAGCTATGCCCTAACATGTGGTGTAGTGCACCCTGCCTTAGGGCTGTAAGGCCTGCTATAGAGGTGACTTACCTATGCCACAGGCAGTGGATTGTGGGCATGGCACCCAGGAAGGGATGCCATGTCGACTTTACCTTTTTCTCCCCACCAGCACACACAAGCTGCAATGGAAATGTGCATTTGTATGGTGAGGGGTCCATTAGGGTGGCACAATACATGCTGCAGCCCTTAGAGACCGCCCCTGGCCACAGGGCCCTTGGTACCACTGGTACCTTTTACAAGGGACTTAACTGTGTGCCAGAGGTGTGCCAATTGTGTACAGGTTTAGGGAAAGAACACAGGTGCCGGGGCCTAGTTAGCAGGATCCCAGCTCACACTCAGTCATGTTAGCATCAAATATCAGGCAAAAAGTGGGAGGGGGTACTACAACAAGGGGCCAGTTTCCTACATTGCCCTTGCGCTATTGCTTATCCAGTCCAAGCTCACCTGTTAGCCATTGGGAACAAAGGAAATCCCAGCAGGTCTCAAATGGAGTCACATATGCCATCTAGGCAGACCTAAGCTTTCTAATGCACAATTTGTGTTTCAAGATTTGCATTCCATGTTGACCTGAGGTAGTTATGATGCTAGTACACGGGAGGTGGTCATTTTTAATTCCAGCCACTGTCAGTTTTCTGCAGAGGGCAGATTGGCAGTCTGGACACCAGGATTATCCCAGTAAATGAAATAGCCTCCAGAGAAAACCAGGAGGCCTAGCTTCTGACGTTGTGCCCCAAGCCACCAATGCAAGAGACCTTCATGCTTTCCAGTCCCTCATCTGAGTGAACATTACTACACATGATCCTGCCCAGTGTGGTGAACACCCAGAACCCACATATAAAAATGGACAGCCACAGGATGGCTGATTTTGAGGAAATCCACTGTGTAGATAGCCAGTGGCATAACAGTGGCATAACAGTGGCATAACAAAGGCCCTCCGGGGCCCCTTCAGCACAGTACCATGGCCTTAAAGCTCCTGAGTGAGTCTGGAGGGGGTGCCCCTCCGTATACTTTGCAGTGGGGCACCCTCAAGTTTTGTTACACCAGTGTCGATAGTCAGGATCCAGTGGGGCGTTCAGATGTACCACGAGTGCTGCGGACACAGTCATGAGACATCTTCTAGGGGCCTCCATAGTCACCACAATTAAGCTTCTTCCTGGAAGGATGCAGTAGCCGCACCTCATTGTTTGCGAGGATGCTGCCTGTCAGGCACACAAGCAGCAGAGGCCTTCCCATCCCTGTTAGTATATTGAAGATTGAAATTTCTTGTATCTCTATTTAAATGGATTCATGCATCTTATGATGTGGCAAGTTGGAAGGTGAGTGGGTAGGATGCATTGTCCACCCCTACTGGGTCAAATAGATATCCTTATGATATACTGGAAATATCAAGTAATGTGGCTATCATGGACAAAATAATTTAATTCAGAAACTAGATACTCATACTTGGCTATCTGGGTAAGCCAATGAATTTCTAGGAGTGTTAGGTCCAGAGGAAGGTGGCCAAAAGTTTCTGAGTTCCAGTGAAATATACATTGACCAAGTTGTCGGACAAATCCAGTTCATGATACATCAATGGAGCGTTAAAGAAGAATGGTCTCCATTGTGTTTGTGTACAAGATTTGTTGGATTGGGTTTTTGAAGGATGAGTGAATACGAGTGCTTAAGAGAGTGCGTTTGAATGGTTGATAGTGCTTGATGAGTGGTGTGATCTATTTTCAGATTGTTGTGTATCATATTATCGTGATTCTCTATTTATTGTAATAGTGTTTGTGAATTTATGTATGTTTTTGGTATTGTATGTATGAAAATAAATGTTTGATAAAAAGAAAACAATGGTTTTCTTATGATAAGTAAAATTGACATAAAATAAATCGTGTTACATTAAATTAACATGTAAAGGTTTTTTGGGGGTCTCTCCACATGGGATTCAAGTTCATTGATAAATGTATATAGGTTCAGCTGGAAGTGCTAATATTTATTGTTGTTGTCTTTCACCCTTTTCCCGAACCTAAAGACATTGTTTGGGGGTACCCAGGCACGGCCTATCCTTTAGGGCTGAGGGCCCCCCCCCACCAGAGTGTCTGTCAGGCTGAACAAAGGCCAGCCTGACAGACACTCTTCATGTTCAGGTCAGGCAGCCAGGAGTGGACATGCACGATTTGCGCAGTCACCTGGCTGCCTGCTGAACTTTGTTGGGCTGAAGAGGTCACAGCTCCTGTGGGCGTGACCTCCTCAGCTCAGCAAAGGTGCCTCGAGGCCCTCCCTTGGGTGACGAGGGAAGTGTCACCCATTGACTTCGACCTGGGCGCTTCAGGTTTAAGCCATGAAGCGTCCAGGGAGAGTGTCAATCAATGACACCTCGTCAGAGAGTGGGGTGGGGTGGGGTCAGCAGTCTCATCCCACTCTGTGACGAAGTTGGGACTGCTGCCTTCCCTCACTGGCTGACCTAAGGGAAGGCAGCAGTCCCAACCATCCTGGGACCTCCGAGGCAGAAGGTAAGTGTGTGTGTGTGGGTGTGGGTGTGGGTGTGTGTGTGATCGATCTTTTTAAATGAATGAATGAATGTTTGGTGCATGCGTGTATGTTTGAATGTTGAGTGTTGTTAATGGATGTGCATGCGTGAATGTGAAAGTGGGTGTCCTTCCCGCCCGCCCCACTCCCTCCTAAAACTGCCAGCCGCCATTAGGGGTACCCTATTGATTTTTTGCAGGATGCATGAACGACCAGCACCACTCCTTGATCCCTCAATGATCCAGAGCTCCATGACAGTCCTGATCCCATCACTGCCATCTAGAGCTAGAGCTAATATTTAGAAAAGCGAAAAGATGTTTTCTTCTGAAAACTTTGTGACACTTTTCTAACATTCCCTAAGCATCATAACGTTCACTGGGGTTGCAAATGTTTCTAAAAATATGCATCACCAAATCCTGTAAAAACATCAAAACCACTTTCAAAAATTCACTTTTAGATGGAGAATGTTATCCCATGAAAATAGTCTGTAGTACATCTTTATTACCATGCAAAACATTTCTAGCAAAATTGCAATTTTGCTTTGCAAGCTGCATTTAGGAGTTTAGAAACTAACACTGGTAAGTACTTCTTGCTGAACTGTACTGAGTTATTAACTCCCATTGGTATATTCTATAACTCATAAGGGACAATTAGGATTGATAGTTTGGATTGGCACAGACATTATACACTAGAGCCGGCAGTATATCAATAACAAGTTGCTCTAACACTAGGCAGTTATAACAACACTTTCCATTGTTTGTGATGAGAACACATTCTTTACAGAACGTTTTGAAGCTGCTGTCTGCAAGGAACAGCCAACAATAGGTACTGTTTGCTGTAAGTGTGTTCTGGCTTGGTCTACTCTTTATGAAGAGAATGTTCGTTAAAGACAGGGCATCAGTGAGGCTTAGTAGTTATTTGGGACTGTCATTATATAAATTCACTGTAATAGTTAGCGACTAATTAGCTGGTGAGAAGTAAATGAAACTCAGTAGCAGCCAATCACAAGTATCGGAATGCAGACAATACGTACTTTTGTTTGCATGCATTCTAAGCTGAGTGTTGCACGGAAAATTTAAATAGAGAGAGATCTGGTATGCATGGATGTATGCATGGGTAGTTACCCAGTGGCAGCCAAGCAATAACTCAATGTAGTGCTGTACAAAATAAGAGAGGGTTTGAAGAGAGGCATTTAAAACTTGCTTATAAATGAGTCTTCTCTTCGATTCTTTATGTCTGTTAGGCCTGTCAACCTCAGGATGGTCTTCTCCCAAACTGTTTGCATTCCCTCCCCTATTTTTCAGAATTCATTTTTGCTTGCCTTAGGACTCAGTAGTAGTAAAGTACACAAAGTGCCTTTGGTCACTCCCCAAAACATGGTAAAATTGGCTTACACCTGATTTACATATTTAATTTACTTATAAGTCCCATACAATATACATAGGGCTTGTAAATTGAATGCTACTAGTGAATCTGCAGGGCCTATTGTGTCATCCACTATGTAGCCCCTTAAACCATGTCCCAGGTCTGCAACTGCAGCTTGAATACAGTTTTAAACTGGAAATTTGACTTAGCAAAATAACACCCTTGCCAAGCCTTAAACTCCCTTTTTTGTATGTAAGTCGCAGCTAAGGTAGGCCTTAGGTCGCCCATAGGGCAGAGTGCATTGTGTGTAATTAAAAGGTTGGACATATAATTTTAGGTTTTTCATGTCCTGGAAATGAACAACTCCTACATGTGTTTTTCTCCACTGTGAGGCCTACCTCTCCCATAGGATAACATTGGGTTGCCTTATTATATTTAATAAGTGCTAACATTTGATTGGAAGTATGTAGGCAGTTCGTGTTTGGGGGTCTATGCAATTGTAATTTAAAATAATTTTCAATAGTAAAGTCAGATTTTAAACTACAATTTTGAGGATGGCACTTTTAGAAAGTTATTTTCCTGCCCCACCTATTTTGTCCCTGCAACTTGTTCCTGGGTCACATGACACAGTGTACTTGGCAGTTGGACTTTCTTTATTCCTCCCAGACAGTGACACAATAGAGGGAATAGGTGTGCCTGGGTGGGCCATCACTAACAGGGTGGGGGGGGGGAAGAGCTTGTCACAGGCCCTCTTACAGGTCAATAGGCTGTGCCCTGCCTTCCCACACTGGACATCACACTACCTCATTGTTTGGGGAGGGAGGATGGAGCCAGGGCAGGAAAGGCAGGAAACTTCAAGCACTTCAAAAGGTGGTGTCCTCCCCACGAGTTTGGCTGTCCTGCATTGGGACCACCAAACTCGTAATGAGGCCATTAGTCTGAAAGAAGAAATCTTCACAGTGGCTTCATCCAGTGGCTCCTTGAGGACGACTCCTCCTCCCTGGATACTGGCTGCAGCATTGCCCACTGAACTTTACCTTCTCAACTGATTTTTTTAATGACATTTTTTTAAGTCAGAAAGTAAGCACCAACCACTCCCAATTCACTTTTTCTATCCGACCCGTGCTCTATTGTGGCCAGACGGGCACATCTAGATGTCTGCGGCTGGTGATTTGATATCTTAGGAACTATTTATTACCTTAAACTTTGGAAATGCAAAACTTCGGTTGTACTAATTGGATGTTTGTTGCTTTGGTGCCAAATTAGGTATTATAATTTACTCTATTGTTTTAACTTGGTGTGGAATTTTCTTGTGCTGGGTTTTCACTTTATTAGTGTTTGTGCACTGCAAAAATACTTTACACATTGCCTTTAAGTTAAGCCTGGCTGCGCTTGTGCCAAGTGACCAGAGGGTTAAGCACAGGTTAATTTAATGAAATTTTTTGGTTTACCCAGGTAAAGATTGTGCCTGTTGTTTGAGTAGGGTTAACCCCCCAGTTAACCAACAACGCAGTTTCTCACAATATTCCTGTGGGGTAAGCAATCAAAGTGACTACTTCTAGAGAAGTTATTTGCACATGGGAGTTTAGATACAGAAATAGGTTCTAATAACTTCAACACCCACAAGGTTTTGGGCGTCAACTGTGGTTGATTGCCCATTTCTCCTTATGTAGCAGAGATCCTTGTATCTCAGTTGCTTGGTAAAATCATCAACTAGGACACTCAACTGGTCGTATGGATCTTTGATTGTGGACCTGAAGTGTAAGACAGGAGCTCAGGGGTGTCGAATTTAATAAAATATCAATGTGACAGTGGGACAGGTTGCTTTACAAATCTGCTTGTCCTGTAAAAAAAAAAAAAAGAATCCACTTGTCTCTTGCCACTTAGTGCAGCAACAAATTACAGCAGCACAATCTCATTATATATGAGATCTGACAATATCCTCTACAATTATGCCAGGGCTCATAACGTAGTAGGGTTTGAATACAAAAAATTCCCTTGGGGCATATTTATTAGGGAAAACATGCAGGGCAGCGCAGCAAGTCACCCTGCTACACTGCACAATAGGAAAAGGGCTTGAATGCACCATATTTAAAATTGCATGGTGCATTCCTGTCTTTTCCTTGCCCTGGTGCCTAATGTTTTGCCTAGCATCAATGCAGACATGCTTGCACCATGGTGCAAGAGTGCCTGTGTTGTAAGCGGGATTGTTTTTGTGCAGGAAGGATCACCTCCCTGCAGACAAACAATACTGAGATGCATTTTCCTCTCTGCAGCACACATAAAAAGAGTAAGTAACAAGGAGAAATAGAGATATTTCTTACTTGGGGAGAAGTATGATTTTCACGCATTACCAGGTCTACCAGTAATGGTAAATCTGAGACCACCCATGCTCCATCCATTGAACACCTTCCCACAACAGAGTAAAGCAATGCTCTGCGTAGCGTTACTATAGTTTTATGAGACAAGGCACAGCAAGTGGCCTAGCGTGGCTTGATAAATCTAACTTTAGAGTTGCGTCACCCTTGCGCTCCACTGCGTGGCACAAGGGGGATGCAACTCTTTCATAAAGTTGCCCCTTATTTTGCCACCTTTCTGCAGATCTACATACTGGGACTGAAAGTAGTAGTAAGCAATAATTCCAGGGTTGGAATGCCCTTTTCAACCTGTGCACCTACTAACTTGCATTTTCTAGGGGTTTTCTCCAGTTCTTCTCTAATCTTTTCTCATACCAAGAAAGGTTGGGAATTCACTCCTGAAAAGGGGAGAGGTAAACCTTCTTCCAGGGTTGGGGGAAAACGTGGTTTGAGGGAAAGTGAACTTGTAAACGCTCAACAGATTTTCACGTGAGCAAATCTATACATGCATATTTGCTCATGCTAAAATGCAGTTCACAAATATTTTCTAGGAGTACGATTCCATGGCCTACTTCTGTAAATTCTTGTGAATTCATGAAAGCTGTTAATCTGCACTAATGCAAGGACATAATCCATAGGTACAATTTTGTGATTATCTTTCAGAATTCGTTTCCTAATTAGGTCTGGCATTAACCAAGACCTTTTGGTTTTATTAAACTCTGTCTCTCTCTATCTCTCTATTGGCTGTCTTCACTGTGAGTCACAGCATTCTGCTCTTTCACAAGGAGCATATCAGCACATAAAGTAGTTTTGTTCAATGTCAGGGACTACTGTGGCAATGTGTGCTTTCTGAGACCAAAAAATATTTTTTTGGCCCATGTTTGTTATAATGTGAGGGCTCTACAGCTTCTACAACAATAAAGTTTTACAAAAACCATGCCATAACAACACACACATTGATAAACCCAAACGTTAGACCACCAATATCCATCCTACTGGCTTTACCAATGCTTGTTTATTTTCATGTTTTCCATAATCTTGTTGAAAACGGTTACATTGATTATCCATTATGAATATGTTTTGGAAATGCTAGCATGCATCAACACATTTCACTAGTAATAGTATCCAAAATTTCAAAGGAGTTTGTTTAGGAAAACATTTTTTTCCTAGTTGCATTTTTTTGTGCAAATTTTATTTTGAAAGCAAAGAATCAATAATCTTGCTTTCACGCTTCTGTAAATATTTGCATCTTTCAGAGAGCATCCTGGGTCATTATACGTAGCCTCATAGGGGTAAACTTTGCAAATGTGTGTACACATTTTTATGCTTGAACCACTGTCAGTAGTGTAGTCCAAGTTTACAACATTTCCATAGTGCGTTCACCCTAATATTAAAAGCTGAGCTTTAATGAGCCATAAATACAAGTTCGAACAGCATTATCATATAAACACAAATATTACCTAAAGTGCAGATAATGCTCTTCCCTGATCCATAATGTGATACTGTAAACTGGAAGCCAAAGGTTTTGTGCTGCAGGGGATTGGGCCTACTTGTCCTAAGGACAAAATAAACATGACAACTTGTTGTCTTTGACTCCAAACAATATGTCCTGGGCATCAGGCTATAGGAACTCCACACACCCTGGGAGCTAGCATTAGGAATTCCACACCACTGGGAGCTAGCATCAGCAATACAAATGCGGTAAAACCAATGAGGCTCCACAAAAATGACAAAGAGGATGTTGTTCAAACCTTAAGGGTTTCATCAGCAATTTGGTTCACAGGTTGTGAGTTAAATCAATCAGCAAAATTGTAGCAAATATATTGTAAGAACATACATATTAATATGATCATGCAATCAGCATGTTATGAGGAAAAGATTCAAAATTTGATGATATAGAGCAAGAAAAATATTAAATATGCAGAGTTGAGAAAAAATCTTATCTCAGTTAAGTCAGGTTAGGCTCTGCTAAATTAAAATAAGCAACACATAATTAAAGCAGACAAAACCTTCACAAAGACTCAGTTCCCACCAAATGGACCAATCGAGAATTGCCATTCTCTGGGAGCAGGTAAACTTCTTAGTTTCCCAGCACTGGACAATGCAGTAGACATCTTTGTGGCCGTGGATGTAACGCTGGTCTAGTCAGCCTGGTACAGGAGGCTCTCTCCCTTCAGTGAAGTGAAGTTAGTCCGGCCCGCTTACATGTGAGGCCAATGGTAAATTCAATATGCCTTCCAAGCAAACAGGTGCAACCCCTCCACTATGGCAGAGAAGCGTCACCCTGCTGCCAAAACAACATGCACACTTAGAACTCTCCACCCCAGGCTCGGTATCACAGCCCAGGTGAAGAACCAGTGTAATCTCCCAGTCACCATCAGAGCAGCAAATCAGGCCACTCAGACCAATCCAGGTGCTTGTCTCAGGCTGGGTAACAGCATGAGACAAACGTATGAATTAGATGGGGAGAGAAGACACACAGAAGGACAGAGGCGGCAAGGAACACTGAGGCGACCTTCTTAAGGTATGTGGTTTTATTTTGCATGTTTTTAAAAATTATTATTCCCCCTACTCCCCAGTCCACCCCTGCGCAAACACCCCCCTCCACTCCCCAGGGTGAACACCCCCTTCCCCACACGACCCCTTTCCCCACCCCACCAAGCATTATTAAATGTAGCTGTCCCTGCAAGCAAATCCAGTTAGCATGAACAAATACAGTGGTTGCATTTAAAGAAGTTATACATTGGTCCATTTAATGTGGATACATTGATTATGGTTCAACTAGATAAGCAGATGAATTTTCATTAAGGTAAATATAGCAATCTATTATCCTTGATTAATATAATGCACATGATTAATACTGTTAAACACTCAAGTTGAAGATATATGTTGCATATACAGGGGTAGAACACTAAATTATGCCTCTCTACTTCTCATTATGAAGTTTCCCTGCTAATTAACACCTGTTAACACCCTCAGCAAAGTGCAAATATGCTTTACTACTTATTATAACAACTACTTTGAAGCAATATGTGTATCTCACTGTATCATTAGACTAATCTACGACTCAAATAGATAAAATCAATTATTTAAATCAGGGTTTGAATTATACAGGTTGATTCATTCAAAAAAACCATTATGTCTTTTATAATGGAAATTAGATTTATACAGATCACTTAGTACACAAAATAAATAGCGAGGAAGCAGGTCTGTCCCTGTCTCAGGGAAATGTAAATTACCAGAGCATTAACTTTAATTTTGCTGTCATTTCTTGCTCCATCAATTTGAGGAGCCTTTATATCAGGCTAATGATAAATGATGGAAAGAGAAAACCTGCCTGATTTCAGCTAGGCCGCTTTGGCGTAAATCAAAAAACGCATGTCCACAAGGAAGATGAAAACCATTCATTGTTGGGGGAGTGCCAGAGACTGCCAGTAACAGAGCCAATGCACTTGGGAGACAGTGGGTTTTAAGACTTCGCCTCTTCTTTTTCAGCACCTACAATGATCTAGGATGAATACCTTCATAACATGATAGGTCCACAAGTTATTTCCTCATGCAACAGTGGCACAAATGCGGATCATCAAAAGCACTAGAAAGAGTTCTGTGTTTCAAATGTAGCTTCAACTAGTATTCCCATAAAATATTTTAATCCGCTAAAACTTGTCTCCCTTCCCCCTCTGCGTTTTTTTGTACTTTTCCCTCCCATGCCTCATCTGTACACTAACTCTTTTTTCTGTCTCTTTTTCCTAGTCTCTTCTTTTCTTGGTCAGCTCTTTTTCTGGTCTTTCGTGATCAACAATTACCAGCATTTCCTTTTGTGTCTTGATGTTGATACCGCCTCACATGCCACTTAGTTAGGGATTAATAGGCACACACAGAATTTTGCCTTCTTTATTCATGTCTTGTTTTTGTATACTGCTCAAATGACATTTTAAAGACACTTCACAGCACCAAAATAAAAAAATCTCATCACCAAGTGGTTATTTGCTTATACAATTGCCTACAGCAGTGGTTCCTATCCTTTTGACTTCCATAGACCGCCAGTTAATCAGTACTGGGAGCCGGGGACCTTTGCATAATAGTTTCTCTGATGTGGACCTTAAAACACTGTTCAAACACACATACACATCAAACAGATGCCAACATTGAGGAAAATATTTAATTCACAAACCAAAAAATGTGAATATCGAAATTGTACTTTTTATGGGAAGTTGGAGCTTTTCAAAATCAAGTTTTATTTGTAAAAGACAAAGCAACATGTTTGACTCTAGTATATCACTTTGTATGTTTGCTCCTAAGGGGTGCTCCTTTTGCCGGCAGATATAATTGCCGCTTCAATTGGGGCCATCAACATTCCATACAAGATTACATTTGTTGTACATGCTCTGCGCCCATAAGTCAACATAATAATACTCAATTTTTAGCTTTCAATTTAAAATTTCTTTACATATACCACGTGCTTTGAAACTTTCCATATGTACTTTTTAAATTAACTAATAATATTTAATTTTATGACCAGCCACAAAACCCCTCAATAGGAGTTTTGGACCTTCTGGGGTACACGGACTGGAGGTTAAGAACCACTGGTTTACAGTGTTTGTTTGATAGTTAAATTTTGTCATGTTATCAGTAGTTGTTCCAGGTTCTGTGGATGTTGGTAGCCATTTTTCATTTTGTCCTTTGAACTTTGGTTGGCAGATGATGTCCACTGGACCATCAGATGCCCCAGGTTACAGCCAATTGTTGTTGGTAACAGAGGTCTTGCTCCAAATTCGTGCATTGTCCAGAAAATCTAGAATGGAATTCTAAACTCCATTGGGCACCGGGGAGGTATCACATGTTCACAGATTCAGACTGTTTGGCCTGCTTGCTGTGTTCAGAGTAGTAGATTGAGGCAAGGATGTGAAGGACGGTGGAGGACTGAAGGGCAGGGAAGCAGTAGGGAAAGTAAGAGTTACGGAAGGTAAAAAAGGAAGAGAAGGCTTTAAGGGGAAGGTTAAGACTGAGGGAGAGGAGACAGAATGTAACTAGACAACTGGGGGCAGTCAAGACACTGGAGCTGTAAATGAGAAAAGTAGATATGGACTTTTGTATGTTAGCGGAGACTTATACATACAAAGAGAGAATATGTCCAAGGAAATGGGGGGATATTTTTGGACCCAATGGAAAACCTACAGTGGAATCCTGTAATCACAGTAGACCGGATCCTAATAAAAGGTGAAGAATTGTATACTGGATTCTCAGGGAGTTGCAAAGAGTAACCTGATGTTGAAATGCTATTCTCTGCTTTTTGGGGAATCGTGCTAGACATTTTTGACAAACCAATAAGTGTCCCTGTGCTTTTCTGTGCTTCACATGTATTTATTAAATACAATAAAAGGATATTCAAAAAAGAGTGAGGGACAGTGTGTGTGGAAATGGTGTGATTGAAGGATGAATGGAATTAGGGAGGGAGGAACAGGGTGAGGGTAGTTGTGTCTGCCTGGAAGAGGACAGAAGTCTGGGCCTGCTCTCCCTTTCCATACAAGGACAGGATGTGCTTCTCAAGGGCCAATCGTCTCCTATGATCCGAGGACATAATGGGAAATAGGGATGTCTTACCTCTGATAAACCATCAGACAAGTGAGCACTGGCGACTGAGCTTTGGCAGGAGAGTAGTTGAGTTTGCATCCCACTGCTGTCCTCGACCTGGAGCCTACCCTTGAGGACTGAGAGTTTGAGTAGTGAAAAGGAAAATTTTCTCGCACCATGAGGGCACATGAAAGTTGCGATGTAGAAAAATATCAACCTCTGAACAACCAAGACCAATTTCAGATGCTACACACGAATAAAGTGAACTCAGGAAGCAACAATTTATGGTTTCTCCTGCTCAAACCGTTTGCTGCAAGTAAACAAGCTTCAAAAGGCCCTCATGGTAAAGGTATCTGATGTCCTGGAGCTCTTCCAGTCTACAGCTTTCATCCTCATCCCAGTAAAGGACTGAAAGCTCAATAATATTTTCTAAGAACAAAGGTTAAACTTATGTGCAGGTAAAGCAGACAAAGGCATTAAGCAATCTCATCCCCACATTTTTCAGATTTGTCCTGCTTAGAGTGTATTGGGCCAAAAGCAAAGCTCAGCATGATCCTAAGCCCAATGCATCCTTTTTTGTAGAATCAGTCCTGGCAAAAAGTCTCTTGCCTTGCCCCACTGGACCATCATGTCTTCCAAACAGTCTTCTAAGACATAAAGTATGACACTTGATTGGTGAGAACTACTGGACTATATTTCATCCATGATCCATTGTGTTCAGCTTGAAAATATTTTATTGGGACTATTTGACTTTTACATTGAACAAAAAAACAAAAAAACATTTCTCTCGTTCCCTTAGCCATATTTTGACAGTTTCATTTTTGTTGTTTTATTTTATTGCAATAATAGCCTTTATCCTAATTGGGTTTGGAAGTAGGTAAACGTTGGGTTTTTCACTTTAATGTTGCCCTGGTGCTACTTAAATTCTTAACATTAATTTCACTGGGGAAACATCTTATGCTTTGTATCTACTACCAGGGAATAACATCATGTTTTGTCATGAAATTATGTTTTACCTAACAAGGCACTTGATGCCTGGTTTGGTGAGAGCTTCCAGCTAGCTTTAGGCCAGGAAAGCCACAAAACTGGTAAACAGTAACACCTTCTCAAAAGCACCACTGCAGAGTCTGTACAGGAACAGAATTACTGATGATAGATTTGAGTGTTAGAAGCATTTTTCTAAATTTTGCAAACAGAGTAAAGGCTGCTAATTTGAAAGAAATGTGAAAACATATTCAAGCCTTGTTTTTTCCAGTGTCTGGGGGGTAATCGCCTCCAAATCATTTAAGCTAGATTTGCAAAACTTTGCTTATCAGATATGAATCAAGGAACTACAAGTGACTTCTAAAAGCAGAGTGATGGCCAAACGGATGCTACACATATAGTAAATCTGATGTGCGACTATTTGTCAGAGACAAATTACTGGCAACCTATTACATACAACGTTGGGTCTATTAAAAAGAGGCATTCCATGGACGGTTTTATATCTAATGGGTTGAGTATTAAACAGCCGAAGTTAAAATATAAAATGTTTCAATGTTTCAGATGTCGGTTCATGGTTTCACAAGTTTTGTTTCCCAGTCTGACAAGTGACTGCTCTGTAGTGCTTCAAGAAATGTGCCAAACATTAGAATAAAGGGAAGGCAAACACCAAACCTCAGTCATTCTGACCATTTGGAACTCTAGCAATACACATATATTTTCCCTCCTATAAGTAATTCCAGCTCACTTCGTTTTAACAAACAAAAAGCAACTTTGAATAGAATTAATTTGAAATACTTTTCAACCAGTGACAAAGGAAACTGCAGCTTTCAAATACCAGTCAGACTGACTCAGCCATGATTTTCAGTCCTGGCCCTTAATTTCAGTGATTAGCACATGTTGTATCTTGAAATCTGCTGAAAGCATTCTGGAGAAATCCAATGGTAATTTGTATACGTCTGCTACACCATGACTCAAGATCACAGACCTTTATTCTTCAAAATTGGGTTTCTTTGTATCACATTGTATTCAATTCTCAGAGGGTGACAGCATGGGAGTCTGCAGAAATGTCTTCGGGCGAGGGGGTGTTCTGTGGCGTCTCGGACTGTTTTGACAGGGGTCGCAGCCTTTGAAGTGCAGGCAGCGTAACACTACGGTGGCTGTGGTGTTACGCTACACTGCAGACCTGCACACTAGGCTGTGCCTAAATGCGCTTGGGGGGGATTGATAGGAGAGAGAGCACCCCTCTTGTCCCCCTCTGCGGACGCCCATGGTTAGCAGAACAGAGTCGATTACTGTAATTTACAATTCGAGTGTGTGCTGCTTTTTGCAGAACAAGTTCTCCAATAGCCATCATTGTATATCGTCACACAAGCCGAACTGCAAGCTAGGCATGTGCTTCGGCACATGTTTTTGTGTTTGGAGATAACCTGTCTCTTTGCACTACACTAATCCAAAAAATACAGCATATGTTGCCTACAGAATGTGCCAGTATAATCAAATGCACTGTTTGATTGCTGCTGATCCCGAGGCCGAAGAGCGAGATAATTTCCACCAAGAACCAAAATCTTATTAATGGTCACCGAGGACTTCCAATAGTCTAGGCAGTGCACTCCTTTACTGAATGGGGTGGTGGTGCCTGAAAAAATACCAACAATTTAACAAACTTCAAAACCAAAATCACATTGACAACTTTTCAGTACTTGCTTCAGTTCCGAGTGATTCCCACTTATGCCTCGTCCATGTAAACATATGCAGCCCTAAAAAAATGTAGTTAACCACAAATGCAAAAAATGTACAATCGAACATTGAGTACTGCAGTACAAAGGAAAAATTCAAAGTTAAAATCAAATAATCATCATAATTTAAAGAATCACTTATTATTGCCACACAGATTATAGATCCAATCAAGCCACAGAGGAAAACAACTGGTCCCATTCTCGAAGTACCTATTTAATGAGATTATATTGCAATAAAACAGATGTAACTCGTTGAGCTCGGGTTTCAGTTAAATACCTTATTTATAATTTTTAGTAACCAATTACCACTCTTGAGGAGTAGAGAGGGCAACATGACCAACTCAAACCTTTGTCTCTCCCAAGCCACTGCCTCTTCCCACACTCAGCAATGGTAATACATAGCATATTTCATGTATGACTATGCCCTGCACCCAACACATCACATGTTACCAACCTTTGTTTTATACAGCCTTTAGCTATGCATAACAGCGTTTGGTTGTAGGGTGTACCTTTGAAACAATTGAAAGGCCCAAACCTTAAATTCAGGCTACACTGTTTCCATTGGAACATGGGCGAGACTGATTTGCTGGGTCCAGACTGAGGGGACATTTTGTACAAAACAAAACAAACAATTAAATGGGATACGGCCCTGAGTATTTACCAGTGGCTGAGATTAATTCAAGTATTCCATCCATCACTGTTTTGTATACCTTTGCAGACCTCCTTAGGCAGCCAACCCTCCTGCCTGAGTCTTTGAGCACTCAAGTAGAAGCTAGATTCCTTTTTCTTTTTCTTTTTATGAGGGATTCCCAGACTCCATGTTGAGTTTGCAAATCCACACAGGTTCATGGGCCTTTATTGGAACTTCTGAGGTTCTGCAGACCTATTACCTCATCTGCAAACTCTGCAGTTCCAGGATTCGGGGGCCGAATCCTGTAATATTGTCTGCAACATTTTTCTCAATTTGCAGACAGCCAGATAGCTTTGGGTCCATGTTCCAGGATTCAGGGATGTTGACGTGAAACGGACAAAAGCAGAAAAAGCTCCTTTATCCTATCACATTTGATGATTTTTTTAATTGAATTATGCGAAAGTTCAGAATTCAGGTTTGCAGACCTCTGAGGATCAATAATCCAGATAGCTCTAACTTTTAACCCTTTCAAGCCCATCCAGAAACTTTTTTTGAACACTGACTTTTCAAAAGCTCCTGAATGGATTTACATCCAAGCAAGCAAGCACTCCCTTCAGTGAAGTTTTATGTTCATGCCAAGCTTGGTATAATTCTTTTCTGTATGCTTTTTTGGTTTCAGATAAAAAAACGTTTTCAAAGGCAATTAAAATCAAAGTGGGAAAAGTTTTTTCATACCCCTTCTTTGACCCAAACTTGACAGATAATTCCAATGGTTTTTGGTAGTTTAGCAATTATCAAAATTTCTGTCCTCTACCTGGATCAATTTCAATCTTTCGGCAACTCTTTTTACTGACAACAGGCTACTATTAACATCAGTCTCTTAAAATACACATAACATGAATGCTGAGGGATTAGAACCTATTTTATTTAATATTGTTTTCATGTGGCAGGCTTGGAAATGTAGCCTGATAGTGCAGCATCTTCACTTAGTTTTTGACTTTATGTTTAGCCTGAATGTTAAGGTTTCAAATGCTGGTTTGCTGAACTCTTTCTGTGCTTAATCCTTAATTTATAAAATATTAATCCCAAAATACCTCACGTTTGTGAAGACAGAATGAATATGGTTATTAGTATACAATGAAACATTTTCAGCGATGACTATGTTGGACAACCCTACGATAATATTACAGAGGCAATCGTTGTTCTGCCTTTGGGCCTGATATAGAATTTGGTGGAGGGGTGACTCCATCAGAATGGTGATGGATATCTCGTCCGCCGCAATCCAAATCCCATTATATCCAATGGGATTTAGATTTCAGCGGACGGGCTATCTGTCACCATTGTGATGGAGTAACCCGTCCGCCAAGTTCTAAATCAGGCCCTTTGTCACTGCCGATGAAATCTGACAGTCATTCTAAAATAACAATAGTGTTGGACCATTGGATTTTTTTTTTTCTTTTTGTTTTGTTTTTGTTTATGGCTAGCAATTTCATAGATATAAGAAGGTTTCCAGTGGAATTAATCAGTAAATACCAAAACCAACATTTTCCAGGCTTTTCAATACATTCTAATACATGACTCTTTTCACCAAATTAGTAAATTTTGGATTTGAGGAGAGATTACCTGAAGCAGAGAAAGGTCTTCTATATCATCGGGTAGTTTATCTAGCCTTGTGTTTTTGTATGCATAAAGGGACTTATTTTCCTACTTTTATAATGTATAAAGGAGGGCAACAAGCGCCATCTTGGAAAACTTCAAAATAAGAATATGTACCCTACTCAAGCCCAAAATGTTCATAAACTCTTCTGATTTGGTTGTAAACACTACTGACGTTTTCAACACTGTTGCCAATTACATACTTCCCAGTCTTCGGCAGATGCAAGAAAAACAATTATGTTCAGTGACCTGAGTACACATTTTATCTACAATTGCAAACCACTGAAGTTAATAGGCCATCTAAAGACAATTTTAAGATGTATACCTATTCTTCGAAAACTCTAATAATGAGTAAAAATGTGTACTCTTAAAGATTGATTACAACCATTGACTTTTAACCAAATCTGGCTTCTGAAATCATGCAAATAAATGTATAAAGTTTTCCATGTTTGTTTGTTAACCAATGACAACATGAAAAACACAATTTTTTAAAGTATTTGTGTCGTGATGACACTGATTTCTCATTGAAAAGCGGATGCATGCACTGAACAAGTCTACCGCTCTGTTACATACAGTTCTATGATGTACCAACTATTTTTTCTTTATATTCCAAGGATCCTGTGCTGACGTTTATCATCAGGACTCTTAAGTATATAAATGGCAAAGCAAACAAAATCACCACTTAACATAACTCAAGAGAAAAGTAATCAAATAAACATCAGCCAAAGCAATGCAGCATTAAGAAATAGAAATCCTTCCAACTCTTACAAAGTTATTATTTGAATTAAATCTGAAATTGTAATGTGCATTAACATTTACATAGTAAAAATACCACTGTAACGTCCAGTGCAACATTAAAATATTATTAAATTAAAAAGAGTGCACTGTGATGGTTCAATATCTTGCGGGCGCACTATCGAGATGGAGATGAGAGACACAATTTATAGCAAAGATACCATTTTAATTGCTTTTAGGCCAACAAAAAAAATTCACACACTACAATATGTACTTGTTTTATTTGCATGGATAATAAAGCAGATCGAGTTCAGAGCGTCCATTACAAAAATAAATTCCAATGGTTCTATTACTTACAGAATAACCAACATATTCAGGCATCACAGTTCACCACTCATCAAGATATTGTTCTATGCACTTTAAACTGTTGTCAAACTATAAAAGAATATTCTTTGAATTTTGGGCTTCATGGCCTCAATATATAGCACAATCATTATTATTAACTGAATTTATATTTGTGTATTTTTAATATAGGAGCAAGTACTATTAATGTTGTAATGCTACATTTAGACATGTTCTGCAGTGAGCAAGAATTCAAAAGTGTCTACATTCATTTTTCTCTGTCGTTAATCAAAAAACATGATTTTAAATTTCAATGGAATATTATTTGTGCTACAGCAGTTGTATTTTTTTAAATGGCCACTCGAAATATACTAAGGAGGTTAACAAATGGGTGTGGAAATATCAGAGTAGCTTCAATGGCAACATGCTAACATTATTAATGCAGAACAGGAGCTGTCATTTATATTCACAAAAAACGGAGTTTTCAGAAATAGACCCAGTGAATATTGAAATAACATATCTAAAGTGTCTGCGAAAAACTACTACACCATTTCCCATTTATCTACTAATTTGGACCCATCTAATGCTAATCATGCTATTCACACACTTGTGAAAGTAGACATTGTTTCTGTTACCAAACTCTACAGCAGGTGATTTCTAATCTACAAAAAATAGCCAATATTCCAAAATATTAACATGGTCACATATTCTACAGCAATCCAGATATGTGACATTAGTCAGATAGATTATTTATCAACTACAAAATATTCATATTGTAAAACCTGATAATGACTAAATCCCAACCATAGGTTTCTTTTCATGGCACTGTCATATAATATCTAAAAATAAATCTCATTAGAAAAAATATTCCACAAAAGGTCACATCTTTTCCACCTATTAACCTTGGTACTATTTCACTTTTCACTGCCAGAGTTTTATGTAGTAAGGAGGCTAGCCCTATCGACTTCTCTCTTGGAAAGATTTGATGTGGTAACATGTAAGCAAAATGTCATCATTTTATAACGTTATTCTTACTAAAGTGTTGTGGGCTTTGCTGGGCTCTGACATCATTGGGGCTAGTGATGTCAGAGAACGGAATGAGAGGTCTGTGGGGTTCTGAAGGAGTTGGGAGGAAGGTGACAGGAAGCAGGAATGAAGTGTTGGCACAGTCATGGATGCTGAATAAATAAGGATCTTGACATACAAATCTTGACTCCATGGATATTGAATCTTAACAGTGGCGACGAGGATGGGATTTCAGCATCCATTGAACCTGGCGTGCAATGGACCTATGAGTAAACTGTTCTTATATTTGTGAGAAGAATCGTTGTGCCTGGACACTTTAACTTTACAAGTATCCTAAATACTAATGTTTTGGATCTACAATTTTGAGTGTTCCTGCAGTGATGACATTTAGATGATGAGCAGCATTATTATTATTCTGTGTGCTTAGAAGAAAACAAAGGAGTATTTCGTTGCACTCATCATTTTTACTTTATGGAAAATGCCTGGTAAACGCGCGACTGAAATTGCCCTGTTTTTCCTTAAGCCGTGTGAAAATGCCTGGTAATACTCTTCGAACGGTATTTTGCATTTATTTATACTCTTATATTAGTAGCGGCACAACGACGGAAATACACAGTTGGACGGTGTGGAGATTTAAACTTCAACATTCTTTACGCGTGGCTGGTGTTCTTGAAGCTGCAGCTGATCGCGCGAAGCCGCCACTCCTGCTGATCGCGCGAAGCCGCCGCTCCTGCTGATCACACGAAGCCGCCCTCACCGTGTGATGTTGCAGCCGCGCATTGTGTCAAGCCGCGGCAGCTGATTTAAAGGCACGCGACCGCGCACGCAATTTTAGTGATGGAAAGCATTTGAAATATAATTATCTGGCAGCCAACAACTCACTGTGAAGTCGCTTGATGGTGTGTTCAATTATTTTTATCTCCTTTTCAACCTCGAGTGAAGTGCCTCACTGCAACAGGAGTTGCATGTAAACACTGTGAGGTTGACATTTACATCAAATCTCGCGTGTGTTGAACACTCAAATGACTAGACTGCTAACTCTTTTTACTTATAACTTATAATTTTGGTGGAAGGTAATTAATGATTGGTGCTCAATTTTGAGTATTCTGTTGACATTTTAGTATTATAAATACTGTATAACTCTCATTACTTTATATATATATATATATATATATATATTTATATATTTTTTTTATTTTTGTTCTGCTTGATTGTTTGTATAAGTTTTTACGCAATGTCTCAATTAGCTACGCTTAGTTTGGCTCAACCACCACAATTTTTATCTGAACGTGGAGAACCCATTTTACCTTGGAAGAAGTGGTTTAATCTTTTTGAATCTTATTTAATTGGGATAGGTGGAGAGACATTTTCGCCTGCAAGGAAGCAAGGTATTCTTCTTCATAATTTAGGTATTGAAGGAAGAAATATTTATGACAGTCTTGATTTAATTGTGCTTGGCACTGCGGATGGAGATCCCAGAGATGTTTATGACATGTCTGTCATGATGTTAAAAAAACACTTTGACATGCGTATAAACATAGTCATGGAACAACATAAATTTTTTATGAGAGTACAAGCTAAAAATGAGAGAGTGGGTAATTATATTGCTGCTTTGAAAACATTAGCTCAGACTTGTGAGTTTGCTGGTTTAACTGACTCTCTCATCAGAGATCAACTAGTGAGGTGCACAAATAATCCAAGAGTTCAAGAAAAATTGTTAGCCAAGAATCCCGCTTTGGAAGAAGCTGTTGCCATTGTGGAAAGTTTGGAACATGCTACTTCTTGGGTTCAGGAAATGAAGAACACCACTTCAAACTGCTTAACTTAACCTTTGGCTAATCCAACAGTAGCTAAAGTTTCGACTCAAGTTGACAGGAATGTCATACAGAAACCGCTAACGTATCGTTTGAAAGGTGGCAATGAATTGACCAAAGACTCCAGACCAAGATGTTACAAATGTGGTAGTCCTGGACATTTAGCGAATAATCCAAGATGTTTTGCTAAGAATGTCAACTGTAGGAATTGTGGAATGAAGGGACATTTGGCAAAAGTTTGTAAGAACCTAAAGGTCAATGCAGTAGATGAAACTGTGTTAAGTCAAGATGTAATTTTAAATGTGAAGTGTCCTATCATTCATAATCCTCTTATAAATAGTGATGCTAAGTTAATTATGCCAAAATGTGATATAGAAATTGATGGTAAAATTGTTCAGGTTCTTGCGGATTCAGGGTCTCCTTTCACATTAATAGGAGATAAGAATTGGGAAACAATCTTTGGCAATTATCATATTGAGCTTCTTCCTCCAGACATTGGTCCCATAGGCTATGGGGGACAGAGAATTGATTTGTTTGGCTATTCTCTAATGACTATCAAGTTCAAAGGTCGTGAAACGGTGGGGAAGGTTTATGTAGCAAAACGAGGTGATAACTTGCTAGGGTGGAGACATCAGAGAGATCTTGGCATTATTCTCAACCCAAACTCTCCGGAACAAGTTCTATCCATATCTAATTTAGGGGATGATACTTCAATTGTAAATGAATTTTCTGATGTGTTTAGTGACAAATTGGGTTTGTTAGCTGGGTTCAAACATAGGATCATTCTAAAGGATTCAGCCAAACCAGTAGTATATAAGGTAAGAAAGGTTCCTTACTTGATGTTGTCTCTGTTGCAGGATGAGCTCAACAGACTTTTAAATTTGGGTGTTATTGAGGAGATTGAGGCTTCGGAATGGTTGGCCCCTGTTGTTTTAGTTCCCAAGGATAATGGTTCAAAAATTAGGATGTGTGTAGACTTGAGAGGCCTCAACCAGTGTATATGGGTTGATCGCCAACCTTTACCTAACATTAATGAGACTCTGACCATGCTCTCGGAGGCTAAAGTATTTAGTGTATTGGATCTATCGGCAGCCTATCATCAAGTTTTACTTCATGAAGACTCGAGACATCTAACTTCTTTTGTCACGCCTTTGGGGGCTTTCCGGTTTATCAGAATGCCATTTGGTTTGGCATCGGCTGCTGCATGTTTTCAAAGGATAATGAAGGAGGTTCTTAAGGGTTTAAGTTCAGTGTTATTTTTCCAAGATGATATGCTAATATATGGGAAGGATGAAGGGGAACATGATGTTGCTCTCCGTGCAGTTTTGAGAAGACTAAAGGAAAAGGGTTTAACCCTAAAAAAAGAAAAGTGTAAATTTCGAGTTGGTACAGTCTCTTACTTGGGGCACACCATTTCTGGAGATGGTATCAAGCCTAAGGTGACATTGGCTAAGTCCATCATATCTATGCCTATTCCTTCTGCTAGAGATCAAGTGCGATCGTTTCTTGGTTTAGCTGAATACTACTCGAAATTTGTTAGAAATTTTGCAAGTGTAGTACAGCCTTTGAGAAATATGCTAAAGAAGGGGGTTGATTTTTTGTGGTCTTCGGAGTGTGATGAGGCTTTTGTTTTTGTCAAATCCAGAATTGCTGAGATGCCCACATTGGGGCATTTTGATACTCGAAGGAAAACTTTGTTGCCCACAGATGCAAGCCTTAAAGGTCTGGGTGCAGTCCTTTCACAGATGGTCGATGGTGAGGAGAGAGTGGTGGCTTTTGCCTCTCGTTCCTTAAGAGAGACAGAAACACGTTATTCAGTAATAGAGCGTTAAGCTTTAGCATGTAATTGGGCTGTCAACCATTTTAGATACTATCTTTGGGGGTTACCATTTGTTATTAGGAGCGATCATAGGCCTTTAGTGCAAATGTTTTCTTGTCGCAACATAGAGAATGTGACTCCGCGTATCAAACGTTGGGTGGAGAGTCTAATTGAGTACAATTTTCATGTAGAATATTTTCCAGGGAAGGAGAATATTCCTGCTGATTCTCTTTCTAGATTACCTTTGTCAGACAATGCCACAAATGTTCAGGTCCCAGTTTTGTGGGTGAAAGAGCCAGCTTTTGATAAGGAAGAATGGAAACTGGAATGTGAACATGACACTGCTCGTGCCCTTATTTTAGATTATGTTGTGAAAGGTTGGCCTGATTTACACACTTGTCCAGACAGTATTAAAGCATTTTGGAATGTTAGGGATGAATTGAGCATTGTGGGGATGGATGTATACAGAGGTGACAGATTGATTCCTCCACTTGGATTGCATGAGAAGCTGATTAATTTAGCCCATGAGGGACATTTAGGGAGGAATTTGACCAAGTCCAGGATCAGAGAATGTTATTGGTGGCTGGGTTTGGACAGACAGGTTGAAGGAATAGTAAAGGATTGTGTGTACTGTGCAAGGAGTGATACATCTAGGAATGTAAGAACTGCTCCTTTATCCCCAATTTGTGTCCCTGATGAGCCATGGTGCAAACTAGGTTTAGATCTTGTGGGGCCATTTGAAAATCTATCTCACAATGAGAGATTTGTGATTGTTTTGGTTGATTATATGTCTAAGTGGGTCACTGCTTGTTGTGTAAGTGCTATTACCACTAAGATGGTGATAGAATTTTTAACTGATGTTTTTGCGTGTGAAGGCATTCCGAAAGTGATAATTACCGATAATGGAGTGCAATTTACTTCACTGGAAATGAAGAATTTTCTCAACAATTTGGCCATCACCCGATTTCGCACAGCTTTATATTCACCTCAAGCCAATGGGTTGGTTGAGAAAATGAACCAATTGGTGGTGGCCAGTGCTCAAACTGCCATGGACAATAATGTTCCTTTAAAAACTGTTCTCAGGGAGAAATTATGGGCTCACAGGAATACCCCTAATGCTGTTACGGGTATGTCTCCTTTTAGACTATTGAAGGGTAGATTGGCCGGTTCTAAACTCAATCCTATGTGGTTATTAGCTGACAAGGATTTTAGGGAGTCATCTGCAGACAAGGGTTCTGTCCAACGCAAAGTTATTGATAATCAGACGAAGTATAAGGAGGCATTTGATAAGAGACATGGTGTCCATCAAAGGTTATGGCATGAAGGTGACTTGGTGTACATTAAAAAACCTTTTTGGTCAAAAAAAGGAACCTCCAAGTTTATGGGTCCGAAGAAAATTGTACAAGTAAAAAGGAATGTTGTTGTTGTCGAAGGAGGTGATGTATGGAGCATGTCGCGTCTAGCTAAGTGCGTGAGTGATAAACTAGGATCAAATGAATTACCTAAAGATGGAAATCTTCGTGGGTCTAATCTAGATTCCAATGAGAAGTTTAATAAAGGTGTAAGGAATAGAACAATTCCAAAATACCTAGAAGACTTCGTACATTGAGGATGTCATCACATGATTGGGCAATAATTGATTATATGTTGATTGCATTTCTAATACTCATGATTTTGTCATTTCATTGTTCCTGTTGCATTCTTATGAACTGTAGCTTCAATTTTTGTTGATGTTTTTTTTTATTCTTATGTTGTTGAGTTTACAATGTTCCATGTAATGTTCAAGCTAAATTTTTTTATTATTTCTATAGAAGGGAGATGTGTTGTGGGCTTTGCTGGGCTCTGACATCATTGGGGCTAGTGATGTCAGAGAACGGAATGAGAGGTCTGTGGGGTTCTGAAGGAGTTGGGAGGAAGGTGACAGGAAGCAGGAATGAAGTGTTGGCACAGTCGTGGATGCTGAATAAATAAGGATCTTGACATACAAATCTTGACTCCATGGATATTGAATCTTAACATAAAGTCTCTTGATTTCATACATTTATACAATAAGAGACACAAGTGCAGTACAACACCTTCAGGATAACTACATTGGACTATCTTCTTAAATGTGCACCACAATATCATACAAATGCTTGGTAAAGCAACACCACCTCTTTTAAACTAATTTCTTTCAATAAAGTTTCAGGATCTTGTGGTCACATTAATGACAAATTGTGTTTTATGAAGGCCTGTGGATGACACTTCACCTGAAATGTTCTGAATGGAAATCAAAATGTGAGTTGGCACCAAACTTTAATCAACTGCAAACATCCAATAAACGTGGATCCCTAACTATAGCAAACTTTAAGGTCAGGCCGTTTGTGGTTAAAAAGTTGATCATAATTAGTCTCAAATAAATCCACCCACTTAAGAACGGTTCAAAACCAATGAAAAACTTATCTTATCCTTTCTATCACGTTCAACAGTTTTAAAACAATTCAGGTTAACTAACATGTCTTACAATTTCATAACTCAGCTTTAATACCTTCCAATGTACTATATTTGAGAAAAGAACATGACGTGTAGAGTGTATAACATTATTTTTTTCTATAATTTCCCCAAACACCAACAAATGGAAAAAAACGCTTTGTGTGTGAATCCAGTGCCTCAATAAGTTGGGGGCAGGGTACCAACATACACTTTTGGCTGTGGTCCACTTTCATTGGCTGTTGCTTGCAGCAGATAGTGCCTACTGAACAACTGAGCAGTGATCCAGCATCTTCATCACTGAAATTATTTTAGCATTTTCATCTGACATTACAATGTCCACAAATGGTTCAATCTATGTCATCAAGCACTTTTCTGCATCTACACTATCTACCATCAAAGAAGCAACATCAATTATTGTAGGAGACAGAAAAAGGAGGGGGTGGGGGGCAGGGCAGTGGTGGAGGAAGAAATAGTTGAATTAAACTCTATAAACTTTGCATTCTCTCGCTGTTGAGTAAAGCTCACATACACCATTTGTGATGACTATTCATGATACCTATTAAAAATTATTAGAGAATTTAGCACTGCCGAGTGGAATGGCCTTTGATTGAAAGATCTCTACCAAGATGTCAGTCTTTCACAACCCCGGCACATGAAACTTGGTCATCTACTTCAAAACCACAGTAATTACCTTCACAACCTGAGTAGCAAAATCTTTCCATAGAACACCACCTTGACAGGCTGAACCATGCGATTGTACGTTAATCCACTGCACCATCAAACGAGCACTACTGGGCATGGGACGTCATTTGTTTTCTAGGTACAGCAATTCTCACTGTATAAATGCTTCTAAAGTGAGTTTTGAAAGCCCTGCTCGTATCTGCTCTTCTTGCCAAAACCACTCCATCTCTCATTAAGTAACAATCAGTTGTAATAATACCCTCTTTATCATAGAAAACATTTCTGACACTAATTTGTTTCAAGTGCTGGAATCTCATTCTGCATGAAAGATGCATATTATCAGGCTGTAGCAGCGATCCAACTTGTGAGCTGACAGATGTTCATTTATCATATTTATTTGGCTAATACATACCGCCAGGGCAATTAGGAGTTAGTTTCGAAAGTTTTCGGTTTCATAAAAGACACAAATATACAGTACATTAGTTGTTGCCCATATCTGTTTGATAAACATTTCCAAAAAAAGGGTTCAAAGGGTCGCCATGTTTTGTTGTAGAATGATTACCACCGTTCCGGACAACTACAAGCCAAGCCAAAAGTATCAACAGCTTGAAAAAAGCTCCATGTGATGACACCCACAACGTATTACCTGCCCTCTGTTATATTCAATGACCTTTCTCCTGCAAACCCATTGCGCCTCAATCTTAAGACATTATTTAGAGGTGGGGGTGCTAAATGCACCAGATCAGCATAGGCCTTGCATCCATCTCTCAGAGTGGTGGAATGCCTCCTCGTATTAGGCAGTTCCTAAAGCAGTGATCTCAATGCCTAAAGTACATCTGTCAATTGCAGAAGCACTTTTCGCAAAACTGAATGCTGAGTGGGATGCCATGTTGTTGTGGCCTGCGCAGCATCCGTTTTTGTCTTTCAGAGACAAAACCTGGGGGGCCACCATGGATGGTTCAGATCTTGAACGCAGTAGAGCTGTGGCTCTGTGGAAGATTGATCATGGCCATAGGGTCCAGCATTGCAAAATCAGCAGATTCTCCACTTCTACATGGAGTGGAGAAATATGAGGTTTCGCTGGCCAGAGCCCCACAAGTTTACTGAGGAACTCTCACTCTGACAAAAATTACAAAAATACATACACTGGGAAAGTTATGAATTTTCAAAGATTAAACACAACATAGCGCTTAGAAACACAAATGCTTCAATGAGGTGATATCACTGTATTGTAACGGAGTCATTCCCAACAATCCAGCACCCATGGCGCTTGTCACGGACTCACACGGATCCCCAGGTACAGTACCTTGTGAAAATGAGGAAACAAGCCAGTGCACAGAGTCGAGGATCGTGGCGTCACTGGATCCGAGGCAGCGTCAGTTCCGGTACTGCGGAATGAAGAAGCAGGCGTCACAAAAAGGCATTGGGTCCTTGCTGCGGAGTGGTGGAGGTGAGGCAGCGTCAGTGGGAAGTGTTGGATCCACATACTTCAGGGGGAGTCGATATCCACAACGTGGTGCAGCGACTTCTACGGAGTCAAGGACTTCAGCGAGGCTGCAGTGCCGTCGGGCCAGCGTGGTCATTGCACTCCAGCGAGGACCACAGCTTCAGTTGCAGGCGGCATCACAGGTTTCAGCAGCAACGTCAGTCAGGAGTCGTCCAAAGTCGGTTTACTTGTTTTTTCTGGGTTTTTCAACTAGCTTCTCCTTTCAAGGGCCCAGGGACTGATAGGGCATGAGTCAGGAGAGAGTACAGGTGCTGGCAGAGGAAGTATGTGATGGCCCTGAGATTTTAGAACAGATGGCAAGCTCAGTCCAAGCCCTTGGAGATTCTTCTCAAGCAGGAATATACCACAAAGTCCAGTCTTTATCCTCTTTCACCGGCAGAAGCAGCAACTGCAGGACAGCCCAACAAAGCACAGTCACAGGCAGGGGCAGCACTTCTCAGCTCTTCAGCTCTTCTCCTTGGCAGAGGTTCCTTTTGGGTCCAGAAGCAAATCTAGAAGAAATCTAAAGTCTGGGGTTTTGGGTCCACTATTTATACCCCTTTCTGCCTTTGAAATTGTCCAACTTCAAAGAAAAGTCTCTGTTGTTTACAAGATCCTGCCTTGCCAAGGCCAGGCCCCAGACACACACCATGGGGTTGGAGACTGCATTGCGTGAGGGCAGGCATGGCCCATTCAGGTGTAAGAGACAACTCCTCCCTCCACTCTAGCCCAGATGGCTCATCAGGATATGCAGGCCACATCCCAGCTCCCTTTGTGTCACTGTCTAGAGGAGAGTCACAATCAGTGCAACTCTCAGTCTGACCCAGACAGGCAATCCACAAACAGGCAGAGTCACAGAATGGTTAAAGCAATAAAATGCCTACTTTTTGAAAGTGCCATTTTCAAACTCACAATCTAAAAACCAACTTCACTAAAAGGTGTATCTTTTAATTGTGAGCTAAGAGACCGCAAACTTCACTGTTAGGACATGTAAAAAAACACAAGTACATGTCGTACCCTTACATACACTGCACCCTGCCCATGGGGCTACCTAAGGCTTACCTTAGGGGTGATTTACATGTATAAAAAGGGAAGGTTTGGGCCTGGCAAGTGGGTACACTTGCCAGGTAGAATTAGCAGTTTAAAAACTGTACTCACAGACACTGCAGTGGCAGGTCTGAGCCATGTTTACAGGGCTACCCATGTGGGTGGCACAATCAGTGCTGCAGGCCCATTAGTAGCATCTGATTTACAGGGCCTAGGCACCTCTAGAGCACTTTAATAGGGACTTACTAGTAAATCAAATATGCCAATCATGGAAAAGCCAATTAGACATACAATTTCACATAGGGAGCAGACAGCAAGCTTGATTCTCCTTTAACAGACAAAGATCCACACAGTTATTAAACAACAAGTTTCAAATAGGTTAATAAAAATAACAGCTGAATCAATGAAAATAAATAAAAAACATTATTAACACGTGTTATAGTAAGTCAAGTGTCCCCATTTAATTTTTACCAGATCATTAAACAAATAGAGATTTGAAAGCACATCAATAAAACAAAAATTTAAACTTTCTAAGGTGTAAGACACTACATCCAGTGAATTGCAAAGCACACAAATCCGTTTAGTTGAAACAGTGCTTAAGTTGGAAGATCTTGATGGCTTCACCTCAATGGTGAGATCAGAGGGGAATAAATGTCTGGGTGGTTAAAAATAGAAACAAGTGGGACAAAAGCCAGGTGGAGACGTTTCCTTAATGTGACAAAAACATGCATTCACTTTTGTTAGTGTATCAGCAATTGTGCTTCAATAGGATCATGGAGATATGGAGTTGTGAAATGAAGACCCCTAGGACATATTCATCCTGATTACCAAGAAGTACCAACCACAGCTGGAGAACTATAAGTGCTGATTTTCTCTTGACAACTGCCCTGTGACTAGGTTGCAACCACTATCTGTTTAGGGCAAGAGTATACAACGTCTGCTGAGTATCCAGTCCCACAGTTCACAAAAAGCAAATAAGAGAAATGTAAATACATTAAATGGAACTAATTTGCCTAGGATACATCACCCCTAGATCTAAGTTAGACTCCACTGATCTAGCTCATCATTTAACCAAAATGAAAGGGGAGGATTTGTTTGCAATTAGGAACTGTGTTTCCATCCCTTGACTTGATGTCAACATAATTTGCAGAACAGCAATCAAGAGACATCAGCAAAAAATAATAACAATTTTTTCCTCTGTTCGGGTGCAGTGGGGTAATGAAACTTGAGGCCCCCCCTTGAAAAGTACATGGAGGGGCTCCCCTCCAGACTCAGGCAGGTGCTCTCAGGCTAGGGTAGTGTGCTGAGGGGCACCCCGTACTACGGGGACTATGGGGACCTTTATGAAGGCCACTATTTAGGTGTTCAAGCATGAGATCGGACAATGTAACTTGTTTAACTCAAGGTGGTCCAGGACTGCCTGACAGAACCTGTCCTGCAGTGTGCTGACAGAGGCACCTCAATGCGTTCTGTTGTCCTCAGAAGAACGTGTGAGCCTTTGGACAGAGATGGATTGGAAATATTTAGGATGCACTATTATTAGGGTGATCGTATAACAGTGACTGGCATATCCTGCTGAGCCACTCAGCAATACAGGAGTCACATGTTTCCTTTGTCTGGGAAAAGGGGAAAAACCTTTGTAAAGTGGTCCAAGCTGGGTTCTACTTTAAATGGTCCACTTGACCTGGAACAAAGAGACTTAGGAAGAACGGAAGGAGCCAAAGATGCTTCTGACTAGAGTGGACAGACAGTGGTTCACAAATTCTTGAGATGCCAGTCATATATATTTCTTTTTTTAAAAAGAAAACCACATACCATAAAAACTCTAGAGCACCATCTAGTTACATTAGCTCATACTGCTTTGTAAATGCAATATATTTTTTCTTTGTGCATTTCCCTGTGCAGCACATGCTTTTGGGTTTTTTTAACACGTACCACCCCATCCACTTATTTCTAAGTGAGTGAGTCTTTTTCAAAATTGCTCCTATGTAATTCACTAGGCCTCTGTCTTTGACTTTCACATTTATTAGTTCCCTTTTCAGGATGTTTGTGACAGGTTGACATTGTAGGTTGAAATAATTTGTCACCGACACAACAGGAATACTGCAAAATCACATCAAATGTTACTGAATATCCAAGAGGTAGATATTTCAGCTTGCAGGGTGTTTGATTATATGCCCATTACAATAAATTGCTGTTAAAACATGTTTGCCTAAAATATAACTCAATCCTCTAAAATGTGACCATGTGTATTATTGCCAGTAGCAGCGCAGTGTAAATGTACTCAGTTTAAAGAGATCCTCTACAGAAGGTATGCTTCATTTGTGATCATTTGGTTGCATCTGAGTTGCCTATGTGTAAATAAACAACACAAGGCCCCTGATCCTGAAATCCCCTTGTAGCAAATCTGCATCATCAGAATGGTCACCCAGATTTTTCACCATTTCTGCACCCTATTGTTCCACGTTTTTGAACTCTGCACACTAGGACACTGCTGTCCAGGCCCCAGTGTGTGTGCTCTCATTAAAGCATGATAAAATTGACTGACCCCAACTTACGTATTTAACTTGCCCCCAAGTCCCTAATGCATGGCGTAGAAAATGTATGCAGTGCATGGAAGTTAAATGCTACATGTGAATTGCAGCACCTATTGTGTCACCCACAGGGTTGACATGTAAAATGTCTTCAGACCCAATTGCAGGAGCTTCAAAACCTGCTGTCAAACTTGACAATATACCCCTTTTTGACAGGCAGGAAAGCCTACTATTAAATATTAATGGCACTCCTAAGTACACATTGTTCCTGAAGTTTAAAAGTTGAACATGTGCAAAACTAAAGTAGGCATGTTCCTCCAGTGACTGGACCGCAAATGCTACAGTCTCTGGGAGGACTTTAGCTGGATCCTAGAAAATGTCAAAGTACAAAATATAACCTTTAAACTGTAATATTTGACAGGAAATAGCTACAGCGGCCTGAAGTCAATTTTTCATATTTAATAAAAGTTGAATTTTTAATAAATATTTAGGAAAGGAACCTTTTAGAAAGTTACATTTTCCCTGCCTGAAGATACTGGAAACTAATTCACAGTAGCATGTCAGCAGATGCCCAACCATTGCTTGACCTTACAGAGCTGCTAGAGCAGAACAATCTCTTGAGGCCAGTGACAGAATGGGCTGGAAGAACATCTGGGGAGATTCCAGGAGCTTCCAGTAAAGGGGCAGAGATGAGGCCTATCCAGTAATAGTTTAGTATAAAGAAAGACCTGGGAGAGAGAAACCCTTTAATCCCCAGATACACTGCAGTTAGTCTAGCTCCACCCAGTGGGAGGGGGAGCTTGCCCTGGAACTAGTTTGATATAGCTCAGGAGGGGACTGCTCATTTTCCTAAACACACCACTGACGGGCACACAAGCTCCTTCCAACGGCAGAAGGCCTGTGCCATCTTGGGTTTCCACAGGAATTGTGCAATGAGGGATAGTTTGAACCGAGGCAAACAGTATGCACTGCAACAGTGGGAAGGGTTGCCCCAGGACCTTTTACTCATTGGTTAGGGAGCGTCCAGGAGTCATCCCCACCCACTGGCTAGTGAAAAGTACAAAGCTGGCACCTCACCCATGACTTAGAACACTTCTTGACTTGCGTAAGATCAGAAGAGGACTGGGCCTCTTGTCTGTGACCTGTGTGGTGACCTGGACAGCAGGACCTTCTCTTACTTGCACTGAGGACTGAGAAGTGGAATCCAAGGGTCAGTTGATAGACTACCTATGGGGCTACAGGGAGACAACAACATGCAAGAGGACTTTTTCTTAAAGTGATCAGTTGATCAATAACAACTGAAACTGCACTAGGCCTAGCTGGTAGCCTATGCTAGAGTTAGTCCTGGTCCTTAAGTGCTGTTCTTGAGTTCCTGGGAGCTTAGAAGTAACCCCGAGGAGCTGCTAAAAAAACAAACTGAAAAGCTGGGACTTAATTTTTTTTAGAATTCGTAGATCCTCAGAGCATTAGCAGGACCTTGTGGCAAAGGTGTCCAATTTGGATGCAACTTAAAGAACACAGCTTCAGGCTTCACCCAACAGAGAATTTTGAGCTCCATAAAGAAAGCTAATTCTGAGGATTAAAACTTTGACCGGGATGAACCTGCTTGGTGTATATGGCCATACTCCATTTATTTTACATAAATTACAGAACTGCTCAGGGCTGGCTTTAGCCATGGTGGCTCCCAGTGTGACAATCTGTGTTGCTGCCCCCTCAAAACCTTTTTCTCCATGAATCCTCACAGTACCACGCCCCACCATTGCCCCTCATCTCCACATAGCCCCTCTCTAACATGCATTTCATTTGTTTTATAGCACTACTCACCACTGTAGTGTCAGAGCACTATATATCACACACACATTATATGGAGCCAATGAATCACACCTGTGTAAATCAGTCTATAGGAAATCTTACATAGAACAATGAGGGTCATAAGGTGTAGAAGTCACATGTTGCAGATGCTTGTAGGCAGTATATTTTAAGAGTGTTCGGTCTGGAGAAGCACAGACTCCGGACCTAAAACGTACCACAGTGGGTGGCTTTACTAATAAGAATGGATTTCTACCTAAATGAGCCCTTTTTAGCAACATTATGATAATGAAAGATTTGGGAAATACATAAGACTCTAACCTACATCATGCAGCTTGCATTCAGCTCTTTGATGACAGTTCATAGGTCACTTCACCATATTAGGAGTGTGGCTTATTAACGTCAAGTAAGAAAAAGATCTCTGTGACAAACGCAGTTACTTATTGAGCGATCCTCAAAAAATACAGCTTGGTGATTTGCATGGTACAGGTTCTTTGCAGCTAATTTCTCATGAGTGGAAACTGAGACTTGACAAAACTCAGATCTCTCTCCAGCAGGAACATTAATCACCAGAGTTATCTTGCCATTTTTATTGTTGCCAGAAAACTGCTGGATGTGCAAGGAACTCTGCAGCAGGTGCTTTTGTCATTTCTAAGCTTGGCGTCCGCCCCCCTCACCCTCCAGAGAGGGCAGTAAAAGGTGCAAATGCACCAATCACACTGCCCTAGAGCTGGCCCTGGTGCTGCTACCATTAGAAGATGACACAGGTCTCCAAACTTGTTTGGAAAATGATAACTAGTTTTCATGGGGTGGTGAAAATACTGGTAATACAAAGACCATTTTGCCCTACAATAGCATTGTGTATTAAAGGGCTGGGTACTACCTTGCAATACAGGGTCTTCAGTGGTCTGTGTTATGCCACTATCTCCCTCAGTGTGAAAAAGAGCAGTGTGGTTCAAAGATAATCTAGCTCTGCAAAGAACTGTTATATCTGTTTAATATCTTCAAGAGCAGCTTTAGAGAATGAAAAAACAAAACTGACATATAAAATTACATATTTTCGAGAAAGGTAAACATTGTAGCTCCTGAAGAGCACATTCTCATGTAATATCTACATGTATTGTTAGTTATTTTATCACAGATTCCACGAGCAGATGTTCTCCGTGGTGCTGAAATAAAATAGCTGGTTTTCACGTGGATCCTTGGCAGTCTAAACACGGTATTATGAGAGCGTGCCTCATGCATGTTTTAATGAACCAGGAACCCTTGGCTGCTCTGCCTCTGTAACACTGGTGCAGGCTTGCGGCAAGCTTCTAGGTTCACAACATTTATTTGGTACAGCTGAAATATTTAAATGGTGCAGGCAGCTGCCCCGAGGGATCCACTGCCTTTCTGGTAAAGATCATAAATTAGCAGCTTTTTACCTTCCAGTCATTTTGTTTTATTTTTATTATTTCCTTTGATGGTCCAGAGGTTCACTATTCCTCACCTTAAGCTCATTTGATTATCTGAATTCTCAGATCTGAAATAGAAAGATCTGATAAAAAAGTCTCCTAGTCAAGATGCCATCATGAAATATCCTATACCAAGAGATAGTGTATAGGAAATGGCATAAACATTAACAGCAGAGTTAAATCGAAGGATAACTTTGTATTCTATTTTCAACAATGTGTCACAACACACTATAAAACGAATCCGCTCCTTCGTCCGTACAGATACATTAAAATTATCTCCACAGATATCTTGTAGGAGGTTTTCCCCAAGCTTTCCACTCAGACCATCCTATGAAATACCAATACCAGGAGCTCCATAAATGAGTTGCACAATACAGTTACCAAACCTAAACAGTCTGACAGCTATGTTGGGACCACCCCTCACAAGCTCCCAGAAATGTCTGGCCCTCTTTAATACATATGGACCTTTCCTTTTTCTACCTAGAATTGATTTTCATGTGAGACTTGTAAGGTTCACCCCACCATCTGCAAAGTGGCATTGATGTCGTGCTTGTGAAAAAAATCTAAAATATATTCATATAACCTAGTGCCAGTCGCCACTAGGAAGTTATAGTTAGGACCAAGTTTCTAAAGAAAAAGTGTTTTTTACTTACCTATATCTTTAGCGTTGGTTGACGAATCTTCACAAAAGTTTCCTAAAAAAAAATTCAACGCTCACGCGAGCTGCTATCTGCAAAGTTTCTGGGTGATTTGTCAAGCAAGGGGAGAGAAAAAGGGGGGCCCCAAAATGCTTTTCCCCATAAATATGTTCAGTAGTTTTAGAGAAATTAAAGAAAATCCAAATTTGTATATATAGGGACGTGAATGCTCAGCCCTCCCCATCTCGTGCTGAGATCTGATTGGCTGCCAACATTTCAACAAGGAAGTCTTGGCAGCCATGTTGGGACTCAGCATCAGCTGAGTCCCAGAAACAAGTTAAAAAAAACAAAGAAAAAGAGCCAGGGTAGTGACTCCTGGATTCCTTAGCTCTGATGGTGGGGTCCGAAAGGGACCCCACCCGGCTTAAAAAGCACTTTGTTAAAAAAAAAAAACATTTGGCACAATTTCGCGACAGGGTCGCAAATCTGCTGCAAAAATATATTTTTTTTAATTGCAGGCTCCCATGCCTCTTAATACCTAAGACCATGGGTGGGCTAAGTCCCCCGGGCATTGATATTTGCAAATATGGCACTCATCACATCTTTGATAACATCATCGATGATATCAATATAATATATGCAGTAACATTTTTGACAAATATGTATAATTACCTTAGGGCACAAGTTACAGTTACTTAAGATAACTCTAACAGGCGAATTTCTATGGTTTCGTACGTTGAAAATGTGAGCCTAACTATAACATCCCGGGAATCTTTGGATTTTTAGGTGAATTTCTATGTTTTTAAAAAAATTCTGTTTCCTAACTATAATGTCACTATAAACTTTGTTTTTTTTCAGTGAATTTCTATTATATATATGTATATATATTTATAAGCAAGTTTTTATTGATGGTGGCACCTGCAAGGAGAATGTGTGATGAAGTAACTGGCCAATTAGGAGTAAAATCCAATGTTGAAGATTACTGTGCTAAAGGTGAACTCTTTGGTGAAGACTACTCCTCATCTTTTGTTTTGTTTTTACCTAGGCTAAACACCAGGTTAAGCCACCTTTTGAGATACTATTGGTGCAGAAAAAATAAGCACTATGCAAAGAGCTTAAAGATCACAAACGTAATGGTGAATTGGGATATCATTATGGCAAGAATGTCTTCACTAGATACCAGTAACTCAATACTAGAGCATTACAAGATAAAGGTACAGCAATAAGAAGACAGCAATGTTATATATCCAGCAGGGCTTTATTATCACAGTTGCATAAGCTCAAATAGTCATCTTGATCTATCCAAAAGTGATCTCAAGGGTGGACAGCCTTATGCCTTTTACATGGGCTCACCACTAGGTATTTTCCAATATTCAATGAGCTAAAAAATATGAGCAGAGTTGACCAAAATTGATCCACAGATAAGATTCCCTCTCCATCTGCCATTCAGGTTTTCAAGACACTATTTGTAGTTCTCAAGCCTACAAAGTCATTGGACCAAATATCTATTAACAATGTTCCAGCCCTGAAAACCAGCCAGCCACCTATAGTGCCTCTCTTATCTCTTCTGCATGCACACAGATACAAATATTTTGGAGGAAGGTTGCATATCTAGATTTCTGCCCTTTACCGTGCCTTCCTACCTAAGTCTATAAGAATTATGTCAGATATTTCGTAGATTCTGTGGGCCAGAACATTAATTTGACCATAATTTCTACAAATTGTGTTCTTAGACATTTTTGCCAGTTATATATGTAAGACTATCTTGGCACAATAAACAGTCATGCACAGCTAAGTTGAGGTTTTGACACTAAAATCATGAGTAAAACACCAGATAACACAGGTGGAGTCATAATGATACATGATGGGCTCAACAAGTGGTTCTCATTGTTGCTAACATTCTTAAGATGTATTTATATTTAGATATTTCACAGATTCTGGTTGTTTATATCCACAAGTGTAAAGATGCCAATTATTGAGGCACAGTAGGATGGATGCCACCATCAGAAGCCAATAAGGCTGACAAATACAAAATCCCAAATTGGAGTAATATTAGTTGTTACAAATTCCTTCTTCCTTCCATTACCTAGACAACTGTTTGAGCAATTAGGTCAAGGTACTGGGGAGTGCTACAGCTGGTATTCAATAAAAACCTCTTGACTTGAATTTGTAAACCTTGACACCCTTTTCACCGGAAGGACTGTGATATTGCAGCTGCAGTGCGGCACCCAATACAGCCTCCAGCACAGGGATTCAAGTGGTCAGATTTCCTCTACAATTCCCATGATAAGGCGGGAATGGTCACATTGTTCCCTGGTCACTTAGTTGTGGATAGAGTTTTCTCTATACATTAGCCATTTCTAGTCCTAAATAGTTTTTTTTTTAAATATATTTATTGACTGCAAATAGGTTGTGTACCTTGCAAAGGGTTTATGGTTTGTGAATATTGGTATTGACAGGAAGTGGAGCTGGGGATACTGCTTACTGCTTAGTATGGGTCAGGAGCACTGAGCTGGTGCTTTAAATCCAATTGTGCCAGGTTCTTCCAGAAAAAGGAAAGGCTCCCAGTCATTACTGAGCGTGAGAACTGTTTAGACTGAAGCTGCTTGTGCATGGAGGGTGTACTGTACAGCAGGGTTCTCCTAATGATTCCCAGTAAGTCACACACTCTCACGATGGCCATATTAGATTATCAAATGTAACTCTCCTCATGGCTCATAACATCTTTTGTTAAGCAACAATGTTGCTGCAGGCAAGAACACACTACATGGACTCTAAATTTCCTTCCTCATTTGTTCCTTAAGGATTTTTTAAAATGGAAAATTGGATTACAAATAAGTGTCCTGAACACCACATTAATGGAGGACAAGAATGTTTAACTATTCTCTTGAACATTTATTTAAACTGTTAAATCTGGGATTATATTTTACCAAATGTCCTGTGAAGCAACGGGGAAGGCTTATTGCATTTGTATATTAATGGCATGAAAATGTCCTAAGGAGGCCCAGTAGAACCAATAACTCTTCTTCAACAAGTGTTTGCAGTTGCAAAGCTTGAGGTAGTTTTTAAAAAATACCATGAAATACTAGCACACATTTATATTTGGAGATATTTATTTTCTGTAGCTGATCATACTGTCTGATGAATAACCATGTTTTACAAGATGTGTTGAGCATGAGTGCATTTTAAACTTCTCTCAGGTTACTATTTAGTATTTTGAAAATGGTGCCAGTAACTCTCTTGAATGCCCTAAAATGGATGATAATTGTTCTTTACGGACCCTGATATCTTCAAAGCACAGGCATAACATTTTAAAGTTTCAAGTACAGTAAACCCCCAAACTTAAGTACCCCAAAACTCTCTTTATACAGAAGTTATTATTGTTTTGATTATTATTAGCAGTAGAAATAGTATTAGTAATAGTAGTACTACTACTGTTACTATTAACATAACACTCAAGATTTCTGGGTGCTCATGGAAATAACTTTCCTCTCCTGAGGAGGAAGGAGAATTACAGCCAAACAAATCACCCCTTCAGTTATCCAAAAGTCAAGGCCATTCAGCAACAAATATAAAATCTAAATGGATAAACACTTCCAAACAAACAAAAACACCTTACTTAGGTTGTCTTTAGCTGAAAATATCAATTTAGGAGTGTTAAATCCGTGGATTTCCAAGGCCATCTCATAGAACAGCTGACTCAACAAATTAGATAACTGCAGTGCTTAATTTGTGCTTGTTGTTTCCGGTGCTGAGCACCGGCACTTATTTGTGAGGGCCGGGGCTTATTCCCATGCCTCAAGCATTTGCTGCGAGCAAAAGACACATATAGGAAAGACGGAAGAAGGAAAAATGAAAAAGCATCATAAAGGGAGAAAGTAGAAAGTTGCAGGATGAGCTGAAGGGTCAGGGGTGGCCGTAAATGGATTTAAGAGGCCCGAGATGGCTTCAGGATTACGCTGCCTCAGTATTCAGTGCCGGCAGATTTAATTACAGCAGCCTCCTGTTCAAGAGAAGGGCTTTGAGCACCGGCACCTCGTTATTTACAAATTAAGCACTGGATAACTGGCAGGCACCATATCAACAGCCGGTCAGCCGCAGGGGTTCTAGGCCATAGGCCACTGACATCCGGAGCATATGCATACCAGACAACCACAGAAGAAATCCAGCTGCTTTAGAAAACGGATTTCTACAAGGTCATATGACAGTGCTCGCAAGAGAAGAGATTAATTAAATGTCTGCATACCATCTGGTGTGTGGTGCAGTTCAGATGACTGTAATTCATGCCATTCTCCCTGTTGGAGGATGATATACAGGGGGCCTCCTGAAGAATGCTGTCTCACTATTTATGTGCCCCGCCAAGAATGTCTGCAGAAATTGTGGTATGAGCATCAGGGTGCTCCTCAGATAGAGCCAGTAGGCGGACACCCTTTGTTCCTAACAATAGTGGTGCTTGAAAATGAGTAGGGGATGCTAGTCATTGACAACAACTCCCAAAAAGTATAAGGCTGGTGAAAATATCTACATGCATCTTAAAGAGTATACCAAAGAGTCTAAATAGAATTAGTTGCAGAAAGGGGGTACATTTGGATGTTCACAAACATGGAGTTAAATGTAAGGGGTTGCAGTAATGTAATTTGTAGACAGCGCTTAATCTATCAAAATGGCACATGTGTGCCACTAAAGTACCTGAAAGAACCACTATACCTGCAACTTATTTGTAAGTGACAGTTGGTCAGGTCTTGAGCTCTACATAATATATGATAATGATTTGTTTTAAAGACAAACTCAAGGAGTTGTGGATTTCGAACATGAATGGACATTGTGCTTTGACCTCCAAGTCAACAAGCTTAATTCCAGCCCCTCCCTTGAATTTGTCAATGCCGATATTTGAAATTAATCAGATGACCTCATCCCAACTTATGATCGGGGGACGTTTGGGTATTAGTGCATGTCTTGACAAAACCCCCTCATCATTTTGGCCCAATTATAGTTTGCAACTTACTGATTGTGACTTAAAGGAGAGGCTAAGGAATACTGGGACTGGCAAAATGAGTTTTCTTCTAGTGCTCAAATTTTTCCATTCACATTGTAATATAGAAGACACAAAGGAACATTCAAGTGCCACAAGAGCGCTATAAACCACTGCCAATGACATGAGAAAGAATATGGCGTGCAGCAGCTGTCCTCTGAGGTAAACTTCTCATTTTCCACATATGTACCCCGAGCTGCATTTCATATATTCACTTATTTGGGTGCAGATACCTTGTTTATAAAAGAATGTTGTATGTAAAAATGTTTTTACATATATACCTTATAACATTTGCTTTATTACAGTTAGATAATTAAAAAATAATTCATATATGTATTCACATGATTTACACTGTGTTAAAGATTTAAGTTGAAGGTGCAACATGCAACAAGATGAACATGTTCATTTTTTGCGTTTGACATCATTCCATGTAAGGTCTTTCATTTTCAAAACATTGAGAAGGCCACAGGCAGGCATCTCGGACCCAGCTTGGCCTTATTGGTTCGCTGGGGTGACACATCTACTGAGAAGGGATAGACAACACATTTCTTAACTTAGAACAACACTTCGGCTGTTTCATTAAGGTATGTGGGCAAGAGAACACCTTAGAAACACGTACTGGCCCCTTTGGTGCCAAGACAGCTTAGCTAGAGGCAAAAAGGGAGCAGTTGGAGGACAGAGAGAGACACAATGTTTTAATGCAAAGGAATTCTGACCCATCATTACAATGTTAAATTTTTTTCTGTTTATGTTTATTAAACATTTTCATTGCCACTATTTTTAGAACGACAACTTTACACATTTTATGCAGTAGGTAGGACATTGATTTTATTAAGATCTAAAACGTATCCTTACCCAGAACACACCACTCTCATTTAATGTATAGTTGGTTTATGGGCTCTAATTGGTCAAGTTGGCATAGAGCCTACTCTTTTGCAAGAGGATTAGAATACCTAAAATCCAGCCCATATTTTGTACTAAATTACAAAAAAAGTATAACCTCCTCATAAAAGGGCTGTGTTAAGGACAGCACAGATAATTACTTCAGACTAATGTGCATGTGTGACTGAAGTTGTATATTTACAAATACCTCTAATGAACAGGAACCTAAAACTCTGCTTCATCATATATATTTAAGAATTATTTTGCATCACTCCCCATTCGTGCTGAAAGGTGCATATACTAATTTGAACTCTAGCACCTTTTAGTTAATTCTGACAAGTTCCCAGGGGTACAAAACAAACAAACTGTCAACAAATCAATGCTTCTGTCTTACATATGATCCATGGGAAACTCGTAGTAAAGTACCAATGCAAAGACATCTTGCTGATGTAACAACAACAGTTGGAACACAACACGTTGGTCTGGACTGGTCCTCATCCTACACACTGGCAGAAGTCAATTTTTTAGTTAATAAGATACACAAAACTCCACACTTTTCTGCTCAAAGAATGCTCTGCTTCAATAAAAGCACACATATATATATATATATGTATATATTCATTCACAATGCAAAGCAAATAACAAGAATTAAAAATGCATCACCATGGGGTATAGTTGAATTATCTTTATCCCTTCTGCCAGCAACAGGCTGTTGAACCCAGTCGACTGTGAAGAAAGAGAGAAAAAACTACCCTCATGGGAATTTGTGTTGGACACAGGCGTCCCTTTTCCACCAGAGCTCAATCCACTTCCCGGTCAATTTGGTCTTGGTCTCTTATATACCTTAAACAAGCCAGAGAGGAGGATTCTATAAAACCCCTCCCGCTCCATAAGTTGTTGTTCAAAAAATGCTGGCTACTTCAGGTCAGTTTGGAAAGGAACATGTTGGAAATGGCCAAGATCCCAAGGTGCTTCTCCAAAACCAAACCGTTCCCTGCCGTACCATAAACATCATCCTAGTTGATCCTTATCTCTTTGACTCCCCCATGTTATGTCCTAACCCCTAATGAAACACGCAGACACGTAGAGTGAAAACATGAGCGAAAAATACAGTGCATAACATGGGCACGGAAGAATACCTGCAGCTTCTGCACCTCTAACATGGCAGTGGCTAAAGCTAAGTTAAGCATAAAATGAAGTCAATAATCAAAATGAAGCTGGTGGTCACCAATGTGATGGTGTGCTGCTAGTGCAAGGTGGAGTCAGTGGTCAAACACAAATATCATTACAGGCAGTAGCATAGAACATGTGTTGGGATCCTAAGGTTTTGTTGTTTCAAAGGATACCTCAGGATTTTAGCACTTCAGCTGAAAAATAATCTTTGTTTTGATTAATTGAGACTCCTTCTAGCCAGACATTATGGTATCTAAATCCTTTGGGGATTCCTAAAGAGCTATGAAACTGTATGGAAGGACTAGCTGAAACCTTGCATATTTCTAAGTTCATTCAGCCATCTCCTCTTTTATTAAATACTATTTAACCTACTTTTTACAACACATTAGGTCTTCACCTTTATTACACAGGTTCTCCGTTTATTTGATAGTGTAATTTTCTATGGCAGAAAAACGTCACCCAATACTGTACATGGGCATTTTAGCAAACATTGGCACCTGCTCAGGAGCAATCCAGTAATAGGGAATAAAATATCCAAACATCCACAGTTAAACTTTTGAAGAAGTAGGTCTTTGAGAGACATGTTAGTGAGGAGTGGTATCAGAAAGGAAAGAACAACTTGGTCAAAATCAGGAGAGGGCTTTCCAAAATGTTCAAAATACAAAGCATGCAGAAATGGTGAAAATATGAGTGAAGAGAAAATAGCGGGAAGAACTACACATAAAATCAAAGGACAATATAACAGTAAAAGTAGTTTTTTAATATATATATCCTGAAATGCAGTTGCCCAAAGATGTATGTGGGGGGCACCACATTACAGTTACATAAGAGGATTCTTCAACATGTTAGGATGATTAAGAACAGTGACGTCATTCAGTGGTGAGACATTACAAGGAAATACATTGCAAGATGCAAAAGATCTGAATTATGGAGTAATAGATGCAATTGAAAGTGGTGTAAGAGGAGGGATTAGGGAGAAAAAAACAGAGAAGATTAGAACTGAATTATTTAATTACCTTTGATTGTAGGAACCTCATGGTTTAAACTGTGGTGAGGAATTACATGTGCATTTAGGACAAAATAGACAACACTTTTTCCCTTTTTATTGTTAATGAAGAGCTGAATTATTTGTTAGGAAGATAATATAAAAATAGATGAATTGTGACGGTAAGTCGTTTTGCTGTTTTTAATGTTGTTTTTAATGTTTTTTTACTTTTTCAGTGTTTGGTGAAGGCAGGCCAGTTATCTCAGAAGGGTAATGGAGCTATTTGTGTCTTTGAAGAGTCTGTTTCGAGGAAGGGAAAGGAACAGGTGGAAAAATGTGCCCACTTGGCTTGATTGCGGTTTAGAAGTTTTGAGAAATCTTCTCCCAAATTAGAGTATATTGATTAAATGTATGCACTTCGTATGAACAGTCACTCTTTGATGTAATTGTGAAGCCTGGTCATGAGAAACTGCAGGCACGAACGTCGAATGAGAATATCATTTGAATATAGAAATATGGTCACCTGAATTCAGCTCTGTTTGTACTAAACAAGATGTTCTAATGTCTTTAAAGAAAGAAGGGTTCAAAAATGGTTAAAAAATATGTTTAAAGAATTGTTTGCAAATTTAGTTTTGGTGATAAGGGCATCATTATGTTTTTTTTCAGTGTTCACTGCATGGGGTGGGATGCAGACATCTTACGATTGGCTAAAATATGGTAACAAGATGGTGATGTACATAGGCTGACGAAGCATGCCCCTGTTTTCAATCGCAACAATATATAGCCTATTTGCATGTTCACGGAGTGCCTGTGGTATTTACAGAAAGAGAAGACTTGAGGATTGAATAGGTGCAATGGCGTAACACCAAAAGAGGCACCGCTGACGTGTTCGAAGCAGACCAGTAAATGCCAAACAAGTGGAGGGGGCATTTGCTTAAATACATATTTTATTGGCTTACATCCTTCACAGAAGTTAACAGAACTTTTCTTTTCTGCAATCCACCCCAAGAGCCAAGGAAAATGTAAGGCTGCCAATGTGGGCCATGCTGATGGGGACTGGGTCGAAACAGTCTATTAACAACAGAGGCTATATAAGTGGAACATTACTTTTTGTTCTCAGTGTAGGAGTATTAAATTATGGCAGACCAAATGCACTTGGGAATATCCAGTTCTATAGCATGCAGCAGGCCTCATAAATAGTAAATAACTCCTTTTGACAGGCTTAAATCTTCCTTTAGAATATTCATAGGGTAGACCTAAGTAAGCAGGGTGCTTGGTATTTAAAAGTAGGACAAAAAAAAGCACCTCAAAGCTATTTTCACAGTAGCATGGGTAGCTGTTCCTTAGGAAAACACTAGGATGCAATATTAGGTACTAATACTGTGACTTGCAAAAGGGACTAAATGGATAAATAATTAAAGAACTATTTTAACAGTTATTAAAAAGCCCTTTCAATGATGAAGTTTGATGTTTTTCTAAATATTAAGGAAAAGTAACTTTTAGAAAATTACTGTTTCCCTCCCCAAAGTTGCTGGAGGCTAACCTGCATTTTTGCTCTTACACTACTGCCAGCCAGTAATTATCATTTGAATAGGTGTAAATGGTTGTGAGGTGCCTCCCAGAAGCAAATAATAGTCAGACCTGAATGGGCAGAAATGAACCCTCTGATCCTGACAGAATATGCATGGAAGGACTGTGAGGATCCTTTTTGATAATAAAGTGTCAAATCCTTCTTGAATATCACATCCTGCTTGACAGGTCTGCTTAGGTTTTTTTAAATCAAACTTAGAGCGCACTTCAAAGATGTCTCCCTTGTCACAGGCAAATGTTAGCTGACACTTGGCCGGGGCACTCATTTTGTCTACCCAGCCAGATAGGCCACAAGCCGTTTTTGACATTACAGTGTTATAGGCTGATTGACAGGTCTGTTGAGTTTACAAAAATAATTTCGGGTGCACCTTGAAGGAGGAAGACAGGATGCCAAAATAATTGCATGTGTATTCATTTTCTGGTTGTTAAAAACTCAGCTTTAATCTACCAATCTTCTGACTCTGAGGTTGCTGCGGGAATAGAGAAAGCATCAAACAAGAATTTAGTGATAGGTGGGGGAGGACACCAGTATTATCATTGTACACTCCCCACATGCAAACTCACTTTCTCATCATAGAGCCATGTTTAGTGTGGCCAAAGACTCAGTTTCTTAAAAATTCCCAACGTGGGTAGGGTTAGCCCCAGGAGCCTTTACCCCAATGTCTAGGGCATCAGTAAGGGTCATTTCCTTCACCCCTTCATGTCAGGCACAAATGTGACATCTCCAGGCACCCACCCGAGGACACTCCTGGACATGTGGAAAATCAGAAGAGGACTCACCTGGTGTCCGAGTGCTGAGAGGAGCCCCAAAGGACTGGACCTGTTTTCCCTGTCATACCCAGGACAAAGAAGAGGACTCCAAAGGTTGCAAGGCTGTCCTTTGCTTCAAGCTGCAGGGATAAAACAGGCTACAAAATGCCTGTCCTGCACCTGCCCAACTTATCAGTGGCAACTAGAACTGGACTGGACTGCCTTGAGGACCTAGGGGTTTTAAAAGTGTACTACTGTGGTTAATTAGGATGTAAAGAAGTTAAGTCAGAAGGGAAAATAAATTTCCCCAGGTTGGTGTATTTGACCCACGCCCCATAGAGGTCATTATTTAATTGCACCTACATCCTGTTCTACAGTGACTACTGACAATCAATGAATCATTGTGCACTTTTGTGCTATTTCCACTTAAAATTTCATTCATAGTCTATTTTTCTAATTTGGGAAGTTTATTGTTTTGCATTTTGACTTTATTATTGTTTTAGTACTGGATAAATACTTTATAAATAGTCTCTATGTTAAGCCTATCTACTCTGAGGCATAGCTACCAAGGGGTGAGCTCTAGATTATTTACTGACTTTAGTGGTTCACCTTGACAAGGACTGGGGTTATTCTCTGAGTTGGGTACCTACAGTCCTCACTCCTCAATTAATACCCCTATTTCTTACACATTCATTAACTCATTAGAAGAATTTTGAACAAGAATAGGAATCTCCCAATGCTTATCTCACATGGCTGTAATGCTGCATGGGTGACTTTACTAGACATCCCATGTAACAGTTGAAGAAGGGACTTAAATGAATGCCTTTCTCTACCCATCGCATACGAAGTCCTCAGTGTTTCCCCTAGCCTGCTGTGCATATACATAATATAATGGGACCTAGGGTTCAATATAATTGTCACAGATGTCCAGCAGAAGGTGTAAACGCTCACTGCCTTACTGACTTTACCCCAGTGATCTATGGATCCAATTACATCTCAATGATATCTTTCCCATTTAGCACCAAAACTGTATACCCAGAGCTCAAACATCAGCTACTTACCCCAGAATATGATCAGAACGCCATACTTGTGACAAATCTTCACAAGCTCAATCATATTCTGTTTTACAATGGTAAACCTGGAACAATGTGAAATGATGCTGGACTACAAAACACACAACAAGGCCATACCAATAGCACTGTACAAATGCCAATAACACAGTGTAGTGTGGCCATTTTTAATATAGCTTCATGCACGTTATTTTAACATACTAGGCCACTGTGCACTTTGCCCTAGATACATTTTATTCAGCCTTGCACTGTTATTTTACAATAACCAGTTTTACGGTCTTGTTTTTATTTCCTTCTATCATACTGTTTAGCTTAGTTCAGCACTGTGTTCTCAAATACTACATTCTTGCTTGCCCTGTGCTTCAGTCAAGGATACAGTCTGGTATTTTGCCGGGAAACGTGGTAGAAGTCTAGTCTCCAGTATTCGTAGAAAATACACATCCTTACGTAGGGACATTTTCTTAGAACATCTGCATGTTAGTTATAAAAACACTTCCTAGTCCTAGTACAGGTCAGAGGGAGATTCCGGCCAGGAACCTACAACTAGATGCTGACTGCCTCGTTGCAGATGCTGATGCATATTACTGGCCTTTGCTCAGGTATGAGGGTTGATATCCTCCCGGGGGAACCTGAAAGGCAGGCTTAGAGCTTCACATGCTGTGCTCGAAATGTAACTTAGAGAGAACATATTCTAGCGCCACTATGATAGCCTTATTCTGGTGCTTCACTCTCGTTGTTACTATTTTAATCTTACTGTGTTGTGTAGTTCTGGTTTTAGCAGCTCACGCTTTGCTATCTAAAATGCAGTCGTTTTATTAAACCAATCTTTAAAACTTAAACTGCCTCTGTCATTTATATATGAGACCGCACTGTGTATGAGAGAACCAGTTGTGACCTGAGTGACCACGACTTCCCTGGGAAGTGCTAAGATGTCATGCGCTCGGCTGCCCAATTGTCTCTCCCATTTGGGAGAGATGAGGTACTGCTAGTTAGCCAGAGCAAAACCCAGATTTAGAGTGACAAGGGTCCTTCACCGTGGGTTAGACTTAGTCCCCCACACTGCGAACGATCTTGCCGCACAAAATCCAGTAGTCTCATTAGGATAATGAGAGCCTATGCGACAACAGTGTCTCTCCAATTAAATGTATAGAGAAAGCATCTCAATAAAGCATTTGTGGCTTAGATGTCTGCATCTTGTGTAAACAATAATTCACATACAGCAATATATACTTATTTTTCACAATACCTCAACATACAAGGACCTCAATATTTGTCCAGGTATGGAAGATGCAGAGATGGATGCTTTCTGCTTTTAACTACTGGAAATCGAGTTCAGCACTGTTTGGTGTTGTACGATTACATGGACAAGTCAAACAAATTCTTGCATTTCATCTAACAAATGTGTTTAACCTACCTTCGGTTAATACAATACTCATTATGACATCCACAGTGAACAGTTACATTACTCAACTTGGTACAATTTTGAATACCACTTCCACTCACCGTTCAGCATTTGATTGAACAGCTGGGTTGAACAACTCACCTTTTACAAACAAGACCTCAATCAAATTAAGTAGCTAGAACAAGATGAAGGGCATGCTGTGATTAGATGTATTTCACTGGACGCAGTGGTGAATCATGATTGGACACCCCAGGAAAAGAGAGGGACATTAAATTGTGTTGAAGTCACAGTTCCTTGGGAAAATATAGGCAACCACTTGCCCACACACAACTATTGAAGCAAGCACAAAAGAAACAGATGAGATCGTACACGCAGTATGAAGGAAATTAAGGATTCAAATCAGCAGCCTAGAAATTATGGACATAGTGATGTGACAAATAAGATAATTTCACAAACACCCTTCATTGACAAATCATGCTTTGGAAAGAAAACCACGCACATATTACAACAAAGCCCACTAAAGTACCAAGCCTATTAAACTATGTATGTGCTTGGCACTCAAGCTGTGCTGTATCTTTCAGCAATACAACAGATGGAAAACATACTGTTGTGGTGGTTTGCTAGCTTATGTTCATTAACTCTACAGCAGCTGCTCCATCCACATGCACTTTAAAAAAATAATGCTACAGAAGCATAGCCAAATTATTGATACTGCCTAGGTCTACACTGATTATAAAACAAACATGCATGTGTGGTGGTACTGGAAGACGTTTTTGTAAAGACTTATTTTGCATCTTCAACTGTTCAAGGATTAAAAGATGTATATTTTTAATTTTCAACAATTACAGACTGTTGAACTGTCAAATTAAGATGAATAAAAAAAGAGGATGGCCAAGATTTGAGGTCTCAGAGGGTCATCTGTAGATTTCCCATGTAACTATGAAAAGCCCGGGGGAGGGCTTGGCAGGGCATATATCCCCGATTATTTTACTTCTAATGTATTCTTGAGATCTGGAGACAAGGCCAAAGTGTCCCATGCAACTTTATAGCTAAGACCACAACTGGCAAAATATGCTTGGGTGTACAACATAACTATATTTATTAAGTACATAAATGTGTTTGTTATCAATAGAAAAAGACAAAGACATGAATTTATGCTAATGGTGCCTGTCCTGATGACAGACTATTTTTACTTCAGGTGCTAATACAGTTTTGTTCAGCAGAGTGAAAACGCTTAGGAAAGAAGAAATTATGTGAAGTTTGTGGCTGCACAGCTCTAACAAAAAAACACTTTATAAAGAACTTCCATGGTCATTGGATGTTTTTGACCTTCATTAAGAAAAGTCTTTTGTGATGCAAAGCTGTGGTATATTTAGGAAAGGCAATGATGGTTTCCATGGATGTTAGCTATGCATAAGAATTTTGCCCTTGGAGTTCAATTCATGTTGTCTTTAGAATGTTTTAGTGGCAGTTGCTGTATGGTACCTGGCCTAAGGTGTCTGAGGGATTTGCTGCTGAATAAACTTCTACGTCAAACAAGCCATGTGTGTGTCCTGCATCGGAGTTATTACAAAAGCCATATCATTCAAGATTATTGTTTGTCACCAAGCTCTGCTGTATTAAGGATGAGATGCTAAAATCACTGTGTCCTCTTCTGTTAAAGGCCTGGGTGATATGCGCAAGTTAAAGAATAGCTCTGCTGCCTGACGGTGAATTTATCAGATCTTTCACTGCAAACTCTCAATCATTGTGCTGGGTCTTTCCCAGGGTGTAGTCACAAGCTTCTCATCACCTCCCTTCCACACTCCGCAAATCTTGCATTTGCTGTCCACAAACAACCCATGCAACCACCACAAGAGTTTGCCTCATCCTCCCACAAAAATCCAAAGCACAACAAAAGGATTCTGCTGTATGGAAACAAATATTGATTGGTAATATGGATTATGGGTTAGTGACATTTTCTGAAAGACTTTCAAAACAATGGTAACATACAAAGACTTTAGCTTGAATTGAAAAATCAAGGCAAACATACCTAAATGAATACACTTCCAAAATAATTAAATATACTTTGTTGCAAAAATGTAAAGAGTTAGAATACATGATTTTGTGGAGCTTATAAGACATTATGCCTATTCATTAGCTTATGACATATTTACAAACATTATAAGAGTCTTGGGGCCTGATTTAAAAGACAGAGGAGGGGAATACTCTGTCTTAAATGTGATGGATACCCTGTCCACCATATTATGATCCCATTCTTTCCTGTAGGAATCGTAATATGGCGAATGGGATATCAGTCACATTTGTGATGGAGTATTCCCTCCACCAACATCTAAATCAGGCCCTAATTCCCTCTCTACCTTCTAAGTGATGCATTATTTTCACTTCATTCTGCTGCAGTGAAGGAAATATGAATGTTTGCCAAATTACATGTTGAGGTTCACATAACTGTTTTTCCTGACTCTTGCAATAAAAGGTAGAGAAAGGTTTAGCACTGTGCCGCATTTGTCATAATATTGAAATGCAGTGAGTATCTTTGGCAAATAAGGTGAACAATAGATTAGAAAACATTACCAAATCAACACAAGCTGGAGACGACACTCCACTGACTTATCCAGTGTTGTTGATCATCAGTATGACCTATGGCACTCTCAGAAAAAACAGACATACATTGTGAGAAGTTAAAGGATAAAGAGGCCTTACTGGAATACTGTTTCAATGTTTCCATCAAATTGCTAGTACTTTTAGATCAGGATTCTCCAACCTTTTAAACAACAATAAAAACCACCTCAAGCTACTAACACAAATTATCAGTGTTACATTAGTGACCACTTCAGACAGGATTCTATTAGTGGCTAGCCCATACGGGATTCCCAGCAGTAACCACTTCAGTGCATCATGTAAGGTCATCACCAACAGTGTAATAAAAAAAACTTTACCAATTTTCATTTTGACTGCCTCTACATGGTATAACACCCATATATGCAATGCTCTCTGGCACCGAAGAACTTCAGTATTAAGGCTCACTAACGCAGGATGAATTACCATTTAAATATCAGCTTTAAATATATTTTTTCGGCAAACATCAGCTCAAACTTAATTTTAAATGCATCCTTTTCAATTTTAGAAATGTCCCTAATCCACCAAATAAAAGCTTATCAGTTTTTAGATTGGACTACACAAACCTGGCAACTCACTGGTAGCTGGCGAGCTAATGGTAGATCCTGAGCTACTTGTTGAAGAACCATGATTTAGATCAAAATGCAATATCATATTTCCCTCTGTCAAGGATGGATGACATAATTGATAAAATGAGATTATTTTCAACAAACTTTTTAAAGAAACAAAACCTTCAAACTAGCAGAACTATCAAAGCATAGTGACATCTACATTTAACACTGCATCAGATATGTGAATGCAGGAGACAGTATCCACAGTCAAACCTCTGCAGCCTGCAAGGAGACCTCAATAAAAGCAGCACACTGTATGGGGGAAACCTCGGATGCTCCTGGCATAACTGAGGCAGACAGGAACTCACTGTCTATCTCTTAGGTACATGGTAACAGTGAAACCATCAACACTCAGACTAACCTCCAACCACTGTTCAACGAGCAAAAGAGACTGGCAGAAAAGAAAAGTGATACATTTGTAACATAATACAGTAGAAAAGAAGCACACACTTTGAAATCTCAAACGTTTAGTCCAGAAAATAAAGAAGGAATAAATGATCTTTACAAACTACACAGAAATTATATCCAGTGTTTTATTGCACACATGTATGAATAATGAGTGAAAATGTATACATCATAATTGTACTGATAAAACACAGAATGAGGTACCTTTAATGACTGTCTATTCCCCATGCTGAACAGGAATCGGTAGTTAGAATAAGAGATCTGAAACAGATATATAAGGACTCAGACCCTTATTATGAGTTTGACGGTCCTGGGACCGGCAGACTCGCGGTGGTGGTCGGACAGCCACTAAAGCAGTGTTCTGGCCTCCAAATTACGACTGTGGCAGAGCCTCCATTGTCTGACCACCAGCACTGCCAGTCGACAGTGTCAGTCCCGACGGTCTTAATCCACCAGGGCACTGCTAAAAGCAGCGCTGCTCTGGGGATTACGAGTCCCCTCTCCGCCGTCTTTTGCATGGCAGGCCATGCAAAGGCTGGTGGAGATGAGGGGCCCCTGCACTTCCCATGCTCCTGGCATGGGCAATGCAGGGCCCCCCACGGACAGCCCCATTGTGCTTTTCAGTGCCTGAATTCTGCTGCTGCACCCGACGCACTGCAACATTGCCACCGGCTTGATTACGAACCGGCATCAATGCTGTGGTGAGTATTCGCCTGGGCCAGCAGGCGGAAATGCTGTTTTCGCCGGCTGGCCAAGCAGAAAACTCATAATTGGGCCGGCGAGCAGAAAACCGGTGTGGTGGTTTACCGTCTGAAAGACTTTGGTGGGCAGCCTCCGCCACCCGCCAAACACAAAATGAGGCCCTTACCTGCCAAGGTAGGACACAGGCCTCTAACAAAAAATGATGCAGCATTGAAATATACAAACTATTTTAAGACCTTCCTGTGACAACCATTGACTCTATATTTAGGCCCAAACGCAACTTTAGTTTGTTTGCTTCAATATACGCAATATGGCAAATCACCAAAAACTACACCAACCCTTTTAACCCCAATCAGTGCCACTGCGGTTCCTTACAACCAATGAAACTCGAACTCGATCTTCACCCAATGTACAAGTCAGAAGGCTACCGTGACATCCTCAACAGAGGAACCATAATTTGTCTGTTAAGAAGTGTATGTTCATTTCAAATACATTACTTTGAATAACATCACAGGAATTGAGTTCCACTCACCCCAGGGATCAGGCTATCACATGTGCAGAAGCTCTTCACTGTAAAATTCATGGTTATATAAAACACTGAACTGGCTAAAGTATGACTGTTGAAATATCAATTTTTCTTAGTATAGAAGATAAGGCTCCATTTCAAGACTGAAATAACCTAACCACCACAAGAAAAATTCTGAATAGAAGAATACCAACATGGGGACATGAGATTTCCACTTGAAAAAAATCGGCTAATCTCAAAATAATAGTGAGCAAATCAAACCAACTCCTGAAAAATTACTAATAACAAGGTATACAACATGCTAGAAGGAGTTTGATTGATCAATTTAATATTGTAAGTTTCTAGTCGACATACCCAAAACTGATTTTCCACTCAGTGCTGAGTAGATACTCCAATACACTCAATCTATCTGGGGATGAACTCATTGAGTTGTTTATCAAGCATCAAGTCATTGACATCAAGAGAGTTTAAATATTGGCTGACTGGAGCTCAATTGCTTTCAAATCATTCAAGAAATTCACAAGACCACACCCTATAGACCGCCCAATTGTCAGTCTATTATAATTGTTTATTCTTTCTTTGTGTTGACAAACCAATCTAATATACCAAGTCACATCCCACTATCAATTCGTATTGCCACCATAAAGAAAACAAGATTTGACATTTACTAAATAACATGGGATTAAAGGCACTGAATGGCAAAAATAAATAGGATTGCCCACTGAAAATTACCCATAGTTCAGCAGGCATAATACAGTGATAGACAATCCCTTATTTCACTTGTCTTGATTTCCAGGATTGTGTGACCTTTAAAATAGGCTCAATAATGCAAAGTGACCATCATCCCCAAACATATTATTACAATCACATATGAGGAATCCCCATTAAGCAGATCATTAAATGATACACCAGCAATGTTGATGACACACCACAGATACGACAGAATACAGATATACTACCCAAGCTACTAGTACTTTGTGAGAACAGGATGAGCTGGGCTAGGAAAGACCACATCACACAAAATGCAGACGCTAAACACTTCAAAGGCATCTAACTGGGAATCATTAATGAAGATTAGAGCAACTGTAGGAAACCACTAACTGTAATTCAGCAGCAAGATAAGAACACACAAACAAACACAAGTATTAGTGAAAAATTAAACCAACCACGATTGGATTTTAGAGACCAGCAAGTCTTGAAAAAAAATAATTATAGAATTAGCAATTATTTAGTGACCAAATCTCAATGAAAGATGGTTAGATTTACAAATTGTAATAAAAAAATCAACTACAGGCAGTTCTGGCCCAAATTAAATGACTGCTGTGGCAAAAAAAGCACTGGATTACCATCGAGCAGGAGCACAATAGGAACTCTTTATAACTACACTATACTTTACAAGGCATACAATGGCATAGAATTTACAGCTCCCCCTTCGACAACCACAAGGGATATTTTATAGATCAAGTGCCTCAAGCATCACCTCAAAACCAGCAGGCCCAAATTCAACAGAGCAGGTAACAACACTCTTACCATTATGTTAATATGAAATAAAACATTTTGCTTATGGTAGTCTACCTCCTTCCTGTAGAGGCTCAGTCTTACAGAAGATTGACAAAAATAAGGAAGCAAATATGACTGAAGCAATCATAGAATAGCTGACTTGCTCAATTCGGAAGGCAAGATCTTCACCAAACTATTACTGGTCAATATTGTAATTTGGTGCAAAAGGGAAAAATTGAGTTTAACTTAAACTTTTTTCAGTCTGCCTAATCTCCTCTAAATACTCTAAGGTCACTTGCTTTGTGCATTGTAATGAGTATTTTGATCAGGTTGACCGAGCTCCACTAAACTACACAGTTGTGGGATAAACATCACTTTTCTGATCTTAATAATTAAATTTCACACAGAATATAGGTGTGAATGAGATCATTTACTATATATTAGATTGTTACAAAATATCGCAACATCTAATGGTTCAATGCAGATTTGCATTCTCGTGCTCCACCGACTCTGTCTGTATCTATCCAATTTATCGGGACTTAAGTAAAGCAAAAAAATCATGTCAATAAAAATTATGTTCATAGTCCTATATCTAACTTATGCCGACTACCTATTTCTTTGATCCATTGTGACAATTAAAAATTACTGGACTGATTTAGGTGAGTAAAACAAAGAAAATCACCTTAAAATAAACCTTGCTTAAACTAAAGTTTGGAATTTTCAAGCTTGAATGTCACTCACACATGGCAAATGATTGACCTTAAAATCACTAGAGTAAAAGAGTATTGTTATCTAAGGATGGTCATTGATAATGGTTTAAAAAACAATAGCCCATTTGAAAACTCTGCTACGCAAATGCCTAAGTCAGACTGCACAGATTTTAAACGATTTTTAACACACAGCGATTGCGCTATCTTGCAGGCCCTAATGGCCTTCAACACAAAAATAGCCTCTATAGTGGCAAAAGTACCCCTGTGTTTGCTGACTTTTTAAATCGCATTCTAGATAACCTTCACATGAACTATGTTCAATAATTGTTAAACCTTAAGCAGTCTACTCCATTTCACATAATATGGCCAGAACTAAACATAACAGCCATATCAGTGACTATTGAGAAAAGTCATCTCACCTATTTTTGATTGTGTACTCAATTTATGCCAGGTATTCTTAATGTGGATTTGTTGAGACGCATTGGACCAGCCTGGCTCTGGTCCTATTTTTTTCCTCCACAAAGACCACAATATTCTAACACTACAGAAACATAGCCTAGGCACAAGGTAATCTGTGCCCAGCATCTCTAACATCGACTAAAAACTATGGCTAAAGCAAGGAACTAGGCATTGATCCTCAGGCTCAGATGTTCACAAATTAAAGAGGAATCAGAGTTCAAAATATCTACATTTTCATATATACACAAAGCTGAGCTGAACCTACCTAACATCATCTTTAGAAGGCCATGTAAAGCACTACTTTTTTCACTTCCATTTCCTGAACATTCCTATTTTGAAACTTGACAGTGCTTGTAGTAAAAGTTTGAATCAGAATTTCCAGTGTTCTCTGTGAGCAAACTTTAGCCTCTTAAAGTCCTATAACTTGGATCCCGAGCTGCTAGGTATGTAGACAATACTTGTGCCATTTTTGATTGAACAATTATGTTGAACCATTCAATTGGCAATGCACTTTACTTCTTTGGTAGATGAAAAGAAGGAAAATGCATTGTTAGCTGTAAACTAGAATCTGGAGAGAGGTGACAAAAAGAATCTGTAGCCCACATTAACGGCAGTCAAATAGTATTAACCTTTATAAGCTATAACAAAACGTTCTAGGTTTTTCAGTTATAGCCTACGTTTTAAATTGTAGTTTTAATTAAGAGCTGCATTTAGATATAGATGAAATATTCTGTATTTATTTTAACATGAGTCTTACCTAGAACTATAGGCCACTATATTTTAGTTACAGAGGGGAGTACCATACATCATCTTCCAGGTTCTTTAGGAATACCAGTATTAAAAGATACACAGAATGTTTCCAGGCTGACAACACCTTCCTCTGTTACAGGATGGTAGCTCACTTCAGAGTCAGGAGGAAGACCCGCATGAGCTCACATGGTTTACTTTACTTTGATTCCCACCTTATCTTTTCGGGTCACCAAGAAAATGGCTCCGGTAGGTCTGGAACAAAATACAGGAAGATGAAAATCAGACAGGGCAAGCTAACTTTCTCTAGTGGTCTCTGGCAAAGAAAACAGACAAGCAATTCTTATTTTTCCCCCAGAGGTGCACAGTCTTTCCAAACAGTAAACTAGTCAGCCACTGGTGTTGAGATTTAGTTAACACTGCTAATACTACAATTATAGTACTATAATTCACCGTCTTTCTTCTTCAGTTTCTTTCAGCAAAGTGATATAATAGATCCTGTTTTGGCATCAAAATGACACCAGAGTTCCATTCACCAGAAATCCAAAATGGTGAATCCTTGTTTCATCAGGCAAGTTCTCAAATGCCTTCCGGCTCTATCCGGGGACTCCAAGTTTGGTCAATGAACTTAAAAGGAAAACAAACCCATAAGTCAGCCCAGGACTCCTGACAGGCAAGGTTCACTTATTCTCACTGGCCTCTTTTCTAAATGTGGAAAGGTGCTTTTGATTCTATTCAGGCATAAATATCCCACTTGGCATGCCCAAGATAAATCCTTGCTCACAACCTGCACACTGTGCAGTGGGTCCTTTGCAGGTCTGGAGACATAGTTCAATTCAAGAGTGAAACAAGTGTGATTGGAGAATTAAATATGTATGTCATTGGAATGTACTGCAGATAAACTCAGGCAAAATGTAGTGTATAGTTCATAACTGCCATAAGAGTATTTGGCAAGTGGAATCTAGCTTCACCCCTGCCCATACCCTGAAAAGGGAGCTTTTCCAATCAAGAGGTATACAATGCCAGAGGCAGCTAAGAGAAAATGTACACTAAAACCACTTTATATTTTAAAAGTACAAGCGGTGGGACAAATACATCCTATACTCCTCGGCCTCGTATCAGTACAGCTGCACATGGAATGTGGGGACAGACTGCTACCGTATTACAGTGACAGTTATTTTCATTTGGAAATAAAATAGCCATCATTTAAGCACATCACATGTGGCTAGAGTAGTTCTGTATTCGGCAGGGACTGCTTGGCTCAAACCCCCAGATACGCAAAACAATAAGAGTTGACCAACTGCAGTAGAAACAGAGATTTACTTACATTTAAGTGAATGACTGAAATACAACTATCCTTACAGTTATTGAATTAACGTTTGCCACTTTTAATGTCTGGAATATCTTACTATCTATCTTTTTTTACAGACCAATTTTGTTGCTTTCTTGGTAACAAGCAAACAGCACATCCCGTTGCACATAGCAGCAGCCATTACACACTCTATCTGCATCCTCCCACACAATGGCCCAACACCCCACACTCCCCAAACAATAATACGCCAATCAACTGCTTCAAATCTTGGTGTATTTCTGTGGGACCCCCCTAGTCTGGTATATTGGTTGTTCCATTTTGGCACACATGTCTATCCCCGCCTGCCATTCCGCTAGGGTAGGAGGCTGGGGCGATTTCCACTTACAAGCAATGTCCCACTTGGCCAACAAGGTAGCCAGACCGTTGTCCGTTTGTACTGGAATCTGCTAAGGCCCTCCATAATACCAAGAAGTCCCACTTTTGTGGTAAGCACCACCTGTCTGTCCAGAACTTGAGAGAACATTATCTAAATTCCCTGCCAGAAGCCCAGTATCCGATGACAGGCTCATACTATGTGGAAAACCTCTTCATCCATCGAAAGCAGGTCAGTTGTGAGAGTTTCCAGGCCTCCCACAAACGACTAGGTGCAAAGTACACAGCATGAAGGTAATATAATTTAGAAGAAATAGCTAATTTGTGAGTCTACTAGATGCCAGGGAATTAAAAAAAGAATTTGGGGTGGTGGCTACCAACCAGTAGGGGCCTGGTTATGCCCCCACCCCAACTGAAGGGGGTAACAGTCTTTCAGCTCTCCCCCACAGACTAAAACATCTTATCCCATGGCAAGCAAAAGGACATGTGATTATTTGGGGTTTTGATTTTACATTTGGGCCATGACAGCTTGCCTAACTCTCAAAATCGTCCCACTTGGAATGGTGAGGGCTGCACTTTTTGGACTTTGGGACGCTGCCATTTATTAAAATCCACAAGTCCTAGACACATCTGAAAACGAAACATCTGGGTGAGTCCAGGGTGGTGCCGCACCATTTTCTTACCCACAATGCCCTGCAAACCTCCAACTTTGCTGGAATTCACACATTGTTTCCCCATTTTTGTGATGGAACCTTCTGAAATCTGCAGGAATCCACAAAATTCCTACCACCCAGCATGGTCTCATCTATGCCGATGAAAATTCTGCCCCACTTGTCAGTCTAAAAATTAGTTTTTTCCAACTGCCCTTTTGGACTCGATTTTGTTCCCCCTCAGTTTCCACATGTTTTTGGCTCTTCCCTGTCACAGGCACTTGGCCTACTGTAATGGTCTCAACTTCCATTATTCCTTGGGACATGTTTCCCTTGGAATATGGAATGTGATGAGGTAATGTTGAGACCAAGGATGGAATGTGGGAGACGGTTGGGAGTACGGAGATAAGGGAGGTTGGATTGTGTCTATGCTGAAGGTGTCGTGATTCTTTATCTTTTATTGAAGAAAATAAACTTACAAAATGAAAGTGGACTTATAAGGAATCAATCTTTACATTGGCGACGAGGGACTGCTGTGTGCAGTAAACCTGTGCAGGAGACAGGTCATGGAGGACACCTTCACTCCTGGATTTATTTAGTAGACGGAAAACCGAAGGTAACAGTTATGTAACAATCGGTAACAAACTGAACTTCAACTAATAGTAATGATTTATGACTTTTAAGAAACTATTAATTGAAAATGTTAAGGAGTATTTACGGCCCGTGAAAACCTGAACGTTTTAAAGCGCGTGGAAACCTGAGCGTTTTAAATTCATCAACAGTTTTTCATCGCGTGCATCTCTCGAGCGCTGCCTGCTAGGTTTTCTGTGAGTGAGGCATCGCGTGTCTACGCTCGAGTCGAGTGAAATCAGCACGTTCCACTAAGCGCATGTGAACGAATAAACAAATCAATTGTAAACAAACCTTCCGAAGCTGCCAAATGTGAACGCAATTAAAGCTATCCTTTTAAACCGGATGCAAAGCAGATTGTAGACACAGATAGTGAGGTGTCGCGGGTCTACGCTCAAGTCGAGTGTATTCAGCGCGTTAAACTAAATGCGTGTTATGAACAAATAAACATATCGATTTTGAAGAATACCTTACAAAGAAACCTTCCGAAGCTCCCAATGCAAACGCAATTAAAGCGATCCTTCTAAAACCGGATGCAAGCAGATTGTAGACATTGAAGAAGGACTATATTTTGCAATATAAGAAACTAACAAAGGACTGGATGATAAGGAATAATGAAGAAGGTTAAAAATTTTAAGCTGTGGTGAAACAAAAGAAAAGGAAAAGAAGTAAACGTCAAGACGTGTAAATAAGTAATTACAGTACTATATACTACAGTGTAAATTAAATTTAAGTAAAAAAAAATATATATATATATATATATATACATATATATATATATATATATATAATAGTAGAGAAATGGGAGACCAAGGGATATCTGCACCACCACCGTTTCTGGCAACTCCTGGAGACCCGCCTATTCCCTGGAAGCAGTGGAAGAAGATTTTTAATACTTATTTGTTAGCCATAGGTAGTGACCGATATGCTCCCCCAAGGCGACAGGCTATCTTGTTACATCATCTTGGCATTGAGGGCAGAAGAATATATGAAAATTTACCAGAGGTATCTCTGGGAATGGGAGATGGACAACCTACTAATATCTTTGACATGTCTGTACAAATGCTCGATGAACAATTCACGCCAAAAACCAATCTTGTATTGCAACGCCATAAATTCTTTTCAAGGGTACAACGAAAGGATGAAGATATTGCATCATATGTAGCCAGTTTGAGAGGTCTAGCATTGTCTTGTGAGTTTCATCAATTATTAGATTCTCTGATACGGGACCAGATAGTGAGGTGTGCATATGATAAAAGGATAAGGGAGAAATTACTAGTAAAAGACCCGAATTTGGAGGAAGCTATACGAATTGCTAAAGGGATGGAACATGCAGCTGTGTGGTTAAAAGAAATGGAGGAGGTTCCTAAAGAAACAGAACCAGGAATCATAACAGAGATCAGAAAGAAAGATGATCCACGGGTTAAAGTGGAGTGGAACAAGCCGACTAAGAATTCTGAAACAATAAAAGCAAATACTGAAGAGAAACGTAAAACACAGGAATGGAGAGTAATAAAGTGCTACCGTTGTGATGCACCTGGGCACATAGCATCAAGTAGAACATGTGCGGCTAGGAATGCAATTTGTCGTATATGTGGTAAGAGGGGACATTTTGCCAAAGTTTGTAGGTTAAAGAGCAATGCAGGAAACAAAACCATACAGGAAGTTCAAGATGTGTGTGAGACGTTGGAAGATATAATTTTGACTATAAATGAAAAAATGTTGCTTGGCGAATGTAATGGAACATCAGTTCAAGTGGTAAGAAAGGAGAGTACAGATGTACTGGAAAAGCCTCATGCAAAGGTATTGTTAGACAATGTATGGGTCAAGCTTCTGGTGGATTCCGGGAGTTTGTTTACTCTCATATCTAAAGAGGTGTATGATTCCAAATGGATGGAATCAGCGGATAAAAACCTATCAGTTCCTGACATAAAAGCTGTGGGTTATGCGGGAAAGAGAATAGATATTGTTGGAATGCGCTGGATGTCAATCTCTTTTAAAGGAAGGACCGTTAATGGAAAAGTATATATCACGGACTATGGAACAAATCTGCTGGGTTGGTGTCATCAAAAAGACCTTGGCATAATTTTAAATCCCAACGCAAAGGAACCGGTATTACTTACCAGCGAGGTGGACATTGAAGTGGTATCGGAGTCATTGCAACATAGCTTGATTGATAAGTTTCCAGAGGTTTTTTCCGGAAAATTAGGTTTTCTAAAAGGATTTTCTCATAAAATCATATTGAAGAAGAACGTTACACCTGTGGTGCATAAAGTGAGAAATATTCCGAATTTAATGAGGGAACCTTTGAAGCAAGAATTGGAAAAACTGTTGAGGGAAGATATCATCGAAACCATAGAATCTTCTGAGTGGTTACCTCTGGTGGTTGTAGCACCGAAGGAGAGCGGGAAAATCCGCTTATGTATAGACCTTAGGGACCTCAACAGATGCATATGGGTCGACCGGCAACCATTGCCTAACATTGCTGAAATGTTGTCAGTAAGAACAAAAGGGAGTGTATTCACTGTTTTAGATATGTCTTCTGCGTACCACCAGATAAACCTACATGTAGATTCGCGACATTTAACATCCTTTGTAACTCCATTGGGGGCCTTTCGGTATAAGAGGATGCCATTTGGGCTTGCCTCTGCTTCCGCTGTATTTCAAAGGATGATGGAGCGAATCTTTGGTAACATGACTCAAATATTATGTTTTCAGGATGACATACTGATTGTGGGTGAGAGTGAATCTCATCATGATCTTTTGTTTCTGGAAGTGATGAAGAGGTTAAAAGAGAATGGATTAACAATCAAGAAAGAAAAATGCCAAATTCGGAAACAGGAGGTGACGTATTTGGGACACACCATAAGTAAGGATGGTATGAGGCCCAAAAAGAGCATAGTATCGGCAATTGAACATGCACCAGAACCCAGTTCAAGAGATGAGTTGAGGTCATTCCTGGGACTCGCTGAATATTGTTCAAAATTTGTGAAAAACTTTACTGAGATTGTTGAACCCCTAAGAATGCTCATGAAAAAAGGTGTAACATACAAGTGAGATGAGAGTTGTAAAAATTCCTTCCAAGAATTGAAAGATTGTATCTTGAGGGTTCCCACTCTGGGTATATTCGATGTAAATGCCAAGACTTTTTTAACCACTGATGCTAGTAATGTGGGTATTGGAGCTGTATTGTCACAGGTTAAAGAGGGTGAGGAACGTATAATTGGTTTTGCATCTAGAAGGTTACAAGGTGCTGAGATCTCATATTCTGTAATTGAAAGGGAGGCCCTGGCATGTTGTTGGGGAATTAACCATTTAAATTTTTACTTATGGGGCTTACCCTTTAAATTGAGGACAGATCACAAACCATTAACGTATATTTTTAAGGGAGGACGTGGACTTGAAGGTAGCGTTACGCCACGGATTTCTAAATGGTTATTATCTGTGTTGAGTTATAATTTCGTGGTGGAATTTGTGAAAGGGATTAAGAATGTTGTGGCAGATTATCTTTCTAGAGTACCCGAGAATGATGGGGAGCTTGCAGTGGATGGAATGGGAGAAATAATAGGAACCATTTTGGGTGAATTGGATATAACGGCTCAGGAATGGGAAGATGCTGTGACAAATGAACATGTATTATAGAGTGTGAAACAAAAGGTAGTAAACAGAAGGAGGGATGACGGTGTGAACAATTATGGTGACCTGGTTGAATATCTTAAAGTCAGAGATCAGTTAAGTATAGTTAATGGGAGGTTACAGAGGAGGAATCAGCTTGTTCCTCCTGCTGGCATAAGGAAACACATTATAGAAATCACGCATCAGGGACATCTTGGAAGGGAAATGATGAAGAGAAAGGTAAGACAATCGTTTTGGTGGCCAGAGATGGACAGACAAGTTGAAGAAGTCGTAAAGGATTGTTTTGCATGTGCCAATAGTGATAAGACCAAGGTTCTAAGACAGGCTCCCCTAGCACCTGTAAAGTTTCCAAGTGGACCTTGGGAGAAATTGGCAGTGGATTTCATTGGACCAGTGTTTAAGTTAGGTGTGAAGTATAGGTACATACTTGTGCTAATTGATTACCACTCCAAGTGGTTTATCACCAAACTGGTGGATCATGTGAGAACTAAGGAGGTTATTGAGTTCTTTGAAGAGGTGTTCTTGGAAGAAGGAATTCCTAAGTCCATAGTGTCTGATAATGGTGTGCAGTTTACATCATCTGAAATGGTTGACTACTTACGAAGAGTTGGAATCAGGCATGAGAAAGTAGCTCTTTTCCATCCACAAGCCAATGGTTTAGTGGAAAGAATAAATCGATTGATCATGGATAACATCCAATTATCCTTGGCCAACCAACTTCCTTGGAAAAGAGAATTAAATAAAATGATGTGGACGTATCGCACCACTCCCCATTCTACAACAGGAGTGTCACCTTTTGTATCATTAAAGGGTAGGGAGCCTGGAGTATTGGAATGTCCAATATGGTTAAAAGGCAATCAAAAAATGATGGTTGACAGGGAATCTATAAAATCTAGGGTCGAGAAATTCCAGGAGAAAAGTGCCTTACAATATAACAAAAGAAGGTGTACTAAACGTTGTCATATACAGAAGGGAGATTGGGTGGCAGTAAGAAAGAGTGGGATTATTGTGAAAGGAGAAAGCAAATATTCTCCTCCGCAACTTGTGCAGGATGTTAGGAAAAATGTTGTGATCCTAGAAAATGGCTCTACGTGGAGTATGGGACGCATTTGTAAAGTTAATTGTTAGTATGCTTATAACGTTAAATGTTATTGCGTAGGATTGTTTAGTTATGTAAAACAAAGTTCAAAATGTTTGTTATATTAAAGGGGGGAGGTGTGTAATGGTCTCAACTTCCATTATTCCTTGGGACATGTTTCCCTTGGAATATGGAATGTGATGAGGTAATGTTGAGACCAAGGATGGAATGTGGGAGACGGTTGGGAGTACGGAGATAAGGGAGGTTGGATTGTGTCTATGCTGAAGGTGTTGTGATTCTTTATCTTTTATTGAAGAAAATAAACTTACAAAATGAAAGTGGACTTATAAGGAATCAATCTTTACACCTACCTACACAAGCGAGGTACCATTTTTACCGGGAGACTGAGGGGAATGTTGGGTGGTAGGAAATTTGTCCCGGTGCTGTGATCCCACACAGAAATGTGGGGAAAATGTGATTGTTTAGCTAAATTTGAGCTTTGCTGAGGATTCTAGGTAAGAAAACTCTGGGGGATCCACGCAAATCACACCTCCCTGGACTCCCTCGGGTGTCTAGTTTTCAGAAATGTCTAGGTTTGGTAGGTTTCCCTGTATGGCTGCTGAGCCCAGGACCAAAAACGCAGGTGGTCCCCCCCTGCAAAAACAGGTAGTTTTGCATCTGATCACTTTGATGTGTCCAGATAGTGTTTTGGAGCATTTCCTTTTGCGGGCACTAGGCCTATCCACACAAGTGAGGTACCATTTTTATCGGGAGACTTGGGGGAATGCTGGGTGGAAGGAAATGTGTGGCTCCTTTCAGTTTCCAGAGCTTTCTGTCACCAAAATGTGAGGAAAAAGTGTTTTTTGAGGTTTGCAAAGGATTCTGGGTAACAGAACCTGGTGAGAGCCCCACAAGTCACCCCATCTTGGATTCCCCTAGGTGTCTAGTTTTCAAAAATGCACAGGTTTGGTAGGTTTCCTTATGTGACGGCTGAGGAAGAGGCCAAAATCCACAGCTAGGCACTTTCCAAAAAACAGCTCTCTTTTCTTTGGGAAAATGTGATGTGTCCACATTGTGTTTTGGGGCATTTCCTGTCACCGGTGCTAGGGCTAGTACCATTTTTATCGGGAGACTTGGGGGAATGCTGGGTGGAAGGAAATTTGTGGCTCCTCTCAGATTCCAGAACTTTCTGTCACCAAAATGGGAGGAAAATGTGTTTTTTTGGCCAAATTTTAAAGTTTGCAAAGGATTCTAGTTAACAGAACCTGGTGAGAGCCCCACAAGTTACTCCATCTTGGATTACCCTAGATGTCTAGTTTTCAAAAATGCACAGGCTTGGTAGGTTTCCCTAGGTGCCGGCTGAGCTAGAGGCCAAAATCTGCAGATAGGGACTTTGCAAAAAACACGTCAGATTTCAATGTAAAAATGTGATTTGTCCATGTTGCGTTTCCTGTCGCAAGCATTAGGCCTACCCACGCAAGTGAGGTATTATTTTTATCGGGAGAATTGGGGGAACACAGAATAGCAAAACAAGTGTTATTGCCCCTTGTCTTTCTCTACATTTTTTCCTTCCAAATTTAAGACAGAGTGTAAAAAATACATTTATTTGAGATATGCCCTGTAAATTCACATGCTAGTGTGGGGACCCGGAATTCAGAGATGTGCAAACAACCACTGCTTCTCAACACCTTATCTTGTGCCCATTTTGGAAACACAAAGGTTTTCTTGATACCTATTTTTCACTCTTTATATTTCAGCAAATGAATTGCTGTATACCCGGTATGCTTTCAAAAATCTAACATCGCAGGAAAAAGTTACAGAGTAAAACGTGGAGATAAATTGCTGTTTTTTTCACCTCAATTCCAATATATATGGAAATTTCTGGAAGATCCGTCAAACTACGCTAAAGATATAGGCAAGTCAAAAAAGGCTTTTTCTATGGAAACATGGTCCTAACTATAACTATCTACTGGTAACCGCCAGTAGGTAACATATATATACATATATGTATTCTTTTTTTTAAATTTATTTTTAGACAGGAAGAATTTTGATTGGATCATGCTCCGATGAGGTTATACATTTAAAAGCAAGTGACATTGTATTTTGGGAAAAAATGATATCCCTATGAATTGCCTTCACATACCTGCGTCTTTGTTCTTGTAGGGTCCCGTCCATTATGCCGTCAGGATTAACCACTGTTCTAGATTACCCAGGATCACGCTCCAAAGTCAAAAATGCTCTATCCTGCTCATGGTGACTGTAAATAGATACCCCGTGCAGCGTTTGAACCCCTCAGCTCCACTACACACGGAGAAAGTACAGCTACTAAATGATATGTTCCACGCAATTTTGAAAAAAGCACCAGGTGAAGGAACAACACGCTGTGTCACACAATATAAAATCAATCACTGCATCAGCGTCAGGGAAATAATTTCAGGTATTTGCGGTTGTGCATCTGAGAAGGTCAGCATTCAAATCCAAGAAAAACAGCCCGTAACCAATATAAATGCATGCACTGAGAAATAAAAGACTCCCACATATCTAAGTGGCATGTGCTGACGCTTTAATAAGTAAAGCAATCTGCAATCAAGTAGTATGGTGGGGGGGGGGGGGGGGGGGCGAAAATGCAAGGCTGAACGCCTCCTGACACGAGGAAATGTTCCTTCTTGTTCCAAAATTCGACACCACTCTCCCTCTTGACCTTTTTCGCATACAAATAAATGTCATCATTTACATGTTTTTGATCTTAAATTTACCCAGGGAGTCGCACATACCAGCAGGAGCAATGTTACCATGGACAGACGAATATTTAATTTAAAAAAGAAATAAACTTTATCACTAAAAACGGCTCACTTTTCCGTCCCTGTACTAACTATACGATCAACTACAGACATCAACAAAAGGTCGTATTAAGTCCTGCAAAGAGAGAGTTCTATTTTCTGTAGTAAATCCACCCATAGCAAGATGGCTACCAGTGCTATAAAAATGCTTGAGCTCTGTATTCCTCTGCGTAATTTATGGCGAACACAATCTTACTTTTCAACTAAGTATTAGTGTACGTAACAATGTCAGCTTCAAAATGTATATTATCGCATCAAACTAAGCACGATTCTGCTTGAAGATGGATGTTTTTAAGCAGACCCTATAGAGAAATATGAGTCTGCAACAAATGAATGCATATTTTGCCTATATATTTAGGTGTTTTGCAAAATGCTCCAAAGGTCTACTTCAAAGTGCTCATAAATGTAATTGTTCATCGGTCTTGAGGAGGGCTGCGGTAGGCAAGAAATAAGGAGACCATTCCACTGTTTGAGAGTTGGTACTGTGGGTGCCCTGGAAGTGTTTACAGCCTCACTTAATGGCAAGGGCTTCTTTCTCTAATAGTGCATAGTGGTTCTCTGTGCTGGTTAGCAATCAGCTTGTGAAAGCAATTGGCCTCCACTCATCTCTCCCAGAGTGTTGCAGCAGGGCAACTCTCAACCGAATGGGGTAGGTGCCTACTATTCGCTCAGACTCCTTGTGGGGTCAAAGTATGTCAGAGTTGTGTCTTGTGTGTCTTTGTTGCTTCGGAACGCTTCTTGTTCAGTCTTTTCCAAAACTCAGGGGTTTGTTGTTTTCGTCAGTTCTCTCACATGCCAAGTCAGTGTTGCAAGATTGGGGATTAAACATTCTCAATAGGTGGATGGACCTAGGAAGCTGAGCACTTCAGAAGGTGATGGTGGCAGCTCCAGCTCCCTGATGCCAGCCCCGTTTGCGGAGTCCACTCTTATTCCATCTCCAGAAAAGATGTACTGATAGAATTTGACTTCTTGTAGGAAATTGTACTTGTTTCAATTGAGTGGGTTCCATGTCTGTGATCCTCTGAATGGTGTTTTTGAGTCTCTCCTGATGTTCCTGTATTGGTGTGGCAAAGATTAAAATATTGTCATTGACTGTGAGGTCTCGTTCGAGGTCTCAAAGGACTTAAAACATTCTGACACTGATAAGATGCTTAGATGAGGACAGTGGTATCTTATTAGGCCCACCTGGAGTTCAAACTGGTGGTAATGAGAGTTCAAATCTAACTTGGAGAACTACCAGATTCCATTTAGATCAGTTCTTAGGTCATCGATGGTCGTCAGAATGTGCTGTTCCTTCTTTTTGGCTCTGTTAGGGTAGATGCATGTGCACCACCACTGGAGATATATCTATATATTACCTACTGGTGGTCGCCAGTAGGTAGTTATAGTTAGGACCATGTTTCCATGGAAAAGTGTTTTTTGACTTCACTATATCATTGGCACTATTCAACGAATCATCACAACATTTTCCCCCAAAAAGTGGCCCGGTGATTCTTGTTGCACATGTGAAGTTCCATCAACAGGGGGCTGAGAAAAAGGGGGCTAAAAAAACATTGCATTTTCCATATTAATTCCCATAGGACCTGTTAACAGGTCTACACCCCTAACCACTAGACAGAATTACACCAAATATGGCAGAAAGCTAGCTGCTGGTACGCAAATTGTGCTTTTTGTTATTTGGGCAAATACATTTATATATCTCTGCCCGCAAATAATTCGTGAATTTTCACAAAAATGCATAGAAAAAGAGCATTGCAATTGGCTGACCACAACCTGACTAGAAAGTTGCAACCGCCATTTTAATTTACAGGTTATGGTTAGCAGGGGTGAAAAGCCAAATTTTAAGTGCCATAAAAGGTCAGAGTGAAGGTATCCTGACCGCAGGTGCGTGATAATGCCCCTAAAACACACCTATATCACACCCCTTTCAAGTAACTATAACTTGCGCCCTAAAGTAACTATAAATCGTACCTTCACGATGCATACCTAATTACGCCACATACTAGGTCATTGATGAGATCTTGTATGGCATCTTTGATTTCACTGCAACGTTTGCAATAACATTATTGATAAGAAAACTGTGCATGGCAAGGGGGCGAGTTATAGTTACCTTAGGGCGCAAGTTAAAGTTACTTGAAAGAACTCTAACTATAACTGCTGAATATCTATGGTTTTGTATGAGTACATTCAGAACCTAACTATAAAGACCTTGTAACCTTTGTTTTTTTTACATGTATTCACTGGGAAAAAACAAAGATTAGAGGGACGTTTTAGTTAAGAATTAGCATTTAAAAAACCTTAGAAATTCACTGAAAAAAACGAAGGTTACAGAGACATTATAGTTAGATGCAGAATTCACACGCACAAAACCATAGAAATTCAACTTTTAGAGTTATTTCAGGTAGCTATAACTAGTGCCCTAAGGTAACTATAACTCGCACCCCTGCCATGCACAGTTTTCTCATCAATAATTTTATTGCAAAAATTGCAGTGATATTATCAATGATGCCATCCATGGAGAGAGTGCAAGTTATAATTTGTTAGGGGCACGAGTTATAGTTGCCTGAAACCACCAGCTGGGGGTCGGCCAAAGAGCCTGGCCTGCAGCAAGGCCCTGCGCACAAACCCCCAACGTGCTGCCAAAGCTGTGGGAAGCAGGGGACTGGCTGCAGGGCCTGGCCTAAGGCCAGGCTGTGCGCCCAACCCCCCATGTGCTGCCAATACCACGCCGCACACGGCCTTTGGCCATGCGCAGTGGGGGTTGGCCTCAGGGTTGGTTGAGTGGTGAGTGTAATGTTTTTTTCCCACTGGGCTCTGGATTCACAGATCTGCTCTGGATTCATGGTTGTGGAGTGGAGCCGTGGTTCCATCGCAGATTTACACGGGAGTTGCACTGAGCTCCGAGGTCGATCCGCGGATCTGTGAAACAGACGGAAGAAAATTGGCCACTTTTTTGCCATGGGGGGAGTACCTCAAGGACTCCTCCATCTATCCTATGGGGTCAGGATACCGCTTTCCTGACCCTGTATCTCACTTTTCACTGTTATTTTTTCCGATCCAAGCCAATAAACAAAATGGCAGCTGCAACTTCTCTCTCAGGTTGTTGCCAGCCAATTAGGGCCTTTCTTCGGCATGCAGATTCATGAATCTGCCACGGTTGAACTTCAGAGGATCCATATCCCTATATATCTAATTTTTTTTCTTCTTTAATAATTCCAAAGCTACTGAATGTATTTACACCAAATCACAAAAAGCTTTCTGGACAAATAGCTAGCTTTCTGCCAATTTTGGTGTAATTCCTTTCAGCGGTTTGGGCTGTAGTCATGTTCAAAATCCCTATGTTAAATTGCATGGGGAAAACGCGTTTAAGCAGCTTTGGTGAGTGGCAAACTAGTTTTAAAAATTTCGTGAAGATTCGTCAAACTGCGCCAAAGTTTTTTGGCAAAACAAAAAATGCTTTTTCAATGGAGGCTAGGTCCTAACTATAACTTGCTTGGACAGAGGATAACCTGACTGCCAACCAAAGACCCCATTTCTGACAATTACCCTACGAAAAACCAACATCACAGAGCTTGATCTGAGTTCAACCACTTCCACGTAAGCAACCAGGTAAATGGCCTTCTGGCATGAGCAGCATCCACTTAATCTCACAGATCCTGGCTGCACTCAGACAGACTTACTGATTTGTCAAAATATAAAAAGTGGTCTTTTTGGATTTATCAAAAAGTAAGCATGTTAATATATATCAAGCTGCTCTATCGCATGTATATTTGAGCAATTCACACAATGCAATGTTTAATAATAGTGATCATTGTAAAAATGTTGTAAAAAGTTTTAATTGAAAAAATCAACATGTCAGAGTCTTTCGTTTAACATTGGTTTTATTATTGCATTTTGAGGGCCAAAAAAAGTTAAAAGAAAGACTCAAACACATTGTTTAAAAAAAATAAAACCAAGTGCCTTTGAGTATTTTTTTTTGTAAAATATTTTTCAGCCCACAACATGCAGTCATAAAAACAACCACAAGAAAGCCTTGCGCTCCAGGTGAAGAACATAGAACTTCACATTGAAATGTTTTTGAAAAATATGGAAAGTTCTCCATGGGTCATGGATTTAATAATTGGGGACTTACTGTTTATTGTAATATTGTGTGGGGCTGCTTCTCTCCCTCCAGCACCTCCACAACATTAACAAACACTGCCAAATCCATTAGGTTGCGTCTTTTTGCCATGTTGCACATCATTGTGGCTGCTGTTTAGTACGGCTAAAAGTTAGAGGCGTGGAGTGTCAGAGTGGAGTGAGGGAGTAGACTGTTGTAAAGTCGATTTCTTGGAGTGTTGTAGAGTGGAGTAGGTCAAGTAGAGTGTCGTACAGCTGAGTAGAGGGGAGTAGAGTTCAGTGATTCAGTGACAGAGATGGTAGTAGAGTGGACTGGGGTGGAACAGGGTGCAGTGGGCTGGAGTGGATTGAAGTACTGGGGTGGCCTGGTGTAGAGTGGGTGGATGGAGTGGAGTGGAGGAGTAGCGGTGGACTTGATTGGAGTGAGGTGGGATGGATTAAAGTGGGGTGGATTGAATTGGAGTGGGTTGGAGAGGACTGGACTGGACTTGGGTGGATTGGACTGAGGTTGGGTGGATTGGAGTGGATTGGGTTTGGGTGGATTGGATTGGGGTGAGGTGCTTGGGATTGTAGTGGAGTAGATTGGAGTGGATTTGGTTGGTGGGACAGATTGTTTATGATTGCACCGGGGCAGACTGGATATGTGCAGATTGTTTTGGATTGGAGTGAGGTAGATTGGAATGCGGCAGATTCAAGTGGGACAAATTGTTTTGGATTGGAGTGAGGCAGATAGGAGTGGGGCAGATTGTTTTGGATTAAAGTGGGGTGGATTGGAGTGGGGCAGATTGTTTTGGACTGGAGTGGAGCAGATCGGAGTAGGGCATAGTGTTTTGGATTGGAGTGGGGCAAATTGTTTTGGATTGGAGTGGGCAGATTATTCTAGACGGTAATGAGACGAACTGGAGTGGGGTAGATTAGATTGGGGCGGGTTGGTAGGATTAGAGTGGGATGGGTTGGAGTGGATTGGGGTGAGTGAGATGGGTTGGGTTGGATTGGGTCGAGTGGTTTGGATTGGAGATGAGTGGATTGGTGTGGGGTGGGGTGGATTGGTGTGTACTGCACGGTTATGTGTTAAAGCATTCTTTCAGAAATTGCACATAATAAACAAGCAATGTAGCTTTGCAATGTTTAGATTAAGATAATCATCATTTTTTGAGAACAGTGGCTACAACCAAAAACAAAAGAAAACATTAGTGCAAAGTGAGAAAACACAAGTTAGCAAAATAAAAGAAAGTTAGCTATAAAAAATAAAACTTGGTGATTTTATTTGCCCTGCTGAGCATGTTTTTGCCAGTCAAAAGCCTTCTGCTTGCAAGGTGCTAGAAGTTATAAAGAACAAAATAGTCCTTCAATCACATCGGGAGAGGCAGACGGGCACTGATTAAGTTGAATCAATCAGTGCTTGGTCCCTGCTCCACACAAGGAATAAAAGTGATGTTTGGCCTACAAGGCTGTAAATAAGAGTGCCACACAAGTCAACAAATCGCAAGCAACAGGCGGGTTCCAAGCCATTTACTGCATGCAACAGAGTCTCGCAAGAGAGACACATGTGCTAGCGCATGCACTCGCAGGCTAGAATCTGAAAATTATAAACACACACACACACATATATATATATATATATATATATATATATATATCCTCCTCTGAGAAAAGAATGCCCACAATCCAGTATTCAGTTGCTTCAGACATTTATTCAGCTTTTGGCAATAATCACCATGGTTACACCATTCCACTTACAAGTGCTGCCAACATAAATACCAGACCAATAGTGAAAGTGACAATAGACTTGCACAAGTGTTATCATGGTGGAATTTTAGTGGAGCAATAAGTGTGCCTGAGGGTAAAATATTAAAATATCTTCACCTATTATGTACAATTGACTAGAAAGAAGTGACTTAATCAGGGCAAAATACATTTAGCTAACAGAATGGGAGTATACTGTTAGAAATACTGTTAAGCATAGGTCTTTCACATAGCTAAGGTGCACATGAATAGACAAGTCAATAATGACGTTGATGCCGATTCAACTCCATTGGAAAGAAAGATTTTAGAAATCAATAGGTTAGTGACAGAGGAAACATAAACAGAACAGAGAATATTTCAGTTATAGCTCTACCCACCAAGAACATGAGAGCAATGTTCAGTAGACTGGGATCTCTGGGGTGCTTTTTTGAGGCACAAAGCGTCATGCGATGCACACTAAATGAAAATCCATTGTCAAAACAATTGAAATGTTAAATACGTGGCAAATGGACCAAACAGCTCATAAAAAGCACATAATACAGAATTGCATAAATGTCTTAAAAACTTCAGAAGAAGAGGTGTCACTCATTCTCTCATAGCAGGTCAAACTAACATTTTTGATCAGGCTTCTCTACACCCGAAATATGTCCAGGATTTGAATGTTTATTTGCACCTATCAATAGAATTTTTTTTTAGATAATTAAAGTAATTCCTATTTACCTAAAGACCTTCCATTAGACCTTTGGGTCCCAACCAGGGATTTCAGCACCAAGATATACAGAGACCAAGATCCTTACACCTTATATGAAATATTCATGCGGTCTGTGCAAGTGCAAAGCTTATCTCTCACATTCAGGGGTCAGCACCTACAGAGGTGCCCTGATATGCAAAGTTGCAATCCATAATGAAGTTCAGTCCGAACAAATAATTTCCTTCTGCACTTCACAACGCCATCATGGTCTCACACACCATGCCTAACTTTTCAGTGTGTGAAGCTATAACTAAGAATTAAAATCTGATCCCCCCCATGCAGCGTTTATCAAGACAATGTAAAATACTAAGTTTATTGACTTCTGAAGGATCAAATCTGAGGGTACCCGCCAAAATTAGAACATGTGACCTTTAGGATACACAAAAATGGTTTTAGCAGATACATTAGTCCACTAAAGTATCTAACCTTTGCCTGTTTCCTTAGGCCGCTACAGCAAAATTGGTTGTAAGAGGGATACAGTATTGCAGCTCACAAACCTGTGCTTGCTAATGCATTCACATGAATATCTAAACCTGAAAAGAAGAAATGTGAATTGGAACTATTAAATGATTGACCTTATGAACGTACAAAACGTGTTATATTCTGGTGCAAGTAAGAACTGTGTAAATCTTAGCATAACTAAAAGCAGCTTCTCAGTCAATATTATCCATCTATTTTAGAGGGATCAGAACTTGCCAGTTTCCTGCTCTCTGCAATACTATGGTTAATGACAATCTATCCACACTGTTCCCAAAACAACAACTACAACAGTGCATGTACTCTTGGTTCATCAACTGATGCATCTTTTAGTGGTTTGGACTTTTGGCAGTGTTAAGCAATAAGATAGATAGATAGATCTTTGTTCGGATAAACACAGAGGGCTCAATTACAAGTCTGGCAGCCCTAGGACTGCCAGATTCATGGTGGCCACAGCCGCGGCGGTCTGAACGCCACATTAAACCTACCGCCGCCCCGCCAAGACCTAGATCCCAACGAGCTGACGGCAGTGCAGGTAATAATCAGCCAGGGCAGCACTGAACTCAGTTCCACCGCCATCAAAAGGCTGATGGAGAACAAGTGCATAGGGTAACAGGAAGGCCCCTGCACTGCTCATGCCAATGACATGGGCAGTTCAGGGATCCCCCTGATCACCACCCTTGTTCAGACAGTCCATTTCAAGACTGCTGCTGCACCTTTTACACTGGGCTGTCCGGCAGAAACCTTTGTTTCCACCAATTAGCCCAGTAGGAAAGCTGTAATGGGGCCAGTGGGGAGGTCGCCAGCACCGTGGAGACCTTCTCATAGAGAGTTTGGCGGATGGATGTTTCTGTCTGCTAAACTAGTAATAAGTCCCACAGTATCCATAAAAGCACAGTTATATATATAAAAACATAATAAATACACAATAAAAAGTGCAGAGCATAAAAACATAATAAAAAGACCTAGAACCTTAGCAGCAACAATCAATACAGTACATCCTAATCAATAGTGCAAACTTATTCAGTGTGCTTTGAGCCGCGGACCCGTACGGCCATTCTCAAAAAGGGCCTACATGAGCAATTACCTCATCTTCCGCAAGTTGGAGCAACATATTAAATGCTAACCTAAAATCTCTAATATTGCACCATTTAATGAGTGGGGTTAAAAACTGCTTGGTGTACATAGAATTAAAAACACAAAAAAATGGAACGTGCAACATGGTCTGGCCTGATCTCCAGTCACAAGGGCAGTGCAGTAAGTCAATGCTAGATTGAAATCCTGTTGGAAACCACAGTATAGTATTTTATTGTGCCAGCCCTGAAGCAGAACAGTAGACTACGTTCCCAGCATCCTGTCACTCTATTAAAGTACCTTGTGGGTAGGCTGTCTATTATTATATTCATATACACTGCCACACTCATCTTCCCCCTCTCTCTACAGTCATACTTTCAGTATAAGCAAGTTTATATAGGGCTTGATGTACATATTTTTTTATTTATGTTAGTGTTAGCTTCAGGATCGGTAAACACATGCTGAAAACTTGATTCCACACCGGCTAACCATGGAATTGCATGACCCTTGTCACACCTGATGAAGTCCATAATAATATCTCCAATGAGATTCGTCTCCTTATTCTTGCAGATTGCTAGCCATAGTAAGGGCGTGAGCTTTAAAATAATGTTCTATATAGTGAATGCCCAATTCTTTACGGCAAATTACATAAGAGGATGAGATGGGGGCCCCCAAAACCTTTCAGTAAAACCTGTTCAGACTGAATAATATCACATGTAGATATACACCAAACCTCTGCACCATAGGTTGCTATTAGAATACACTGGGGGTTATTCTAACTTTGGAGGAGGTGTTAATCTGTCCCAAAAGTGACGGAAAAGTGACGGATTTACCACCAGCCGTATTACGAGTCCATTATATCCTATGGAACTCGTAATACGGCTGGTGGTATATCCGTCACTTTACCGTCACTTTTGGGACGGATTAACACTCCTCCAAAGTTAGAATAACCCCCACTGTGTTTTATATATTTGTAGCAGCGGCATGAGGGCACCCCCTCCCCGTGGGTGAGGTAGGTTAAATAGTGTGCAAATAGCCCTTGTCAGTTTAGTCCCACACTGAGCAATGTGTGAACCCCATGATCCAGTAGTTGCAAAGGTCAGCCCCAGATATAAGAAAGTGCTAGTGCATTTTAGGCTGTTATTACCAACTGTAAGAGTGGTCAACTGATGTTTCTTGGGGCTGCATGCCTTGATATGTGTTTTGGTGAAGTTGGTATGCAAATCTAGTGTGCCCATAAAGTCCAATAAAGCATGTACTCAGAGGCGCAGGGCTTTTGGTGTACATTGCATAAACTTTGCGTCATCTGTTTATAGGAGCATAGGGAGGAACAAGCCATTAACCTTTGGAACATCTTGGGTAATGGAAGTTTAATAAGGATGAAGCTTATTAATATATAAAACAAATTAAAGTGGGGCTAAAACACACCCCTGTCTCACTCCCCCAAAAACTCCTATATCGCCTGAGACTTCCCCATGAGTGCTGGTTAAAACTCTCAGCTTCATATCCTTGTGCAAGTAAACAAAAAAGAGCACCCATGCTTCATTCCACAGGCAAGGCGATTTACCCATAATTTTGAATGGTCGATGCAATCGAAAGCTGAAGTCAGGTCCATGAAGGCCAAGCACACAGGGGATTGTTTGGCTATGGTATATTTTCCAATAATCAGACTCAGGCTGAAGCATTGCTCAACTGTCCCGACCAGTTTCCTAAACTCATACCAGCAGGGATGTAGTATAGGCTACTCCTCTACGCACTCCTTGATTCTACCAAACAGCACCCTTCCTAGGATCTTTACCGCTGTATTGATTAATGATATAGACCTATTGCATCCCGGCTGCAAATGATTGCCTTTCTTAAAGATGGGCACTGTAATGGAGGTTGTCCATGAACATGATAGAGGGCAATGGGCAAGGGTGGTTTATGTGCTGGAACCTATAGGGACTACCTTTTAGAATAAGGTCACCTGCCTGTCAACATCGGGGTTAAGAGAATTTGGGTAGGTTGCAAAGGACACACACAGCTCATGGCAATAATGACTTGCAGACTCATGCTGTAATGTGTACACAGGTAGGCCTGTGCCAATTGGGAACCCTTCTAAATGCAGGCATAGTCCCAAGGCCCAGGGATGTAGGGCACCCATAATTAATTTGGGTCCAAATGAAATGAAAAAATCCTTTTTAAAGTGTGCTAACTTTGGTGCTCTGACAAGCATCATTTACTTTATGACTGAATTTTGTTTTGTTTACTGACCTGTATGAATGAGGATAATTTATAATCTCACAGCTGGCTAATCAAAAGCCCTCTGCACTCTAGCTCTTCATTCCAGAGTACATTAACTTCTGTTTGCTAAATGAAAGCAGCATGGGTGTTTTACGGATTGATGTGGCATTCTCCAGGTATTCAGTGTAGAGGATCTCCCTCCCTCGACTGGGCAGATGACAGAATCAGGTCTTCACCATATCCTAAGCAGAACCTTAGAAATTAGTGGATGTAAAGAAGGTGGCCTTGACGATAGAGAGACGTGAAATAGAGCTGATCAGACCCTGCATTTTAAAACTCGGCCATCATGAAATACTCTTCAGGAGTAGGACAGCCTGTGGGATAACCCCAGAGGATATGGGAAAGCCCCTGCTGAGTTTACAATACAGGGGTAGAAATAAGAGGAAACATTATATTGGGTAGCGCCCCCCCCGATAGTCAATGTCTCAACATCCTTTGAACTCTTCTGCACAGGATAAATGAACAGTGAAGAAAAAAAGAAGACTTGCAATTAATCCCAGAAAGAAAGAGAATGGGGCAACTTTGCTATGGACCATTGCCAGGATGACGACTGTTATGCCTGTTTCTCTATCCTTCCCCTAACCAGGAGCCTGACTTTTAGTGGGATATCATTAGGAGAAGGAGTTCAGTCAGCTATTCTTACTGAGACCAGAGATGATCCCTTGGAGAACGCTCCTGGTCTGAAAATCCTACCTACCTACAAAATCCTGAAAACAAAGCCTTTTCATTGTAACTTGTCAATATTCTAGAACCCAGAAATGCACACACTGAAAAAAGAGGTGGAATGTGCAGAATGGTCACACTGTGGATGTATGCAGCTGAAGGGCCTGTATGTAGATGTTTGCTTAAAATCGTTTGAGGATGCCAGACTGGAGTTTGAGGTCATGGTAAAATAGTTTCTGGTTTACACACTGACTAGGAAAATTGGGTTGCCCTCGGAAGAGGTGACAGATAGGAGCTCAGAATCGAAGAAGATAGTCATACTGTTGAGACTGACTGACGGTGGAGACTAATAATATCCGTATACATAGATGTCAGGGATTAAAGTAAGGCAAAAAGGAAGTGCTGCAAAACAGGGTGGGCATAAGGAGAAAAAGTAACGAAGGTTAGGCAGGGAGCATTCTTCAGTTACTGGCTAGTGCACAGGATAAGAGTGGCACCTCAACAACGCCTCAGAAGACTCTACCTGAACAAGAAGGCCCTCAACAAGAAGGCCCTCAAGGAGAAAGAAGGCTCCTTACACCTACCTCCTGCTGAAAGAAGAGGACTCAAGGACGCCTGCTGCCATCCAGGGACATGAACTGCTCTCCTGGGTCAAATGGTTGTCCTCCAGTGACACAAGAAGCAGGTGTACTCCTGACTCCAACAGCACCCAGCTAACCTAAGAGGACTGGAGCCTGCAGGAGGCAATTATTGAGAGAGATCTAGTGCTGAGAAGCCTGTTCTGAGGACCAGAGGCTGTAGGACTGACCACAAAAACACTTTCTCAGCAGTTGGAGTAAAGTAAGGCATGGTAGCACTAGGAAAAGGTTTGGCCAGGGAGGTTGCATTGATGTCATGTAATAAAACTAGGTCTGCTCCTCTGAAAACAAGTTCACCACAATCTTGTGCTATCATGTTTATGGAGTGCGCAGCACACTTTCAATGCATTTACAGGAACCGGAGTGATGGTGGTTCCTGTAAATGTTAGTGCTGTCATCTGGGCCAGCAGACATTTCTAAATTTTGCTGGCAGAATTGTCTTACCATGAGTGGAGTAAAGGTCTTTATTCCATCAATTTGTTGCTTTTGATACCTGCTGCACATACACCATGGGCAATGTCTCTGAAGATCACCTCATGAGGAGGTGAACTAGAAATTCATCACAGTAAGTAGTTTATCTTTTCAGTGTCAGATTATTTGGGCCTTATGGGACCATAGTCACAGCTCATTTCATGACTGTGGCTCTCTTTCCCACTTTACTTAACAATGTGGGTTTTTACAGTGACATCCAATTTCCCCTATTTTTCTCTTATAGTTTCTTAACCTTATATTCACAGCTATGCCCCTGTAACTTTGGCCACTTTAAATGTTACTGTTGTGTATCTTACAATCCATCCCAAATGTACTTCTTCACGTAAACTAACCAGTTACCACCTCCCTTGAGGTGTCAAGTACTGCTCAATGGTTTGCAAACAAATTGGCATTTGCAAACCTGTGTTATCCACCATACTGATTAGCAATTAGGAGGGGACACCCCTTCCTAATTGCGATTTGGTATGATTAAAGAGTTTGCGGTCCCGAGCCGAGTGATTTTGTGAGCTGCAGGGTTTGCCATTGCAAAATGGCTAGGTGCATCTCACCCAAACAGTATTAATAAATTAGTCCATAAACTCTGTACTTTTCATTTAGCCTCCTCATTTTCTCCATGCAGTAAATCCTACTGAGTGACATAAACACTTCAGCTGTGCTATCACATGGCTTTCAGTGTTGAAACTTGAAATAACACTTTGTCTATTATTCTGATATATTCCAACATGACAATGCACTGTCCCTGCTTCCTAATCAAGTCCTTTAAGCAGATAACTATTTCATGTATTCACTTATTTACTTCTGGTTGTGATATCAAGACATTGTGGGCAAATTATAGAAGAGAGGGGCAGTGGGGACTGAGTATCAGTGATTTTACCACTTATGGCATCAGTTGATTTCTTAGTTTACTAAGAGCCCTCCTGCTTACTGCCACCTTCTCTGTTTCCGATACCAAGAAATGAAACATTTCTCTTAAAAAAGGATGCAAAAGTAATTAAATAGCTCCACTAGCCCAACAGTGTGTCACTTATTCAGCAAGTCATAAGCTATTTAGCTGTATTTGAATGTGCCATATTGGTGGTGATGGCTTTCGTAGCAAGGGTTTAAAGAGTGAAAAGTGAGTATAAGAAGCAGAGACATATGAGCTTACCTAAATAGCTGAAGAGTGATCAAATAATTGCTGCAGATGTGTTTTTTGGAGGATGATGTTTCATGTATGTCGGAAGCACCCGCAGCTAACAAACTTTTAGAAATGTACTGGTGATGACAATGATTGGTGTACTAACTTTAGACATAAATCCATCATTGGATAAGTACGAAGAAGTGTTGTCTCATTCGCATTCTCAAAGCTACTAATATATATATGGAGCAGTTTAAGCAAACCTTAGTCAGTAAATGTATGTTTGCGAACATTAACAGACAATTAAAGAAACTTAAGGGAACAGATCACAACTCTGAATGCCCTAGCAAAATACAACAGATAACAGATAATTCCTATGCCCACCCACACTCTGGGCATTGAATCTTTTCTTTGAGTGAGTCACTTGCAATAAACACAGCCAGGTCATGAGATCTTTTCCATATGTTACTTTCTAGACCTACTAGACCACCGTATAACAAACCTGATTGGCTTATATCTCTCCAGAAGTTCAGTTTGTGAATTATGGGAGATTACCTCTCTGATAAAGCAGTGCATCTTTTTCACATGTATACACGGGGACTACTGGGCTACCCCGAAAATAGATTTTCAGATTTCAGGTTTGTAAGAGGGTGAATGTATTTGATTGTGTTGACAAAGGAAATAACAATAAATTGTATTGAAATATAAACAGTTGCTCAAAAGATCCATCACGTCTGTCTACAGGACTACAAGTTTTCATCACCTATAATTCTACTTATGTATCAGTATTGCACTACATTCGGCAGAAAATTATTTAATTTGTGATGATTATTAAAATCCCTCTCCTTTGATTTGCCAGGCAAGTGTGTTTTGCATAATCCACACCTGATCATACTACTCTGAACTTCAAAGGGCATTTTTAGTTTCAGCACTGTCATGTTCCCCATCAAGAATTTCTCTTTTGTCAATTTCCATAACTAGAATAAGGGCTAATTACTTAAGATATATTTTAACCTTTGAATGCTTCAAAATGTAGACAGTCACCAGCTGGTAACATCCTAGCTACCACTGTGCCCTGCACCATCAGTGGTGGTAGCCCATCTTTATTATGGTTAACCTTAAAAAGACAGCACAGAAAATCCAACACCTGTGCCACGGAAACAAGGTGATGTGCTTAGCAACCACAACAACCTTCACATACCATTAATTCCTACCCTGTGACGTTCATCTGTATTTACAAAACAAGGTGATAATTACATGTCAGAAATTGGGTCTCTAATTGGCAGAGGTATGCACTCTGTCCAAGTAGGGTCCACAATCCTAAATAGGATAAGTAAGATACAGACCCTAAATTAATCTGTGCTTACCCTCTGGTAGCTGGGCACAGAGCAGTCAGGCTTAACTTAAAAGGCAATGTGTAAAGTATTTGTGCAACACTTAATTGCTGTAAAACAGTGAAAGACGACACAAAAGGATTCCTCAACAGTTTAGAAAACTGGAGAATATTTATCTGAGTAAAACAAGACCAAAACAACAAAAGTCCAATAAGTAGAAGTTGAGATATGAATTTTTAAAGATTAAATGTGAAAACAGTGCTAAGAACTCACTAGCGGTCAAGAGGTTACTTGAGGTAGCGGGGGACCGGTGCAATTCCAAAGTTCAGGCTGACCGCGATGGAGGATAGGCCAGCTACAGGACCCACGCAGGGTCCACTGAAACAGTACCTTTAATAGAGCAAAGCGTCTAGAGCATGATGTGTCGGTTTTTGCAGAAATCAGGTGCAGAACCCACTTCTAAGGCCCAGGACTAGAGGAGCCACCTCAGGCAAGGGTAGGAGTCACCAATGGCAGAGTCCAGCAGCACCAGGAGAGTTGCAGACTGTCTTTGATGTCCCTGAGACTGCAGGAGAACATGGGGCAAGCCAACAAGCACTCAGAGAATCTTGCGTTCAAGGATGTAGAGGATAGGTCCAGTCCTTCTCACTCAAGGCAAGAAGCAGCAGGCCAACACAGACAAAGCAAGTAGAAAAATGCCATCCCCTTCTACAGCACAGCACACAGCAAGGAGTAGTTCAACACAGCAATCCAGTTGCAGAGTGGCAGTCCCTCCCGGCAGTACAGCAGTCCTTCTTCCTGGCCGAATGTCTTTGGTTCCACTAAAGTTCTGATTTGGTGGGGTTTGAGGTCCAGTACTTATACCCAAAAATTACTTAAGTGGGTGAGACCTCAAAGAGGCCTTTGAAGATCACTAGGTCCCAGCCTGTCCTTCCCTGGCACTAGACACTCTCCAGGGGAGTATGCAGCCCTTTGTGTGGGGAGAGGCACTGCCCTATTCAGATGTAAGTGAGGCAGTGCTAAGCTCTGCCCTCCATCAATCCAGTTAAAGGCCCATTAAGGCCCATTAAAGCACACCTAAGCTCCCATTGTGTGTGCCTGTCTAGAGGGAATGCACAAAGCTGTCACCAACCCCAGGTGTGTATTCAGAGACAGGCAGAGGCACGGAATGGTTAAAGTATGAAAATGGCAACTTTCAAAAATTGCCATTTTCAGACTTACAATTTAAAATCTGACTTCATCATAAGTTGTGATTTTATATTGTGTGTCCAGAGACACAAAGCTCCATATTTCCATATTTTCCCAATTGAAAGTTACACTTAAAGGAGGATTCAAGGTAACCCCAATGTTAACCTATGGGAAAGATAGGCCTTGTAGTTGTGAAAAACGAATTTAGCAGTTTTTCACAACCTGTTAAACTTAAACATACATGTCCATATTTTTAAATACACTGCACCCTACCATTGGGGCTAATCAGTTTCTACTTTAGGGGTGACATATATGTAATAAAAAGGAGGGTTTGGATCTGGTAAGTGGGTGCACTTGCCAGGTCGAAATGGTAATTTAAAAGTGTGCACACAGGCTTTGGTGTGTCATCTAAAGTGGAATGGGTTATGCCCAGCCGAGGGTCCTGTGCATACTGTCACTGGAACCAAACTATATATGGAGGAAGAGCCACCAGGTTCTGGGTTGCTTGCGTTCCAGTTCAGGGAGGACCTGGCTTAGCAATCTGGGCTGTAACGTTCCCACTGGAGAAGGGTCAAGACTGATTTGCATATAGCTGGGTCCAAACTGAGGTTGCATTGTGTGCAGAATAACAATGGACCATGATGCAGCACAAGTAATTACTACTGGGTGAGATTAATTCAAGCTTTCCATCCATCACTTTTTTGTACAATTTAGTTCATTTGTGATCAGGCATTTATTTTTTGGGGCGAAAACGGATACCCTGCTTTTACTTCCAAGAAGCAATTGTGTTTATATTTCACCATCACAAACAAAATATTTTTCCTTGTATTGATCTTTGCATTGGGTGCGTCACTGTTGAATAATGATGAAGACTCTCATACCACCTACTCCTCCCATTTCCTCCTGATCTTTCATAACACATTAGCAATCTTTGTCTGACATTTCCCGCGTGAGAAGGGGTTTGTGAATGCAAGGGTGACTGTCTTTGAGCTGTGAGCAAAGGAGCAGGGCATCCCTGGCAGGCTTCCTAGCCTTTTGACAATTAATATTTATTTCCATACTTTCTGAGCGAATGATGTCAATAGATCAGAGGACAGAGGGACGGGAAGAGACTGTTAATTGTGTGAGAGAAAAGGGGGTGAGAGCATCATGTCAAGCCTAGATTCCTTCTGACCTTTTTGCAGACTGAGACCGCCTTTTCCCTCCCTCTAAAATGTTGTCAGGTACTGAGTATCGGGACAGGGCCAGACTGCCACCAAGATAGTTAAGTGAAATGAAAGACTCCTTTCCCAGGCCAAGCTTCTGGCCAATGAAGTGAGAGACATGTCCTACCTGTGCACACAGGCTGCTCTCCTAGAGAGGGAGGGGAGTCAGTGGACACAGAAAGAAAGACATTCCAAGCCTTCAATTGAGGAAACTATCGGTCCAAAATAACTTTAGTGAAAACAATGAACATATCAGGTGAAAATGCTTCGTGAGATATACACTGTAAGCATCTGTTTTGCTATTTAGTAACTGATAAAGTAAATTAGTGTTATTTAGTAACTGAGTGTGACTGTGAGAAATGTTGTTCACTTTCAGCATTCTTCCAAACATGGGCATTATTTAGGTGTTGCCAGGGGTCGTAACTGGGGTCGTAACTGCGATCCCTGGCTTGCCCCTTGCAAACCCTAGCCTCAGAGGGGGCAAAATCAGTGCCTGGAACACAGTGGCTGCTCTTCTTTATAGATGCCCGTTGACGCTCCAATACCATTGTTTTCTATCAAGTTTTTATTACACTAATAGTAAATAATATTACATGATTCATTATTAGTGTAATAAAAATGGAGTAGAATTAGCTAGAATATGACTCCTCCTGACAGTTGAGGACATTATAAATGTTTTAAATGTGTTTTGTGTATATGTAAGTGTGTGTGAAGGTGAAAGTGAAGGTCAAAGGGCGTGTGATGTTCCTTTGGCTACCCCTGTGATTTTGGTGGATTAATATCCATGCTTCCAAGGATCCTCTGTGTTCAGAAAAACTTTAGAGAGTGATAATGGTGCGAAAAGGGTATTTATATGTTAGTTTGGTACTTTCTAACAGGTTGGCATTTTAACGCAGCAACTATGATGCCAGAGATGCAACATTACATTCCTGTAAAAAGGAAGGGAAATGTGGAGGATGGCTTCCTCTGCAAGTTTTACTTCACTCTCAAAATATATTTACCGACCCTCCGATGTTGGTCTTGATGTTGTCGACCTTCATATTCTTCACTCCATGAGCAGGTCTGCAGCACCACGGAGCTGTCCCACTGGTGCAAGTGTTTAGGTTTGCACTTTTTTAAAGCATATATTGATAGTTGGTGGGTATTATGTTATGAACAGGACACTAGGGCCTTGCAGATTCAATCCTCCCATGGCACTGGACATCATTTCCTGGTCCACAGACTGAACAAGATGTGTAAGGAGAAGCAGGGAATTCCAGTGTAGGGCGAGCAGAAATAACGTGGGTGGAGATAAGTTCCCACAGAAGTAGAGGAACAAAGTAACAGAGAGGGCCCCTAAATAAAGTATAGTTTAGAAACTTTCCTCCTGTCTGTGTGATCTGTCCATCCAGTGTTCCGGACATAACAGCTGGGCTAGCCTGAAATGCTTTTTTAAATGCTGTGCACCATGAAAGGAGCTCGTGCAGCTGTCAGTGGCAATCCTGACATGACAAAACCAGGCAACACCCATAGGGGAACACAGTTAACTTTGCAGCCCTACTTTGGAGTGGACAGAGGGGTGACCCAAGGAAGGCAGCAGTCATTGCTGCCACCCACGGTCATTTCAACCCCCTGCCTACTCTTAGAGGGAGGGGCTCTCCTTCGTACATTGACAAGGCAGCAGGCAAGCAACACTGCCCTCATGCTGGGGTACGCACGGTTGGCCTCCGAGCAGCTGTTAGAGCAGCGTGCAGCAGATGTATTTTTAACTATCTACAGCACAGATTTCCATAACACTGGCTTCCATGTGAGCATTAATCACCCCTGCAATATTTATGGAGGACACTCTTTTTCAGATAGCATTATGGTAAAAGATAAAGGATTATTATTCAGACTGGTTATTCCCTTTGAACATTTATTCCCTTAAATATTTGCTTGATGTTTTTTGACTCATTTGCTTCAAACGCTGTCACAATCTTTATGTCTAAATAGGACATTTTTTCCAACGCTATGCAGTCTAGATGGTGCCACATTACGTGAACACCCCAATATAAAATGCCCCCTGAATCCTTAATTCTGTTTTGTCGTAAAATTGCAAAGCACTTAACTTTCCAGCTCAACCTGTACATTTCTGGGTACAGAATCCAATAAAACAAATTAAAAGAAAAGTCTGAATATGTCATTCGCGAGCGCTGCAGCAGATTGCATCAGCTGTACATTCCAGTGGTCAGGAACCTCTTTTCTCTGCTCTGATGAGCAGCTCAAGGATGCTTCCAGACCTGCCCTCCATCACAAGAATTAAATGGGCTCTTCGGCTGAAACCTGAAGGTCAACTCTAAGTTATGGTGCCGCTGTCAAAAAGAAAATTACAATTCGGAATATTATTGACACTACATCACAAAGCTTTTCTTGGTTAATAGCGTGGCACCGCGTGCCAATGATTCAACAAAGAGCGCTCTCGGCGACGCATCTGCCTCGCCCTTCTCTTAGTGAAACACTCCGATAAATGCAACAAAAGGCACGTAGGCAAGAATGATGGTGTGTGCGCCGAGTAGGAAATGAAACCGTTCATTTTATGTTTGTGTTAACTTTTTCGTCTTGTAGAAGTTGTTTTTATGTGTTGTAACGTATTATAAATGCGGTGTGAAAATGAAGTGCTAATACTGTAGTTGGAATCACTGATACTGCAGATGATGGTTCTCACCTGGCGCTGGATGGCCTCAGCATTACAGGCTGTGGTCCTTGGAATGGGAAGAAACTATGGAAAGAATTTGCACACCAGATTCTGCGTGCTCCACTCATTCTACGACTTCCTGGATGTGTTCAGCTTACTTGCCAATGGCACCATGCGTCCAGGGTGAGGGTTATCACTAAAAACTCGTAACACCACCTGGTAAGGAGCTCCATATTGTTTAGTTCGACTAAAAGTGGAATTAGGTGTTCCAAAACACGTTACAAACTCCTTCAAGTTATTGTATTGTCAAGTGCTAAGAACCTATAAACAAACACTGCTGGGCATCAGGATTTGCCACGTAAGTCAGTTTCTTTACCTGAACTTACCTATTAAGTGGGCTTATTTTATTAGGATCACCAGTGGTCCCCTTGAGGGCAAAGGCAGACGCCATGAACATTCATAATGTCATGTAGAGATATAACCTACAGTGTAGTGACGTCCTATGGTTTCTCCCATGTCTCCGAATGCACGTCTGCCTCTAGACATACCAGGAGGTGCACTAGGGTTCTTTAATTAAAGTGAATGCCAAGAACAAACATCAGCCATGGGTAGGACCAATTTATGTCCTCAGAGCATAATTAGTGCCACAAATGGATGTCATTTTACGTCCATCACTGAGAGTCTGAACAAGGGCAACTTCATACTTTGACATCGAATGGAGCCAACTCATGGGAACTTAATACATGGGTTTTATGAAATGTATTTTATACCTTACTGCATATGTTGTTGAGGCATGAGGAATTTTGTCTCAGAGCCTAATGTTCTCTTGTCTATTCATATTGCACGTACTGAATCTAGGTGCCAAAGAAACCAGAGCACGAACCAGGGGAACCTCACCTTAAAAGAGCCAGCATTGTTTCACCCCATGCCAACAGGATAGCGATGACTTCAATCGCCAGACATGAGCAATGGTGAATACAACACTAAAGGCCCAAAAAAACGCAAATATCCTGTCTACGTTTCCATTTTGTTTGAGGAACCAGTAATAAAAGCTGACATCTCCACACAGGTAAAATGAAGGCTGATGCCCTCAAGCAACAATAGTTATTTTCCATCCGCCATTTATGAAGGTGCCTCTCCTAATCAGGCTAAGACCTGGCACTCTGCAGAAATGTGTCAATTTTCTGTATGACGCTTGACCCCCTGTGAGGACTTGTTTCCTCCTGAGACAGTCCCCCCTCACACTATTCAATAGGGTACCCCAGAGGTGCTGACAGATACATTAAGTGGTAATCCCTTTAGCGTTCAAAATGTTATTTAATGCCCTGATTTCAGCAACACTCTACTGCCAATAAGACTGTAGTCCCTACTTACAAGGCTTGGCATTCGTTTTGAATGTGGAAACACAGGGTAGCTGTAAATGCTTCTTGTAATTAGAGTTTCTTGTCTCCTTCCTCTTTCCCTTAGCTTTGCTGTCTTCCCTTTGGGAGCGACTTAAGAAGAGGAATTTGTTGTGTCTCTGTGGTCATATTTCAGACGATCACAATATCACTTCAAAATGTCAATTGTAACACGGCGGAGGAGTATCCACCCCTCCCCTCCCACCAGCAGCAAAAGCTGCAAAGCATATAACAAGCAAACCAATAATAAACCATGTTTATCGGTGCTTCATTTGTTAAAGGGACAGGGCCACGGGGTGACGAGCAGTGAGGGGAGTGCACTGTTCACTCCCCCCAGTGCAGATGTATGTTTGGCTGTCCATCTCGGGCCAGCCAAACACACAAGCATAGTAGAATTTCTCCAGCCCAGCAACACAGTTACCGGGTAGGAGAGAGCCTGCACGGGCTCCCAGTCTGCCTGGGAGCGCTCTGGCTGGGTGCTCTTAGCCAATCCTATTGCTGCTCTGAGCAGCGTCAGGATTAGCCACAGGGCAGGCTGGGAGCCTGTGCCTGCAGCCTAGAGAATGACGAGGGAAAGAGGAGAGGCGTAAATGGAGGAGGTAAGTTTTTTTTTTTTAATTAAATTTTACCTTATCACACCCCCATGTGCCGCTCCGGCCCCGGCCCTTGTGAGCGAAGCAAGCAGCGACTGTTTTAAAACAAAGTACATAAATATATGAAGTCCATCCATTAAAAACAACAGCTGAGATTTTCACATATTCTGTCGAGTAGCACATTTAAAATATTTTATGATATGTGTGAAACATGTGAACCATAAATACCTCACCAACACTTTACACACGGAATTGAAAGTGTATTAATCTAACGACCTTTACTTCCTTTTGCTTCGCTTACTAGCAAACTGTTCATTTTACTACTGATGTTATGAGTTGAAATACCATTCTTAAACTGCATCAGAACAGGTTTTATTGGCAGCAGGACATAGGTGCCAGCATTCAAGAAAAGATGCAATAGTGTGTTACAGCTAAGGAAACACTGCATGCAACAGCCCTTCAGGTATTCTCCAATAAAAGTAACTCTTATAACACTCATCACAAACAAAATCAATTTACCTTTCACTCCAAAAGTCCTCATTTAAATGAAAACTCCTGCAACTGACACTAGAAATTCGCGCAGGAACTGCAAGGGGAAATATTGTGTTTACTGACACTGATACTAAGGATATGATGATCGGCTGAAGACACCTTATTTCGGCCTCTTTCCTGCTGCATCCTTCGGCTCACCGTTTCATAAAAAGGGTCGAGATCCTGTGGGTCACGCACTCACTTTTGTCTGCAACCCTCCCCCCCCACCAAAATAGGTAAGATAGGCAGTGACATCTGCGCAGGTAGGGTTGGTAAGCTAAAACCTATGAAGAAGAGCCGTTTGTTCTCCGCGTTCACAATTCCAAAAATAAATTGATGGACTTTCTAGTCAGAATTTAAGTCAGAGAGAGATCATTTCAGTGCCTTCCAAGCAAAACAGCCCTTCACAGCAAAGCTCTGAATGGCCTTCCTCACAGTAACATTTCTCAGGTCCAGTAAAGAGACTGAACTCACCTTGAGAGTGGCACTCAACTCTTGAATATCTGAGACAAATGTGACAGGCTATCCTCCATGGTAGTGAGAGGAGGGATTCTCTGTGGATATTTCATTTAACCTGGTGGACAAAGTCTTCTCGGTCTAGTTTCAGTAGATGGAAGTTTCACCACATCACCATGTTTGTCCAGAAGAAACAACCACTTTTCATTTTAAAATGTAATTTACAAGAAATGACAATTGAAACCAACAAATACCAAAAAGCAATTTCAACAGATAAAAGCAAAGCAATCAATTTTTTCAAACACCACTGAAAGGTAGTTTCATCCTGTGGTAACCTGTGAAAACCAACTATATTTTCCCCATGGAAGAAAAATGACAGAAATAACGAAATTGTTTTACAATGGTTCCCGCTGCCTGCTGCACTTAGTTAAGAAGAACACGAAAGGATACTTCTACCTATATTTAACTTGAGACCCATACAGGAACAACTACTATATATCATGTTTGTACGCATCTGCAGACAATATCCTCACACCTTAACATTTAACTTACAGCAGAGTCAGACACCCTCATCAGTCTCCTAATTATTCAACACGTGAAAAGTTCCAGCATACCATGTTTCAGTCAATATAGCTTCAATGTAGTGCAATTATAACTGACAAACTCTTCTCACGCACAAAAAGTATATATTATGTCTTATCCATATGAAATATGACTTAAATAGGAAAGTATGTGCTGAAAAAGTGCATTTAGTGTAAAATCACATCTACAAATATATTTTGTGCCACTGCCCGCTTACATAATCTTGCATTGCCTAGACGTTTCTCACTAAAAACTTGAAAAGAAAGGAAGGACACCTTTCACAACTTGTTCTTATTCTGCTGAAGACAAAACTACAGCCAGGAATAAGCAAACGTTTATCTAAAAATGCATTATTACATTTTACAGCACTAGCCACTTTATTGAAATGTTTCTTAAAAATGAACAACCCTCAGACATTTGGCTTGAACCATTTACAGTTTATTAGAACAGAGTAGGGTGGTCTTACCCTTCTTCTTAGATTGTAGGTGAGGATCAGGTTTCTGGAGAAGGAGTGAGAGAAGGCTGAGTAGAACTCCAGAACTTTCTGTAAGGCATCCCTTTTAATGACATGAAGATCACAGTAGGTGAGGGCTCTGACATTGGCACACGAAGGGGCGAGTGTGGTTTCTTTCCAGAAGACATCACCAAATACATCACCTTTACCTGAGTTCAAAACAGCAGATACAGCCAATTAACTATTTTCAAACATGAAAGTGAGGTACATGGAGTTACAAAATGACTGTCCTTCAAATAATTTAAATAGAGAACATATTTTGAGAGGATATCCATTTCATCAGGGCAGCAGTAAAATAATACACCTCAGTTTGCCACATTCACAACCAGCCCTAGCTTATCATGAAAAAAACAATTAGTGGGATTCCATTCCATACATATAGGTGTGGAAAGTGCCTACACCCCTTAAAAGATGCCTGTACCCTTCTCTGCTTCAAGGAGATACAGAGGTACCCTCCTCCTTTGTGCGGATGTTCCACTGGGGTATTTACAAGATAGCTGAAGTAGTGGAAACTTTAGCATTTATTTACAGATTATCCTCAATTTCAAAGCATAAGAGAGGGACAGCTAAAGATAAGAGTACAGAGATAGTGTGCGTGCTTGTGTTTATTTGTCCATAATTTGCTGCTGTCTGAGAAGTTTCTCTTTATCTTTCTTGCCCAGTTGTCTGAAGCATGAGTTGTACGTCCATGCATTAGGAGTTTATCAAATGTACTAAATACATTTTCCATTTCATTACAAGATGTTAGGTTCTGAGAAGACTTTACTGAATCTTTCTGAAATTTGCAACTGAATGTTAAATGTCCCTTGAAGGACTACACAGACTTGACGAAAACTAAGTGGGAAATTTGCTTTCCTGGGCTGATCTTGAGCCCAACTGCAGCTCTCGATATCCAACGATCTGCCTTCTTGTGTCCAGCTCCATATGCAGAACACATTGAAAGCACTGCTGATTAGTTAAATGATAATATAATCCTCTTTCCCCTTGGCATAGTTGTATCTCCTATGGGGTGGTCCATTCCTGCTGTTTCTAAAGTCCTCTGTGAGAAAGGGCTGTTCGATCTCAAGTAACAAAGTACCCAGTCAATGGCAAAATGCTGTATTTGACTGAAAGATCTAAAGCAAGCCAAGTATGTACTTAATCAAAGATAGGTTTCTACATCCCTTTTATGCACACACATAATACTTTACAAATAGGGCATTCCTCATCCATTCATTAGCATTAACCCATTTATGATTTCGGTATTGTGATGAAATGCCCATTTGAGCGAGGTCACTCCCATGTTTTGCTGAATTTTAATGTCACCCTTACGTAGGCACAAGTAATAAAGACACTAAACTGTTACGTTCACTGAAAGCTTTTATTAATTTAAAACTGACCTCAACCCCTGACAGTTATGGTACAGAGCAGACAAATGTGTAAAGCCTTTAAAAGTACAAACATAGTTAAAGAGTCAAAAACACATGTGATTACAAATCCCATTCCGATTCTGCGTGGTGATAGAGCGGTACGTACTAATAATTTACCTGTATTCGGACGCTCTTTAGGCCGATGAATCTTTTGACTAAGTGGAACTCTCTGTACTCTATATCGATCAATTTCATCAAATCGATAATCAATAACGAACATAAGCAATACCCTGATCAACATAACACTTCACAATTAATCCAGAATACATTTCGGCGAACCCTGACCTTTCAGCCAGGAATAACTACACCAGTTTATTGCAAAGTTAGTGAATTTATTTCCCTATATTAACAAAGCTAGCACAATATAAATGTGTCTCAACACCAAATGATAAACATATATGAACATTAATAGCTGTCCATAGCGGCGAAACAAGTGCAATCTATGTAGCATTTGAATAACAAGGCATTCGATAATAGCAATGCAAATCACTAATACGATAATCTGTAATGAGCTAATTGCATACATTTAGTCAGCATAACAAGGTCTCAAATTGCATCGTGCAACAAAAGGAATCCTCATCTAACCTCAAATTAGCATCGGCATGTGGGACTTCATGCGAAAACAATTTAGCAACATTAATTTAGAAAACTCCTGGCTAGGGATCTTGTAAAAAAAATCAGCAGTTGGTTACCTAAAAGAAACACAATGCAATTGTACAATTTCTTTTCATATTTACCAATTACGATCAGCATACAAGGAAGTCTTCGTCTCACAGGTACCGTTTCTCGATCAGCATGGGTACCGTTTCGATCAGCATGGGACGGGGCAAAGGGGCAGGGGTGGACGGGGCAATTGCCTCACGGCGGCAAGGTAAAACTACTACTTCATGCAAAGGGATCAAAGTTAAAGTCTCTAGGGCAAGAATCATTTAAAGTCTCTTTCTCTCGATTAGAGAAAGCATCGAAGTCTCTTTCAAAATGGCGTCGCAGCAAGGTGGGCCATAATAGCTATGAAATGGCGCAGTGTCGGGCAATAGCTGATAATGGCTGGTAATAGCTACTTTCTTCTCGTGCACCTGGTTTTTATAGACAACAGTTCAAATCCAGTAGGGTCTTCCATTGGAGGGTTCATAGGTTAGCTTCAAATTGTCCAATCAAAAACGACAGTTCTCAAGCTTTTACTTAAGCATACATTATCCTTGGAGATGGGTACGCAAGTTGCAACATTTTATACCAATTAGCTCACTTTCAGAGCCTCCATTGTCCGCACCTGCAGATCGACCTTGGAGTAAAGAGAAAAATGCCAAGCTGGCACGAAACTTTAAGATAAGCATGTGAACGATCTCAGTGGAAAAGTACAGCTTCAAGCAAAAATACACGTTTAATAGCACATTGGAAAAATACGAGCATCTAAACCGTGAGACCAGGCAACTAGGCCAAAGCCTCCACTAAAGTAATGCTAAGCTAAAGCATTTCAAACAAGCAAATCGTAGCATACGTTTACGATTATGTCAGATTAGTGCAATTCTAATACACCACGTTATATAAAGCACGCTTATAAATGTTGGCAAACTACTCTAAGGGCACATTTTGTCCCCGTACAATCTTTATTAGTTCGGTTAAAGTCACACATGATTATTTCAACACTACGTTTATGCACTAATAAATGAAAACCTTTATTTTCTGCTTCATCAATCCCTCCTCTGATGACTACTTGTCATCACATAAATCATGCCCACAAATTTTATTCTATTAAAATTCTGTCAGTTCTCTTTTCCTTTTAGTTCCCCTAGTTTTCGCTTTGTATTCTTCTGCCATTCTTTTCATTATTTTCTCTTCCTTTCTTCTTTTAATTCTTTCCATAATCATTATTATTCCCCTTTTTATTCCCCAAATTCCAAATATGCAAATCATTACAATTAATATTCCCTGTATTATTTTTAGTAATATTCCATTCCAAATTCCCCCAAGCCAATGTCCCACTGAAGCAAGTCCTTTTCCAACCTTCTCCCACACTCCTGGTTCTTTCAGTTCCTTCAAATCTGCACTTTCTTTTGTTAGATTAGCAAGCATAGTTTTAATTTTCACACTGTTATCAGGAATATAAGTACAACAGTGGCGCGCACCAAGCATTTTGCAAACGCCGCCATCCTTTGCTAAAAGAATGTCTAAAGCAAGCCTATTTTGAAGAGTCATAGCTCTTTCCGTTGCAAGTTCAGCATCTATCAGGATTATAGCACCTGAAAACTTTGTCAACATGTTATCCACTATAGTAGACAACTTTCTTATTTTGATGGAATTCAGCACCACTCCCAATGAAGGAATCATGGCTCCAAATATATCTCCTACCACAGCAGCTGCGGTCTCTCGTTTCTCGATACGATGGGATCCAGATGTCTTTTGAATCATCGATAGGTCATCCAGTTGATAAACCTTTGGGAACACTATACCCAAATAACATCTCCCCCACCATCCCTTTGGAAGACGATAATAGGCATTATACCCACAAATGTAATATACACCTGGAATGATAGGGTCAAGTCCGTTCATCATGAATGTCCATTTGGCCTTAAAGATAAACGTATGTTTACACTCACTCGCTCCTACGAAAATGTTATCATAATAAGATTCACCTCGATATATACAAAATTTCCCTACATGCCAAGCATCTAAAGCTATTCTCCCTTGTGTCTTTACTGCAGCAAAATCATAATTATCTACTGAAGTCCTCTTATGTAGCTCTTTTTCTAATTTCGCATTCATTTGTGCCCTTCTATCATCTGTGCGATCTAAAAAGTTTATCTCTACTGCAGAGAGCGAGCAGGTAAGATTTTCCCTATGAGCGTGAGCCGTTTCAAAAGGTAGCATTGGCTCGAAAAATTCCCTCATTATTTTAGCATCCCAATCTTTAGCAATCTGGCTTAGCTGCGCTATTATAGGAACATATGCAAAGGTAACATCATAATTTGAGTAAAAATACTGTATGTTAGTTTGACCATAAAATCTAGACATTACTATACTACATGTAATCCCGTATGTAAGAGGCATGTGGTGATAAGTCATCCCTTCCTTTACTGATGTCGGTATCTGTGTACACACATAACAATCTTTCGCATCCATAGTCTCAACATATTCTGTTAGCAAGCGATAGAAAACATTATACGAAAGCTCCTTCTTATCATGCAAGAGTCTCTCATCTATTTCCAGTCTTTTCAGTGCGGTTAGTTCGGTGACAGTAACAGGAGCAAAAGTAGAAGCGTCAATTTTCTCATTCTCACCCTTTCCATGCATTGCAAGCACTATTGCCATTATTATTAGTACACATGCGATTACCAAGCCTATACACACATATTTACAATATTTCTTTCTACTGTTTTGCGTCATGATCTGTATAGAATCAGAGAGCTAGAAGCACCTATAAATGAAACTATTTAGCAATTCAGTTACAAAGCTGAACGAGCGCAATGTTCACACAGTTTTCTTCAAGAGGCCAGTCACTTATCGGTTAGCAGCATTTGTCTCAATTCGGCAATAACTCAGTCTTTATCAGTTCAGCAAGTGTCTCATCCGGTTTAGCAATGTCTCAGCTGGTTGTTTGTTTTCACGTTAGATTGTAGCAAGCAATATCATTTATCACCCTTTCAATCAACAGAGTCCATAAAACTTTTCTTTTCTATTGGTATCTCTTCTTCTTCGTTCTCGATGCTTAGAGATACAAACTCGTCAGTCCAATCGTCATTCACTGCATATGCCCATTCAGGACCGGAATATCTTCTGTTCGGTATCCTTTTCCTTTTCAATTTTGCTTCTCTTTTCGATTCTGCCTCGCTGGTACTTTCCTCATTTGTCAAGTCCATTTCTTCACTCGAGGTTGGTACCACGACAGACACTTCCTTTCTTTTCTCTTTCACTTTTGGCCTTTCTCCGTCGTTCAAACCTTCTTCAGTCCTTTGTTTAACTGGAGATATACTTAGTCTCCTCTTTGCACCATGTCCATTTGATGGACCTGCGACCTTTTCTGTAGAAGTTTGAACTTTTTCGTTCTGTTCTGCCTTGTCCCCTTCTTCTGGGGAATCAATCACATTCTCTTTTTCTTTTTCTGTATCGTCTACTTCTGGGAAAGCCCTCCTCTGATCAGGCTCTCCTGCTCTTTCACCCCTTTCGAGCCCTTCGTCACCGTTACTTTCGTCAGGCTCTGTATCACTTTCAGCTGCTTCAGGTTCTTTGTCACCTTCAGCTGCTTCAGGCTTTTTGCTACCCTCAGCTGCTTCAGGCTCTTTGTCACCTTCAGCTTCTTCGTCGCTGTCTGAACTTTCTCCTTGGTCTTCCCCAAGTGAGTCGGACTCTTCGCCCTCCAATAATATCCCTCTCTCTCCTGCTTCTGCCTGTTCGCTTTCAATTCGGTTTTGTTCTGTCTCAGCACTCAGCACTGTTTTATCAGGCACTGGCAGTTTCAGCGCTTCAACTTCCTCATCTGTGGGACACAACACCTTCTTTGTGTGGCTGGCGTGAATCCAGTTGGGAACCCCCGCACACTTCACGGCGGTAGTTGTCGTCAGGATCACTTGGAAAGGGCCTTTCCAACGGGGTTCTAGACACGACTTCCTCACGTGCTTCTTTACCACGACCCAGTCACCTGCTTTCAGTGCGTGTCCTGGACCTTGGATCGGTGGTAAGGTGGTTGCTTCCACCTGGTGAGAGAAAGAGCGAACCACGTCAGCTAGACCCTTGCAGTAGTCTAACACCATATCATCTGTAATATTCAAAAGCGCGTTTGCGGGAACTGCAGGAAGTCTCATAGCCCTGCCCATGAGAATTTAGTGCAGAGACAATCCAGTCTTTCTATCAGGGGTGTTTCTCATTGACATTAGCGCCAAGGGCAATGCGTCAGGCCATTTCAAATTTGTTGATGCACATATTTTCGCCATTCTTGATTTCAGTGTACCATTCATCTGCTCCACCAGTCCTGATGCTTCAGGGCGATAGCTACAATGCAGTTTTTGCTCAATGTTCAGCGCTTCGCAAAGTAACTTTATCACCTCGTTATTGAAGTGACTTCCCCTATCTGATTCTAAAGAGATCGGGAATCCGAAACGTGGTATCAACTCTCTCAACAGTAGCTTTGCAACTGTAAGGCTGTCATTTCTACGTGTGGGGTATGCCTCAATCCAGTGACTAAAAATGCACACAATCACCAACACATACTTCAGACCTCCATGCACAGGCATCTCAATGAAATCTATCTGCATTCGACTAAATGGGCCACTGGCTCTGCCAATGTGGCTCGCATTCACAACCGTTCCCTTCCCTGGGTTCATTTGCTGGCAAGTGACACATCGATGGCAAACTGCTTCTGCAGCTTGACGAAATCTGGGGTTAAACCATTCAGTTTTGAACAATCTTATCATGGCATCTCTCCCTAGGTGAGCTTGCCCATGATAGAACCGCGCAAGCTGTGATAAGAGACTGTTTGGCAAAACAAATTTTCCCTCATTTGAAACCCATAACTCATCTGGTCTCTTTATACATTGTGATTTAATCCAGGAGTCTCTCTCATCCTCCCTGACGTTATTCTGCAATGCTTTTAGTTCATCTATTGTATCTACGACCTTTAAGGCAAATGCTTCAGCTGGTTCGAGTTCTGGCTCACTTATCGAATTCCATTCATCCCTGAGTAATATACAGTTCAAGGCACAAAATCTTGCGACTTGATCCGCATATGCATTTCCCAGAGAAACATAGTCCTGTCCTTTCGTATGAGCACTACACTTTACCACTGCAACTTCGGCTGGCATTTGAATGGTATGTAACAATTCCCTTATTCTCTCCCCGTTTTTCACTGGGGATCCTGAAGAAGTCAGGAAACCTCTCTGTGACCATAGTTGTCCAACATCATGCACAATCCCAAACCCATACTGACTATCAGTGTAAATGGTGACTTTCATCAATGCAGACAGTTGACATGCTCTTGTAAGAGCTACAAGTTCTGCTACTTGTGCAGAATAGACTCCTTGGAGCCAGGCCGCTTTCAAGACACCTGTTACAGTACATACAGCATATCCTGCTTTCAAAATTCCCATCCCATCTCTTAGACATGAACCATCAACAAAAACAATTTGGTCATTTTCATCAAGCTTAGTGTCCTTAATGTCAGGTCGAGGTTTTGTGCAAAATTCAGTCACCTGAAGGCAGTCATGCTCGACGTCTTCAGCGTTCTCAATTTCAGCATTTTCACCAGGAAGCAATGTTGCTGGATTCAACGTAGTGCACCTTTTCAGCTGCACATTCGGTGAGCCCAGAATTATCGTTTCATACCTTGTGAGTCTTGCTCCGGTCATGTGTTGCGTTCGGGAGCGGGTCAAAAGTATCTCAACTGAGTGAGGGACCATGACTGTTACTGGGTGTCCCATCACTATTCCTTCACTCTGAGTGAGGCTGATACCAACTGCTGCTACGGCGCGCAAACACCCTGGAAGTGCTGCTGCAACCGGATCCAAAGTAGCTGAAAAATACGCTACTGGTCTGTTTACGCCACCATGGGCTTGAGTCAAGACAGACAAAGAACATGCATCACGTTCATGACAAAACAATGTGAAAGGCTTTGTGTAATCAGGCATACCTAAAGCTGGAGCCCTGCACATGCACTCTTTCAATTCAACAAAAGCATCCATCTCATCTCCTTTCAGTTCAATTTGATCCAAGGCATCCTTCTGGGTCAGCTTCAGTAAAGGCTTTGCTAGAGTTGAGAAGTTGGGAATCCACTGGCGACAGTAGCCCACCATTCCCAAAAACTTCCTCACCTCCCTCCTTGTCTTTGGTGGACTCATTTGAAGTACACTTGTTATTCTTTCCTTCATTATTCTCCGTGACCCTTTCTCTATCTGGTGACCCACGTATTTCACTTTCTTCTGACAAAACTGCAATTTGGAAGGAGACACCTTGTGTCCATTCCTTCCCAAATGGTTCAACAGAGCAATGGTATCGGCTGTGCAGCCACTTTCTGTCTTTGATGCAATCAGTAAGTCATCAATGTACTGTACTAGAGTTGACTCGAATGGCAATTCTAATGCTTCTAAATCTTTCTTTAGAATCTGATTGAAGATTGACGGTGACTCAGAAAACCCTTGAGGAATTCGACACCAACTGTACACCCTGTCTAAGAATTTGAAACAAAAGAGGAATTGGCTGTCCTCATGGAGAGGCACCGAAAAGAATGCTTGTGACAAGTCGATGACTGAGAACCACTCGGCATCGCAAGGGACTTGAAACATTATCACAGCTGGATTTGGTACGACAGGGCAACACTTGACTATGATGTCATTTATTTTCCTCAAGTCCTGCACAAGTCGGACCTTTCCACTTGGCTTTATTAGTCCCATTATTGGTGAATTACATGGACTGCTTAACACTTCTTTCAGTACCCCCTGTTTTACAAATTCGTCAATGAGCTGGGCTACCTTCATGAGGGTGTCCTGTGCCATGTGGTATTGTGGGGTCTGGGGAAAGATTGCATTGGGCTTTACAGTCACTTTCACTGGTTCCACTCCTTTCATCAATCCCACCTCTTTCCCTGTCATATCCCACACTTCTTTTCCGACTGTTTCCCGTAATTCGGCTGGGATATCTTCTTCAGTTATCATCGGGAAAAGACAAATCAGAGGATATTCTTCATCGACAGTTTCCATCTCATCCCCCTCTACACTGTCCTCTTCTTCCCCATCACTGCTCGTCTGGATTGTTATTCCCTCGTTCGAACACATAATCGAACAACCCAATTTGCACAATAGGTCTCTCCCTAACAGTGCTATCGGGCTTGAGTCACATATCACAAACTGATGCACCCCTTGATAGTTACCGATGCTGACTGGTACCGGATCTGTTATTGGGTTCGTCAGGTGCCTGTTTGCTACTCCCACCACTTGAACTGTCCTCCCTGAGAGTGGCAAATTTGGTACTTCACTGCTCTTAACAGTCGAACGTGTGGCTCCTGTGTCAACCAAGAATGAAACACGATGACCCATTACTCTTCCCTCTACGTACGGACCCTTTTGATCAACTTCCAAGGATGCTGCAAGCACACAATCTCCTTCTTCTTCTGAACTTTCGCTCTCCCATACATTGTTTATTCCACTCTCACTGTGTAGTGGGAACTGTTGTACTGTGCCATTTGTACTCATTACCTGACCCGAGACCTGTGGAGGAACCATCACTTGCTGCTGACTCATTGGTGCCAAAGGTATTTGCATTTGCTGATTAGGTACCATGGGTAACTGCTGTTGCATTGGCTGCATTTGCGTCATCTGCATACGAGGCATCTGCATCTGCTGCGGCTGCATAGGTTGTAATCCCTGCAACTGATTTACGGTCTGAAAATTTGGGTTTGGACCTCTCATTTTCGGTCCCCTCATTGTCTGAAATGCATTGACATCATTGTTTTGCTGACCAACACCTGCACCTGCACCTTCCTGCACCACCATCGGGCACTCGCATTTCCAATGACCGACGATTCCGCACACGTGACACGGCATCACCTTCTTCATTGCCTGCACACCAGTCACAACAGTGTTCAAATCCGGACCATTATTCACAAAACCTCCTCTGCCTCTGCCTCTCGCCTGTGGCTGAAACACCATATTTTCCTGCAACTGCGGCTGCGGTTGCGGTACCTGCTGTTGGAACCCTTGCATCCCTTGCAAACCTTGCAGACCTGTCTGAGCTGCTTTAAGTTGCATCATCATCACCTTCTCTTTCAGCCTTTTCTGTTTCACCTCAATTTAGTCGCTACAGTATTTCGCATAATTCAACACCTCATCGATCGGTTTCGACTGCCAACAAATCAAATGCGACTTTATCATCTGACTTATTTCTGGTCTCAGCCCTTCCACAAATCTGAACACAAAATGAAGCATGTCCTTCGCCTCTATTGTTTCTGTGCCACTGTAGTTCTTAAACGCCTTCAACAACCTCTCATAGTAACTATGAATCGACTCTTTAGCCTCTTGGGCCGTTCGATCGATCTTCTGCCAATCCACATTTTTCGCGGCCACTTTCGTCTTCAAATGCTCAATCACCTTGTAGTACAAGCTCATCACCATAGGTGATGGTGCACCCGTATCCCTGTCTCTTTCTGGTTCACTTGTCGGCCAACCTACAGCTCTTTTGCAATCCTCCCACAAATCTCCCGGAACCACAATCTCAAAGAGGGTGTTCAGATCTTCCCAGAGACATTTTGCAAGCTTCACAAACCTATCAGTCTGTTGATACCATTCAATCGGCTTCTCTCTCAGTTTGGGAAAATCATCCGTAAAAGACTGAATGTCGCTTCTGTGCCATGGTACATGTATTAATTTTCCCCCTGCTGTCTCCCTCATTGGTAACATGGTTACTGCCTCGCTACTCTGTGGTCTTTTCTCGTTGAGCTCTGTAGCACTGTCCCTCCTCTTTTCCTTCCTCTTTACCCACCTGCTTTCCCACTAGTCTAAGCACCTCCACACTTGTGCACTCTGCAGCAATTCTCTAAGGTGCGCCTTCATGCCTGCTGACCTCATGTGTTCAAAATCTGTGGTCCCGAAATCCAACCTGTAGCTTCTGCTCAAGTGTTTCGTCTTGTCTATATCAACCCCGTTTTTGTCAGCTACTTCTTGCAAGCTTTTGTGTACCTTGTTCACTTCTTTTGTTATCCTGGGACATAGATACCTCAGCTCTTCTTCCGAGTAGGACTCTAACCTATTCACACCCATAGTCCCTTCCACCAACTCCTGTGCTTCCATGTTCAACCTGACCCTATTCAGATAATCTTCTCCCTTCCCACTGGCTGAACTTTGTGTGGAATTTAGACTGTTGAACCACTGTGTCAGCTGTTGCGCATTCAACCCCATCAGTGTAGCATTCACATCGACTGCCATTGATGGTTGCGGCAACTTTTCAGTATTCGATGACAGCGGTATCACCAGTGGGGGACTCGACCTCACCAGTGTTGACTGAGCACATATGGGACTAAACTCCATCAAGGTCCCAGATCCAGTTGGCTGAGTCGCTATCGGAGTTATCCCTGGAGTGTTTTCTATACACCTCCTTTCTGTCCCATTCTGCAGCATTGACCCTTGACTGCTCATACCTAAGTTAGGCTGGCTATACAAAGGTACCGGTGGACCTACTGTAATGGGTAGTGATATCGCGTCTGGGTTCTGTCCATTTCCCATGTTCTGAGGCACGTTCATTCCCACACTATGGGTCATCATTGCCGGCATGCCCATCTGACTCCCCGTCATCTGAGCATGTGCATTTCCCCCCTGCCTCTGCTTTTGAGGCATCAGAAACTGAGTTGATTCAACTTGTGCCAATGTCGGGTTGTGACCATTCTGTACTCCCCTTACGGTTGGATCTAGAATCATTCCTGCACTGTTGTCACTGCTATAGTATCCTGGGATCTGCGGCTGGTAATTTTCTGCTGGTTTCAAAATGGGCACATCTGGGTACATTCTCCTAACCTGCGGTATCTGCGGGGTGAACAGTAGACTCGGGTCCTTAGATCCCGATGATGCTCCTGAACTCTGAGTTTCACCATTCTGTACCGATGCCAGAGGGGCAGAACTAGTACTTGGATCTTGTCCACTCTCTGCATAAGGTGGTGGACGGTCGTTCAGCAATTGCATGATTAACTCCTCATCCTCTAACTCCTCTTCTCTTCTCAACTTTTCCTCGTCCTCTCTATCCTTGGAACACCTCCTGTTTGTCTTACAGGTAGCTTTCTTACCTGTCTCCTCTTCCTCCTTAGTAATTGCGGGAAACAATTTTATCCCCTGCAGTACATCTGACCTCCACACCTTCGGTGCATTATCCCACCTAGCGTCCGCTAGTGTCTTTTCTACCTTCCTTATCCTGTTCTCGAACTTATTTTGCTGTTGCTGTCTAGCCATCAGTTCCCAAATTGCTAGAGCCTCAAACTGTGCTGGCCTTGGAGGTACCTTCATGTCGTACATCGTGAATCTCAAATTCTCTAGTATCCTTATATTGAATGTCCCATGAATCGGGAATGCTACGCTCCCATGTTTCTCTGTCAGCTTGTGCCATTGCTTTAGCCAAAGGCACGGAGCTACCCCTTTTTCCTCCATTACAATGTAAGCTGGTGTACCTTCGGGCGGCGTCTCCTCTCCTACGCTCGCTTTAATGTAAGACTCCCCCTTCATCGCACTCCTTAATGCTTTAAAAAATTTCATTTTCTCGTCTTTTATTTCTCAAAATTTGTAATCAATAGGTGACTTTGATTCCCGGAATACTCTTCGCTTGCCTTTCCCCTTCCAATCGAGCCCCACGGACTGCGTCCAATCCGTGCGCGACCCTTCTCTCCAACCAACCTATCCCAGCGCGGCTCCTAGTGACGTCACACTCACACACACTGCGGCTGACAAAGCCTCGCGGCTAGTCCTCCTTCACTCAGCTCCTCTCGTAACAACTTCTTGCATGTATCGCGAGCTACCAAAATAAAACAGATCTGTCGGTTTACTACAGGAAGGGTAACACGATCGCTTCAGGACCTTAGGGATTTTTCACTAGCCTCGGCAGTTATTCCATCTTTCTCGGTCCCCACTTTCGCAAGCAAATCTGACCCGCAGACCTACTCTCAACTTGTCAATGATCTATTCTAGTGCACTTAGAATCTTGTCAAAGCCCGAAGTCGAAGTTCCTTTCACTCCCTCGACACACGTACCGACTCGTTGACCACGCCCGATCAACCTACTAAACCGCCCAGACCACAACATGGATCAACATACTCCGGAGTCTCTTGACCTCGCAGGGCCCGTCTCAACAACAACAACCACGTGGACCTTTTTATGCACGAAGCGCCACACGCACGTGAAGTTCGACGACTTCCCTACTCTCACCCTCGGAGTCGCACCTCCGCTATTTCTATGAAGTTCGACGACTTCTCTACTTCTACACTCGGAGTCGCACCTCCGCTATCCTCTATAAAGAAAAAATTCCTCGCAACCTTTTTCACACACCCTGCGGCAATAAGCTGTGCAAGCGCAAAACCCTAACTTCACTCATACCATCACTAGTACCGCCAACGCTGATTCCATACCTCCATTCTCTTCATTCGCAAGCTCCGAGATCCCGGGAAAGTCGCGGTGGACCTAGCCCATCATCATTCTGTCAATCTGTTTTACCCAAGAAAAATCTAATTCAACTTCTCGAGTGGGGTCTCAAAATGCGTACTCGTTAATTCAACACCATGTACTTTAAGAGTACAGGGTCCCAAAAGACGAAACCGTCCTCTGCTACCATCTACTGATAGAGCGGGACGTACTAATAATTTACCTGTATTCGGACGCTCTTTAGGCCGATGAATCTTTTGACTAAGTGGAACTCTCTGCACTCTATATCGATCAATTTCATCAAATCGATAATCAATAACGAACATAAGCAATACCCTGATCAACATAACACTTAACAATTAATCCAGAATACATTTCGGCAAACCTTGACCTTTCAGCCAGGAATAACCACACCAGTTTATTGCAAAGTTAGTGAATTTATTTCCCTATATTAACAAAGCTAGCACAATATAAATGTGTCTCAACACCAAATGACAAACATATATGAACATTAATAGCTGTCCATAGCGGCGAAACAAGTGCAATCTATGTAGCATTTGAATAACAAGGCATTCGATAATAGCAATGCAAATCACTAATACGATAATCTGTAATGAGCTAATTGCATACATTTAGTCAGCATAACAAGGTCTCAAATTGCATCGTGCAACAAAAGGAATCCTCATCTAACCTCATGTGGGACTTCATGCGAAAACAATTTAGCAACATTAATTTAGAAAACTCCTGGCTAGGGATCTTGTCAAAAAAATCAGCAGTTGGTTACCTAAAAGAAACACAATGCAATTGTACAATTTCTTTTCATATTTACCAATTACGATCAGCATACAAGGAAGTCTTCGTCTCACAGGTACCGTTTCTCGATCAGCATGGGTACCGTTTCCGATCAGCATGGGACGGGGCAAAGGGGCAGGGGTGGACGGGGCAATTGCCTCACGGCGGCAAGGTAAAACTACTACTTCATGCAAAGGGATCAAAGTTAAAGTCTCTAGGGCAAGAATCATTTAAAGTCTCTTTCTCTCGATTAGAGAAAGCATCGAAGTCTCTTTCAAAATGGCGTCACAGCAAGGTGGGCCATAATAGCTATGAAATGGCGCAGTGTCGGGCAATAGCTGATAATGGCTGGTAATAGCTACTTTCTTCTCGTGCACCTGGTTTTTATAGACAACAGTTCAAATCCAGTAGGGTCTTCCATTGGAGGGTTCATAGGTTAGCTTCAAATTGTCCAATCAAAAACGACAGTTCTCAAGCTTTTACTTAAGCATACATTATCCTTGGAGTAAAGAGAAAAATGCCAAGCTGGCACGAAACTTTAAGATAAGCATGTGAACGATCTCAGTGGAAAAGTACAGCTTCAAGCAAAAATACACGTTTAATAGCACATTGGAAAAATACTAGCATCTAAACCGTGAGACCAGGCAACTAGGCCAAAGCCTCCACTAAAGTAATGCTAAGCTAAAGCATTTCAAACAAGCAAATCGTAGCATACGTTTACGATTATGTCAGATTAGTGCAATTCTAATACACCACGTTATATAAAGCACGCTTATAAATGTTGGCAAACTACTCTAAGGGCACATTTTGTCCCCGTACAATCTTTATTAGTTCGGTTAAAGTCACACATGATTATTTCAACACTACGTTTATGCACTAATAAATGAAAACCTTTATTTTCTGCTTCATCAGTGGCGAGGAACTGATGCATCGCCTACACCTAGCTGGCTCATCAATGGTGCATCGCCTTCACCACAAAGGGGTCTTCGTGGCTGGATGAGGATGATTCCACCCGATTGCGTGGATCAGAACCAACGCATCACCTAGGCATCAGCGCATCCCTCCATCCAAGGTACTGTTCAGTGGGCTCTCTGTGGGTGCTGTAGCCGACTTGCCCTCCATCACAGTCAGCCCAAACTTTGAACTTACTCCAGCCTAGTGTGACTGCAAGTAACCTTTCAGCGCTGTTTACTTGTAAGCACTACATTGCAGATATTCTTTAAAAAAATCATCATATTTTGACTTCTACTTATTTGTCATTTCAGCCTTTGTTTACTCAGACACATAGGCCCTCATTCTGACCCTGGCGGTCGGTGATAAAGCGGCGGCCAAGCCGCCAACAGGCCGGCGGTCTAAAATATGCAATTCTGACCCTGGCGGGAACCGCCAACACAGCCTGCCAACTTAACACTCTGACCGCCACAGCGGTACAAACAAACAGCGCGGCGGTTCCCGCCAACAGCCCGGCGGCAGACAATGTACCGCCCACCCTATTACGACCCACCAATCTGCCACCTTTTCCGGGGCGGGAGCACCGCCGATAAGAACACGGCGGAAACAGACTACGAACGGGAAAACGCTCACCTCTACGCACTCCACGCGAGATTCCGGCAGTATGGAGCCAGAGTTGCAGGTCATCCCCGCACTCCTATTCCTGCTCATATACCAGGAGCACGCCCGGCGGCGCGGAAGACATCGGTGAGTACTGCACCTACGACACAGGGGAGGGAAAAGATTACCGGCACACACCCACCCACCCACACCCACTACAACACACACATCAATGCATTCCCACAGATCACTGTCACAACCCACAAACCACCCCCCTCCGAAATAATGCAAAGACCAAAAGAAGAGATCATAAACGGGCAGATATATTGAAATATGTACACCAGTAATCCCAATAAATAAATAAACTATGTACAAAATATATACAGCTACTAAATGTAGTCCAACCACTGTCCGTGGATCACAGGGGTCCTGTGCAAAGGGGCAAGGCCCAGTCCCACGACAAGAACTCCACGGAGAGAACACTGCAGGGGCATCAGAAAGAAAATAGGACAGGCACCTCAGGGGGAAGGGAAGGGGGGGCACCTCAGCCACTTGAGTACACGACGCCAGATCCACGAGGGGACTCCATGACCACTGGCCCATCCTGGGGAGAGCAAAGCCACAGTCCAAACAGTCCATACAGTGGGTGGCCTGCCCACTGGGCCATCCTGGGGAGAGCAAAGCCACAGTCCAAACAGTCCATACAGTGGGTGGCCTGCCCACTGGGCCATCCTGGGGAGAGCAAAGCCACAGTCCAAACAGTCCATACAGTGGGTGGCCTGCCCACTGGGCCATCCTGGGGAGAGCAAAGCCACAGTCCATACAGTCCATACAGTGGGTGGCCTGCCCAATGGGCCATCCTGGGGAGAGCAAAGCCACAGTCCATACAGTCCATACAGTGGGTGGCCTGCCCACTGGGCCATCCTGGGGAGAGCAAAGCCACAGTCCATACAGTCCATACAGTGGGTGGCCTGCCCACTGGGCCATCCTGGGGAGAGCAAAGCCACAGTCCATACAGTCCATACAGTGGGTGGCCTGCCCACTGGGCCATCCTGGGGAGAGCAAAGCCACAGTCCATACAGTCCATAACAGACCCCACTGCCACTGGAGGAGGCAAGTTGGCCAGAGGACATCCTGCAGCCCTGCCCGAGATAGATCCTGCCCTGCCACGTCTGCCAAAGGGCCAGCGGTTCTTGCCCTGAAGGGCCCAGTTCAGCGGTTCTTGAGACGGCGGGGCCCAGTTCAGCGCTCCTTGCCTTGAAGGGCCCAGTTCAGCGCTCCTTGCCTTGTAGGGCCCAGTTCAGCGGTCCTTGCCCTGAAGGGCCCAGTTCAGCGGTTCTTGAGACGGCGGGGCCCAGTTCAGCGCTCCTTGCCTTGAAGGGCCCAGTTCAGCGGTTCTTGAGACGGCGGGGCCCAGCGGAGCGGTGCGTGAGACGGCGGGGCCCAGCGGAGCGGTGCTTGAGACGGCGGGGCCCAGTTCAGCGCTCCTTGCCTTGAAGGGCCCAGTTCAGCGGTTCTTGCCCTGAAGGGCCCAGTTCAGCGGTTCTTGAGACGGCGGGGCCCAGTTCAGCGGTTCTTGAGACGGCGGGGCCCAGTTCAGCGGTTCTTGCCCTGAAGGGCCCAGTTCAGCGGTTCTTGAGACGGCGGGGCCCAGTTCAGCGGTTCTTGCCCTGAAGGGCCCAGTTCAGCGGTTCTTGCCCTGAAGGGCCCAGTTCAGCGGTTCTTGAGACGCCGGGGCCCAGTTCAGCGGTGCGTGAGACGGCGGGGCCCAGTTCAGCGGTTCTTGAGACGGCGGGGCCCAGTTCAGCGCTCCTTGCCTTGAAGGGCCCAGTTCAGCGCTCCTTGCCTTGTAGGGCCCAGTTCAGTGGTCCTTGCCCTGAAGGGCCCAGTTCAGCGGTTCTTGAGACGGCGGGGCCCAGTTCAGCGCTCCTTGCCTTGAAGGGCCCAGTTCAGCGGTTCTTGCCCTGAAGGGCCCAGTTCAGCGGTTCTTGAGACGGCGGGGCCCAGTTCAGCGCTCCTTGCCTTGAAGGGCCCAGTTCAGCGGTTCTTGCCCTGAAGGGCCCAGTTCAGCGGTTCTTGAGACGGCGGGGCCCAGTTCAGCGGTTCTTGAGACGCCGGGGCCCAGTTCAGCGGTTCTTGCCCTGAAGGGCCCAGTTCAGCGGTTCTTGAGACGGCGGGGCCCAGTTCAGCGGTTCTTGAGACGGCGGACGGTCTATGGCCAACTGCTAATTGCCTGGTGGTGCCCTCCTGGGCAGCGGGGATGGTGCTCCTTCACTGCCCACCTGGGCTGTGGGTGGTGGGGCCCTCCTGGCCAGCTGGGCTGGGTCCTCCCTGGGCAGCGGCTATGGGGGTGGTGGGCTCTCCCGGGGCAGCTGTGCCGGATCCTCCCGGGGCAGCGGCTATGGGGGTTGTGGGCTCCTCCTGGGCAGCAGGCCTGCTGCCTGACCTCTCCGACTTGCTGCCCTTGCCCTCCTTAGTCGTGGGCCTGTGGCCCTTTCCTCCCTTTGGAGCTGTGGCTGGTGACTGTCTCTGGGTGGTGTCCGGGGGGGATGTAGAAGGTGGGCTCCTGCGGCGACCCTTCCGCCTTCTGCTCCTCTTCCCAGGGGGTGGGCTGGCTGTCCCCTTGCTGCTGGGCGAAGATCCAGACATGCGGGCTGGCGGGCTCCAATACCCCTGCACCCTTGTCAAGGGGGCTGCAGGGCTGGTGGTGGCTGAGGTGCTCTTCTTACCCCGACGAGAAGGAGGGGGGGCTCAGGGTCAGGAAAGAAGTTAGTAGTGGCGAGGAAGAGCTTTTTGGGACAATGGAGAGTGGTAGGTACAGTGGGAATGGGAGTGGAGGGAGAGGATGTGGTTGTAGGTGAGTCACGTTTGCTGTCTTTGGGTGCAGGTGCAGGAGGGATAGGCTGTCGTGAGGTGGATGGCTGTTGGGTGGGTGGGTGGCTGCGTTTGTGTGGTGTGGAAGAGGGGGTGACAGACACAGTGGGAGAGGACACAGGGGACGTGGAAATGGCAGTGGGGGTGGTGACTGCACGTGTGCGGACTGGAGTGGAGGGTGTGCTGGTGATGGAAACACTGGCTGATGGTGAGGTGAATGGAGGTGTGAGTGTAGACGTCACAGGGAGGGAGGAGGGAGACGAGGAGGTGGGGGTCACAGAGGTGGTAGTGACTGTTGGCATGTCTGCATCGGAATGTTGCGTGTGTGAATGTCTGCGTGATCTGTGGTGCTTATGTTTGGATGAGCTTCTCTTGGGTGTTGAGGTGTGTGCAGGCTGGTCTGATGGTGTGGGTGGGACAGGCAGAGGAACAGGAGACTGGGAGGAGGGAGTTAGTAGAGGCAGGCAGGAGACAGGGACAATGGCTGCCGTCAGTGCTGAGGCCAGAGCCTGGAACGATCGCTAATGGGCAGCCTGACCCGAATGAATGCCCTCCAGGTACGCATTGCTGCGATGAACCTCCCTCTCCACCCCCTGGATGGCATTCAAAAGGGTAGTCTGCCCAACAATGAGTGTTCGGAGGAGGTCAATGACCTCCTCACTGAGGGCAGCGGGGGTAACAGGGGCAGGGCCTGAGGTGCCTGGGGCGAAGGAGATGCCCGGCTTCCTGGCAGAGCGGGCACGGGGCGAACGCTGAGGGGCTGCTGGGAGGGCGGAGATGGTGCGCTGGGTGGCGGCTGTACCTGTAATGGCGGGGGGCACGGATGGTGCCACCCCCGCAAGGGAGCCCCCTTCCGAGGACGTGTCCGTGTCGCTGCAGGGTCCAGTCGTCCCCGTCGTGGAGCTCCCCTCGCCCTCCGTCTCACTGGTCCAGTCTGACTCTGTGGCATGGCCCTCCTGGGCCATGTGAGATGCAGCTCCCTCCTGCCCCGATGCCACTTCTCCTCCGCCTGATGATGCTGATGCACACAAGCACAGAAAGACAAACAAAAAGGGGGGGGGAGAGAGAAATAAAGGGATATTGAGTACATGGATCTCCGGTACAGTTAGCGGACATGACAGACACAGATGCCCCCTGCACTAAGTTGCGCACTTGGGGTCCGCTACGCATTCCGTGGAACATGCCCTACACGCCTAGAGTTGACAACTGCACCCATGGATGACACGGCCCAGGGATGGCTGTACTGACAAACTACTGAGGGTGGTGGCTGGGGACACAGGGGCTTACGGGGGTGCCCAGCCTACAGATATCGCCCTGGCCTAGGGGGACCCCCAGCCCTCCTCCCCCACCCAGACACCTCCACTGCGCGACAACAGAGTAGATAATGCTTGTACTCACCCCCTTGTGTCTGCTGTGCTGCCCTCACGCGCCCATCCAATTCAGGGTAGGCCACCGCCAGGATCCGGAACATCAGGGGGCTCAGTTGACGGCAGGCACCCCACCTACGTTGGGAGGCCATCCCCAGCAGAGACTCGGCGGTCTTCTTGGTCCCGCGGCGGATGTCCTCCCACCTCTTGCGGCAGTGGGTGCCCCGTCGATGGTGGACCCCCAGGGTCCGGACTTCCTTGGCGATGGCACGCCAAATCCCGATCTTCTCATGGGCGCGGACCTATGTGACACGTACAGGGAGGGAGAAATACCACGTTCAAGTTTCTCAGCATTTTCCTTTCCAGTGGCCCAACGCCCCCCATCCCCGCCAGGCCCCCCGCCATGCCCCCCGCCAGGCCCAACATGCCCCCCATCCCCGCCATGCCCCCCGCCAGGCCCAACATGCCCCCCATCCCCGCCAGGCCCCCCGCCATGCCCCCCGCCAGGCCCAACATGCCCCCCATCCCCGCCAGGCCCCCCGCCATGCCCCCCGCCAGGCCCAACATGCCCCCCATCCCCGCCAGGCCCCCCGCCATGCCCCCCGCCAGGCCCAACATGCCCCCCATCCCCGCCATGCCCCCCGCCAGGCCCAACATGCCCCCCATCCCCGCCAGGCCCCCCGCCATGCCCCCCGCAGGCCCAACATGCCCCCCATCCCCGCCAGGCCCCCCGCCATGCCCCCCGCCAGGCCCAACATGCCCCCCATCCCCGCCAGGCCCCCCGCCAGGCCCCCAAGCCAGCCAGTGGCCCCAAATCCATATTGAATTAAACTCACTTGTTGGTCTGGAGGACCGTAGAGTAGGGCATACTGGGGGAGGACCCCATCCACAAGTTTCTCCAACTCCTCTCCAGTGAAGGCAGGGGCCCTTTCCCCAGCCGCAGCAGCCATTGTCCCTTCCAGACCGAGGTCACAGCAACACTTGCAGTATAGGTCCACTCCTGTGAAAGTTCAAGTCGCAAGTGGATAAGTAGATAGAAAATGGCGGTGACGTCCGCGGCGGTGCGTACCGCGGCGGTGCGTCCCGCCACCGCCGGCGCCCTTCGCCATTGGCTCCTGAAACCCATAGGCTTCAATGTTAACCAATGCGGCTTTGCGCCGCGGTCTTCGCCCGCCGCCCGCCGCGGTGTGCCACGCCAGCGCATTGACCTCACATCCCATTGTCACACTTCACAGGTCAGGCAGCCGCCATTTCCAGGGCCCACATGGCTCAATTTCAACAGCGTCACACAGGCCTAGGCCTTGCATAGCCACTCAGACACGCCATTCACTGCATAGAGAATCGTTTACTGTGCTAGCTGTGAGTACGTACCTGTGGGTTGCTTGACTGTGTGCTCCATGTTGTCCTTTCTAGGCACCGTCCGCTGGGTTGGGCGAGGAGACGGATGAATCCTCCCGTGTACCGACCGCTGGTGGACCTGTCGACAATGGAAGAACGCCACATTATCCTGACCTACCGTCTTAACCGTGCCACTATCCATGAACTGTGTGCCCAGCTGGAGCCCGACCTGATGTCCCCCATCCGCCAACCCACAGGGATTCCCCCTCTGGTGCAGGTCATGTCAGTACTCCATTTCTTGGCAAGTGGGTCATTTCAGACAACCGTGGGAATTGCTTCTGGGATGTCTCAGCCCATGTTTTCGAAGGTGTTATCCAGAGTGTTGTCTGCCCTGATGAAATCCGTGAGGAGCTACATCATTTTCCCTGAGGTGGGCGAATTGGCTACAGTGAAGGGTGATTTCTACGCCCTTGGACATATTCCCAACGTAATTGGTGCCATTGATGGGACCCATGTGGCTTTGGTTCCCCCAAGAGACAGGGAGCAGGTGTACAGGAACAGAAAAAATTACCATTCAATGAACATCCAGGTGGTGTGTTTGGCTGACCAGTACATCTCGCATGTAAATGCCAAATTCCCAGGGTCAGTGCATGACGCCTACATCCTCAGGAATAGCAGCATCCCTTACGTGATGGAACAGCTACAGAGACACCGTGTATGGCTAGTGGGGGACTCTGGGTACCCCAACCTGTCGTGGCTACTGACCCCAGTAAGGAATCCCCGGACCAGGGCAGAGGAACAGTACAATGAGGCCCATGGGCGTACTAGGAGGGTGATCGAACGCACCTTTGGCCTCCTAAAGGCCAGGTTTCGCTGCCTGCATATGACAGGTGGATCCCTAATGTACTCACCTAAGAAGGTGTGTCACATCATCGTGGCCTGCTGCATGCTTCACAACCTGGCTTTGCGCCGCCAGGTGCCTTTCCTGCAGGAGGATGGTCGAGACGGTGGTGTTGTGGCAGCGGTGGAACCTGAGGAGAGTGACGAGGAGGAAGACGACGGGGCTGAAACAGACAACAGGGACAGAATCATTGAACAGTACTTCCAATAGGACACAGGTAACATTTCAAAGATAATTTAGTAAATGTTAACTACTCTCCAGCATCTCTGCTGCCTGTCTATTTGCCCCAGTGTATGATGACTGAGTTTTGGCTTTTCCCTCCCTATTTCAGATCTGGGGTCCCCACTACGAGTCCTGTGCTTCGTTTCCCCATGGACTACAGCTTTGTGGCAGCTGTTTGTTGACTTCACCATGTACAAGGACATATTTGCACTGTCATGTCAATTACAATCTATTGAAATCACAGCCAGACTCCAGATATTTTGGTGCAAAATAGGTGTTTATTTAAGTGCTCAAAATGGGATGGGTGGTTTCAAGTGGGTGGGGGCTATGGTGAAGGAATGTCCATGGCAGAGTCCAGAGTAACAGTCACACAGGTGCATTGTCCAGAGGCCTGTGGAGAGATGGAGCATGGGCAGTTCAAGGATGGACAGGGTGACAATGTGGGACAGTGGGATGACATCAGGTGGTATCCATTGCTGGCGGGGGTCTTGACATCCTACTCTGTCTTCTTGCGAGATCTCACGGCCCTCTTGCGGGGTGGTTCTTCTCCTGCAGGAGGTGGGGGTCTGGTGGGCTGCTGCTGTGCGGGCGCCTCCTGTCCACTAGCGCCGGCGGAGGTGGTTGGCTGTTCTTGGTCCAGGCTAGTGGCAGGGGCCCTTGGGTGTTGTTCAGTGTCCGCCCTGTTGTTGACGAGGTCCTGCAGCAGCCCTACCATGGTAACCAGGGTGGTGTTGATGGCTCTGATGTCCTCCCTGTACCCCCGATAGTGTTCCTCCTGCAGCACCTGGATCTCCTGGAACCGGGCCAGTACCGTCGCCATCGTCTCCTGGGAGCGGTTGTATGCTCCCATGATGGTGGTGAGGACCTCGTGGAGAGTGGGTTCCCTGGGCCTCTCCTCCCCCCCCTGTCGCACAGCTGCCCTCCGAGTTCCCCTGTTTCCCTGGGCCTCTGCCCCCTGGCCGGTGTGCCCACTACCACTGCCCCCAGGTCCCTGTTGTTGTTGGGGTGGTGGGTTATCCTGGGTGCCCTGTAGTGGTAGACACACCGCAGATTGACGCGCCCTGGAGACAGAGGCATGGGCCCGCTGGGTGGGAGCTGTGCTGGTGTTCCCAGAGGGGTTTGGGTCTGTAGTGGCCTGGGCCTGTGTGAGGGGAACCGACTGTCCAGAGGTCCCCGATGGTCCGGGCTGGTCATCGGTGTCCAGGTCGACAGAGCTGCTGTCATCGCTGACGGCCTCTTGGGTGGGGGGTGTGGAGAATTCTGGCCCCTCCGCCGCGGTGTGTTGACGGTCGGGTCCTGCAGGGGTATAGAGGTATGGTTATAGTTTCAATGTGTGGCATATGGGTGTATCTGTGGGTTCTCGTGTCCCCAAGTGCTGGCATTCGTGTGTGGGGGCTTTGGTGAGGGTGGCTTGTGGGGGGGATGTGTATATGCATTGGGCATGCTTTGGTGATGGGTGTCCATGCTTAGTGGACGCATGCAGGCCTAGGTTTTGGGATGTGTGGGTTGTGATGGTGAGACATTGGCGGGGAATAGGTGTGCTGGGGGTGGGGGTGAGGATGGTGGTGGGGGTGAGGATGGTGGTGGGGGTGAGGGTGGGGGTGACGATGGGGGTGGGGGTGAGGGTGGGGTTCGAGGATGGGGGTGAGGTTTGGGGTCTGATTTGGCATGCAGGTGGGGGGGAAGCAGTATTGAAGCTTCAACTTACCAGTATCCATTCCTGCGCCGACTCCTGCGAGGCCGTCAGGTTGCAGGATGTTCAAGACTTCCTCCTCCCATGATGTGAATTGTGGGGGTTGAGGTGGGGGTCCTCCGCCAGTCTTCTGCACGGCGATGTTGTGCCTGGATACCATGGAACGCACCTTCCCCCGTAGGTCGTTCCATCGCTTCCTGATGTCTTCCCGATTTCTGGGGTGCTGTCCCACTGCGTTCACCCTGTCGACAATCCTCTGCCATAGCTCCGTCCTCCGGGCAATGCTGGTGTATTGTATCTGTGTGCCGAACAGCTGGGGCTCTACCCGAACGATTTCCTCCACCATGACCCTGAGTTCTTCGTCTGTGAAGCGGGGTTGTCTTTGGGGTGCCATGGGGTGGTGTGTATGATGTGTGGGGTGGAGTATGTGTATTTAAGTGAGTTGAGTGTGGTGGTGTGTGTTGTTTTGTGTGTGGATAGTGTGTGGGTGATGGTGTTGAGTGGCTGTGGCTGTTATTTTTTGGATGCTGGTGTCTCGCTCTTGCCTTCTTGACGAATTTTTTAGCGTATGGGTTTGTGGGTGATGTGGGTGTGTGTTTTATATTGTATTGTGTGTGTGGGAGTGGTGTGTGTATGTGTATCAGGTGTGTGGGATTCAAATCGTCCAATGTGGCTGAGTTTTGTTCGTTTGTGTGTATTCTGACCGCGGCGGTGTGTCCCGCCAATGGAATACCGCGTTTGAATGACCGCCGCGTGGATTCGTGGGTCGTAATGGGATGGGCGTATTTCTGTTGGCGTGACGGTGGAGGTTTGGTCACCTCCACCTTTCCGCCGACCGCTGGTCTGGCGGTCGGATTTTCGGAGGTTTGCCTTCTGCGGGTCAGAATGACCGTGGCGGGTTTCCGCGACCGCGGCGGGATTATGGAGGATTTCTGACCGGCGGTAGGCGCCTTTTACCGCCGAGGTCAGAATGACCCCCATACTCTCTTTTGTTCTAAACTGACTAAGGGCCCGGTTATGAGTTTGGGTGACATGAACACCCGTCCGCCACACTCCCGATGAGGTGGTCGCTGCCATTCTGGCAACCTCTCCACCGGCCCCATTACGACTTTTCCACTGGTCTGACAGGTGGAAATCAAGGGTTCTGCCGGTCAGCCCAGTGGGAAAGTGTCAGCAGCATTGTTGTTGGCTCGTAATAGAGCTGGCGGCAATGCTGCCAAACGCAGGTGGCACCAGCACCTTAAAAATGCGCACTGTCTACATAGCAGACAGTGGGCATTTTGAGGGTGATAGACAGGGGGACCCTTCACTGCCCAGGGCCCCCCTGTGGTGCCCTGCACTTCTTCTCCAACAGCCTTTTCTTGGAGGTTGAACTGCCATGAAAAGGCTGACAAAGAACAATGTTGTAATCAGCAGGACGGTGCTGAGTTTAGCCCTGCACTGGCTGATTGCAACCTGCACTGCCATCAGCCTGTCGGGATCTAGGATCCTGGTGGGGACGGTGGTAGGTTGGTGGGTCTGCCCGCCAACCTCGTAATGCGGTGGTCCGACACCCACCACGGCATTGGCAGACCTTGGACTGCCAATGTCATAATCTGGCCCTTAGTCTTTTTGTGGTATTTTCACTGTTACTGTAATTAAAGTGTTGTACAAATACTTTACACATTGCCTATTGAGTTAAGCCTGACTACTTGGGCAGGCTGCATACGTCTGCCAACTAGATACTCAATTTCTAACACTCTTGAAAGTGCTTGGAACCTCCTGACTCCCCTACCCTGGCTTCAAGCTGGCTGTAGATACAATGCAGTTGTAAGTGGGGCTGTGCCCAGCTCCACCTCCCATCCTGCCAGCAGAAAGCCCATTAAGGCACACATAATCATTCTATAGTGTGACTGTCTGGGAGGAATTCACAAAGTCTGTCAGTTACACCCAGACAAGTGACCCAGAGGAGACTGCAGGCACCAGACGGCAGATAAGAAGAAAATGCTAACTTTCTAAAAGTGGCATTTTCAAAGTTATAATTGAAAATCCTGCTTTATTATTGAAGAGGATTTTTAAATACAATATCATAGATACCAAACATGAAATGCTTATCTGTCTCTGTTAGACCTGACAGCCTTGGGGTGGTCACCCCTAACCTTTTGCCTGCCTCCCTCCACTTTTTGGACACTTTTTGCTGGTTTTTAGACTCTGCGCACTTTACCGCTGCTAACCAGTGCTAAAGTGCATATGCTCTATCCCTTTAAACATGGTAACATTGGATCATACCCAATTGGACTATTTAATTTACTTATAAGTCCCTAGTAGCGTGCACTGTATGTGCCCAGGGCCTGTAGATTAAATGCTACTAGTGGGCCTGCAACACTGGTTGTGCCACCAACTTAAGTAGCCCCTTAACCTTGCTGAGGCCTGACATTGCAAGGCCTGTGTGTGCAGTTTCACTGCCACTTCGACTTGGCATTTAAAAGTACTTGCCCAAGCCTAAAAACTCCCCTTTTTCTACATATATACGTCACCCCTAAGGTGTGCCCTAGGTAACCCCTAGAGCAGGGTGCTGTGTGGGTAAAAGGCAGGACATGTACCTGTGTAGTTCACATGTCCTGGTAGTGTAAAACTCCTACTTTGTTTTTACACTACTGTGAGGCCTGCTCCCTTCATAGGCTAACATTGGGGCTGCCCTCATACATTATTGGAGTGGTAGCTGCTGATCTGAAAGGAGTAGGAAGGTCATATTTAGTATGGCCAGAATGATAATACAAAATCCTGCTGACTGATGAAGTTGGATTTAATATTACTATTTTAGAAATGCCACATTTAGAAAGTGAGCATTTCTCTGCACTTAAATCTTTCTGTGCCTTACAATCCACGTATGGCTGGGTTTAGTTGACAGCTCCTTCTGCATTCACTCAGACACACCCCAAACACAGGATACTTGGCCTCACTTGCATACATCTGCATTTTGAATGGGTCTTCTTGGGCTGGGAGGGTGGAGGGCCTGCTCTCACACAAAGGACTGCCACACCCTCTACTGGGACCCTGGCAGACAGGATTGAACTGAACGGGGACCTGATGCACTTCTAAGCCACTCTTTGAAGTCTCCCCCCCCCCCTTCAAAGGCACATTTGGGTATAAAAACAGGGCCTCTGCCCTACAACCTCAGACACTTCCCGGAGAAGAAACTTGTAACCAGAACCTGCATCCTGCCAAGAAGAACTGGCTGGCTGCCCAAAGGACTCACCTGACCGCTTTCTGTGAATGACTGCTGCCTTGCTGTTGCCCTGCTGCCTTGCTGTCCCCTGGCTGTGGTGAAGAAGTGCTCTCCAAGGGCTTGGATAGAGCTTGCCTCCTGTTCCCTGAAGTCTCAGGACCAAAAAGACTTCTCTCTTGCAACTGGACTCCTTGTGCGGCGAAAATTTGATGCACAGCTTGCTAAAACGACGCACAGCCTGTTCTGCAGTGAGAAATTCACCGCATGCCAAACCGGGACGACACCGCTCGACTTCGCAAGGAAAAGATCGACGCAGCGCCTGCGGTGCAGCCGTAACTTCGCCGCACGGCCCACCAGATCGACGCACAGCCGACCTGGGATGACGTAGCCCGACTTCCAGAGGAGAAATCGACGTGGCGCCTGCAGTGCGGGAGAAATTTCCCTGCATCGCTCACCGGAACGACACAGAGCTTGTCACAAGCCCAGGATTCCATGCACAGACCCCGGGGCGTCTGAAAACCCCTCAACCCGAAGAGGATCCACGACAGTGCGCCGGAAATCGACGCCCAGCCGTCCCTGTGTGGAAACTAAACAAAGCATCAACTGTGTGCGGCCCGAGAAATCAACGCACACCCCTTTGTTTCCCCGCTTCTCCTCCTCTGTGGCCCTTTGCGGAGACTTTTCACGCAAACCAGGTACTTTGTCTTGAAAGAGACTTTGGGGGTAATTCTGACCCTGGCGGTCATGGACCGCCAGGGCCAACGACCGCGGAAGCAACGCCAACAGGCTGGCGGTGCTTCTGAGGCCATTCTGACCGCAGCGGTACAGCCGCGGTCAGAAAAGGGAAACCGGCGGTTTCCCGCGGCCCCAGGGAATCCTCCACGGCGGCGCTGCAAGCAGCGCCGCCATGGGGATTCCGACCCCCTTCCCGCCATCCTGTTTCTGGCGGTTTTCACCGCCAGAAACAGGATGGCGGGAACGGGTGTCGTGGGGCCCCCTAACAGGGCCCCATTAAGATTTTCAGTGTCTGCTTGGCAGACACTGAAAATCGCGACGGGTGCAACTGCACCCGTCGCACACCAGCAACTCCGCCGGCTCCATTCGGAGCCGGCTTCCTCGTTGCTGGGGCTTTCCCGCTGGTCGTGGCGGCCGGCCTTTTGGCGGTCGCCCGCCAGCCCAGCGGGAAAGTCAGAATGACCGCCGCGGTCTTTTGACCGCGGTATGGCCTTCTGGCGGTTCCCGCCAGGCGGGCGGCTTCCGCCGCCCGCGGGGGTCAGAATGACCCCCTTTGTTTGCTTTTAAAAGACTTAAGACACTCTATGTCACTTTTCAGTGATATCTTTACATTTTCTTATTGCATCTTTGATTGTTTTGACCTGCAAATATCCAGATAAATATTATATATTTTTCTAAACACTGTGTGGTGTGTTTTTGTGGTGCTATATTGTGTTATTATATGATTTATTGCACACATACTTTACACATTGCCTTCTAAGTTAAGCCTGACTGTTCAGTGCCAAGCTACCAGAGGGTGGGCACAGGATAATTTGGATTGTGTGTGACTTACCCTGACTAGAGTGAGGGTCCTTGCTTGGACAGTGGGTAACCTGACTGCCAACCAAAGACCCCATTTCAAACATTGGTGATCAGCGGTGAGGATAGGACTTGTATTTGTGCAGTGACATACAGTAGCTAAGTATTTCATTACCTACCCACAGTTGAAGGTCAACTTGATTTTTATATTTTTTTTCTGCAATTTCGTTTTTCCTGTCAATATTTTGACCAAAATCCTCACTCAACATGTCTCAGGCTGGGTCTCAAACAGGAGATTTTGACCTAGCCCTGCTGGAGACATACACTGTCAAACAGCTGAAAAGATTCTGCAGGGATATGGGAGTACCCACCCAAGGTGCCTCCAGAAAGGAGGAAGTTCAAAAGGTGCTGAGGGCCTGTGCAGAAGCCCATTCAGAGGAGGGTGCTGAGGAGGAGGAGCCAGAAGATGGCTTCCCATAGGATTTGTTGCCACCAGTGGATGATACCACTGCAACTGTGCCCCTTGCAAAACCAGGAAGCAGTGTCTCTGATCAATGCCTGACCGCAGAGGAAAGGAGAGAGGAGAGAGAGTTTCAGTTGCAAATGGCAAGGCTAAAAATTGAGGCTCAACAGGAGGAAAGGAGGGCAGAGAGAGAAGCCAAGCAATCTGAGGCTGAAAGAGCAGCCACACAGATTGAAGCTGAAAGAGCTGAAGCTGCAGCTGAGAGAGCCTTGGCTGAGAAGAAACTAATGTTGGCTTATGAACTGAGTCTCAAGGAGCTGGAGATCAAGGCAAGACAGTCTGAGTCCAGCAGTAATGGTGGCAGCATACAAGCCGGACCTGCTGGAGAAAAGAAGGTTCGTATACCCAAAAATGTGGTGCCCAGTTTTGTGGCTGGAGATGACATAGATAAGTGGCTAGCTGCTTATGAAGTTGCACTAGGGACTCATGAGGTTCCTGAAGAGCAATGGGGTACAGCTATGTGGAGTTATGTGCCAGCACTGGGGAGGGACACACTTCTCACACTGGATCCAAAGGATCGAAACACATACCCACTTCAGAAAGCCATTTTACTTGCCAAGTTTGGGCTGACCCCTGAGGGATACCGTCAGAGGTTCAGGGCCAGCACCAAACAGTCCACACAAACATGGGTACATTTCTTTGACTTTTCCAGTAAGGCACTGAATGGATGGGTGCGGGCAGCAAAGTAGATGATTACAAAAGGTTATATAACTTGATTCTGAGACAGCATATGCTCAGTATTTCTTTTATAGAGTTGCGCCAGCACTTGGTAGATAGTAAGCTGACTGACTCCAGGAAGCTTGCTGAGGAGGCGGACCTCTGGGTTAGCACCAGAGTGTCCAAAAAGGCATCTGGGGGGGACTCCCACAAAGGTGGTCAGGGTTTCCAACAGAAGAAAGAGGGGGGAGAAAAACTTAAAGATAAGGAGTTCTCAAAAGGCCCCCAAAAGAATTCCCAAGGGGCGGTGGATACCATTCCTCTTCTAGGTTTGCAAAGAAGCCAGGGTATTTTGATGAAGCATTAGGGAAGTTCATCCCCAAATGCTTAGAGTGCTACCAGTTTGGACACTCTAAGGGCGACTCCCAGTGCCTCAAGAAGGCACAGTCCACCACTGGACAGACACCTGGGTTGGCTAGTGTAGCGCTCGGGGGGGAGACAGTCCCAGTTAGCTTTGGGGAGCAGGCAGAGGTTTCCCTAGTATCCCTGGGGGAAAGAGAGATGGTGCCTAAAGCCTACATGCTGAAAATACTTCAAAGTATAGGCAGTGGGTCACCAGTGATGGGCAAAGGGTGGAGGCTCTGCGTGACACAGGAGCCAGTATGACTACTGTCAAGAGTCAGCTGGTGTCATCAGAGCAGATAGTCCCAAATACATTCCACCAGGTCATAGTCGCTGACAATCGTGAGAGTCACCTACCGGTGGCTCTGGTTCCCTTTGAGTGGGGGTGGTCTCTGGTACTCTGAAAGTAGCTGAGTCCTGCCATGCCTGTAGATTGTCTGTTAAGCAATGATATTGAGCATACTGCCTGGAAAGAGGTAGTGCTCAGATTCCACCTGGAGATGTTAGGTTTGCCCGAGTGGGTCTGCATGACCACATGGTCCATGGCTGCCCGGGAAGGGAGCCAGGGGCGTCTGGAGCCTGGAACAATGGCCCAGACAGCTTCCAAGAGGAAGGGCAAGAGGCGTGGGAAACCCACCTCAAACGTTCCCACAGTGGTGGACGGGGCCCCTGAGGAGGAGGAGGCCCCTGAGCCAACTGGGGAGGACATAGCTGACCTGGGTAACCTACCTGAACTTGCTGGCTGGCAAGTAGAGGGTGGGCCAACCAGGGCAGAATTCTGCAAGGCGCAGAAGGAATGCCCAACCCTTGAGGGTCTGAGGCGACAGGCCACAGCCCAAGCAGCAGGTGACGCCTCCGGCACTCACCATATTTACTGGGAGAATGATCTCCTTTACAGTGAGCCTAAGGTTCCAGGTTCTGGGGCAGCACGTGTGCTGGTGGTCTCCCAGTGTTACTGGGCCTTCCTACTGGGTCTGGCTCCCGACATCCCCCTGGCAGGACACCTGGGCCAAGACAAGACCTTTAACAGGCTTGTCACCCACTTCCATTGGCCCATTATGAGGATAGCCTCAGATAATTTCTGCAGAGCTTGCCCCACCTGCCAGGCTAGAGGGAAGACAGGGAAACAGTTTAAGGCTCCCCTACTCCCACTCCTGGTCGTTGGCACCCCCTTTGAAAGGGTGGGCATCGACATTGTTGGTCCCTTGGTCCCCAAAACTGCCTTGGGCAACAGGTTTATCCTGGTTTTGATGGACCATGCCACCTGCTATCCAGAGGCCATCCCTCTGAGAACAGTGACTGCACCAGTGGTGACCAGAGCCCTGTTGGGAATATTTACCAGTGTGGGATTCCCCTAAGGAGGATGTGTCTGACAGGGACACAAACTTCATGTCTGCGTAGATGAAGTCCATGTGGGATGAGTGTGGGGTGACTTACCGGTTTACCACCCCTTATCATCCTCAATCCAATGGGCTTGTTGAGAGATTCAACAAGACCCTGAAGGGCATGATTAGTGGCCTGACTGAAGCCATGAAGTCTAAGTGGGATGTCCTCTTACCATGCCTGTTGTTTGCTTACAGAGAGGTGCCCCAGAAAGGGGCGGGGTTCAGCCCCTTTGAGCTTCTCTATGGTCACCCTGTCAGGGGACCTCTAAGCATTGTTAAAGAGGGCTGGGAGAAAGCTCCCAAGACACCTCCCCAGGATGTGGTCAGCTACATGCTGGCCCTCCACAACCAAACCCAACACTTCTGGAAGCAGGCCAAGAGTAACCTTGAGGCCAGTCAAGAGGTGATGAAGGAGTGGTATGACCGGAAGACCACTCTGGTTGAGTTCTCACCTGGAGACAAAGTTTGGGCGATGGAGCAAGTAGAGCCCAGGGCTCTCCAGGATCGCTGGACTGGCCCCTTTGAGATCAAGGAGCATAAAAGGGAGGCCACTTACCTAGTGGACCTCAAGACCCCTAGGCACCCCCTAAGGGTCCTCCATCACAACAGGCTCAAACCTCACTTTGGGAGGTCTGATGTCAGTATGCTCCTGGTCACAGATGAGGGCATGGAAGAGGAGAGTGAACCTCTCCCCGACCTCCTCTCTGCAAAAGAAGGTGATGGGTCAGTGGAGGGTGTCATTCTCTCTGACTCCCTGACTCTAAACCAGAGAGAAGACTGCTACGAGCTGTTAGAGCAATTCTCCTCCCTGTTCTCCCTTACTCCCTGACCCCCCTATGTGTTCATGACATTGACACGGGTGACAGTCCCCCTGTGAAGAACAAAATTTACAGGTTATCGGATAAGGTGAAGGCCATCATCAAGGAGGAGGTCTCCAAGATGTTGACTTTAGGGGTTATTGAGAAATCCAGTAGTCCCAGGGCCAGCCCTGTGGGACTGGTCCCTAAGGCTGCTGCCCCCGGTGCAAAGCCAGAACTCAGGTTCTGTGTGGACTACCGGGGTCTCAACTCAGTCACACGGACTGATGCTCACCCCATCCCCCGAGCTGATGAGCTTGTTGACAGACTCGGCGCTGCCAAGTTCCTGAGTACGTTTGATCTTACTTCAGGGTACTGGCAGATCACCCTGACTGAGGGGGCTAAAGAGAGATCAGCATTTTCCACACCTGATGGCCACTACCAGTTCCGGGTGATGCCATTTGGGTTGAAAAATGCCCTGCTACCTTCCAACGGTTGGTTAACGGGATCCTAGCTGGCAAGGATGCCTACTGTGCAGCCTACCTGGACGACACAGCTGTCTACAGTTCCAGCTGGGAGGAACACCTGCTCCACCTCAAAGAGGTGCTTCAGGCTCTGCAACAGGCAGGCCTGACCATCAAGGCTAGTAAGTGCCAGATTGGACAGGGTTCCGTGGTGTACTTGGGACACCTAGTAGGTGGTGGCAAGGTGCAGCCATTCCAGGCCAAGATTGAAACCATCAAAGCCTGGCAACCACCTAGAACACAGACTGAGGTGAGAGCCTTTTTAGGCCTCATTGGATACTACCGCAGATTCGTCAAGGGCTATGGTACCATTGTGTCACCCTTGACAGAACTCACTTCCAAGAAACAACCTAGGTTGGTGAATTGGACAGAGGCTTGTCAGAAAGCCTTTGATTCTCTGAAGGAAACCATGTGCACGGCCCCCGTGCTCAAGGCCCCCGACTACTCCCAGGAATTTATTGTGCAGACAGATGCTTCAGAGCATGGCATAGGGGCTGTTCTAGCACAGCTAAATGAAGAGGGCTCCGACCAACCAGTAGCCTTTATTAGCAGAAGGCTATTACCACAGGAACAGAGGTGGAGTGCTATTGAGAGAGAAGCTTTTGCTGTGGTCTGGGCACTAAAGAAGTTAAGATCCTACCTGTTTGGGACTCACTTCTGGGTTCAGACAGACCACAGGACCCTCAGATGGCTCATGCAGATGAGGGGTGAAAATCCAAAACTCTTGAGGTGGTCCATTTCCCTACAAGGGATGGACTTTACGGTGGGGCATCGCCCAGGGATTGACCACGCCAACGCTGATGGTCTCTCCAGATACTTCCGCCTCAGCGATGAGAGCTTCCAGGAGGTTGGTAGCTCTCCCCACTTTCAGCTGGGGGGGGACACATGTTAGACCTGACAGCCTTGAGGTGGTCACCCCTAACTTTTTGCCTGCCTCCCTCCACTTTTTGGACACTGTTTTTGCTGGTTTTTAGACTCTGTGCACTTTACCACTACTAACCAGTACTAAAGTGCATATGCTCTCTCCCTTTAAACATGGTAACATTGGATCATACCCAATTGGACTATTTAATTTAGTTATAAGTCCCTAGTAATGTGCACTGTATGTGCCCAGGGCCTGTAGATTAAATGCTACTAGTGGGCCTGCAGCACTGGTTGTGCCACCTACTTAAGTAGCCTCTTATCCTTGTCTCAGGCCTGCCATTGCAAGGCCTGTGTGTGCAGTTTTACTGCCACTTCGAGTTGGCATTTAAAAGTACTTGCCAAGCCTAAAAACTCTCCCTTTTCTACATATAAGTCACCCCTAAGGTGTGCCCTAGGTAACCCCTAGAGCAGGGTGCAGTGTGGGTAAAAGGAGGGACATGTCCCTGTGTAGTTCACATGTCCTGGTAGTGTAAAACTCCTACATTCGTTTTTACACTACTGTGAGGCCTGCTCCCTTCATAGGCTAACATTGGGACTGCCCTCATACATTATTGGAGTGGTAGCTGCTGATCTGAAAGGAGTAGGAAGGTCATATTTAGTATGGCCAGAATGGTAATACAAAATCCTGCTGACTGATGAAGTTGGATTTAATATTACTATTTTAGAAATGCCACTTTTAGAAAGTGAGCATTTCTCTGCACTTAAATCTTTCTGTGCCTTACAATCCACGTCTGGCTGGGTTTAGTTGACAGCTCCATGTGCATTCACTCAGACACACCCCAAACACAGGATGCTCAGCCTCACTTGCATACATCTGCATTTTGAATGGGTCTTCCTGGGCTGGGAGGGTGGAGGGCCTGCTCTCACACAAAGGACTGCCACACACCCTACTGGGACCCTGGCAGACAGGATTGAACTGAAAGGGGACCTGATGCACTTCTAAGCCACTCTTTGAAGTCTCCCCCACTTCAAAGGCACATTTGGGTATAAAAACAGGGCCTCTGCCCTACCTCCTCAGACACTTCCTGGAGAAGAAACTTGTAACCAGAACCTGCATCCTGCCAAGAAGAACTGCCTGGCTGCCCAAAGGACTCACCTGACTGCTTTCTGTGAAGGACTGCTGCCTTGCTGTTGCCCTGCTGTCTTGCTGTCCCCTGGCTGTGGTGAAGAAGTGCTCTCCAAGGGTTTGGATAGAGCTTGCCTCCTGTTCCCTGAAGTCTCAGGACCAAAAAGACTTCTCTCTTGCAACTGGACTCCTTGTGCGGCGAATATTCGGCGCACAGCTTGCTAAAAACAACGCACAGCCTGTTCCGCGGTGAGAAATTCACTGCACGCCGAACCAGGACGCCGCCGCTCGACTTCGCAAGGAAAAAATCGACACGCTGCCTGCGGTGCGACCGTAACTTCGCCGCACAGCCCACCAGATCAACGCACAGCCGGCCTGGGACGATGCAGCCCGACTTCCAGAGGAGAAATCGACGCAGCGCCTGCCGTGCGAGAGAAATTTCCCTGCATCACCCACCGGAACGACGCAGAGCTTGTCACAAGCCCAGGATTCCACGCACAGACCCCGGGGCGTCTGAAAACCCCGCAACCCGAAGAGGATACAATGGTGACTTCCATGTAACTAAAAATATCAACGATTTCTCCTTGGTAAGCTTCAGGGCAAATATCTTAGGATTACAAAAGAATATTAGGCAATTTCATTTCAAACATTTTACTGGGTACAGTGGTGTACATGGACCCCAAATCAACCGTAGGTTCAACTTCACGTTATGGCTATAAAACTAGCTTTTCTCCTGTTCTTCCTCCCTTTACTCAGATGATCACTTCCCACACTCAACTAGTTGCATATATGATACTTGGGAAATATTCAGACACTAGCTTATTTTTAATGCCACCCCTACACATTCTTGCAAAATGGCCAAAGGGACCACATTTTCTACACTCTTTAGTCAAGGCAAAGAAAGATTTTGAGTCCCATCCCTAATTTGTGCTGCTACATCTATTTGAACCTCTGTTAAATTTTGTAATCAAGACATTGTTTTTGATGGTACGGTTAGAGGATTACAAAAATCCTACTCTAGAAACAGCATTATCATGAGTGCCAACCACTGATATCTCACTGATATATTTGTTTTTTCTAATTCTTTCATTTATGTATCCCAGTGTTCCACTACTTTGGAAATATCAATCGCATCTTTGAGATAATGATTTGTTGCTGCCCACAGTCTCTCTTGCACTTTGTTACTCTTGCATTGCACAATGATTTAATCAGGTCCTCTGTCATGGCACCAAATTGAACTTTAATTGAGAGTTCACTCAATCTAACTACAAATTCATCTACAGATTCATCAACATTTCAAAGCTGGGTATAGAACATATTTTGCATCAAGATTAAATTAACCTCCTTGGCGTATCTTATTTCTAGTCTTCTCTTGGCTTGCTTAAACTGGTCTTGGATGTATTGACCATCAGGTTCCAATGCCACAGGTAACTACTTAAATATACCTTGGACTTCTTTACCTAAGGCATTTAATAACAATGTTTTTTTCTTGAAGGGCAAAGGTTCATCTAGAACTTCTATATATTTGTGAACCATATCTACTCAAGCTCCCCATTCAATAGATATTGAAGCAGCTTGAGAAAGAAGAAACTGGTGTAATGATTGCAGTTTGGGATTCCATTGAAAGATTGCAATATAATTGCAATAGTACCAGTAAAATTCAAGACTATAGAAATGTGACGTTAAGGTGTGTGCATCACCGTGTGTAGGCACTGAAATTATCTTCCCTTGCAGGATGAAGTGGTTAAAAACTAATACTAGCAGGTATGTGCATCACCATGTACACATATTTTCATCCAGAGAAATACTCCAACAGTGTATTTAGCAAGTTCAATCTAAACATGTGTGCGTATCACGGTATGCGCATTGCGCTTCACTGTGTGCGTATGTATTCTTCTCGTACATATTCTTACACCATGTTCAGGGAGCAGCAGAAACATGTGCATGTGTCAACGTATGTGCTACTGGCTCAGTCCAAGATAGTTGCTATGTATGCATTGCACCGGACCACACATGCTGAAACCCGTTCTTCACAAAAAAGAGGTGGGTGTGCTCTGCTGCAATACTACAGCTTGGCAGGGTGCAGTGCAGCCAGGATATGGAGAAATGGATTGCCCCGTAAGCACTCTTCACACACACAATGGCTGGCAAGCTGTGAGCTCACTTAACCAAACTGTATGAAAAAATAGAATAATCACATCAATCTTTGACGTAAACAATGCTCAAGGCAGAAATCCTTAAAGTCCCAGTGAGCCTCTGTTTTCTGTTGGATTACTGACTTGCTTATCCATAAACCACACATTACTTTTTGACCACCTGAGCGAGTTGTGGCATTTCCTGATCAGCAACTTGTCACCACAATGTTGCAGAGATGTCCAGGACACATTCCTTAGTATGATTAAAGTACTTTATTTTAGCAACAGTAAGAGCATGATCCTTCCCAGCTGACCAGGCATCAACTGCTCAAGTTCAGAATCTTACCACTCAAATTCATCACATGGAACCTCGGAAAGATCTATTATGCATGACCCATTATAACACACTCCAGCTTGACTATAGCTAAACTTTGCCCCAGCCTTGTAGATCTGCCCCAGCTCTAGGACTGTGCTCCCCCTCCAAAGCCTAGCTCTTGACATATTAAAACCACAGGACGATTACATGTGAGGACCTCACTAGCAGGAATATTTTCTGACTGAAATATTGTGCATATGTATGCATTTATGTATAGGGTATATATAAAGCACAAACTTTGCCAAAGTCTAAGTATCGTTTACATACATGTATTTTCCTATTGGGGTAGATTGCCAACTAACACCAATAGAGCTATATTTTTGTAAACATTATTTAGATACTGATTTTTCTGTCAGATTATACTTTTGTTAGGATACTCTCATACTATAACCAGTAGGACTATCTGCAATTGAGGTTGGGAGCAGATAGCAGGTGAGAGCTATATCTTCAACCACAAGTTTCAGACATGCATCCTTTCCTTCTGCAAGCCAACCACAACACAGGCCGTAGTGTCAAGAAAACTTATTTGAAGAAGGAGGAGAAAGTTAACATCACCTGGGAGAATACTGGCATGTGCCAGACCCCAAAACACTTACTGCCAATAGCTGAGCTCAACACCTTACACTAAGGCAGAATTAATAGTAGCCTGCAGCCAGCACCAAATTCATGCCCCACTCCCTCGGGCAGTGAAATACTCAAAACCATAATAACCTCATCTACACGTTATTTTGGCTTGATGTCTTCTTACTGGTTGGATATTGGGATGATGGTTCCAAAAATGACATTGTTGCCCATTACTTCAATCTGAATACTGAGCTAGACTGGTAACCTGAGCCAAAGAGAGGCGCTCTATTTTCAGCTAAGCGCCATCGACAGCCCTCGGTTCCTCTCACCCAATTGATCAAATTATCAGATGCAGAACTAAGAGAGGTGGATTCAAATGCCAGCCTGCCCTAACAGACCTATGAAACATGCAATTCCTTTTCATCCCAGACATTTCCATTCCCAAGACTGAAATAGGTATGAGATGTTTGATGACATTTTCACCATTAGCTTCAAAGTGATCTTCATAGAGGTTTACGTTAGATCATTAAAAAAAGAAATGTTGGCTCTCTAATTATTCCAAGATGCTGTTCTTTTTGCATGTGATGCTGTTTACACATGTTTATGATTCAAATCAGTTTAATGTGCCAAGTGACCCTAATTAGCAGCTCCTAGAACGTACACGATCATTAGAAGGAATCACATTATTAGTCATTCTGCTGGCAGCAAGCTGCAAGTGTCACCCTTTTAGAATCCTACATTGCTCTTTATGTCCAAACAGCACCAACCTACTGCAAAATTATTTGTGTGGCTCGAAAACTGTACTCAAGCAGAATCTTATTACAGACCGTATGATTAATGGAATTTGGTATAAACACTGCCCTTAGGCTTGGCATTTTTAAACTCACTCTACCCATTGAGGGCTTATGAAGAACTTCCACACTCTGGATTCTCCTTCAAATATGATTGATGTCTACAACCTGGTAGATTTTACAGTAAATCCCTCTTGAGTCCCTTCAGCTGCAAAACGTTTGAGGATGATTAATGCTGAAGGAAGTGCGCTAAAAATATATTTGAAACATTTTAGACATTATTTATATAACACATATGTTTACAAGTATATAGAAAATATATTTTAAATTATTTATAATTAACATAATTATTTGAAGTGTTCATAATTAATATATTATATTTATTATTTATTTATATTGTTTACATATTAACTAATGTTAAGTAACAAATACCCTTTTTGAATTTATAAGCAAATATCTATAACATATATGTATTTTTAACTCCATAATGTTTTACAATTATGGATTTAAACAAGTTGAGTATTCTTTAATTTAATATAGTGAAAAATGTAATGTTAATGTAATTTACATAAACAAATCATGTAATTTTATTAAACCATTTTAATGCACTAAAATAATTTCACAGGTGAATGTCAGGGTTTTAGTTTTTTCTAGTTAATTACATATATTACATATGCAAAACAAAAGCAGGCATGGGTGTTTTTAGCATGACCAACTTTATATTACATTACCTTATTGTACCACGATTCGCTCCTCCATACTGTTTTCAATGAAAAGTCACATACATTCCAGTAGCTGGTGAACATTATTGTGTTTTATTGGCAGAAAAACACCAGATGTATTTCAGCTGTAGCATCTCTTTGGTCACGGGACCCATGGTGTAACAAAGGCTTCCCGCAGCCCTGCAATGTAGGGGGGGGACTGAGCTCCAGGGGGCCTCCAAAGCACAGAACCTGGGCCTGACTGTTGCTGAATAAGTCCAGCCGGCCCCCCCATGTAATTAATTTACATTAAAAATAATGTAATCATTGTAATTAATATATATATATATTAAATGGGGCTGTAGCTGTATATTTATGTATATGTATGTTGCCACTGCGTAGTTATAAACAGATCAGATTTTCCATTGGAAGAGAGTTTTGTTTCACTAATAACTTTGGCACCATTTGACAAAGCTTCACCAAACTTTCCAAGAAAGACCTCAGCTCTTCCCTGGAATGTTTCAGGTGATCCGTCAAGTAGGGGCCAAGAGATGTGGGTTCATAAAATGCATTTTCCCCATGCATTTTCCCATAGGAACTTTAGACAGCGATACAAGAAAAATTACAGAACATAATTACACCAAATTTAGCAGAAAACAAGATCTTTACTCAGGGAGCATGCTTTTGTGATTAGGTGTGAAACCGGTCAGTTCTTTTTTTTGTTGAGAAGTAAAGGCTAAAAAGTTAGGGATAATTTGACAGTTGGCCAAGCAGGAGACCAACAGGATTGCAAATTTAAAAAACAAGAGCATATTGACTGGCCGAGCAGGCTTTTGTAACCTTTTCAGCTACTTTGGTACTCAGACAGGACCCTGCGAGGCTGCAGTGACATCCTACTGGACCTAATACATTCTCCCCTGCGGTCCAGCGGGATTGCCATGTGGGGGTTGTGCAAACGCAGGGGTTTCAAGGTGGGGTGGAGGGTGCTGCCCGTAGAGGTTGGGCCAGACCCTGCATCTAGGCCGAGTGTCCGATACCCTTCTACATATGGTCAAACAGTATGTTCAGTGAGGGAGTACGCTAAATATTATCAAAAAACACAGAAATTCACTGAAAAAAGCAAAGATATTATAGTTAGGGAAGGTAGTAAAATTTTAGCTTTCATTAAAGAAAAATCTTAGAAATTCACTAAAAAAAGCGAAGATTAAAAAGATGTTATAGTCAGGCCTTCTAATAATGCAGTAACTATTGTTTTAAAACAAAAAATACTGAAATTCCCCAGTTCTAGTTAACCAATCTAACTATAACTTTCGCACCCCGACCAATGCTTATGAACACACATATTACACCACTTATGGCATGTTTAATGACATCCTGGATGACATCACTGATGACATTATTGATATCACTGATGACATCTAAACAACTGCTGTTCAATTTGCTCTATAAACTTGTACAGCATTTCAGATATGTAAGTACTAAATAGTCTAGAATCATACAAAGCAGAAAATACTCTTCAGACACAAACTTCCCCTTAAGTGAACAAACTCCCTTCTACAAACAGGCTTCGCACTTTACCAAACACTTTTTGGATAGACAACCTCATGTAAGTAACTTTCCAGACATGGATGGGTAAGCCCCTTCTGCACACGGTGTTCACCCTGTGCACAATGTTTTATGGGGAATTGACTTCCTCCAGACGACCAACCCTCATTAGGTGAACAAGACCCTACTATGCACAACCTTTTCCCTGTACCTAACTCTTCGCAGGCAGCTGACCTCTCATTGGCAATGAATCAGACACTGATGCTAGAGTACCTGCTGCGAAACGTCTTCACCAGGTGTACACACCCTCCACGGAGAGCCCATTACCAATAGACATTCAAGGCTCCTAAGGTAGTGAAGACGCTACTATGCACAATCTTCATCCTTTACCGAATACATAGTGTATAACTAACCTCTTATGGGCATTCAAGCACACATGGTTGGGCTTTTACTTAATCCATACCAATTTTCCTTTGTATATGTAGGACCACGGATAGGGCAATGCTTTATTGAGTGTTGTTTGGTGATTGCCTGTGGATTGGAATTGCACTGCTCTGCCATGCTATTCTAAGAGAGCCAGGTGCTACAAAGGGGTTCTCGGCTCCCAGCAGATGGAAAATTGCTGACGTCTTACTTATGAAGGACACACATCTAACTAATAAACCACTTTCTTACAATACTGTGGTGCATTTGTTTTAATACCACCTAGAGCTATTAAAAAAGGACTATTATTTAATATGCAAATGGTATCAATAATGAAACAGAACATGTTTTCTCTATGATTTGTCTGTTTCATTAACAGTAAAATGCCGACACATTTTCCCTGATGAGATGTTTCTAAAATCAAGAAATGCATTTACTAACTAAAAAGTCACATAAAAACTCAATGACTAACATGTCAACAAATGTTACAAACATTAATTTAATCATCAAGAATCATCATTTATATTTTGATCATGACTAAGAGCCAGACTGGGACAAAAGTGCCTTGACAAACTGTAGTTATCTAAACTAACCATAGTACAATAGTAGGATTCTGGACTCTAGTGCTGGTGGCATCTGTGGGCTTCCAGGCAGAACTAACTAAATAAGTATCAAACCACTGTACAAATATTTAATAGATAAGAACAATTATATTTATACTCAGAAATGTGTGGGGAAACCAGCATTATGATTTATTCTTTACATATGAACCTGGGCAACTTGCAGACTGGAATATCACTATGAGCATGCAGTTGTGGTCTAATGTGGAAACCTAGCATCATGTGAGTACCTGCTATGATAAATAACTGGCATGACTGACTCCTGAGATGTAGGACCAATAATCTCTGTGTGATCAATCCCCTTCACACCCTCTGGCACCCTACAGAGCAGACTGACTTGACTAATGGGCCAGTAAGCAGTCATGGTATATTGGAGCAACATCACTAGCATTCTGACCAGTTTTTGACTAGTGATAGCTGAACACTAGCAGATAGTAGCAACATCTTGAAATATCTGAGCAGAACTCATAGTTATCTTGGATACACAAAGGTATGTGACTGTAGCACTCTAGCTTATAATGGCAATAATCATAACTAATGTCCTAAAGCAAACATTTTCATTTGCTATTAACAGGCATAGGGACAATGATGGTCATTGGTTCTCATACAGTATTTACAACTGGTGGCAAAAGATATAAACAACACTGTCTTTGAGGCATATGTATTTTTTCATTCTGCACAATCCAAGTGTTTTGATTCAGGCACATTTATTCATAGGTGTATGCACAGTTTTCTCCTATGGAAAGTATTTGCTAAAGTGTTGAAATATGTATTTGTTTTCCAAACAGTATGGCTTTTCAGTCAATATATTTTAACAAGCAATAAAAAATAGCCCTGGCTTACAACTGAAAAACCTTCTTCAGTCACTGATGAGTTCAGGTACTCTGTAATTCATAGATGCACTGTGCCACTGATCCTTTCACTTGTGAATCCTTTCATCCATTTACTGCATTCAACCACTCAACTCAACCACTCAACTGCCACAATAAAACACAAAAACTAGGAAAAAAGCATAGGCACAATAAATTAAAAAGACTGCTTCCAATTGTTCCAGGCAGCTTAGGTAACTCAGGTTGCACATACACAATAGTACTCAACTACAAAATTGGTGTATATGAACCACAAAGCTCAGCTACATAAAGCCTCATTCATACATAATAGTTGCAATGCAATTCCTTTATATGGCGATGCCCTTCCAAACCACCTATTATTCTAACAGCAGTACAATTCCAAGGATTATCAATATACTCTTCTCCGTGCCGGAGTTTGAGATTCATCCATTTTCTAAAAGTCCACAAAGCAGGCTGAATCCATCTTCTTTTAGTGAATAAAAATAGTAATTTTTTGATTAAAAAAAAGTATTTAAATGCATGAGTAAGCCATCCAAATCAGGCATGATTAATTATTGCTTAAGTTGAGCCGGATGTTTCTGAGGCTCGACACCGGCACTTAATTGTCAACACCTGCTCTGACGACAGTCTGCCACATGGTGGCGCTGTGTGTCTAATTTAGAGATGAGAGGTGATTATTCATTTTATATACAATAAAATTACTAATTCATGACACCCAATCTGGGCCTGGAATAGTCTGAACTGTCATACTTGTAGGAGTGTGATAGTTAATAGTTGTAGTTGTACTGTCATTGTCAGTGCTGGCAGGGGCAATGGGTGATGCAAGCTGTAGTGGCCTCCTGACGAGGGCCCTGGCAATTGTTTAATTACAAATTAAGCACAGGGTTCCACCCTCTTTGACCATGGTCAGATGCCATGATGGACCAGCCATGGCCTCATTTATTAAAAGCACATACTCCCTGATGTTCAGTTTGCTTTACGCCTATTAGGGGCGTGCAAATTGAGAAGAAACCACCACATCAGACCTCAGTGGAGCAAAATGCTCTGTTTGCTCTGGGGGTTTTGATCACTGCTAGGAAAGACAGCCACCCAAAGCTCATTGATGAGAAAAGTAATCCCTGGCTTCATAGTGGGCTTTCTGCCTTCTTGGGGTGTACACACTGGGGGACATAATGGTTGTGTTTGCTCCCAGGGTGGGGAAGTGCAATCCAGTGCTAGAACGTGCCAGCCTCCAACCCAAAAATCAAATAAAATAAATAAATAATAATAGGAATAACTAAATACCATACTAAATAATCCCTGTTGTCCAGTGGACTCTTTGCACACTTTGCCTAATTGAATTGGGGTAAAGTCCTGAAATCTGTACCCAGGGGACAGAAAATTATTATTTATCCCTGGGAAGGGGCGTGATCCAATGCTATGGTGCCCTCCCTCAATCCAACAAATGAAAAAAAAAATCCTTGGTGTACAGTTGGACTTATGTAACCTAGGGAGGTCAAATTGAGGGTAAACTTTCCAAATCTGCCCCCCACCCCCACCAGGAGGGCAGAAAGACTGCACAGCAATTGAAAATGCTGGGACTGCACTCCACCTTCAGTGTCTCTTATTGTCTAATGGTATAAGTCCTGCGCTCAAGCATTGCTCTGCTGCGGTGATCCCCAAGCAGGGATCCAGCAATGAAAGGTACAGCTGGAAACGAGAATGTCTCCCTTTTCCAACCATACATCTCCCACTGAGATTTGTACTATTGCAGATCTGTGCCCCTAAGAACCAATCAAACTGAAAGCCAACCTTTATGTTCCGGTACCTTTCAGTTTCACATCAGTTACATCAGCACGCATGGTGCACTGTGCGTTATCTTAAACGACAAAACTCTTGGACTGCAAGGGAAGCTCTTCCCTTACAGCCAGAAGTGGGGGTCAGACACTGTAATTCCTCTGCTGTGAGCACTAGAGGGATTCTCTCCTGTTGGATTGAAATTTGATTCTCAGTAGAAAATAGTTAGTGCAGAGAATGTGAATGTCACATCACTCAAAGCCAAGGAGTTAAAATGCATCTAAAGGGCACTAGTTTCCACAGTTGCCCTCTGGTTATTCTAAAAAGATAGCCAAGTCGGCGGCCGTTACATATTATTAAAGTACCTTAAGTCTTTTTATGGAGGTGCATGTGTTCTGAAGTGATAATACTGTTTGAGGAGCATTCAGTATTAAAGTTGATTTAGCAGAATGACATCTACCACCAGTCAATCCACTTTGGAAATGGCACATGCCAAAGAAGCTAAGTCACTGATCACAGCTGATGAATACAGAGGTAGCGAACGAGCCTCTCAGAAAAAAATATCCTTACATTTGACTTGTCTTTTGTGTCAGTGCAGCCCTGTGAGGGAAGGTGCAGCGTGGCCTCAGTGGAATATCTTAGGCAGCTTGGCTATCATATTTTGGAAAATGTGCAGCCTCCTCATGCTATCTTTCAGCGGTCTCAAGTACTCAGTACATGACAGACCCAACTCAATCTGACCTGTAGTCAGAAATCAAATTTAAGCAAGAAACAAGAAATACCTTTCAAGTACAGCAGACTGGTTACAGCTGGACTGGTCTGTGGGAGATCCTCGATCGCCTTCATAAAACTAGACTTTGTGGAACCGGGGTTTGGCACATCTCCTCATCAATTTCAGGTAAGATTTTCATAATTTTGCTATAACATAACCAAGAGGAGAGCTCGATCAAGCACTATTACTTGAAAGTAACAGGATCAGGCATCTACCCTCATATTGTCTGACTGGACACGGCGTGGCTCTCGTTCTATCTTTACATTACAGAGGTTTTTTTTTTTTTTTAAGTGAATTTAAATTTCACTTACATCTGTTATTTCTTAGAAGATTCTTGAATATTTTGGTCTACTGTCTCTGTTAGCTGTTTTATCTGTGTCTTTAAGCAACATATCCTCTCATCCTTTTGACAAGTACAATTTATCACGGTTCATTTATGTTTCTCTGCAAAGCTTTGTGATTCCACTGGGCCTAGTGTTCTTGTCACAGAAACGTTTTTTTAACATACGGATAGCAAATACAGATAGATAATGCTTATTGTGTACTCAATGCTAGTTGATTCTCAAACTGATGGTCCATTTAGTGCAGACAATACAGTAGTGACTAATTACTATGAAAAGCGATTGGGCAAGTGGTTGTGAAGCACATCAACGTGTATTTTAAAACAAACAAAAAAACAATTATATTGGTAAACAATTCAGATTGTAGAGTCTTTGCTTTTCTGTCTCCAAGGTCATAGAAAAACAGCCATGAAGAATCCTTCAGTCGGCAGAAGTGTGAAAGTGTTCTTGTCGAGTATTTTCTGTTCCCTGGTGTCTATGCTGAACAAGCGCTCGAGCACTATCAAAGAAGCCCATAACGTCAAGAGTTATTCAAAAGGCAAATGATTTACGGACACTGCAGCCTTGACAATTACATCAAGCTTGTCTCACTGCTTGTGCTTTTATGGGTCCAGGACACATATCTGAACATCACTTCTGATTTTGAAGTGGAATATAAAACAGCCGGGTCTGGGGAAAAAGGATGTTTTGCACCGGAAGATCTGGACATAAATTACAAGACATTCCAGGGCCTTTGTTAAATATAGGCTGTCACACTAATAATTCTCAGGTCAGCTACAAGCTCAGTATATTGGCAGAATATAAGAACTCATCTTACGTTTAGGATACTGCCATGACATCTTTTAACTCTGCTGACCAAAAATAAATAAATAAATAAATTTTATGTATTTATTACCCATTGAGGTTATAGTTAGATCTGGGTTTCCATAGGAAATGACTTTTTTGGTTTACGTTGGCTCCCTTTGACACGGAACACTCCGAAAAACTGCTCTTTTTTGCTTAAGGGTGATTTCTGAGATGTATGGTGGGGAAGGGGGGGGGCAAGAAAAAGGGAGGATCCCACTATGCAAAATCCCCTTGCAATTTCCACAGGGACTTTTGAAAAGGGCTACAGCCAAAATGGAATTACACCAAATTTGGCAAGGACCTAGATCTTGGTTAAGAAAGTGTGCTTTTTGTGATTTAGTGTAAATCCGTTCAGTAGTTTAGCAGAAATTAATATACAAAAATATTTGTATACCTGGACGGTTGGGTTTGAGGGACTCCCTTGTGCTCAACTTAAAAAATAGAGCGTTCTGATTGGCTGAGGGGGCTTTTTTCTCCCTTGAGAAATATCAACCCACAGGAGCAAGAGCTCAGTTTGGCTGGTCGCAACATGAAGCAAAATGTTGCTTAGGACATTACATGACTTGGGGACTTAGGTGGTCATTACAACCCTGGCGGACGGTGTTAAAGCGGCGGTAAGACTGCCAACAGGCCGGCGGACAAAAAAAGAGAATTATGACCCTGGCGGAAGCCGCCAACAAAGACAGCCACTTTAACACACCGCCCGCCACGGCGGTACAGACAAGCAGCGCGGCGGTCACCGCCAACAGACAGGCGGAACACAATGTACCGCCCATAGTATCACAACCCGCCAATCCGCCACCTTTTCCGGGGCGGATTCACCGTGGATAAAAATACGGCGGAAACAGCTTTGGCAATGGGAAAACGCTCACCTGAACACATCCCACAAGGAACGAGGACTCCATGGACCCGGAACTCCAAATACTCCCTGCCCTTGTGTTTCTGCTCCTCTACGACCATCATCTACGTAGGCGCCGAAGACAACGGTGAGTACTGCACCTACGACATGGGGGAGGGGGGAGGCAAAAGTTAGGAGGACACCCACCAAACACCCCCACCCCCACCCCCAACCTCGCATTATACAACATACACACCAATGCATTCACAAAAATCACAGTAACAACCTACAATCCCCCCGGAAGAATGAAAAGACAAAGCGAAATTCGGTCAAACATTGTAATGTGGCAATATACATGTCATACAAAAATATACAGATATATATGAAAATCAGTCATAATTATATACAGTACGAGAAGTAGTGCAGATATGTACACAACAATGTCCGTGCACCAACAGTCCAAAAATGCATGGGCGAGGCCCACAAAGGATACCTGACCACAATCGGAGAGAACACTGCCGGGGCATCAGATAGAAATACTACAGGCACCTCAGGGGGAAGGGGGGGCACCTCAGCCGGATGACTGCAAAGCCAGATCCACGACGGGGCTCCATGCCCATTTATGTATCCTGGGGAGTGCAAAGCCACAGTCTTTCAAGTCTCTACAGTGGGTGGGGTGCCCACTGTGCCATCCTGGGTTGTGCAAAGCCACAGTCTTTCAAGTCTCTACAGTGGGTGGCTTGCCCACTGTGCCATCCTGGGGAGTGCAAAGCCACAGTCTCTCAAGTCTCTACAGTGGGTGGGGTGCCCACTGTGCCATCCTGGGGAGTGCAAAGCCACAGTCTCTCAAGTAGATGCAAGTCTCCACTGGTACTGGGGGGACTGGTGCCCAGAGTGCTTCATCCTGTGCAGGACAGAGTGGATGCAGGTCTCTACTGGTTCTGGAGGGGGACTGGTGCCCAGACTGGATGAGTCTCCCCGTGAAAGTTCCTGTCCTGTCACTGTCCCAGCTGCACATGGGATAAGGATGCCTGATTTGGCGGTCTATTCATTCCTACCCGGTGCTTGCCCTGTTCGGCGGTGCTTCGACATGGCGGTTCAGGACTGCTCAGCGGTGCTTTGCCATGGCGGTCTTTGCCCTGTTCAGCGGTGCTTTGCCATGGCGGTCTTTGCCCTGTTCAGCGGTGCTTTGCCATGGCGGTCTTTGCCCTGTTCAGCGGTGCTTCGACATGGCGGTCTTTGCCCTGTTCAGCGGTGCTTTGCCATGGCGGTCTTTGCCCTGTTCAGCGTCGCTTTGCCATGGCGGTCTTTGCCCTGTTCAGCGGTGCTTCGACATGGCGGTTCAGGACTGTTCAGCGGTGCTTTGCCATGGCGGTCTTTGCCCTGTTCAGCGGTGCTTTGCCATGGCGGTCTTTGCCCTGTTCAGCGGTGCTTCGACATGGCGGTTCAGGACTGTTCAGCGGTGCTTTGCCATGGCGGTTCTGGTACGGACATTGGTGTGTCAAAAATGTGCTTTCATAACTCTTGAAATATTTTTAGAATTGTTTGTACAGTTCATTTACAAGCTATTTAAATTCTGTGTGTTAAAAAAACTAGTATCCTACAACCTTTCATTTCACACTATTTGTAAAACATGATTATCAGTAGTTCACTTTACAAAATCCTCTACCTTTAGTCAGAGAAAGAAAAGTAAACACCAACCTCTAAGATAAAATAGGCATCTCATTGTAAAAAGCAATAAGTTGGCATTTGACCTCAGTCTCTGAACCCAGAGCAAATGTGACAAGATAAAAAGATTTAAACGCATCTTTATTGCTCATTCACTTCCACAGTTAACAGAACACCTGTTCTTTGTTAGGTTGTCAGAATGGGACAGTAGACCAAAAAAATAACTTGGCTTGAAAAAAATCCAACTCGCCATAGTGAGTGGATTTCTAGAGGCATACAATAGATCTGGCACTGGCCACCAGCCTTTTAACTTTGGCAATTTCTGTTTTGTTCCCCTCTCATTTTTGCAAAACGTTATTGTTGATAAAGTTGCTGGGTTGTCTTCAATCTAAAAAAAAACACTCATTACCATACTAGTCCTTGGCACTGAAGTAAACTACTTTGTGTGTGGGTGGGCTCCTTATTGAAGAACAGCATCACATAACTTACAGTGAGGTCAGACAATGGATTACGTGGGCTGACCCAATGCCTCATGATGTGTGTTGGAGTAATACACATAAATTTAGTACAATCAAAAAATCTTGGCTAACACCAGACAAAAGAACGCCAATCATTCTGCTGTTGGCTGCCTGCCCCGACTATTTTTTTACTAAACGTTTTATAAATCGTTATTAAAAATAGATAGAGAAGGTTGTAAAATTGGAGAGGCTTGTGAAAACATGTAGGTAGAGAGGTTTGTGTAAATAGTGTGGCATAAATAGATGGATAGAGCGATAGCTGAGAGAATTTCATATGTAGAGATGGTTGTATGAATAGAGAGGTCTGTCTAAATAGATATGATTCTATATGTAGATATTTTAATGAGGGGATGCATACATAGAAAAGGCTGGTTAGATAAATAGACAGATAGATAGACAAATGTTTGCATATATAGATAGCTCGACAGGGTTGCATAGGTAGATAGCTCGAGAGAGAGTTGCATAGATAGATAGATAGATAGATAGATAGATAGATAGATAGATAGCTAGATAGATAGATAGATAGATAGATAGATAGATAGATAGATAGATAGATAGATAGATAGATAGATAAACTATTTGTCAAACATACCTCAGCAAATCATGCGAGGTTTTAGCTTTCAGCATAGCCATGGAATCCGGAAAGAGATCTCGGTCTGTAAATAACTATATTTGGACATTGTGGAAGCCTCAACAGACTGCAGGAGGCCAATATCTTCTCTCACATTCAAGTGTGGCAGTTTCTTTGTCACCACCAGTATAAGTGTAATTGAAATGCATTGCGTGCACTCTATTGCTTCCTTCCAAGAACTCAGGCTGAGGCATTGTTCAGATCTTATATGATTACTACCCTTCAGCTGAAATCAATATATTATATTAAGACTTGTAAGCAATAATAGTCAGAAAGAGAATTCTACGCTATGCCCTCTCACAACCTTTCCTCTCTGATATCACTTCTTCTCACCCTCAGGCTTAACAGAGTATTTCGTCTCTGAATTATGTAATTGGATACAAATGGAATCAAACCTTTATTTCCTTCAGGCCAGTGCTCATTCAAAGTTGTGTAAAATAAACTGCTTCAATTTGGTGCATGCTCATGCTTCTTGATCTGTGCACTTCGACACAGCACATATCACGTCTCTTTGATGTCTGGTGGCAGGATCACATAACCAGTGTGAGGCAGCGACTTTAAATGTGTTTGTCATACTGGCCAAATGACACTAACAGACTTGTGTCAGCAATATCTGCTTTTCTTTTCAATAAAAGATGTTTATTTATTTTTTCACAATATGATTCAGTGAAATACCAGTAGTGACAATAAAACATAACATCAGTGGAATATTATGCCACGATGAAGCATTGTGCAAATGTGCTGGTGAAGGGTTTAAAAAAACTCCCAACAGAGTTTATTTACCACCAACAAACTCCAATACAGTCAGCCCATATGTACTGAGGGGATAAACGCATTCTAGGGGGGCATGTTTTTGTATACTTAAAATGAGTCAATGGCCAAAGTCCTCGAAGTATTCATAGAACAAAATAAATTGAGATGAACAAGTATGCTAATAAACTTACAATATGCATATTTTACTTAGGAAATGCTTTAAGATACGAGAGATATTTTATTATATCTTCCAAAAGCAAAGGAGAGAAGTCGTACTTCTCTGCAGGCATGAGACATATTTTAAACAAGGCTTAGAGGAAAGTATATCTGTCAAATAGATATTACCGGCAGTAAAGCACTATACGTATGCTGGGTTACTTTTGCTACTGGGGGCCGCAGAATTTGGCGACTCCATATTACTCTTATAATAATGCAGAGTTCCAGCTAAATTTCACCAATTGCCACATGGCGTAATATTTTTCCCATGAGGCTCCAGAAATGTAAACTGGTGAGCGCGACTAAGATTTTTGCATCCTCAAGTGCAATTTTCTAACACAGGCGGGTGTGGTCAGAGGGCTGCTTCTAGAGCAGACCTGCTGCCGCTCAAGACGATTTTCTAATCAAGCGGCAGCAAAATCAACTTGAATGTCCGCGCTCTCCTGCAAAGCACATGTTGCCTTTGGCACAGATTTTTCAGCGCTGCTTGTGCTACTGGTGCTTAATTGCAGTGCGAGCAGTACGATGTGCATATTTGCCACCTATTGGCAGAGCTCTGGGAAATCTTGCAGTGTTTTTATGTAACTCTGCGGAATTCCGCTGAGTCAAATTTCGCAGGTTGCGCCCACCACTACACCGTCTTCTGGCCTGCCATGGAAAACAATGTAACTCCTGCCCATAAAGATTTCTGATTGTTAGAGCCCCAGAATTCAGGTAACCAACAAGACATGGCCTTTCCTTAAACATGACAAAGATGACATTGGTTTGTATATGCTTCATGCAAAACTATCCCTCACAATCTCTCTTGCATACTGCATCAAGCATAGTGCTGCTATACATTGCTGTGACAAGTTTGTAGCACACACTCTGGGCATCAAGCAAGCCATGAAGGCTACACTTTAGCTGACACTGCAACCAACACCCGAATCCATTTATGGGAAGAATGGGTCCTATCTGACACCATTTGAAGAGAACTTTGAGGGTCAACAAGAGGGCCAGAAAATGATATTTACAAATGCTATGACACAATACAATACCTCCACTGTTTTTAACTTGTATTTTAGTTTACACTTTTTAATGATTTTCAAAATGACAATAAGGGTAAAACAGTGCGGACTGGTCCTTCTTCAAGAGAAATCGAGTAACAGTCTAATTTTTTATTCTTGTCTTACTTGATTGAACATAATCTGGTACAAACATCACAACATTACCTCCCCTATCTATAGTTGATAGCAACAGCCAAAACAGTGTTGAACATATCAGCTCTGTCCACAGTGTGCATACTCGAAACGGAAACTATCTGGAAGTCAAAGAAGGATATACACCAAATCTCCCCAGGTAAACACCGACTTTAGGATTTGTTCTGCTGCTGATGATGTGTAGTGTCTCTGCCATCATCCACTTCCTTGCACCCTCATACCACTTATCAACAAGCCTTCAATTTGCAGCCACTGATTGAGCAGCCTATCATACAGCGGGCTAGTAGAAGACACAGGACTGTAAATTTAAACCTCATCGTTCCCTTCTGAGGCTTCCCGTAAAGACAGGTTCAGAATGGCCTACGGGGCAATCTGGCAGTGCCAGAAGGGCTGCTGTTACAGGTCAGCATGTGGGCTGTTTGGCTATTTGTGGGCCTGTTTTATGATGTGGTGGACCAATTTGTATGGTTGATTTCCATTATATTACCACAGATGCTTGCAAAACACCTACACAGCTTGTCTTTACAAGTTCAAAACTGCCCCAATGTGCTAATATGAGAAACTTGTTTAGCTATCTGATTTGGTAATGGGGTTCATTTTTATCTTGTTGCTTGGGCCTATATTTTTGTCAAAGTCCGACCTTGTGTGAAGGCACTGTTTACAATGTTCCATTTGACTCTCTACATTACCCACTGCTCCAAATAATGCCTCCACCACTTTTGGTCAAGATTACTCAATCACTCGACACTGTCACACCCTATACGTACACTGCAGCCCCCAGCATCTAGGACAAGTGTCTGTAAGGGAATGGAAGATTTTGTGCAACACCGCCAGAGCAAAATGGTCTCTATGAAAAAACTTAAATTAAGAAAGCTTGAACCTTGAATTTACTGATATATTTATAACCCATATATGCTCTACTCCATTTTGTTTCTGACATTGGTGCTGTGCGGTCAATATTCCACCTTGCCTTAACCATAACAGGACCCGACTGGAGTCGCCTTGCAACAGACTATACAGTGTATCTGAGGCTCCTCTACTCAGTGCACCCACCGCTAATGCAGATAGTATGTTTGACTCTTTAGGCTGCATTGGTAAATGACTCCACTGCAGTAGGGCTGCCCTTACTACTCTGGCATATATTAAGAACTGACCCCCTCTGCACGCAAAAGTTTTTCAGAGCCTTTTCAAAAGTCACAAATTTACTAGATATTGTGATCTGCTTCAAACAGGGAATCCATATCCAAAGACCCTCAATGTACCTAGTGGGTGACCACAACTTTAGTTAGTAGGCTTTAAAAATGTGGTATTCTTCACAAGGGCATCCCAAAACAATATGGTCTGTGTCCACCAATCTTGCATTAGCATTTAATGCAGTGTCTTCAAGATGCCTGATTAGGACAACCAAAAAGTATCTGCTGTGGACAACATCAGTGCAGGAAAAAAAGTCAGCTCCATTGCCAAGCAATCTGCAAAACTGTGGGGGTCATTCTCGCCAGGGCCGGGGTCGGCGGTAGCACCGCCAACAGGCTGGCGGTGCTCCGCCGGGCATTCTGACCGCGGCGGTACAGCCGCGGCCAGAAGCGGAAAGCCGGCGGTGTACTGCCGACTTTCCTCTGCCCATGGGAATCCGCCATGGGGATTCTGGCACCCCATACCGCCATCCAGTTCCTGGCGGTTCACCCGCCAGGAACAGGATGGCGGTATGGGGTGTCGTGGGGACCCTTGGGGGCCCCTGCAGTGCCCATGCCAATGGCATGGGCACTGCAGGGGCCCCGTAAGAGGGCCCCACAAAGAATTTCAGTGTCTGCAAAGCAGACACTGAAATTCACGACGGGTGCAACTGCACCCGTCGCACCTTCCCACTCCGCCGGCTCCATTCTGAGCCGGCTTCCTCGTGGGAAGGGTGTTTCCCGCTGGGCTGGCGGGCGGCCTTTTGGCGGTCGCCCGCCAGCCCAGTGGGAAACCCAGAATGACCGCCGCGGTCTTTTGACCGCGGTACGGTCTTCTGGCGGTTCCCGCTTGGTTGGCGGCTCCCGCCGCCCGCCAAGCTTAGAATCAGGGCCTGTATCTCTAAAGACTGACTTCATGAGCATGAACCCCTGGAGTAAAACAGAGCTTAAGCTGTGATATAGTTGAAGGTAGCCTGGCGTTTAGGGGGCTAGGAACCTCTACGGACTGGCTAGTTTGTTTTAAAAAATGCCCATACGACTCCCAAATGTTGTCTAGCACATAAGTGGCAGACAACAGGGATCCATGAAAAGCAGTGCATGAAACTATTGTGAAAGGTTACTATGCTGGGAGAAGATCAATATAACAGAAAACAATTATTTACCAATGAACTGCGGTGGTGAAAGCAAGGCACATCACTGAAGAATGAGCATCACAGGGCACTGCTATTACAGGCAGCATCATTGGAGCTAGTTTAATAATGAAAGATGCTAGGGTGTTCGGAAGTGATACTAGCTGTCCAGAGGTTACAACACGTCTGGACTATGAGTTAAACCACAAAAGTGTATGTCCATATTAATGCAATAGAAAAGCACAACAGTAACACACAAAACTGAACAGCTCGGCGACCAAGATTATGATGGCAAACACAACAAAAAAATGGAAACCTCTGATTAGGAAGGATACCAGCAGTACAGTAAAAGTTGATCATAATATTTCATTTATTCTTTGTATTAATTCTGTCTGATATGATGCAAACCTTGCCGGAACACTACATATTTTGAGTTCCAGCACTCTGCATCAGTGCGTTGCTACAACAACAAAAGAATTTACACAACCACACATATTTAAAATTAAACTGACAGGAGGATGAAGAGACTTGGTTAAAACCACATGATATTTTAGTGAAATACAAAGCTGGGATTAAACCCAGGGGCTCTAGGATGCAAAGTAAGCAACTTGGGGGTGGAAGGAAGAAGCAGAAGGAATTCGGCAGCTGAAAACTGCAATGCAGTGTATCAAGGATTTACTGCAGTTGCCAATGATTGATCAGTTATGGGTTGCTAAATGATTACAAGGAGGAAGCAGTCCACATGGGGGAATTGTGGTATAAGAAATGCCAGAGGTCAAAGGGGACAACTGCATGCTCCCCCTGATCTGTTCGCTGGATATCACTATTTTTAAAGCAGCAACTGTCCCTTTAAAGCATAAGGGCTGCCTTAAAAATGTTGCTATTTATTGAACCCGATTGCAGGAATAGAGTTTTCTGTTTCTTGCAGGCATCCACCCATGCACTTGCAGCTTATTTGCCTCCTCCCTCACGAACAGGAGCCAATTGCCTCTAGCATCGTTGATGAGGCAAGGGGGTTTGTGAGCTCCTGCAAACATGCATTTTGCAAAGTGATTGGTACATCAATTGCACTGTATAATGAAATCCTGTTCACAAATGCGCTGAAGTGAAATTTGCACTTACGTATTAGCATGAAGTGCTTAATACAGTCCCTAAGTCATTTGACAAAATGTCATTTCAAGGCAACTTTATATGCAGATGCACTTGTCCCTCTAAGAAGAGCAGAGACATGGATTCATGCAGAACAAAGAGCTGCACTGAAGTACCGAAGGAAAATTCAATTTACTAGGTACTGTGATCAGATTAGACCTGTAAATCATGTATTGTAGATACAGGATCTGATATTGCATTAGAAAAGTTCTCAACACAACTCCTCTGCGGCATTCAGACAGAGCTTGTGTTTAAAGCTTATCTGAGTGTTGGGGTGGGATTTTAAGTACTAAAAATCAATTTAAATGTTAGCGCCCTTAGGAATCCTAATCCACTTCATTTAGACGACTGAGGAAGGTGGTGCCCCGATGGCGAAACTGCCACTGCCATAGGGAAGGCCAGTCTGACGGGTGTGACACTGGAACAAATGGTTTAAGTGCAGTAGCCTAATCTAGGATGGCTGGCAAACTAACAATTTTTGGAAATGTAAACCATGGCGGCCTCGCAAATAAAAAATAAAGACATAAAAAGTCCCTAAAATGCAGGGAAAAAAACAGTATATGTACAACATTTTAAATATGCGTCCTGAAATTTGCCCCCATCGTGGGGTTTGTTTTAAGGATGCACAATGAGACCTGGAAAGGAAGCTGCAAATAAGTGGAGTCATGCTAGGGAGGCAGATGCAAAGTGGTGAATCAGGGAGAAAGGGAGAAGCCACCACAGAGTGTTGCACGAATTGCAGCTGCTGACAACAAGGGATGAGCTGCATTTGGTTAACAAGCATTTGGAATGCAACGGGTCTCACGTTTGCTCATATTAGAGCTATTACTGTTGTAAACTCCTAACCAGACTTTTCTTGCCACATAAACTAATAATGAAAAGTAAAACAGTTTCACATATGAGAGCCAATGGTCGCCATGAGCGTGAAGGAGACACAGAAAAGGAAACAGAAGTTCGCTTGCAGTGAAACTTATAGACAAAAGTGCAATTATCCATGCAACAGGGTTGATTTCATACAGAGCGATTGACTTCTGCCCAGCGAGATCGTGCTGCACAGGAAATGAAAAGATAAAGTAGTTCAGGAACTAGCTGAAAACACAGAGCCTCGCATGTTTTCAGTAGTTTACCAGTGCGTCCGAGGAGGGCTAAACAAAGGAAAAGACATGACGTATACATGCCTTTCACAAATGGAATCAATTGATTTTTTAAAAGGCAAGCCCACAAACTAATGAAGTGACAATCGTGACATGGGCATGATTAGAAGCCCACAGAGAGATTACAACATGGTTCAGATTGCTTGCACGTGCTCAACCCTAAAAACGGGGCCGAGGTAGTGCCCGGAAATAGAGGATATGTTTCTCTGGCACATGGTCATGTATCAATATTTTCTTGTTCTGCATTTTACGTCCTGAACATACAAAGTGGACCTTTCACACATCTAAAACACAGAGCCTCTCTGCTACATGAGGGACAGTTGTATCAAGCAGCCTCTAATGAAGCTTAAAAATCAGACGGTTTACTCACATCTGAGTGAGCTCTCATCCCCTTGAATATTTTAAGAGATGATCGAGTTAAAATATGCCATGCAGAGTTAATCAAAGTTGTTACGGCGTGCATCAATTCAGTCACCGTAATCCAATGTATTGTGAATGGCTTACATCGTATTATCGCACAACGTATGCAGGCATTTGTAGAGATATTTCTGCAGTAAAAACCTTGCTCAGAAACAAGGGAAAACGTTGAGTTATAGCATTTTTTTTTTTTTTACAGAAATCAGACAAAAGTTTCCACTGAGACCATAGAATGGACCATTTATGGGGTGATTATTGGAGATCTGTAACACACCAGAGTATCAAAAAAATGTGCATTAAGTCTCAAATTTAAAAAAAGAAACAAGAGACAAGTTTTTCTTATTTTGAATTTAAGAGAGGAGTCCTCATGGACACAACTCATTCACTACCAAAACCAAATGCCCTTCAGGTGCGCACTAACCATAAACCATGACACTAGGTACTCAGGCCTTCATTACAAGGACCACCAGACTCGTGGGGGCATTCGGACCACCGCCAATGCGGTGGTCTGGCCTCCACATTATGACCGTGGCATCAGACTGCTGGAACCGTGACTTTTTCGCCAGCCAAAAGCCCGGCGGTGCTGGTGGTATTAATCTGCCAGGGCAGAGCTGCCCTGTGGATTACTAGTCCCCTTTCCGCCAGCTTTTACATGGCGGTTGTACCACCATGTAAAAACTGGCGGACTTGGCATGGGCAATACAGAGGACCCCATGGACAGCCCTGTCGCGCTTTTCAGTGTCTGCTTAGCAGACAGTGAAAAGCGCAACCAGTGCTGCTGCACCCGACGCACTGCAACATGGCTGCCAGCTCAATTACACACTGGTGTCAATGTTGTGGGCTGTTTCCCAGTGCGCCAGCCCCTTAGAGATTGCTTCTGGTAAGAAGGTAGAGTCCTTCTTGCAGGGTCAGAAAGCACAAGGGCAACAAGCATAAGAGCAGTCCTTCCAGGAAAGCAATCCAGTTGAGTCTTTAAGGTAGTTCAGCAGAAATTTTGTTTCTGGACCTGTAGTGTCTGCTTTGAGGGGTCAGAGGTCCAGTAGTTATACCCAAATGAGCCTTTGAAGTGGGGGAGACTTCGAAGAGTGGTATTGAAGTGCACCAGTCGCCTTTCAGCTCAGTCCTGTGCCAGGTTATCTATGGGGGTCATCAGTCCCTGGTGTGGGATCAGGCCTTTACCCTTTGAAATGTAAGGGTGATCCCCTCCACCCTTCTTTCCCAGGAAGACCCATCAGTATGAAGATGAATGCAGATGCAGAGAAATATCCTGTGTTTATGGCTATCTGGATGGAATGAACAAGGGGAACTGTCACCCAGCACAGACAAGGCATGGACTGGACACAGGCTGTGAGGCATATAGGGCAGTAAGAGCAAGGAAATGCCTACTTTCTGAAAGTGGCATTTCTAAAATAGTAATGTCAAATACAACTTGGCCAATAAAGAGGATTTATCATTACCATTCTAATGACATGAAACATGAGGTAGCCACTCCTCTCTGATCAGGAATTGCCGCTTAAAAGTACTTTAAGGAATCCCCAATGCTGGTCTATGAGAGAAGCATGCTTCCCAATAGTGAAACATGACTTTGGGGGTTTTTCCACTAGCAGGGTATGTAAAACTTAATATTACATGTCCTGCCTTTCACATACACTGCACCCTGCCCAGTGGGTCACATAGGGTCTACCTTAGGGGTGACTTATATGTTAAAAAAGGGGGGGGTTTGAAGCTTGACAAAGGCTTTTACAAGCCAAGTTGAGGTGGCAGAAAAACTGCACACAAAGGCCTTGCAATGGCACGCCTGAGACATAGTTAATGGGTCACTTATGTTGGTGGCACAATCAGTGCTGCAGGCCCACTAATAGCATTTAATTTACAGGCCCTGGGCACATGTAGTGCACTTTACTAGGGATTTATAAGTAAATCAAATATGCCAATTGGGTAGGAGCCAATGTTACTATGTTTAGGGGAGAGAACACAAGCACTCTAGCACTTGGCAGAAGCGGTAAAGTGCACAGAATCCTAAAACCAGCAAAAGAGATCAGGAAAATGGAGGGAGGAAGGCAAAAAGTTGGGGGAAGGCCACTCTAAGGTTGTCAGGTCTAACACGAGCTACTCGCAGGTAGATGGAAGGCTACCAGTAGCTCAGATGAGACTGGTTGGAAAAGCCTGATCTAGATAATTTGTATATAAATATATCTTATAGGGATAGCTTGGAAATCTGCCAAGGGTAATCGAACATTGTAAAATATTCACATGAAAGGTAGTGAATGACTGAAACACCTCCCAACATGAACTAAAACAGAAAAGGAAGTAAATAAGGTAATGGTATGCAACAATATAGAAAGGGTTAGACTGAAATGGCTCTCATTGCTTGGCACTATATTCTCACGTAAAAATGGAAATACATACAGAATACAGGAGAACAGACATTTTACCTCGATCTTTGGAAACTGTAATCAAACGTGCATTAATGCTATCAGACTATCTAAGAAGTGACCTTGTAAGTGCAGGAAGTTACATGAGTACTAATCTCTCTCTCTCGTGTCCCTAAGAAAAGTGCTAAACAGAAACAAGGACATAACACGTGTACCTATTTCAAAACTGTGAATTGCAGTAAAGGCCGGCTCTAGGGCGGTGCGACCAGTGCTACCACACTGGGTGTTGACTTCGGGTGGGGGTGCTGTGTTTGCAAGTGTATTATGATTTTAAAAGCACCTGCTGCCAGCATTCCTTGCATCCAGCTATTTTCCGGCAACAGTAAAAATGTCAAGCTAGCTCTATGATTAATGTTTTTTCTGGAGAGTGGCTGGAGTTTTGTCTGGTGGAAGTTTTGACTGATTGTAAGGTAAGGCAGAGGATTAATATGTCTGCTTCAAAGAACATGTACTAGGCCAACCACAAAGTGAATATAATGTAAATATGTCAGTGGGTTACTGCTTTTTTCAGAGATATCCTTTTGTTGCTTGCAGTTTATAAGTTGAAATCCTAATGTACAACAGTAAGCTACTAACTGCCATCAAAGAGCTGCATGCATAATGCAAGGTATAGGTTAGAGCGTCGTGATGTTTCCCCCAGTCTTTCTTTATCCTAATGTTGTAAAAAAGGTTCATTTGGGTAGTAATCACTTTATTTTTATTAAAGAGAAACCCCAACCATGGAGTTACATTTTGAATTCATAGTTTGTGCTTCTCCAGAACAAGCACTCTTAAACTATACTGCCTACCAGTATGGATCACGTGCGACTCCTACACTTTGTAGTCCTCTGTGTTAATTAACATTTCGAACACACTGAGTTAGACATGTAGGATTGATTGTCTCTGTGCCTTGACTTCCTACCCTACACTGGCATGAGTGATGCTATAAAATTAATTAAATGTATCTGAGAGAGAGGTTATGGAGACATGAGGAGCTCTGTTGAAGGGTGGTAGTGAGGGAATCCATGGCAAGGTGGCCATTGGGGGGCGCCTACTACCATTGTCGCGCTGAGCGCCACCAGCGCTAAAGCCGGACTTGATCGCAGTATTAGATTGAGCGTCCCTCTATTGGATTTAAAGGATGCTAGCCTTGCAGAAATATTTACACATATTCAATAATTTATGAAAGTCGGGTTCCAACGACTTTAACAAAGTGATTTATAGGCAATTTTCGAGAAATTGGATTTACGGGGTTTATTTATTGTTTCTATTACCTAGACTAGGGTAATTGAAACACTTATTTATACTCAAACTGCATATGCGACTGAGTTTATGGCACTGCGTGACCCCCATTTCATATGCTACACTTAACACACATATAAATGCATTAATAACATCAGCTGTACAAAGTGACAGAATTTTATGCACTCACCTCTAATCTTTAGAGACATACTCTAATGCTGTAAGTCTTCTAGGATGTTATTTAAGGCAGATTGACTTTTAATGTGTTTTACATTTATGCTTTTACCAGATAATACATGCCACTTTCTGTTTTTTCATTTTACACGACAATTAAACAAACAGCACCTGCTCCCATGTGAGAATTTAACACACGCAGAGACACGAGATTACGAGGTCCTGCATCCTGCAAACATTATCACATTTGATAAACATTCAGCACGAACGTGTTCGAATTTTATGGGGTGCTATCACCTGTTCCAAGTTCTGTCTGAAATATGGGATGTAACATGCAAATTTATGTACATACTTTAGTAAAATCCGCAGGCCTATATTTACTGGGCATTTCCCCACCAGAAAATAGCGTGTTTGATCTGGCGCAATTTACCGGAGGAAAATTGCAGGGGGTGTGGTGTTTGCTTTCAAACACATTTCTGGTTATGTTCAGTAAGAGAGGTTAACCCACATACTGGAATTAACCAGAGTACTTGTAATCAAACCCTGAGTGGCACTTAGAATACTTGTTATTACACGAAGCAGTCAACTTTTATTTACGATCTGCAAGTACACTGCCACCTCTCGGCCAGCAATGGAATAAGAGCCCAAGTATCATAGTGAGGACTAAGGCGCATGTTTGTCCCTTTTACTCGCCTTGGCCTCAAATGCATCCTTTGCATGCATCTACACTCAGGTACATTATTGTCACTAATTATCCGATTAATTTATCTTTGCTGAATCTGTGTTCTTACACAGAAGGTCACTGTGGGAGAAAGAGAATCATGACTAAGTTCCACATTTAGAATGTGGTGTATGGGAACCTGTTAGAAATGGGGTCTTTGGTTGGCAGTCAGGTTACCCCCTGTCCAAGCAAGGATCCTCACTCTAGTCAAGGTAATAGAGAATCACCCTCACTAACCCTGCTTACCCCCTTGGTAGCTTGGCACGAGCAGTAGGCTTAACTTCAGAGTGCTAGGTGTAAAGTATTTGTACCAACACACACAGTAGTTCAATGAAAACACTACAAAATAACACAACACAGGTTTCGAAAAGTAGAAAATATTTATCTAAATAAAACAAGACTAAACGATACAAATCCACAATACAGAAGACAAGTTATCAATTAAAAACCAAAAAGGGTCTTCATGTAATTTTAAACACAACGCTAATGCTGTTAGCGTGAAAATGTACCTTGGGTGTGTCAAAAATAACCCCGCACAGGCGAGTGTGCGTCAAAAAGGGCTTGCGATGCATGGATTTCACTCACGAGCAAGACCTTGCGTCATTTCTCCTTTGGTTGGGTCGGCGTGCGTCGTTTGTTCTCTCGGCAGGAGAGCGATGCGTCGATCCGGTCAGCACTCTGGGGTCCGGGCAGGCCTTGCCTCATTTTTACACGACCAGCAGTGTTTGCGTCAGAAATCCAGTCTCACGATGATCCGAAAACCACACAGCATGGGTTGCGATCTCACCAGCCTCCGTCAGCGATGCTGTGCGTCCTTTCTCCAGCCCCGGGCATTGATCTTAGGGTTGCATTGCAGGCGAGCATCGCATTTCAGCCATGAAGCCAGCGTTGCGTCGATTTTTCAGCCACAGAATGAAGTTGCGTTGATCTTTTCCATGCACGGCGGTAGAGCGTGGACTTCTCGCTCTTGGGCTGCCAGCTTCTCCTTTCAGGGTGCCAGGAACTGGATGGGCACCCCTTGGCAGGGCAGGAGTCTCTCCAGAGACTCCAGGTGCTGGCAGAGAGAAGTCTTTGCTGTCCCTGAGACTTCAAACAACGGGAGGCAAGCTCTAAATAAAGCCCTTGGTGATCTTCACACGAAGGCAGGCAACACAAAGTCCAGTCTTTGTCCTCTGGCACAGGCAGAAGCAGCAACTGCAGGATAGCTCCACAAAGCACAGTCACAGGCAGGGCAGCTCTTCAGCTCTTCTCCAGGTAGAGGTTCCTCTTGGTTTCCAGAAGTGTTCTAAAGTCTGCCCTTCTTATATCCATTTTGCCCTTTGAAGTAGGCTTACTTCAAAGGAAAGTCTCTCTTGATTGTGAAATCCTGCCTCGCCCACCAGGGGGTTGGAGACTGCATTGTGTGAGGGTAGGCACAGCCCTCTTCCCCTCCCTCCTAGCACAGATGGCTCATCAGGAAATGCAGACTACACCCCAGCTCCCTTTGCCTCACTGTCTAGTGTCAGGTGCAACCAGCCCAGCTGTCATACTGACTCAGACATGGAATCCACAAACAGGCAGAGTCACAGAAAAGGTTTAAGCAAGAACATGCTCACTTTCTAAAAGTGGCATTTTCAAACACACAATCTTAAAATCAACTTTACTAAAATATGTATTTTTAAATTGTGAGCTCAGAGACCCCAAAATCCACATGTCTATCTGCTCCTGAAGGGAATCTACACTTTAATCATATTTAAAAGTAGCCCCCATGTTAACCTACGAGAGGGGCAGGCCTTGCAACAGTGAAAAACAAATTTAGCAATATTTCGCTGTCAGGACATATAAAGCACATTACTATATATCCTACCTTAACCATACACTGCACCCTGCCCTTGGGGCTACGTAGGGCCTACCTTAGGGGTGCCTTACATGAAAGAAAAGGGAAGGTTTAGGCCTGGCAAGTGGGTACACTTGACAAGTCGAATTTACAGTTAGACTGCACACACAGACACTGCAGCGGCAGGTCTGAGACATTATTACAGAGCTACTTATGTGGGTGGCACAACCAGTGCTGCAGGCCCACTAGTAGCATTTGAGTTACAGGCCCTGGGCACCTCTAGTGCACTTTACTAGGGACTTACTAGTAGATCAAATATGCCAATTATGGGTAAGCCAATTACATACACATTTTGCATAGCAGCACTTGCTCTTTAGCACTGGTTAGCAGTGGTAAAGTGCCAGAGTAACAAAAACAGCAAAACAGAGTCCAGCACACGTCAACAACCTGGGAAACATAGGCAAAAAGTTAAGGGACACCACACCAAGGATGAAAAGTCTAACAGAACCAATATAGCCTTATAGCCCGCCGTAATGGGCTTTACCAGCCATTAAAGACCTGCTCCAGCTTTAAAGGCCTGAGCTGAAGGCGAGGGCATTTAACAATGGAGCAGGCCTTCAACAACCAGTATAGTCCAGCTACGACAGACTACAAGGCTATTAGAACATTCCACTACTTGAGAGCAGAATGTTCTTATAACTAAAACAAAGGTCTCACTGAGGCCGAGGAGAATACAATTCCCTCTGGCTCCTTGAGGCCTTTGTTCACAGCTGTTGCTGGGAGACAAAAATTGGAATGTTGGAGCTCTGGGCTTTTATCAGCCATTGGAAGATTGGAGCACTCCATTGCTTTCAATGGAGCTCCCAACATTCCATTGTTCTAATGGGTAGGAATGCAAATGGTGAGACGAAGGCTGAAAGAGGTACCAAAAGAATATGAACAGCACACTGCTAGTACAATAAAACGGACATATGATAGCACACCTTGTTTTTATGAAGGTACTAACTTAAAAACAGTCTAATTATAGATATATCCTTTTATTATTTGCTTACAGACGGTATGAGGCAATCAAGTGTTTTAGGACTATGGTCAGAGGTTCCACCAACATGAAGAAAAGGGTTGGGGATAGCACAGAGCCTTGAGGTGTTGGATTTAATAGAGTCCTGTTCAGTTTAGTTTGTTGAGGTCAGTTGTCCAAATATGATTAGTTTTACTGTAACTATCTTCATATCCGTTTTCCCTGTATAAATGTGTCAGAGTTTTATTGAAGGAAGTACTTTTCTATAGCTCAAGATCTTTTGCGGTGGCAAAAAAGACAAGGTTATTGCTAACTACGATGCAAAATAAAATCCAAAAAACGTAGGTCTTTTGAACTTCCCAATGTGCACTAAGAATCCATGAAGCCTGTGAAATACATAAGTTGCAGATTTGCCAAACACTACCCTAAAATATGCTTCTTTATGGATCACCGTTGAATGACTCCCATTAGCATGGACTTTGGGTGCCTTCCCTTTAATATCTGCATGATACCCACGTGGAGAATATGAGGGTCTGAGATTTACTTGCAAACCCTCCCCCCCTCCAAAACCTGTTGCCTGTCTTTCATGAAGTTAATAGCGTAAGGAAATATAGGTAGTTTATTAAGAACTTCATATCAGAAAATAGGAAGTATTTACATTGATATTCATGGAAAAATAAACAACATCACATTGATTCATTGTTAAATGCTAATGGGTTGTTCCCTTACACGTAGCTCTGTGATGGGATTATCCTAGGTAACAAAAGGGGATTAAAGAACAATTATATCATCAGAAATTCTATCTGGTGTTCTCCTACCTGGTCTATCTCAGTAGGGTCATATCCGTGGAAAAATGATGCATGCTTAACAAGTGTTAATACACAAACTCTTTGATGCAAATCAGAGAAAAAGACAAATTAAATGTGCATTAGACAGTTTGATGTGGGAAATGAAGCAGCAAAATGTTTGAAATGTTCAAGTTCTGGTAGTGCTATTCATTATACTAACCAGGTAGTAAGCAAATTGTTATGGAAATGTACGCCTCCAGAATATGAATAAAGATGGATCTGGGATATGTTTGCCTTGAAGTTAAGAATGTTAACTTTTAAATGTGTGTTCTTTTAGGGAGGCCTATTTTGTTTTTGTTTCCACTTGTCCTGTGCAAAGAAAAAGCAGGAAGAAAGAGTACACACAGAAATGGGCTGTCACCCTCCATGCAGGTCTGTGATGGATTTCCCGTAGGTAACAGAAAAGGGATTAAAAGACATAAAATGATATTAAAACACTGGAATTTTAGGAGAACTCCGGGCTTCTAATGGCCGGTAGAAGCATGGAGCTCCAACATTCTAATGATTTTGTTAACAGTTGTAGATGTAAACAAAGGCTTCACTGAGCCCAAGGGTATTTCAATCCCCTCGGGCTTCATGAGACCTTTGTTTTATTTATTAGAACATTCTTCCCACTAGTGGCAGAATGTTTTAATAGCTGGGCTACACAAGCATTGAAGTCCCACTCAGTTGCTAAAGGCCCTCACCTTTGGCTCAGGGCTTTTACCCTGGAGCGGGCCTTTAATGGCCGGTATAGCCTGCTACAGGGAGCTATAAGGCTATATTAGGCCTTTTTTTTTGTCCACTGCTACCTAGACTATTTCAGAAGAATCATAACAGAGGAAAAATGACAAGTGCTTAAGATGTGTATTAATACTAACAGAAGAATCATTTCATGCAAGAGAATATGATAAACTAAACATGCTTTAGAGAGTGTAACGTGGGAAATCAAGTGACTGAAACAAATGAAATGTTCAAGATCTGGTAATGCTGTATATAATGCAGTGGTTCTTGTCCTTTTGACTTCTGTAGGCCCCCACTTAGTCATTACAGCAATCCACGGAGCACAACTGTGTTCTTACTAAAAGCTAGGGACCCAGGGCTCAGCATTTTTGATGATTTGAACCACAAAACAATACACAAAAAAAGAAATAAGCATTAGTCAAACAAATACACAAAAGATGTTATATATTTATTTCATAAACAAATATATTTGAAAAAAATCAAAATTAAAATGAGAAATTTGGAGGTTCTAAATGCAACTGAGGTCACTTCATCGATTATGCTGCATTCTGTTTAATGTACTTGCACTGTTCCCTAGAATCAATGTGAGGATGGCAACTTAATCTTTAGTCTACAATTTCAAATTCCTTCACATACAGAATGTTTTAAAATGTTTAATTTTACATTTTTCTTCTTTATTTATATACACTTCATGCATTGATATTATTTAATTTTCTAAGCAATCACAGACCCCCTGAGTAGACTTCACAGACCCCCAGTGGTCCCCGGGCCACAGATTAAGAATCACTAATATAGCGTACTTCCCTGCATGACACAATGAGGGGAAGGAAGTGGATGGGAGCTAAAGTCAAGGACTAGATAGCTGGGCAAACAGCCGAGTATACACTAGGGATTTCTAAATGGCAACAAAAAAAGGAGGATGCAGCAGACCCTGCAATCGAGCCATAACCCTGCCCCAGAAGGGGCAACAGTGCCTTTCAGCCCCCCAATCCAAATAGTAGGTTTGTCCCAATAGGGGTGAATGCTCCAAATGTACCCCTGGGGTGGTAGAAAGTGTATCTGACACCAGGGATTTTGTCTTTAGGGCAAAAGAAAGTGGTTTCAGTGTTGTATTCTGGCAAAGGCCATACCTCCACCCGAAAAGGGACAAATTAGCCTCACAGGTGGCAGATGGGACGTTTGCCCCCAATTTTCCCCAGTGAATGGGGGGAGGAAAGCCCACTGTATGTCAGGAATATATATACATCAGGCCAACACTCACTCCTAAAGGCTCAGTCTTTCTGCTCCCCTTCGCACTAAAAAAATACCATTCCAATGGAAAGCAAGAGAATATTTGATTCTTTTCAATGTTGTTTTTTCATATGTGCCAGCAAAGTGTGGCAAACTCACAATATTGTCACATTTGCAATGGTAAATAACTACACTTTTTGGGCTTGGGTAGGCTGTCACCTGGGAAAACTTACTAAACCCAGACACTTCTGGAAAATAGAAATTCCTGGGGAATTCAAGGTGGTGTGCTTTGCATGGATTCCACAATATTATCTTACCCATAATGACCTGCAAATCTCAAACTTTGACAAACAAATACACATTTTCCTCACATTCCTCTCAGGCTTCCACTGACTTTGGTGTGATCTGTTTGTGGGCACTAGGCCCAGCCACTCAAGTGGCACAGTGTTTTTATTGGTACAAGTGGATTAACAATGGGTGGTAGGAACTTTGTGGATTTCTATGGATTCTGGAAATATCCATCATAGAAATGTAAGGAAAATGTGTGACTTCAGGCAAAGTTTGTGGTTTGAAGAACATTGGTGGTAAGAAAATCTTATGGGATCCATTCAAAGGCACGCCACCTTGGAATTCCTGGGTTATCTAACTTTAAAAAATGTCTGTGTTTCGTAGGTGTGCATGGGTGGCACCAAAGAATGGCCCGAAGTTCTGGGTCATTTGCTGCCCACACAATTGAGGTGCCATTTCTATTGCTAGACATGTGGGAGCATTGAATAGTAGAACATTTGTTATTATGGATTAGATTTCACTTCCTTTGTGCCTTCCAAATGTAAGCCAGTGTGTAAGAAAGAAGACATTTTGAAAAATACCATCTAAATCACATGCTCATACGGGCATGCACAAATTCAGAGATGTACAAATAACCAGTGCTCCTAAATTCCATATCATGTGCCCATTTTACAAATACACAGTTTTCCTTCATACCCATCTTAAAAACTCTACATATTATACCATATAATTTGGTCTACAGTTGGCATGCAATGAAAAAACATTGTACTGTGCAGCTAAGCAGTTGGCTCTGGATACCTTGTGTTCTTAGAGAACCTACACACGCGCTATATCCCCGCAACCAGTGGGATCCAGTGGATGCAAAGGTATATTGCTTTTGTAAATCGGTCATTGTGACAAAAAGTTACAGATGAGAACATTGTCATAAATGGGCTGTTATTTCCTACTCATTTTCAATATTCTTTTATTTCAACAGTTAGGTTATTTTGGAAAAGCTTGAAGGATCTACACATTTGACTCCATGCTAAATGTGTAGTTGTGCCTATTTTTCAGAAATCTCTAGCTTTCCTGGATCCCCCAAGGGTTTTACATTGGTTTCTAACACAATCCAGAAGTAAGTTGAGAGAGCACAAAAATAGGGGAGAAGGATTACCTCTTTAAATAAAAAAAATGCCAAGGTTTTGGTAATAAATTTTTTTTTTTTTTATTCAGCTCCTCACGTTCCCAAAAGCTTGGAGGATGGTGACTTTAGCACAGTGAACTTTTCCTTATTGACATTTTTAGGGATAAAAAATACAGACACTTTTAAACAAAGCACCTTTTTCCTATTTTTTACAAAATTGAGGTATAGCTATAGTTTCCCTATTTTCTTGGTCCCCTCCAGGGGAATCCACAGACTCTGTGTGCCTTCAGAATCCCCAAGATGTTGGAAAAAAGGGCAAATAGTTGGCTTTGATACCATAATTGGAAGAAACGTCATGGAGCCCTAAGCGACAGCTACCGCAAATAGCCCAAAAAGTGCTCAGCCCTTTTGTTTTTTAGGGGGAGGGTGGGAGAGGGTTGAGGAGGGCCATCAGTTAAGGGGTCAAATTCAGAATTAAGGGCCAGATGTAGGAAGATATGCTTTTGCGAGTCTGAAATTGCAAGTCGGTGCGACTCGCAATTTCAGACTCGCAAAAGCATATGCAGAATGGTGTCTCAGACACCTTCTGCGACTCGCTATGGGGTCGCAAAGACCCACCTCATCAATATTCATGAGGTGGGTCGCATTTTGCGACCCCATATTGAGTCCCTGCACTCACAGGGATGGTGGCCTGCTGTAGTCAGCAGACCTCCATGTCTGTGCCTGCTTTATAAATAAAGCAGTTTTTTTTTTCATTTTGCAGCCCGTTTTCCTTAAAGGAAAACGAGTTGCAAAATGAAAAATAAACCAAAACCATTTGGTTTCGTTTTTTTCAGAGTAGGCAGTGGTCCATAGGACCACTGCCTGCTCTGAAAAAATATTTTTGTCGACATTCACAAAGGGGAAGGGGTCCCATGGGGACCCCTTCCCTTTTGCGAATGTGTTACCACCAGTGTGACACTGGTGGTAACTGCGAGTTGGTTTGCGACCGCATTCGCGGTCACAAAGCAACTCTGAATTGCGATGCAAGTCGCAAATAGGAAGGGAACACCCCTTCCTATTTGCGAGTCGTATTCCCAAATTGCGAGTCGGTACCGACTCACAATTTGGGAATGTGCATCGCGTGAGGCCGTTTGCATGGCGCAAACTGCGTTTTTCGCAGTTTGTGCCATGCAAACGGCGTGCTACATCTGGCCCTAAATCCTCAAGTCATGTGATTATATTCCTTGTCATTGTGATGCACTAATTTTGTTCAAAAGGAGGGTACTTTTACAGTTTTGTGAATGAAACAGAGCAAATAACAGTCAGATGGCTTGCAATAAAAAGTATATCTGTCACTTGTAATATTTAAGTACAGATTTTACATCTTTTTGGATATTACCACCCATTGGTGCGCTCATGTCAAACATTTTGTAAGTGTTCTTTTCCTTCATTGATTCAGCCAGCTTACATTTTTACAATAATTCTCTTTGTGATACTGTATAGCCATCCAGAATAGGCTAGCCTGGGGTGAGGCAAACTAATTACTGTAATTCATAACTGAAAAAAAAATCACAGCTTTTTTTTTAGAAACAGTTTCCATTGTGGGTATACATAGTGCAGTAATGCTATAATGTGTCTTTAAACAGTGCTTAACACTATTCTTGCCATTTTATGTGCTGTAAATGAAAGGTGGCCGTGATAACCTACAAAACCGATAGATGTCAGCAACAAATGAGTAACTCGACAATCTATCCTGCTGTTTAATAAAAGATCTAGACATAGGAGAAAGTTTGACTGTTTTAGAATATGTGAAACTTTGGTTCTGAACCATAGCCTCCACAAAATTGGCTCATGAGACAGTCAGCTGAGTGACTCCATGTAGGGTGTGTGTAAAGGGGTGACAATATTATACTCCTGTCTATTGGGAGTCCTGAACCACAGTCTCTTTCTAAGTGGCTCATTCATGGTCTGTAGAATGTGTCTGTGCTGGATGTGGGGACAGGTAAGGCAATTGTTGATCAAAGTCAACTGAGTGGAACAAAACGGCCACTGTGTGCTTGCAGCTGCGCCTGCCTACCCTTTGAGTCGAGTGGAATCCCTGACCAGTTTTTGGTCTACTCATTGCAAGACAACCACAATACAAAGTGGCACTAATCAACAGATTGGGGAAGTAGCCTTTTTAAAGTACACAGAAAGAATCTTCCAAATGCTCCTAGCTAAATACTGAACTTATTCATGTGGTCCATTATTGAGCAGGGATTAAAAAGCATGACATGGCTACAATTAGCTACTAATCCAGTTGGATGAACTGAATAAGATGCCTTCTCCCTTAAGGTAGGAGCACACCATTTTTTGTAGATTTGCTGCTTCATAGAAAATAAATAGAAGAATCAACTTAATAGGCAAGGGTAACCACAAAGGGGTGTTTGGACAAAAAACTAAATACAAAATATTATGTTACATAAGTAATGTGTCAAGAGCATTGTGTTGACCAAAATATAAGTCGACAAATATCTAAGGTAAGAATATAGTTTTAGTGTTATTTTTTTATTTTGCTGTAAAAAATATTGTTTGATAAAATATTGTTATCACTGGTTGATTTTCTTAAATGTGTTTCATTTTATTTGTATGCTAATTTTTGTGTTAATATATAGTATTTTTTCAACATTTTCAAAATATTTTATTTTAATAGGGTTTCTCATTGTATATGTATTTGAGTTATAGAACGTGGTGATCTTTAAGGTAAAAGAATGGGGAACTGTGTTACTGTTAACTTATTTGTACGTTACAGTGTTTTAAATTTATTATTTATGTTATTAGGTTGCTTAAATGTATTAATATTGTCTTAAATATTTTTTTAACTTTAACATATACTTTATACACTTGAATGTTATGTAGCTTATTTTTAAAGGATTGTGTATATAATAGAATGATTGATTTGTTGACGTTTTATAATTTTAATTAAAAGATAATAGTTGTTGCAATAATACTCTTTATTTCTTTTATGTGTTTTGCATGTTGATTGATAAATTTGTTAATGTTATAATATTAATGAAAATAATTCTATATTTAACAACTTATAACCACACCGAATTTTATGTAAATGATGTTTTAATTCTGTAAAAAAGGGTTTTCTACTTAGTAAAAAGTACGTAATTGTAAACGTATGCTATATATTTACGTTTTTACAAATTAATGTTTATATGATATGTATATATATATATATATTAGAATGAATATATGCTGTATTACATATATAATAATAATAATATGTTACGTTGTTATTATAATATAATTTGTTTTGTTAATTTTTGGAAGCTATATGAATTAATTTAATTGTAATTTTATTCAATGTACAAATATTTTGCATTGTAAATTGTATTTTTTTGAAATGTTAAATGTTACTAGGTATGATTTCAAATGGTACAGATTGGAGTGGGAGTAGTAAATGTAACCCTATATTATTCAGTACCTTCTACACAATGGTATAGCTTTAAGTAGGAATTGTAAATGTAACCCCTTTAGTGTCTAAGACTTTATTTAAATAGTTTACATTGAAGTTAGTACTCATTTTTCACATTCTCAGTTAATTTTTTGACTTTCTGATAATGAAGGTGCATAATGCACCTAGTACTATTTTTTTATTTGAAAGTACATGTATATATCTTTTATTGCATACATATATTTTACATATATGAAAACAATTATATATTTTTTTTTTTTAACAATGTAGAAGCAATTTTTTCATAATAACTGAAATATGTAAATAATATATAGACAGTGTTGTACATTTGTATATTCTTACATTATTTTCATTTGTTTTACTTTGTTTTTTTGCATTGACATTTGCTTCACATACATTACAAAATATCAATTTCGTAAGCATATTTTTAAATAATACAGTTCTTCTGATAGTATTATTAATTTTACATTCTACATAAGTGGTTAATATTTTTCTAACTATTGATATGTGCACCTTTGTTTGCACATTTTAAAATATTTTAAACATTTGTATATTTAATCCCATATTGCTTTCTATGGCAAAATAGTCATTTTTTATTTTAATTTAGAAGCCGTTTTTTTCTGCTAACTTATCTTTCGTAGGCTATTTGTCTCATTCTTGGTTTATTTTCCAAGTCGCAGAAAGGTACTTGTTTGTTTTGGTTGTATAAAAAAAAAAAATTCACTGCTCTTCAGAACTACAAAGAATCTGTATCATTTGTACGTTCCTTATTCTGATATATTCTGAAATATTTGCACAGTTCACTTTCAGGTATTTAAATTTTGTTGTGTGGTAGAAAAAAAAACCTTGTCTTTCCTATCCCAGTATCCAGCAAGAGTGTCACATAAATGCCCTCACACTTTTGAAGTCAGCAAAAGAAAAGTAAACACAAAGATCCCTTGGAAGATAGCCTGACATTTGACCTCTCTATTTTAGCAAATGTGACAAGATAAGAATAAAATTTAAAGGCTTGTTTACAGAAAGTGAGTACTCTTGGAAGAATATAATGAGTGATGGTAAACAGGCTGTGCTCCACAGTAGGGCAAAAACATGCTGGACAGCGTAAAACAAATCAACAAGTAGAAAGCAAGTAAATGCCACAATACTAATGGTACACAATGGTCGCAGTGCATTCCCAGGGAAACTTTAAGAATGTCTCCAAGAAGTCTTTTTGCAAAAATTGATTTGACCTCAAAATGGGGATGAAGAGAACACACTTGGCTGTGAGTCTGCAGACAATCTCCAGGAATTTGACCAAGGGAAGTAGGCATACACTTAGAAAGCTATGTGTCCTTCAGATCTTGTGAATCCTAAAAAAAGTGAACTCTAACAATATGTAGGTGTACATCTAGGAAATGTAGGTTTACATTTTGACCCCACAATATAAGAAGGTGATGTGATCAAAAAGGACTGATAATGGACATTATTTATTACTTCTATGGTCTAGTCACCTTCTGTATTGTGTTGCTATTAATGGTGCTTGTTGAGACTTTGCAGTAACATCCCAAAGACACAAACACTGAGATAGCACATTGACACAGAAAAGAAGGAAAACTAGGAGGAATAAGTAAAGGCCACAGTCATTGAACTGGCAGAAGCAGGGAATTCAGAAAGAGTTGCAGGAATGTTGCAAAGATGGCACAAAGCAACAAAAATCAAATACATATGAGGGGGGCAATCCAGGAATATTCAACACCTTTTTCTATTCTAACACCTGCCAGATTCATATGCCATTAATACAATTAGGAACCTAGTATGCTGCTGAAGTACTTTGAGCTAAGATAGGTTTAAATTGTTAGCAACATAACCAGAAGCCTTTGCTTCAATGGTACATGAAGAGTAAGTCTTCAACAGTAGAATCGCTGACACACTTGACTCCATGGCAACATGTTAATAAGCCTACAACACCAAGGTCTGAAATGTTTCACAAAATAACTCAAATTAAACACAAAAGAGTTGCATCATGAATCATAAATGGAAGATAAGCATTGAACAAACAGACAAACAATTATGCAACTGACAGTGAGGTCATCTTAGATTCTACAGTTGAACAGTCACACTCCATGTTTCACTGAAGCAAGGACTTCTGATGATGTTGCTAAAACATCAGGCCTGGCCTTAGAATGCTCCAGCAGCAGGTTAGGTTGCTAATTCTATTAATGGCATGTCAAGGTCTTCTTGTATTTGTCAGTGTACAATAATGAGTAATACAAACACCATGCACTAAGCAATCCAAAGGAACATTTCAATACCCTTTCCCAATTTCAACCCACAAGCAACCATAACTTATGCTATTAAAACATTCTGTAATAATCCCCTTTAACACTTTGACAAGAAAGCTACAGATTTTATAATCTTGCTTTATTAAAACACTGACCAGCTTTCAGAACGTTCAGCCTGAACTCCAAAGCTCAGGTCTCCCCTACCTGTCTCCCACCTCTGCCATATTCAGCTTGTCTCCCGGCTATTGCACAATGACATCCTAAAGTTTTATTTACATATTCATTAATCACTTTTATACAGCTATAATCACATTCTGGAGTGTGTCAGTGTGTTTTACAGTTATCAAAGAATATGGGACCTGAGACTCAAAGAACTTAATTACCTGTTAAAAAAAAAAAGAGATTGAACATTTTCATATACATGAAGCATGAAAGATGAACACAGCAAGACATGTGAAAAATAGAATGTGTTCAGACTGAGATGGGTGTGTATATATAGTGAGAGGGTGAAGAACAGTGGAGTAATGGAACTTGAGGGCCCCCCTGAAAAATACATAGGTGGCTCCAAAGGGCTCCTACAGATCCATCAGGAGCTCTCAGGCCAGTCCATGCACAGTAACGGCCCATGTGCAGTGTGTTACCTGCTGAGGGTGGCTTCCTGGATCACGGGGCCCCCGACACAACAGGGGCTGCGGATGGCTAACATTACACCACTAGTGATGAAGAATATCAGAGGTAAAGGTGGGACATTGTTGTTCATTTATTCACTTTGTAGGCGACAGAGGGAAAACAGAGGAGATAAGTGATAAGGTTGATGATGAGTAATAGCATGTTCATTGTTTTCAGAAAGACTAAGATGTTTTCCTGGCATCTTAGCTCCTTTGCAAAGAGATCCACTATAAGGGATCAAGCCAGAAAATATTTTAATACAGTTGAGTGAGAACTGAATCCCTTGGATTTGAGGTGAAAAACCTCCTCACTGCTTAGGTATTTGACACCTAAGGATTTAGTTATGGTGGCGTAGCGAGATGCTGGTTGCTGATGTCTGAGGGATCTAAACAGAAGGCAGCTAGCTTCAACTTAATTCTTGCTCAGAGAGTTAGCTATGTAAAGAGTTCTTAATTCTGCTGATATGTATTCATGTTTTCAAGATCCAGAACACAAGTCTGCCTGCTGAATGTAGAAGACGCTTCACTTTTGTAAGCGAGGATTTGAGTGCCCCATGAGAAAGACTTTCCAAATAAACTATTTTAAAAATTACAATGGCTACAATTACAGCACAAAAGTCTGTTTGCTTTAGTAAATGCTTAACAAAGAGAGGGCTGCTTTAGCTGAGAACTTCTCAGAAAATACTAACCGTGTACTCTGCATCCAGCAGGAATTATGAATCCTTCCATCTCTCTCCCCACCCCACCAGGGGCCCCATAAAATGACAATAAGAGGGCCAGTATTGGAAACCAGAGAAGGGGAATCAAAAAGAAGGAAACATACGCTACCATGGTGGCTCTTCACCATTGCAGAGCGCTGATGCTTGCAAATGAAGTGGGTTTGTAAAGGCAGTAAAGGATATCTTAGTATTCTGTCAAGAAAGTCATGCATCTAACATTCAGCTTATTCTCCTGTTTCATCACAGCATCAATCCAAAGTACAATGCAACAGTATTTATAGTCTTAGAATTTTTCAAAATGATGTGTTTATCTTTGGTTTCAAGGCAAAAAAAATATTCTATGAATTCACAAATGTCCTCCAACAAACTCCAAGGCGAACAAGGATTCCTTACAAAAAAGAAATCCTAAGTTCATGTATCAAGGTCCTGGATGAAGTAACATTGTATCACAATCTTCTAGAAGGGAGTCCATCAAACACAGAGAAGATATACCTGATAACCCAAGATGGTCATTGCTATCTCCAGACAAAGTGAGACCTCAAGCCCTGTAGGGAAGTGTAGTGTTTGTTATTGGAGTTGTGTAGTGCATTTACCATGCAAGCTAAGCCTCACACTAGACAGTGCCAACTGCCAACACTTTGTGAGGACCACCAGCTTTTACTTCTCTTGGTTGGACTATATGTGAGAACGTTTGGAGTATAGCTCACCCACACCTGTTGAGTCTGAGGGACTCATTACGAGTTTGGCAGTCTTCAGACCACCAAACTCGCGGTGGCGGTCAGACCGCCACACTCCTGGCGGTCCAACTGCCAGATTCTGACTTTGGCACTCAGACCACCAGGAGACTGCCGCTACCACTGGGATCACATATCCTGACAGGGTGGCAGCAGTCAAAGTCGTGGTCAGCCACAGTGTTGCACTGGCAGCACTGCCATGCCAATCACAACTTCACTTTCCATGGCGGTTTTACGGCCATGGAAAGGCTGGCAGAAAGCCAGTGTGGGAGCCCCGGGGAGGGAAGGGGAGGAGCTTAGGCCAATGCTGCTGCACTGATTCAACAGAGCTGACCGGAGGGAATGTTGTAATATAACGTTTCCGCCTGTCAGCCCGGTTGAAACATCGTAATACAACAGGGGGTGCGGCTGCCGGGTTGACTCATCCCCATGGCTTGGGTAGTCTGACGGTCGAACCGCCAAATTTGAAACGAGGCCCTTAATCTGTTAAACCATGCTTCCTGATCTGCCACAGGGCAGTTTTCTCTCTGCCCAATGAGTGTTTTCAAGAAGACAGTAGAATCCAGAAGAACAAAAGACTTGACTTCATTGGCTACGTAGGAGAAAGACTTACTAGGAGAGTGAATTAGGACTTCCTGGGTTTACTTAAGGAAGTTTTTGGTCACCATTTTTTAATGTTTATTAGCCATTTTGTCTATTGTGATGATCACACCACCTTTTCCATTACCCTAAGAGGACGCATGTACAAAATTACTAGTGTAAGAACTGATATAGAGCCCTATGGGTCACTGTATGTGATAGCATTAGGACTAGAGACAGTATTTCCTATTCTCACCAATTATGTAAGGTGTTTGAGGTATAAGGTGAAGCCTATGTAGGAATCAAGAACCATGAAGAGCTTCTGATCATCAATTGTGGCAAAGGCCACCGAGAACTAAAATAATTGGAGGATGCCAATTTCCATGTTGTATCCTTTTATGAAAGCCAGATTTATAGATCTGACTGATTTGAATTCACTATGAATTTTAAGAAAGGAATGGCTACACATGTTTCAATTTCCCAAGCTACTGAAGATGTGTTACTTGTCTGTAATGTGTAAGTAGATACATTTGGGGGGTACATAACCTCTTTTAGTGAGTTTTAATGAGTTTTGCATGAGTCTGAGAAATTACCTTATTGAAGCGAAAAGTTTATTAAGTCATAACAAATGCTGGAGAAAAAGAATGTTTGGAAATAAAATATACACTTAGATAGCTGTTCCTCTGTAAAGAGAGTGATATTTTCCCAAGTGTTTTCCCAACAGGTTGAGGATCAATTTCTAATCTTATAGTAATTCATAGTAGGTAGTTGATTATGTATTAGTGAACTTTTCTCAAAGAAGAATATTTTAAATTCCATAAAATGTCAATTAGAATAAAATGAGGATTGTTGAATCTGAAGTTCAGCTGAGTGCTTTACTTTATACTGTTCAAAGGAAACTTGATACAAGCGGTTGGTATTCTAGTCTACTCTTGTTTTCTTTTTTAGAGAGTTCTATTAAGACACCACTATAGACTCCATCATGGGCAATGGACACACAGTACAGGGCCACCAAAGAAACAATGTTCAGTGCAGAAAAATGACTAACTAGTGCAGTCATGCCTCACTAGCAAATCATAAATCATAAATGATATATTGGTTTAAAAGGCCAGTAATTAACTAACGTTGTTCAGTGGTAACAGTAAATTTGAGTGAATGGTGTGTAAAACATTTGTAATCAATACATGAGGCCAAACAATATATAGTGAGCATGGTGGCAAGTTGTAAACAAGAATTGCAGACTCTGCAGTGAGAAGTAATTCAAGGTGAAGCCATAAATAAACAATGAAAAATGGTGCAATAGTTAATTATATATACAAGGATCAACTGTTTTATGAATACATGTATTTAGACCATTCAGCAATAAATTGTGTTTATAGTATCAGTTGTACTTCCTATTATAGCAACGTTTTTACCTCATATATCATTAATTTGATGAGGTTCATCATCAGGACAAATGTTTAAAAAGGTCTAACATAAAAACTCTGTCACCATTGTAATTAGACTTGGACATAAAGCACATGAGACAGGTCAGAAGATCAAAGTAGTTTGAAGACCCATAAATTAACTACGAAATAGTACCTTGATGCAGTACCAATGGTGCTATTTGTAATGTCAACTAGTGATGGAATGCACACCAACAGTTGAGTTCCAGGTCGGTATCTGTAGCACTACCAAAGATGTGATTAGTCAAATCAACAAATAGTAGAGGAATGTAATGCCACAGATGCGTGCATACACAAATTTCTAACAGAATACCGCCAAAACTATAAGCTGTAATTCGCCAAACGTACACCAATTGTTTAGAACTAATATTAGTAGGAATCACACATAGAAAAGACATTAGTGTTGTTTACAATAATACAAACAGCCACGCACAGACCAGAGAGAAAACATACAAGGAAATACAGTCATAGTGCAAAAACTTGGTGCATGAGCCAAAACAATGCGAACAGCCATCACCACCAGCAACTCCACTTATGGTTCGGGCAAGCTCACCATCTCTGGTGGTTCGCAGCACACCCACAGCTAGGACATCATCAAACTGAAGACTAGGGCAGCATTTTCCATCTTTGTACCCAGATTCTGGAACAACATCCCTGTGTCAATCAGGACCACCCAAATGCTGCTCCAGTTTAAGCCATCAAACTCACCTCTTTAAAAAAACACATTTAATGCATTAGCCGCCCACGACTCAGCTTCCTCTCCTATTTCCAACTATAAGTTTGAATTTGACCATGTTCTTCACTCCACTGCCTTTTGGGTGTTTTCGCCTTTTGACTATGTAAATACCATATGCATACGTACATAACTGATTATAAGTGAAAAAGGTTAAACGTACACATTTGCTATTAGGCTGCCCCAAAAAACATCAAATTCAGAGTAATACTCGCATTCAAGGTACACAAAGGATATTGTAAACTGGACTTGTTAGGTTGATTTAGTTATTTTTAGTGGTGAAGATATGACACCGAGATATATACAAACAATGAAAGTAGTTAAAAAGAGTACAGAAAACAATTGTACTCATCTGAGAAAGGAGCAAGAAATGCAGCATCTGCTTGCAAATAAGTCACTGACGAACACAAAATAGATAAAGCACATGACTCAAAATTGCAGCTTGATGCCAGCACATCCAGAAAAAAACGTTTAACTTGTTATCAAAAAGCTCTATGAAAGTAATGCATAAACTAACATCGTAATGAAAGGTTTTAAAAGCTGGAAGTTAAAAAAATTATTTGGAATTTAAAAGGCAAATTCAAAGCAAAATTATGGCACTAGAAAAAAATACTACCAGCATAGCTCCTATGGAGCAAAAAGCTACTAGTGCACTAACAAGGACTACATTGAGTAAAGAAGGCATTATTATACAATAAAATATTTTGCAGTTTGCAGCTATTGAAAATAGTCACAAATAAAGGAATATAGGGCCTCATTACGACCCTGGCGGCCGGCGATAAGCTGGCAGTAACACCGCCAACAGCCTGGTGGTGTTGCTCCAGCTATTATGACCGTGGCGCAATAGCCACGGCCATACCGCCGGCCCCTCCACTATATCACCAGGCAAGCACCGCTGCCCTTGGGATTATGAGTCCCCGACCGCCAGCCTGGCCACAGCGGTAAACACCACCATGGAAATGCCGGCAGTAAGTGGGGTGTGGGGTGCCCCTGGGGACCCCTGCACTTGCCATGGGCAGTGCAGGGGTCTCCAGGCATAGCCCCATCACGCATTTCACTGCCCGAATTTCGGGCAGTGAAATGTGCAAGGGTGCTATTGCACCCACTGCACATCAGCATTGCCGCCGGCTCTATTACTAGCCGGCAGCAATGTTTATGTGACTTTTCCGCTGGGCCAGCAGACGGTAACACTGTCGGTATTCTGGTGCCCGCTGCCTCGCGGTCTTGTAATGAGGGCCATAGTGTTCTAACTAATCAAGCGGGCATGTAAATGTATTATTACAATGTAAAACATCAAGTATAGTTACATAGTATACATATTGGAGGAAATATGTAATAAATATATCCTTCAAACTGGAGCACTGTACTTAGACATTCAAAAGTTGCCAGAACAATCAGGCTGCAGAGGCAGGGCTGAGGTATGTTTTAAAAGACTACTTTGGAGAGCCCTGTGGAGAGCAGACGCAGTCTAGTCTCTCCAAAGGAGTCTTCAGGAGGGAAGTGAGGACAGGAGGGCCGTGATTAGTGAGGAGGTACATGGGGGAGGGATAAAGAACAGGGTATATAGAAGGGGATTAGAGGAGGGAACTGCCTCTTCCTTGCCAGCCCATCGTGCAGTAGGAAGTTTTGCCTAAGGTGAGTTTATACAGGGGGCAAGTTTAATTTGATTGCGTCCGGAATGGCAAGTGGCCCTGATGATGCGGTGGTGAGGGCCGCGCTTGCGTCCTTGGCGAAGCTCGCCGGGCTGACCTCATCAGGCCTGGTGTCCTCGACAAGGCCTGGGTCGGAATGGCACGCCCTGTGTGCGCTGTGGTGGGAGACTGCTGCGGCATGCCGCTCGCCGTATCGCACGCCTCATCGGAGGTCGGCAGGAGGGAAGGGACACAGCGTGTCCACTACCCTGGCGTCTAACATGGGACTGAGAGCAGGGCCCCAAAGTTAAAAATGTGGCAGGGAGCTGGGGAAGGGCCCCGGGGCGTGGGCTCAGTGGAGGCCTCTACTGAAGCTGGAGGGGTGGGGCAGGGGAAAATGAACCAGGAAGGGAGGCAGGCACTGGCAGTGTGGTTCAAGGTCCCCAGTCATCTGCAGACAGTGGAGCCCACAGTGTGGGGGGTGGGGCCTCTGAGCAGAGGAGAGGCAGGACCAAACAAGGAAGAGGGCCCAGTCAGCCTAGGCAACAATCTGGGGGCAACCAGGAGGCTAGTATGTCACGGTATGGTCAGAGGCAAGCAGCTGAGGGCCGTGTAGGCCACACAAGGGAGACCTTGTGGGTTTCCTGACTGAGCAGGCTAGAGGCATAGATTGGTCCACAGTGAACATAGAGGCCAAAATCTGGGAGTAGAGGCAGGTGCTGGCAGAGGTAGAAGAGCGGTGGGCCCAGCTCTGCAGGGAGAGGGAGGAGTCTTTAGGCAGAGAGCGGCCACTGAAATAAAAGTCGGGTGAGGAGGGCATTGTGGGTAGTAAGGATATTGGGGTAGGTCAGGGAAGCTGGATATGGGTTACCCGCAAGGCGAGTGGTGGGTGTCAGGAGGCTGGTGCAGCCGAGGGGTCCGACTGCACGAAGGGCACGCCTGGCGCAGATGGCCAGGAGTGGTGGGGAGAGCTAAAGTCAGCAGTGGAGGTTGGCAGAATGGAGGCGGTGCCAACAGGGTGCAATACTGTCCCAGTACGTTGATCTGAAGCTCTTCAGGGGTCTTTGGCGGCCAGGTGCCGGAATGGGACAGCAGCGCATATGCCATGGGGGACAGGCTTCAGAGGAATGTCGTGCTGTAATGGATGATGGGGATAATGATGATGGCAGGTTTGAGATGGAGGACGATGAAGTGGAGCTTGGCTATGAGGATGAGTTGAATGGGGAAGATGGGGAGATTAAAGATGCAAGGTGAGAGGAGAGGGGGATGGGAACAGGGCACAAGAGCAGCGCAACCCCCTCTTCGGCTTCTATTTTGCAGGACCATCAGTCTGGTGGTGGACATGGGAGGCGTTGCACAAGGAGGAGCGTGGTCGCCAGATGGAACCCATGCTGAGAGGTAAGGGTGAATGGTGGTCCATGTGGGGCACACGCCAGCCAAGTTAATGGCTTCTACTTACAAGTCGTGGAGGTTGAGGATTCTTCTATTCATGAAGAGCCTGGAGAAAGTGCGGCACAGGAGGTGGACGGGACGAAGGTGACTGACAAAGGGACATCAATGACTGGAGAGGATGGGGAAAAGGCCAAGGTAGAGGGGACTGAGGTTGAAGGTAAGGATGGTAGGGGCATACAAAGTGGCTCCCATATATGGGTTTAGCAATGCCCTTAGGTTTGCATGTGGCTGACAACACCAAGGCCAGAATATGGTGGCACGAATATGTGGATATTTTCAAACTCCTACACAGGGATATACAGGCAAAGGAGGGATCCAAAGAAGAAGAATGGGAATTGGCAAGGATGCTTAGGGTACCAAGAAACATGGACAACTGGACCTCAGTATTCCTGATATATGCAAGCATTTATTGTGAGAAATATCCCAATAGGGATATAGCACTTATTTAGATAATGGACATAATCCACAAGTCCAAAATGTTTTTGGGGGGTTTTGCCTGGCTCAGTTACGATGAAGACTTCAGGGCGAGCATTAATCCGGATAAGCCTTGGGGGGATGTGGACCCTGAATTATGGATGCAGTGGATGGCATCCTCCCATTCAGCAGCGTCCACGCATACTGCTAGCAGTCTGCCGTAGTGTACAAGCCTTTTCAGTCTCGTCCCGCTCGGGGGGGGTACAACCCAGCAACATCCTCAGGGGCCTGCTGGAATTTTAACAAAGGTTTCTGTTCCAGACACCCGTGCAGGTTCAAACATGACTGTTCAAAATGTGGAGGTAGACACCCGGTCACGCAATGCTTTTTTGCTGTCCAGCCCGGCCAAACAGTGAGAGCGGCCAGAGGTAGAGGGATGCCTGGCGCTCCTACACCAAAGGGCTCCTACGCAATTTAAACTGGAGGGGCTGTTGCCTTGGTTGTGCATGTATCCGGACGGGACATAGCGTGGAAACTGGAATGGGGTTATAGAGAAGAGTTTCGCATAGGTTACCAGAGGCAGAGGGTGAGGAGGTGGACGGACAATTTGCGGTCCACCAACGCCCTGCCACACATGGTGGCTGCGAAATTACTGAAAGAGGTGTTGGAGGGCAGAATTGCAGGTCCATTTTACGACTGGCCCATGGGGAACCTAATGATTTCACCTTTGGGCGTGGTTCCTAAAAAGAGTAAAGGGGAATTTCACCTCATATACCATTTGTCCTGGCCGGAAGGGGCTTCGGTGAATGATTTCATCGCACAGGAGGACACGCGGGTGGTGTATGCATCTGTGGATGATGCCATTCGGCTCGTTCGCAGCTGTGGCAGAGGAGCAGAGTTAGACAAGTGTGACATTAAAGCGGCTTTTTGGCTGCTGCCTATTCATCCTGCGGACTTTGCCTAGCTGGGGATGCAACTGGCCGGGGCAATATATGTGATTAGAGTGCTACCTATGGATTTCGCCATCTCTTATGCGCTGTTTGAGGCTTTCAGTATCTTCTTGGAGTGGGTTATTGTCAAAGTGAGCGGACATCGGGAGGTAACGCATTATTTGGACAACTTCCTGTTCGTGGGGCGGTCAGGTTCTGACTCATGCGGAAATGCATTGGAATGGTTTTGGCAGCTGGCTCAGGAGGTGGGCATTCCTTTGTCTCAGAGAAAACCCCAGTCGGGTATTAACATTCCTAGGGATAGAACTGGACACTGAGGCGTTGGTGGCTAGATTACCAGCTGGGAAGGTGGAGGAGATTTTGGTCTTTCTGAAACAAGTCAGGTCCTTGTATAAAATTGAGTTGCGCATGGCTCAATAGCTTCTGGGTTTCCTTAATTTTGCATGCAGGTTGGTTTGTGAAGGCAGGACTTTTTGCAGGTGCTTGGGACTGGAAATGTAGGGAGCATCTCTCTCCACATCACAGTAAGCGTGCAGGAGGACATCAGAGTGTGGGAGACGTTCCTGAATATTTTCAATGGCGTCTCCATGACTTTTTGGGAGGAGGACACGATTTGGCGTGTTCAGATATTCTCTGACGCAGTGGGGGCCTCTGGTTTGGGACTTTTCTGGGATGGTAGATGGTGTGCGGAGGAGCGGGCAGCACAGTGGCTGGCTCAGGGCAGGAGCATTGCGTTTTTGGAATTTTTGCCGCTGCTGGTGGCTTTGACAGTATGGGGAGACGAACTGGCTAACAGGACAGTGATACTTCATGTGGATACTATGACAGTCGTGGACTTGGTGAACAAAGGGAAAAAGACCTGAGGGTGTTGAGGCTACTGAGGAGTTTCTTGCTTAGATGTTTAACTTTCAATATAGTTTTCAAAGCAGCGCATATTCAAGGGGCGAACAATGCTATTGCAGATTCCCTGTCTCGTTCAGAGAGGCAGCGGTTTTGCAGTTTGGCTCCAGGAGCAGAGCAGCACAAGACAGCGGTCCCGGCAGACATTTGGGAGTGGGGGAACCTGATGATCATTAGGCTGGTGGAGATGTCCTTAGCTGAATCCAATTGGAAGAGTTATCGCCTTCCATGGTTGGAGTTTCAGAATTGTGAAAGTTTCAAAAGGAATTGTTGGGTACAGGGTAGGGGCACACTGGAGTCCTGTGTTTTGTATTTTTCCTGATATGTTTGTTGCCAGCCACCATATTGGGTAGAAGGTTGAAGGGTTGGGGCAAGGTCAGACGGGGAACTGGCAAGATGGGGCGGGAAGCCATTACTTTTGATTTGTCATTGGAACTGTTGCATGTTTTGCCGGTTTGTTGTGCGGATGTGCATGAGCTTGGGGATAGGAAGGGCTATGGGCGTGAGAATGGATGAGGTGTGCTTGCAAGGGGAGCATTCAGGTATCTTGCTTCGAAGGTCAAAGACTGATCAGATGAGGCAGGGTGAAATGGGTGTGGTTGTATAAAGGAGGTAATCCTGCTGCATGCCAGCTTTCTGAATGGGTGGGTTTTTGCTCCCGGGGGGCGGCCTTCAGGGGTGGGGTATTTATTCATGCAGATGGGAAAAAGCTTACAGCCTTTCAGTTGTTGTCGGGACTGCAGATGGCGTTGCAGAGAATCAGGAGACAGGCGCAGTGCTTTGATACTCATTCTTTTAGAATTGGGACAGCAACAGCGGCAGCTCAATTGGGTACGGATTGGTCTCAGGTCAGGCGTATTGGAAGGTGGTGCTCTCAGTGCTGCGAGCGTTATGTGCGTGTGTAATTGCGGGTATGGAGTCAGTCGTAGGCAGCTTGGGGACGATGACTTTTTTCTACAAGTGAGGTGAACGGGTTGGTATGTTTGTATATTAACATTTGTTCTCTTTGCAGGTTGTGTAAAAGGCCCCAGGAATTCGAAAATGGTCACTTGGTTGGTCTGGCATTCATTCATACATTGTGCGGCGAAGTATGCAGAGAGGCAGATTTATAGATGTTCTTTAGGACTGTCGAGTAGCCATCACGAGGGTGTTGTGGTGGGGGAAAAGTGGAATGAGGTGGGGTGCATTACTTTCTTTCCTAACATCTATGATGCCGAACTGGGGATGTCCGGATCTTTTATTGTTGCACCTGGGGGAGAATGAGCTGGTGCAGCTCTCTCGGCTCACCCTACTGCAACATATGCAACATGATTTGGAGTTGCTTCATCACAAGATGCATGGTATGTGCATAGTATGGACTGAGTTTGTGCCCAGGAGGAAATGGAGAGGGGCACTGAAACATGGGGCTATGGAATGGGCTCAAAGAAAGCTCAATCGGGCAAGGAGGGTTTCTGTTTGGCACATGACATTAAAGTACTGAAGCATAAGCGGATTATAGAAGAAGAAGCAGGGCTATTTCAGGACGACGGTGTGCACCTGTCTGAGTTGGGTAATGCATATTATCTTACAGAGCTTCGCTTGATTGTGGGGGATTTGTGGGGTGAAAAGATGTGGCTCTGAGAGTCTGTGTAAGAGCATGTCACTGTTGCAGTGGGTTCGCTGGTGGGGCAGCAAAATGCCTAAAGGGTTTGTGCTGGGTGGCAGTAGATTAGGGAGGGTGGAGAGTCAGATGCAGGCCTGGCCACCCTTCCAGGGGGGAAAAAGAAGTGGGTCAAGGATGGCAGCCTTGGGGGGGGGTGCCTGAAGCAGGCTGGAGATGAAAGGAAAAAGAGGATGTGTGGGTGTATGGAAGTGGAAGATGGGTGAACGAAGGAAAAGTGAGAGAATGAGTGAAAAGAAGATTGGGGAAAACTTTCAAAGAGTGGGGTTTAAAAGTTGGAGTTGATATGTTGATGTTAAATGTTATGTAGCTAAATGCAATCCGGTCTTAAATAAATGGCCTTTTACACTATGGAAAAACTGTGTCATTTACTGTGTCCCGCTGAGAGCTGCAGCCCACTAGCAGCAATAATTTACAGGTCTTAGGTATACAGAGAACCATTTACTAGGGGCTTTTAGGTAAATCAAATGTGCTACTTATGTGTGGGCCGTTTTTAACATCTTTTTAGAGAGAGTACAAGTACTTTACCACTGGGGAGCATCAGCAAAGTGAACAGAGTCGAAATGCCAGCAAAAACGAGTTCAGCAAAACAGGGGCGTGAAAGCAAAAGTACGTGGGAATACAACACCAAGGATATATCAGGTCTAACACTCCTTATGAACTATGGGATACCACATTGTTCAACATCACGCCATTACAATTTTCTTATAAAATATTCAGCTTAACCTGCTCGTACTACACAGATACTCAGATCTTGCTTAAACTTTAATTTAAACAGCAGGTTATGTAAACTCAGATCCCATATCTCTGCTGTCTTTGACTGGGTGATCCCAATCATTTGAAAGTAAATGCAGGAAAAACAGATGCTCTTCGCTGTGCCCCACATACTTAGCCCAAAATATTTTTATCTCTGACCTAAGCAGCATCCACAGAGAAATACCCAGGAGTTACGCTGAAAGCAACAAACTAGATTTTTGGTGAATAAAGAGGTTCAGATCGTATACCCCTTACTAATGGATCTTTGCTCACTACTCACTTTGACACAATTAAAGCAATTCTCTGAGAAACATGCCTGTCATCAGCACTCACACATTGCCCACCTGTTAATTTACAACCTTCCTTACTGCAGTGCCATAGCTATGCTCTGGTCACTGCCGTACTACTTCTGCCACACACCACACCGTGTAGCCTCAGGTACTATTTCTGTCACAAACATCCATTCAGCCTCTCATACTACTTCTGCCACACACCACCATGCAGCCTCTCATACTTCAGCCAAGCACTGCAGATGCATCCTCCTGTAATACTTCTGCTAGGCATTGCCATGCAGCCATTAGCACTTCTTCTGCCACACACCACCATGGAGCCTCCTGTCATGTCGGTTTGTACAATGCTTGGTAAAAACGAAATAATGACAACACACTTGGTAGTGCACGCATCCCTGTTCCATGACGGGTGTGACGCTACATCCCTCCCAAAATCTGCAAAACAAAACAAACAATTCTGAACCAACAGCCAAAACCACAATCATCACTTATTTATACTAAATAATCTTGCAGTCTTGTAGAAGGTGTGGGGTTGCTTCTTATCCGATATTGTGACTGGGGTGCTCGCCCAGTAGGTGACAGCAACCCACCCGGGCTGATGACTAGGACATTGTCGTGCCTAGAGAGTACCTGGTCATTGCCAACAGAGTCATCATTAGGCAGAGGTTTTTCTGGTCCACTGTCCTCTGAGGCCTCTTCAGACTCTGCTGTACAGGAATCATTTTCTATGTCATCATCAGGTCCCAGCATAGGAGGTTGATACTTTTTAAACAAGGAGGCATTACGAGCAATCTGTTCCGATTCCCTTTTCACCACCACAAGGGATCCTTGGTGCCTAGTAACTGTCCAGGGTCTGGCCCCAAAAGGCAGCCAAAACTTGCTGCCAGGGAATCTATCTCATACAAGTACACAATCTCCAACTCGCACATTCGATGGACATGATCGCCTGTGACGACTTGCCATATCGTAAGATCACTTCCTCTTAGAATATTCTCGGTCTTTATTCATAGGGATAGGCTTCCAAGACTCATGATGTGGGATGACATTTGTCACCACGCGGCCCATTGAAAGGTGACCAGGCGCTACTCCAGTTGTGGTGTGTGGGGTCAGACAGTAATCCTGGAGAAAATAATACACTGCCCTCTCTGGTGTTTCACTCTTGGCTACTGCAATACAGACCACTTTATTCAAAGTTCTCATAAATCTTTCAACCCCTCCATTGGCTTGAGGCCATCGGGGTGTGATCTTTCAGTGTTTTACACCCAAGGAACCTAAGTAGTCTGCAAATTCATTCCCTTGAAATGGGGGACCATTTTCAGTCCTAACCTCTCTGACCAGTTCATGGGTGGCAAATATCTTCTCCATTTTTGGGATCACTTCGGCTGCTGTCGAGCGTAGCGAGTTCTTTTAGCCTTACATAGAACATGTCAAGTGACTCTTCTGTGTGTTGGCGAGCTTGCCTAAATACAAACCTCTCATAGTAGATGTTGACCATTGGCGCAAAATGTGCTTGTAGCGCTGCGATGAGTGTTAAGTGCGTCTTCGGCTCTGCTTCAACTATAGTTTAGGACATGCAATGTATATCCTTTCCACCTAAGTGCACCAGCATGGCCCTTTTCTGTTCATCTTCAGTCTTTGTGGCCTCGAAGTAAAACATTAAGCGCTCCACCCAATCATTCCACCAAGAGGCTTGTGCAGACGGGGCACCATCCACTATGAATGGCTCAATGGGGGTAATGAGTTGCTCGTGTGGCCGCTGTGCGCCTTGCGGCTGACAGTCTTTCTGGTGTGGCCAAAAGTCTTTTCAATGGCCTCTCTTACCGTTTGGAGGGGGCAGCAGCACAGGGGTATGTCTCTGGTGACCTGTGAGGGGGAACGAGCTTAGCAGGGCTCTCTCCAACTGTGTACCAGTGCCTCTGTTCCAATGATGCACTGTGCCTTTAAGACAGGACAAGAGGGCACGGCCAGCCAAAACTCAGCATGGAAAAAGGCCTTTGTGCCTTTAAGACGGTCCTGGTGGCGTGGCCAGCCAGTGTTCGGTGCACTGGGGGCATGCCTTCGTCAATGAACACGATGCAAAACGAGATTGGGGGCGTGGCTAGCTGTGTCTCACCAGCAGGTGTCTTTTATTGAGGTCGGAGAGGCTCGAGACCAGAGCGACGACAGAGAGGCTCGAGACCAGAGCCGAGGCACTCCATTAAAACATCTGATGCTTGGGAGCCGGCGGAAGTGGAGGCCGAGGCACGAGCAATGCACGCTACGGGGTGTAAGGAGCGGCCGCCTCGCCGAATGCAGGTGGGTGTATTAACCCCTCGTCGCCAGTGTCGTGTCGGTTTGCACAATGCTTGATAAAATGAAATAATGACAACACAGCACGCTTTTGGCTATTGACGCTGAACAACGGTCGTGGTCCTTTGCTCCTACAACTCTATCATATACTGACCACTCCCATCGTCCGTGCACCATTTACTGCTCTCTCACACGTGACCTATGGGCCACGCCATAATACACAAAGAGAAGGGGTTGCGTCCGCAACACCCTTCTCAACAGCAATTAAATGTTAGTGCACGCGTCCCCGTTCCATCACGGGCCCGACACTACACCTCCCATATTACTTCTGCCACACACTGCCATGCAGCCTCCCACATTACTTCTGCATACACCACCATGCAGCTTCCTGTACTACTTCTGCCACACACTACCATACAGCCACTTGTACTACTTCTGCCACACACCACCATGCAGCTTCCCATACTACTACTGCCACACACTGCCATGTAGGCTCCCGTATTACTTCTGCAGCACACACGCAACTGTGGCCTTATGTTTTTACACTCCCACAGTAACAAAATCAAAACCCTCTCCAGAGACCACCAAACATCCTCACCTGAATATAAGCTACTACCTTTATCAGTCACACATGCTGGCACCCATATGCCTCGGAGTGTGGGATCATAGGGTTTTCACACTAGTGGAAGCAACACTATATATGAATCAATAATTCTTTATGTTTTAGAAACCATGTACCAAATGGGACCAACTGAGCACTTGAGGACTGACATTATATTAATTCTATCCAATCAGCAAACTGCTCTATATTTTCAGAAGCCTGAGCATTCTACTAGTCATGATTTGTTTCCTCTGAAGCCATGACGGCGCACTGCTTTGTATCCAGCTGGATTGAAATTGAAGTTACATTTATGTTCAATATCCTGTGTGACACTGTAAGATCTTTAAACAGGCACGGAACAGAAAAACAGGTATTGACAGCGTGTTATTTCCCTAAGCTGTTAGATGTTGTTACAGCTTGAGAACAAAATGGAAATGCACTACAGAATACATTCACACATGAAAGCACAGCATTGTAAACAGACGCCTGGATGCCTGCTCAGGCCTTCACCATCAATAAACAGGTGCTAAACCGGCTCCTGCTCTCTTTGGCTCGAACCAATTCACTGCAATAGCACAGGAGTTGAACACAACCGTTAAAACAATAATTAAGTCAGTATATAAGAACTTTAAAAATGAAGAGACAGAATCAGAGAGGTCGCACTAATAACACTGCATTTCATTGCTTAGCCACAAAAAGGTCTTAAGGGCAGGTTACCACTGCACTCCATCAGGTAAAGGGCACTGTGGCGAGTCCTGGGCCTTGTGCCACAACCAAATGCGTATTGGTTTGTTTCCATTGAAATAATTACGAGAAAACATCTGATGGCAATAATCTGAAGGTTAAAAGCAGAAAACTGGAAACAGTGTCCACAATGACCTGTAGTGGCTGCCATTGTCACTGGAGGAGACGAAGGGAGGCTTACAATAAACTCCATAATCTGCAAAACCACACAAGGTCAAGAAAACAGGGATTGTAGTGGTTACAGTTAATAGAATAAAGCCACTCTGCACCATCAGGTCTTAGCTGCCTCGTTTAAAACAATGTTATTTTTTCCATGCAGTGAACTGTGAGTGGGCTTTGAGAGTGGGGCCTGATCTGAGGCGAGGTTCTGCTCCAGTCACTGTTATTACCCCAGCTGTGTGCGCTCTTCTAAAGGACAAGGAGACTATTCAGGGCCTGCAACACGCCACGTAGCATCATGCCAGTTGTGCATGGGCTTCAGTCATGCACAGCAGGCTATAGATGCAAGCCCTGCTCCAGTTCCATATCACTGTACTTGTTGTACACTACACACTCTTGGTGCTGGGCCTGGCCAGCAACTAGGCTCTAAAACACTATGTGACATCAGATCAGCTGTATAATGCCTTCTATCATGTGTAGTGGGCTCTGGGCACAAGGCCTGGCTAGCCTCCGTATCACTGCACCAGTCCCCAGGTTAAAGTGCTCACTGTGCATGGTCCTTGAACGTGGCATGTGCTATTTTATTTTCATTTTTTTCAGGATCCCTCCGACCCAAAAAAATTACAATAATTAAAAAATGTCACAGATTCACCTGCAGATTTCTGGTTCCGTGAATAGTGTACTGGGTCTGCAAATCCTGGAATAAAAACTATATTTCTTTATATTTTGAAGGATACCATCTGCGACTCTGGTATACCTTTGATCCTCTCAGGAATAAAGGGGTGTTCTCTCCCTCCCATACCCCCCTACCTGCCTAACACTTCTTTTAAGAATGCATTCTTTGCTGCCTGGCATCTTGTAAACATTGCTGCAACAATATTTTTAAACAATAATTGTCAGTTCCTAACAGCCAATCAGACCGCCCAGATCCTCCAGTCCTCAAAGGATCCCACATTGGAAGAAGGAAAAAAAATATCCCTTTTTTAAATTGGATTTGTTTCTTCTTCACATTTTGGAAACTCAAATCATCAGATTATTTTGTGTGTCAAGTCACTTGCTTCACTACATTCAAGCCCTTACATCACCATTCAGTAGCAAATAACTTCAATAAAATAGCCAAACTCCCCCCCAATAATTTAATTTATACACAGTATCTTATGTGATTGATCATTGACTTGATCACTATAATTGAAAATAACCATGGATATACTGCACTTCATCAGAAATAGAAATACTTATCAAAAATAACGTGAAAGCGTAGTTACAAACATCTTGAAATGTGAGGTCAAGATTACTACATCTAATATCCAAGTCACAGTGATGAGCGTGTATATCATTATAATGTGTTGAACCTGGACAGTCATGGAAAGTCCTTAAAAAATGTGTGCCGCCTTTAATGCATATTGAACTTCCTGAGTGACCCTGCGTAAAACTAGGTATCGGTTTGATAGGTCCCTTTTACACTCTACCATCAAATTCGAAGTTTTCTTTAGTTCTGTTGGATTATTACTCAAAATGACCAGAAGTTAGATTCATTAGTAAACCCAATTCAAAGGTGATAGTGAAATTCATCAGAGACATATGCATGAGGAAGGATTTCCTGAGTGTATTGTTTCTGATAATGGGGTTCAATTCGTTTTTAATGAGGTTGAATTTCTTTTCAGGAGTAGTGGTATAAAGCACTTGAAAAGTTCTTTGTTTCATCCACAAACTAATGGTCTTGTAGAATGCTTTAACAGGGTCCAGGGTGATTGTATAAAGTGGGCCATACAGAACAAAGTTGAGATTTATTTAGCTACTCAGTCAATGTTGTGGTTCTATAGGACTACACCCCAATCGTCCACTTTGGTTTCTCGATTCGAATTATTATGTGGAAGGAAACCAGCCACTGAGTTTAGACCTGCATGGATGTTCAAGTTGTTGAAACAGGAGGTGTGTGTTCAGGACTTAGATCATTTTGTAAGAGAAAATGTAGCTAAAGCACAAACTTCACAGAAACGCTACTATGATGAAAGGAGGAAGGTGTCAGATGTCTGTGAATGCTGGGTATTTTGTGAAAATCAGGCTTGGGGGTGTCATCAAGAAAGGTGACTAAGTTTTCGTCTCCTGTGTTGGTTAGTAAAGTATGTGGAAATGCTGTCAGAGTAGAGGGTGTTCATTGGTGGAATGTGTCCAAGGTTGTGAAGGTTCGCTCACCATCTAATGCAAGCTGTTTATGCAGCGAAGTGGATAGTCATAAAAATTTAAGAAGGGAACTCAAAATGATGTTTGCAAAGAACGAGACGGTGCCAACAAGAGCTGGGATGATTCTCCATTGTACGCAAAAGTACTCGTGTAAGGCGTAAACCGTACAGATTTAGATGATTCTATATCTTTGTTTTATTGTATGGAATATTTTTGTCCTTTATTCAATTGTACTCTGTTTCTCCTAAGCTTTATTCTGTTATCTTGTGTTTTTGTTATTAGGTAAGTTTCCTTTTATTTTCTGTGTTTAAAATCCTCTGTAAGTGTTTGACAGTATTGAATGGCGAGTTATAGTTGATTTTAATGCGTTGTCATTAAATTAATGGGGGAGCTGCCGATGTTTGTCGAGGTCGTTTCTTTTTTATCATATAAACTTCAAAAGATTACGTGCCTCAGGGTGTGCTTCATAACTCTACAAATGGCCATCAAGCATCCTAGTGGTGTGGAAGCCCGAGGTATAATGTGCCCCCAAAGCACAGCAAAGCCCATAGTCATGGCTGAACCTACTTCCATCTTTGACCTTTGAGGGGAGCTCGATGGAAACAACACACAAATACGACAGATTGACAAAGGGTTTGGACCACAAACAATAGACCAGCTGAACTAAGGTGTGGGTGCAATTTCGATCAATTAACTGCTTCCAACAGCACCAAAATATCTCTAATGGAGAAAAAACAAAACAAAAATATTAAAAAAAATATTTTACATTATCCATTGCTTTTTTGTAGGTCTTGATAGAGGAGCGTAGGTTGCCGCCTGAGAGAGCTCATGTCATCTTCACACACAAACACATGGTATTCTTTGGATCAGTCCCCTTCAGCAATTGTACTTTGAGTTTTTTTTCATGTTTTACATCCCTCTGGGTCCCCAATGTGCCTGGAACGTCCTCCATCAGAGTATTGTGAAATTATACATTTGGAAATGGTGATTTTGCATTGGTAATAGGTCAAAAGTCGTTTGCTTCATTTGTGACTCTTCCAGTTCACTGCGAGGGGCTGTTTATCCCAGCAGCAGCTAAGAGATGTACACAAGCTGCTGCAAAGTGGTCATGTACCCTTTTTTATTAAGCACCAGCTAACAATGAAGTACCCTCAATATGCCAATCAAGTCAGAAAATGGAAACCACTCCACTGGTAACTCCCACTATCCTGTTACCCCACTAGTATGAACGTTTGGGTGTCTGCCTTTTTTAGGAGCAGCAAAATGGACCCGTGTCAAAAATAGACACAAGAATGCACTCCATGCCAAAATATAGCGCTTAATGACAGATTTGCATTTTGCATACTTTAGCGTAATTTTGCATACTCTACAGCAGGGGGAGAAAATGAACGCAGTTATATCGGACCAGTGGCATATTGTCATTTTCGTCTTTTTTACCGAGTATGGTTGTTATAATCTTGCCAAGCTAGTCTTCTGTTTATTAAGTACCAAGATAAATTAGATCGGTCTAGACGTGTCTTTAATCAGTCTCAGAAGACTTCTCATAAATTCAGCTGCCTTTAAAGAAATAGTACAACTGTAGAAAAACTGTGAGTGATTAGGAATAAAATGTAAGTGCACCAAGAGCAAAACAATTACTGATACACTCAAGTAGACATATTGCAAGTTTGCCCGTCTACTGTTTGATTACCAGTTGTCACATTTCACACTACAGGAGGGAATAGGAGAGCACATTGTTATTTTAGCCTGCTGTATGGTGGGAGGACGTGTGCACTGGGGGCCGAGTAACCCAGGACCCCTTTCTCTGACTGTCAGCTGAAGTATAAGGGTATTTGAAAATACGATGATGCACATATGGGTATGTACTGAGAATTAGTGAGTGATGAAAATCTTAACACGCACTAATCATTACTGAGTGGCGGTGCGAATCTGAACACGTGCTGCACTTAATAAATTATGCTGAAAGTATGCCCAGGCCGCCACGTCTTTCAATTGATGGTGCAAATCCGGCCAAACGTTTAAGATTTCAAAGTGTGACTGTGAAAAAAGCAATCCAGATGAAAGATAGTACAAAACTGACCATGTGTGATGAGAACATTTACACATTTATTAATGATTAAGGAGTAATGGGGCAAACCTAAACATGCAGATAGGGTGAGTGATGGTGCAAACCAGAACACATTGACAATTACTAAATGATAGGGAAATCTGATTGTGCATAATGATGGTAATTACTGACATTTAGTGGGGATTCTTGGCATGATGTGGCTTACTGCTGGGAAATACTCTTAATTGGGTTTTGTAGGCAATGTGGTTACTGATTAGGGGGGGTGACCCCCTCAAGCAGCAACCACAAGTCCTGTCAGGGTGAAGTCACAAGCAACCTCAAAATAACCTGTGCTTAACTTTCAGGTAACTTGGCACAAAAGCAGTCAGGAATAACTTAGAAGCAACGTGTAAAGTATTTATGCAGTACTCCAAACTGTAAAAAAGTAAAAACACAACACAATAAAATCACACACCCATTTAGAAAAATAAACAAAAAATTAATAAGTTAATTGAGGCCTGTTAGAAATGGGGTTTTTGGTTGGCAGTCAGGTTGCCCTCTGTCCAAGCAAGAACCCTCACTCTAGTCAGGGTATGTCACACACAATCCAAAATCAGCCTGTGCTCACCCTCCGGTAGCTTGGCACGAGCAGTCAGGCTTAACTTAGAAGGCAATGTGTAAAGCATTTGTGCAATAAATCATACAACACCATAGCATAGCACCACAAAAATACACCACACAGTGTTTAGAAAAATATATAATATTTATCTGGGTATCTTCAGGTCAAAACGATCAAAGTTGCAATACGAATTTGTAAAGATATCACTGAAAAGTGATATGAAGTGTCTTAAGTCTTTAGAAAGTAAACAAAGTCTCTTTCAAACACAAGGTACCTGGTTTCTGGTGGAAAATCTCCTCAGAGGGCCACAGGAGAAGAGGTACGTGGAAAACAGGTGTGTGCGTCGATTTCTCCTCAGCACACACGGACTTGCGTCGTTCTTTTCCACGCGGGGAGTCGTGCGTCGTTTTCCGGCGCGCGGACAGTCTCTTACTGTGGTTTGCGGGGAGTACCAGATGTCCCGGGTCTGTGCGTGGATTTTCCTGCTTGTTTTCCAGCTGCGCGTCGTTCTGCGGGGCTGCGCGTCGAAGTTTCAATCTCACGGCAGGCGTTGCGTCGATTTCTCCTGCGGAGTCGGGCGGCGTTGTCCTTGCGAGGCCGTGCATCAAAGTTTTGATCTCACGGCAGGCGTCGCGTCGATTTCTCCTGGGAAGTCGGGCGGCGTTGTCCTTGCGAGGCCGTGCGTCAAAGTTTTGATCTCACGGCAGGCGTCGCGTCGATTTCTCCTGGGAAGTCGGGCGGCGTTGTCCTTGCGAGGCCGTGCGTCAAAGTTTCGGTCGTCCCGAAGGCGTCGCGTTGATCAGCGTCGGTGTGCGGCGTTTTTCTTGCCGTGGAACAAGCTGTGCTTCGAAAAGTTCGGCGCACGGAGCGTCCAAGAGGAAGAGAGAAGTCTTTTTGGTCCTGAGACTTCAGGGAACAGGAGGCAAGCTCTATCCAAGCCCTTGGAGAGCACTTTTACAGCCAGACAAGAGTTCAGCAAGGCAGCAGGCCAACAGCAAGGCAGCAGTCCTTTGTAGAAAAGCAGACAGGTGAGTCCTTTGAGCAGCCAGGCAGTTCAGCAAGGCAGCAGGCCAACAGCAAGGCAGCAGTCCTTTGTAGAAAAGCAGACAGGTGAGTCCTTTGAGCAGCCAGGCAGTTCTTCTTGGCAGGATGTAGTTTCTGGTTCAGGTTTCTTCTCCAGCAAGTGTCTGATGAGGTAGGGCAGAGGCCCTGTTTTATACTAAGTTGTGCCTTTGAAGTGGGGGTGACTTCAAAGAGTGTCTAAGAAATGCACCCAGCCCCCTTTCAGTTCAATCCTGTCTGCCAGAGTCCCAGTAGGGGGTGTGGCAGTCCTTTGTGTGAGGGCAGGCCCTCCACCCTCCCAGCCCAGGAAGACCCATTCAAAATGCAGATGTATGCAAGTGAGGCTGAGTACCCTGTGTTTGGGGTGTGTCTGAGTGAATGCACAAGGAGCTGTCAACTAAACCTAGCCAGAAGTGGATTGAAGGGCACAACAAGATTTTAGTGCAAAGAAATGCTCACTTTCTAAAAGTGGCATTTCTAGAATAGTAATATTAAATCCGACTTCACCAGTCAGCAGGACTTTATATTACCATTCTGGCCATACTAAATATGACCTTCCTGCTCCTTTCAGATCAGCAGCTGCCACTTCAACAGTGTATGAGGGCAGCCCCAATGTTAGCCTATGAAGGGAGCAGGCCTCACAGTAGTGTAAAAACGAATTTAGGAGTTTTACACTACCAGGACATATAACTACACAGGTACATGTCCTGCCTTTTACCTACACAGCATCCTGCTCTAGGGGTTACCTAGGGCACACATTAGGGATGACTTATATGTAGAAAAAGGGGAGTTCTAGGCTTGGCAAGTACTTTTAAATGCCAAGTCGAAGTGGCAGTGAAACTGCACACCCAGGCCTTGCAATGGCAGGCCTGAGACAAGGTTAAGGGGCTAATGAGGTGGGTGGCACAACCAGTGCTGCAGGCCCACTAGTAGCATTTAGTCTACCTGCCCTAGGCACATTTAGTGCACTCTACCAGGGACTTACAAGTAAATTAAATAGTCAATCATGGATAAACCAATCAGTAGCACAATTTACACAGAGAGCATATGCACTTTAGCACTGGTTAGCAGTGGTAAAGTGCCCAGAGGTCAAAAGCCAACAACAACAGGTCAGAAAAAAATAGGAGGAAGGAGGCAAAAAGTTTGGGGATGTCCCTGTCAAAAAGCCAGGTCCAACATGACCCCCTACCAGCCTAAAGCCAGGGGAGAACAATCACTATCCTGATGTACTTCCCTGTTTGAGGCGACAGAACAAGGACCCAGGCCCACAACAGCAGGGGCATGCTCCAGTTCTTCGCCTTCCTGACTCCAATTGGATCCCTCTGTCCATACTCTCAGGGCCCACTAAGCCAACCCATGGGGAACCTTTCTCCTTACCTGCGGATCCCATCTGTGCAGCACCTAACCTTACTTTGCTCACAGATGTATCCCAGGAGCAGGATAGTACCACCATGACCAACACAGTGGTGTTGCCCACTCTACCCCCGGGGTGTGACACTTGTCCCCTCCCCAGGGATAACTCTGTCCACCCGGACAGCAAGCAACAGTGATTACTGACAGCTGCCAGGGATGAGAGCCAGGCCCCAGGCCTCTCAAAGCTCTCCAACCACCGTGGTTGTGGAGAGTGGGGGGCGGTAGCCCCAGGTGCTGGGCACCCTTTAACCACTCTCCCTTCCACCAGGTCAGGGATGTCTGCCTGAACCTGGTCCTCCCCTCTGGGGCTCTGTACCCTCCCTCCTGGAGCGGTACCCCCAGAGTCCAACATGGTCAGGATGCTTACAGAAGTCGCCCTGTACCATTCCTCCATCAGTGCAGGGCTGTTAACCTGTTACTGGCCCTCCAACCTGGGGTCTGTACCTTCAGGTTGGACTAGGGCCCGGGGTGAGGCTTCCCTCCCCTGCCCTCTCTTCTGGGGTCCAGCACCCTCCAACTAGGAGTGGCCTCCTCAGAAGACAACATGGTAGGGGCACTGTTATCAGTAGCCCCTCCCTCAGGTCCGGGGGGACACCCTGAACCTGGTCTTCCAGCCCAGGGTCTGTACCCTCAGACTGGATCACTGCCTGGCAAACCAGGACTTTCTGGGAGGCACACCTACCCCCCACCAGGTCAGAGTTTAACCTCTGCACCTGACCATTCAACTCAGAGTCACCACCCTGAAGTTGAACGATTGCCTGGCATGCCAGGACTTCCTGGAGGGCACACTGACCCTCCACCAGGTCAGAGTTTAACCTCTGAACTTGGCCATTCAACTCAGAGTCACCACCCTGAAGTTGAACAATTGCCTGGCACGCCAGGACTTTCTGGGGGGCACACCTACCCCCCACCAGGTCAGAGTTTAACCTCTGAGCCTGGTTCCCCAACCCAGGGTCACCACCCTGAGGTTGGGCAATTGCCTGGCACGCCAGGACTTTCTGGGGGGCACACCTATCCCCCACCAGGTCAGAGTTTAACCTCTGATCCTGGTCATCCAACCCAGAGTCAACACCCTGAGGTTGGACAATTGCCTGGCACAGCAGGACTTCTTGGGAGGCACACCTACCTCCCACCAGGTCAGAGTTTAACCTCTGAACCTGGGTATCCAACCCAGAGTCACCACCCTGAGGTTGAACAATTGCCTGGCACGCCAGGACTTTCTGGGGGGCACACCTACCTCCCACCAATCAGAGTTTAACCTCTGAACCCGGTTATCCAACCCAGAGTCAGCACTCTGAGGTTGGACAACTGCCTGGTACACCAGGACTTTCTGGGGGGCACACCTACCCCCCAACAGGTCAGAGTTTATCCCCTGAACCTGGTTAGCCAACCCAGAGTCACCACCCTGAGGTTGAACCATTGCCTGGCAGGCCAGGACTTCCAGGGAGGCACACCTACCTCCCACCAGGTCAGAGTTTAACCTCTGGGCCTGATTCCCCAACCCAGGGTCACCACCCTGAGGTTGGGCAATTGCCTGGCACGCCAGGACTTTCTGGGGGGCACACCTACCCCCCACCAGGTCAGAGTTTAACCCCTGAACCTGGTCATCCAACCCAGAGTCAACACCCTGAGGTTGGACAATTGCCTGGCACAGCAGGACTTCTTGGGAGGCACATCTACCTCCCACCAGGTCAGAGTTTAACCTCTGAACCTGGGTATCCAACCCAGAGTCACCACCCTGAGGTTGAATCTTTGCCTGGCATGCCAGGACTTCCTGGGGGGCACTCTCACCCCCCACAAGGGACACACCGTCCCCAAGGGCCACACAAGAGTCTGGTTGGCGCAGGTCTCCCGACCTCTGCCCATCCGTCAGAGTCTGGGTTTCCCCCAAACCAGAAACGGTTTCACCTGGGTCATTCCTGGGGGGCTCTGCTCTCAGAGCTGTCCCCTGACTCTCAAGGTCCTCCACTGGGGTCTGCAACCCCCTCTCAACCCTATGTCTGGACTTCTGCACCCCCTCACTAGGAGGGGTACTGCCAGACACCAGAACTGTTGGGATGCTGGCTACAGTCACCCCCCCAAGTTCTTCTGACACTGCGGGGCTTCCCTCACAAGGTGGACCTACGGTACAGGCTAGGCTTCCCTCCTGGTGTTCCCTCATGGAACCCTCTAGGACCTGGGACCTACCTGGGACACTACAATCCTTTCCCACCTCACTCGGTTGGGAACCACCTAGACCACTCCCTTCAGGAGCACCCCCAAATGCCTCTTCAGACTCTCTGGTACTCACCCAGAAGTCTGCCTCCATTGGAAGTTCCCTGGGGTCAGAGAACTCACACTCCACCTGGTGTTGGAGTAGCTCTGGAAAATAAGGACCAGATATATGCTCTCCAGCAATTACATCATTCTGCCCTTCACATGTATTAACCACAGTACCCTTCACCCCACCACCCAGTAACTCAACCTTGGAAAAGCACTCTACCTCACCCTCCTGAGACTGTGAGACAGTATCTGTCTGTCCCTGACACTCAACCCATACTCTTCTGGGATGTCTCTACACTCTATATCCAGGACGTCCACCAGGGGGGAACCCTTTTCTCTGTCACTCTCTGCTAGAGTCAGTAAAGTGTCCCTCCCCCCAGTAGGAATATGACTCCCTGTGCCAGTTCCCCAATCCTTCTCAGGGACCCTGTGCATAACGGGAACTACCTCATACCCTTGAACCGCCTGGGGTGTGTCAACTCCCTTCTTCAAGTTGGGCACCACATCTCTGGGCTTGTGCCCTTCTTCAGCAGTACCAGATGCAAGATTTTTGCTGCCACCATCTGAACTGGACTCAGCCCTTCCGGCCTCCAGTTTCAGCTCTTTACAGCTCAGCTCTTGAGCTGCAATCTTTTCTTCTTCCAGGGCTAAGAGTCTTTTTGCCTCAACCTCTGCAAGATACTCCTCTAATTGTTGCTCCTGTCGCCTTTGACTTCGGAGCCATTCATCTATCTCTGGGTCTCTTTCCTCATCTGAGTAGTCTTCCTCCTCATGTGAGCAGTCTTCCTCCTCATGTGCGTAGTCCTCCTCCTCATTTGAGGGGTACTTAGTCATTTGGTTTCTTGCTGCCTCTCTCTCTGCCCGTCTTTCCTCCCCCAAGACTATGTAGTTATGTAGCATCTCCGCCTTAGTAGATCTCCTTGCTACAGGAAGGCCCCATTTTCTGCAAAGCTTCTTTAGGTCAGCCTTAGTGAGGTGGTCAGTACGAACAAAGAATGAGTAGGTACACAATCCCATTCTGATAAGATCTTACCAGCTAAAACCAAAATCAAAAGTCCAAAATATCAATAGTTTATCCAGGACGACATCAGAGAATCAAAAGCCAAAAAAGATGAAAAATCAAGTTGACCTTCAACTCTGGGTAGGTAGTGAAATACTTAGCTACTGTATGTCACTGCACAAACACAAGTCCTATTCTCACCGCTGATCACCAATGTTAGAAATGGGGGTTTTGGTTGGCAGTCAGGTTGCCCTCTGTCCAAGCAAGAACCCTCACTCTAGTCAGGGTAAGTCACACACAATCCAAAATCAGCCTGTGCTCACCCTCCGGTAGCTTGGCATGAGCAGTCAGGCTTAACTTAGAAGGCAATGTGTAAAGCATCCGTGCAATAAATCATACAACACCATAGCATAGCACCACAAAAATACACCACACAGTGTTTAGAAAAAAATATAATATTTATCTGGGTATCTTCAGGTCAAAACGATCAAAGTTGCAATACGAATTTGTAAAGATATCACTGAAAAGTGATAGAAAGTGTCTTAAGTCTTTAGAAAGTAAAGAAAGTCTCTTTCAAACACAAGGTACCTGGTTTCTGGTGGAAAATCTCCTCAGAGGGCCACAGGAGAAGAGGTACGTGGAAAACAGGTGTGTGCGTCGATTTCTCCTCAGCACACACGTACTTGCGTCGTTCTTTTCCACGCGGGGAGTCGTGCGTCGTTTTCCGGCGCGCGGACAGTCTCTTACTGTGGTTTGCGGGGAGTACCAGATGTCCCGGGTCTGTGCGTGGATTTTCCTGCTTGTTTTCCGGCTGCGCGTCGTTCTGCGGGGCTGCGCGTCGAAGTTTCGATCTCACGGCAGGCGTCGCGTTGATTTCTCCTGCGGAGTCGGGCGGCGTTGTCCTTGCGAGGCCGTGCGTCAAAGTTTTGATCTCACGGCAGCCGTCGCGTCGATTTCTCCTGGGAAGTCGGGCGGCGTTGTCCTTGCGAGGCCGTGCGTCAAAGTTTTGATCTCACGGCAGGCGTCGCGTCGATTTCTCCTGGGAAGTCGGGCGGTGTTGTCCTTGCGAGGCCGTGCGTCAAAGTTTCGATCTCACGGCAGGCGTCGCGTCGATTTCTCCCGGGAAGTCGGGCGGCGTTGTCCTTGCGAGGCCGTGCGTCAAAGTTTCGGTCGTCCCGAAGGCGTCGCATTGATCAGCGTCGGTGTGCGGTGTTTTTCTTGCCGCGAAACAAGCTGTGCGTCGAAAAGTTTGGCGCACGGAGCCTCCAAGAGGAAGAGAGAAGTCTTTTTGGTCCTGAGACTTCAGGGAACAGGAGGCAAGCTCTATCCAAGCCCTTGGAGAGCACTTTTACAGCCAGACAAGAGTTCAGCAAGGCAGCAGGCCAACAGCAAGGCAGCAGTCCTTTGTAGAAAAGCAGACAGGTGAGTCCTTTGAGCAGCCAGGCAGTTCAGCAAGGCAGCAGGCCAACAGCAAGGCAGCAGTCCTTTGTAGAAAAGCAGACAGGTGAGTCCTTTGAGCAGCCAGGCAGTTTTTCTTGGCAGGATGTAGTTTCTGGTTCAGGTTTCTTCTCCAGCAAGTGTCTGATGAGGTAGGGCAGAGGCCCTGTTTTATACTAAGTTGTGCCTTTGAAGTGAGGGTGACTTCAAAGAGTGTCTAAGAAATGCACCAAGCCCCCTTTCAGTTTAATCCTGTCTGCCAGAGTCCCAGTAGGGGGTGTGGCAGTCCTTTGTGTGAGGGCAGGCCCTCCACCCTCCCAGCCCAGGAAGACCCATTCAAAATGCAGATGTATGCAAGTGAGGCTGAGTACCCTGTGTTTGGGGTGTGTCTGATTGAATGCACAAGGAGCTGTCAACTAAACCTAGCCAGACGTGGATTGAAGGGCACAACAAGATTTTAGTGAAAAGAAATGCTCACTTTCTAAAAGTGGCATTTCTAGAATAGTAATATTAAATCCGACTTCACCAGTCAGCAGGACTTTATATTACCATTCTGGCCATACTAAATATGACCTTCCTGCTCCTTTCAGATCAGCAGCTGCCACTTCAACAGTGTATGAGGGCAGCCCCAATGTTAGCCTATGAAGGGAGCAGGCCTCACAGTAGTGTAAAAACGAATTTAGGAGTTTTACACTACCAGGACATATAACTACACAGGTACATGTCCTGCCTTTTACCTACACAGCACCCTGCTCTAGGGGTTACCTAGGGCACACATTAGGGATGACTTATATGTAGAAAAAGGGGAGTTCTAGGCTTGGCAAGTACTTTTAAATGCCAAGTCGAAGTGGCAGTGAAACTGCACACACAGGCCTTGCAATGGCAGGCCTGAGACAAGGTTAAGGGGCTACTGAGGTGGGTGGCACAACCAGTGCTGCAGGCCCACTAGTAGCATTTAATCTACCTGCCCTAGGCACATGTAGTGCACTCTACCAGGGACTTACAAGTAAATTAAATAGTCAATCATGGATAAACCAATCAGTAGTACAATTTACACAGAGAGCATATGCACTTTAGCACTGGTTAGCAGTGGTAAAGTGCCCAGAGGTCAAAAGCCAACAACAACAGGTCAGAAACAAATAGGAGGAAGGAGGCAAAATGTTTGGGGATGTCCCTGTCAAAAAGCCAGGTCCAACAAGGCCAAAAAAAGAAAATCCAATTTGTAGAACCGGAGATATGCATTTTCTAGGATTTAAGAGAAAATAGTGCCTAAAAGCACAAAGCGCCAATTGTAGTTATGTGGATGTGTCAGACGGGACACAGTCACAAGTTCAGGCCAATTGCGATGGATTGTGGGTTGCATACAGGGACCAACTTAGGCCTGCTGGACAAAGTACCTTAAGTCCAGGTGGCGAAGCATTGCGAGATCCCTTGTGGAGGATGCATCATGCAGAGGCTGTTATGATGGCCTGCGGGCTCCAATGCAAGGTCCTGCATTGAGGATGAATTGCACAGCAGCAGTTCTGAGGAGCTCTAGGGTTGCGATGAGATGTCCTGTGTTAAGGAGGTCCTGCGTCAGGGATCGTTCACACAGTGACAGTTCTGATGTGGAACAGCGAGATAATGTGTCAGTTCCGCTTGGTCCGGAGCTGGGCTGACAGAGCACCTTGTTCTTGAGACCCACTTCCAATGGTCCTGGTCTGAAATGGCACCACATCAACAGCAAACAGAGCCAAGGTGCTAAGTTCAAGGTGGTTGGAACCTTTTCTGTCCATGAGGCTGTGATCAGCAGGCCAGCCAACTAGCCCTTGGAGTCACTCTGGTGGTTCTGGGTTCAAGATACAGGTCTAGTCCTTTTCACTTAGGTAGTTTGGCAACACAGTGGAAGTCCTTCTTACAGCAGAGCAGCATAACAGTCCTTCTGAGTCTTCCACAGGTCAGTAGGTACACTGAAGAGTTGGATCTGAGGGTTCAATATTTATAACTGGTGGCAGCTTTGAAGTAGAAGGTGGTTCTGAAGGTTTCCACCCCCAAAGGTGTCTGGAACTTCCAGCCCCCCTGCGCTGGCCCAGGCTTGTCTGGGGGCACAAAAGACAAGACTCCAATGCTTTGTGAGTGTGCTCAGGCAAAGCCTCTGTGATATGTAAGTTTGGTAGCTGACAGTTCCCCCCTTCATCAAGTTCCAAATGGTCCATCCTGCCATACACCTACTCCTGCTTTGCTCTTTGTCTGGGAACTAGACATCCCTATGTGCTACCAAATAAAAGTTATCTCTTATCAAATGTAATAATGCAACCCAATGTTATCCAGTGGGAGAGGTAGGCCCCGCAGTAGTGAAAAATGAATTTAAGAGTTTTTCAATATGAATACATGTGAAACTTAAAAGTGCATGTCCAACATTTTAAAGAAACTGTTCCCTGCCCTTTGGGGTGTTTAGCGCCTACCCTAGGGGTGACTTACATGTATTAACAAGGACGATTAAGGCCTGGCAAAAGGTTTCTTTTGTCAGATCGAAATGGCACGTACATGCTGCAATGACAGACCTGAGAGATGTTTCAAAAAGTCTAAAGTGGGTGGCATAATAAGTGCTGCATGCCCACTAGTAGCATTTCCTTTACAGGCCCTGGGTGCTTGTAAACCACTTTACTAGAGGCTTACAAGTAAAGTAAGTGTGCTAGTTAGGTGTAAGCCAATTTTACCATATTTGAAGGCGACAGCAGAAGCCCTCTAGCTCTGGTTAGCAGTGATAACGTGTGCAGAGTCCTAAAAGCCAAAACAAATGGGTTCAGAAAAAAGGAGGGTCAAAGAAAAATGTTTGGGGATAACCCTGCAAAAAGGCACAACTCGACTACGTTGATAGCAGAAATTACTGACATACAGTCGGCACACTTGGAACAACTGTGCCCATCCTTGGTGTAATGTGTGCACTGTCATAACGTTGCTACATCTTTAAGTATATTGTGGGCATTCTTGGGACATGGTCCCAGTCAGGTGGAATTCTTAGAAAGATATAATATTAGCACCCTTTAAGTTTTTATAACACTAGTGCTACTTCTGCCTGAGAACTCATTAAATAGGATCGCTGCAACCTCTATATTTTCAGCATTGCTCTCACTCATTAATCCATTCCTCTACTCATTTGTGCATCCCCAGTTAAACCATTCCCCATTGCCCTCACTCATTTAATTATTCTTCAATATATCACTCATCCTATAATTACCAATATACAAAGTCACATACTCATTCATCCTTCATGTGTTCGTTTACCCATCCAACCATTGACTCAGTCTCATAGTCCCCCACTTACTCATACACCAGTCCACACAAACAAGCACATAAACTCTCCAGTCAATGAAGAATCGTTTTCACTTAGAAACTAGCTTGCCCTATTTACTTTACCAATGCTTGTTTCAGTACTGCACCAAGGGAACAGGTTGTATCCGACTTAACAAAAAGCAGTTCTCTTACTGAGTCCCCATCTCCAGGTGAGCTCTACACAATATGAAGGGAGCAATACAGTAGCTTTCTTCTCTCCCACAGTATGCACCTTCACATAAAGGAATCCATTTTCAGTGAGAGGGCTGAGTAAATACGATTACATTAAATTTGCTGCTAATAATAGTTTACAATATAGTCTGATTTGTAAATATGGCAACAATCTGGTCTTAGGGAACATACTCCAGTTTGTAGGGCAATTTGGTATAATACAGGTTGTTGGACATGGCCCTTCTTAAGGACTTGCCCTAAAACTTTTAGCTTTTTCCTCACATTTCTTTTCCTGACTCTTGGTGAGTGGCCTTAGGACTCTGGGAAACGCTTCCTTCATGCACATGCCAGGATAGGGTGCTTATATGATTGCTTCAGGCGCAGTACCTAGGAGTGCTCTGTAAAAGGGAACCAGGGGCAGGTACAGTCCTGACTACTAGTGGGACGTTGCACTGAGTGTGCCATCCACCAGAATAGCCTCTCAAGCATGTATCAGGCCTGACAATGCAGGCCTGTGGAGGTGCAGTTGTGCTTGTGCTCAGGTTGGCACTTCGAAGCCAAGCCTGCGTGGGTCCTTCACTACCCCTACAGCACCCCTGAAGGGCGCAGCAGGTGGTAGAAGAAAGGCTGGATAAGTACACATGGGTGTCCCATGCCCCTGGTAGTGAAGAATCACCATGTGGGTTTTCCTTACCTAGGAGATCGGCTCTTCCCATAGGTTTTGCTGATTCTCTATCCAGTAGCCTTAGGGCCCTGGGCACTTACCCACTCTAAGTACAGTGCAAAAGTATGCATGCCTTTCCTATCATTTTAAGAAGTGGCGTTGGTCAGTGTGTGCACGAGTGCCCACTGGTTGTTCAAATATGTGCTGAGCCTGTGACTTTTTTTTGTGTGACTTTTAAATTTGACTCTATTCCACACTGAAGGGTGGAGAGCACATCTGTGCATTACCCAGCGACAGATATAAACCTTGGGCACACCAATGGAACGACAGATGTCTGCCATTTGAGGGCCTGTCTGGATAGATTGAAGGGAAAGGTTTTGACAACTGGACTTTCAAGGCCAGATCATGGCCTCACTAAAGATTCATATCTGCATTCCACGGCCACATGGTAAATAGGATGGAAATTTAGGGGAGACATCTGTAGTTTAAAGAGGAACTCTCTGAACCTCCCTCAACTTCAAAGACACAATACAGTATAACTACTGGTGCTAAACTGTAGCAAACTAGAGATACAATTGTGGGGACACAGGACTGGAGATACTGGGCTATGTGGTGCACACTGTCACAAGACACTGTTGTGCACGAGGAGTAATTACTGCCTTGGAAGGGACTGCGCACCCTTTCTGAATAGTGGCTGACCCGAGCTCACTGTCTGATGGTGTGTGGCACCCCAAAGTGTACTCTCCAAGGGCTTGTTGGCTTGCCCCCTGTTCTCTGGTGGAGGTCTCACGGGCATCAAAGACCTCCTGCAAGAGTCCTACACCTTTTAGTTGTGACAGCTGGAGAGCAGTACCCTCTTAAGTGCCCACATCATCTGCTAGATCCCACCTGGTAGTGGCGGTGTGAGCATGGAACTAATTATTGTTCCCAGAGACCGGGTTGCCTGTTACAGAGCTGTAAAGGATCTGTCTGCATTTAAAGACTGTGGCCATGCATCATGGGGCCTCAACACACATAAGGGTTGTGCTGCTGGTAAGCAGATTCACCGATTGTGGGTCCCAGCATTGCCCGCTTCATCAATTGTGCTGAATTTCTCTAGTGTGACACGCTAACTGCATGCTCATTGCGTGTAGTGTCTGATTTACAGATTGCAACCATCAGAGGTGGGGACGTACCTGTTGCAGTGCCGCACTCTACCTAGTGTGGCATTGCTGAACTTGCGCCTGTATGTGTGACAGGAATTGTCAGGTGTGACTCAAGTCATTGTGTACCAGACTTGTGCCTCATTTCCAGGGAGGTGCAGGATTGGTAACTCTTCGTTGTTATGACCGCAATTGTCTGGTGCGACTCAAGTCATCTCTCACCAGACGTTGTGCCTCATTTCCAAGGAGCTACAGAATTTGCTGCTCTGCACTGTGTGTGATCGAATTGTCTAGTATGACTCAAGACATCAAGCACCAGACATTGTGACTCATTTCCAGGGAGGCACAGGGGAACAAATTCGTGTTCCCGAGTGCCCAGATTACCTGGGAGCAACTTTGTTCAATGCGTGTCCTATGGGGCGCCTCCTCCTTCAGAGAGGCTCCCCTGCTTCATCTCTCACTCATCGATTGCGCTTTTTGCTTCCCTCAGTGCAGCAGACCAACTGCCATCACCTCACCCAGCCCTGATAACTCTTTGTTACCAGGTTGTATTGACAGAATGGGCCTAGATGGTGAAAGTGAGTGGACTACAGAACGCTTCTGGGAGCGATTGGAAGCAGGTCCCAAGACATGGTTACCCCTCCCCCATGCATTGCAGAAGTAGGCAAGTGCCTAGCGGCACGGTGGAGCAACCTTTGATTCAACTTCCCGAGGGGTGGCAAAAACTTCATTTGTTGACTGCCACCTGAAACTGTCTGTTATCTGTTCTCCCACCTTTTGCTCCATGACACTGAAAAAGTGTGACTCCGGCTGGGATCGTCCTAGTGCGCTGGGAGGGGAAGGGTTTCCTTCAACTCCAGTCTGAGGGGTGGGGTAGTCGAGATTGGCTGAATGGTGGAGAAGGGTTTTGGGCCACAGGGTCTGAGAGTACAATAGCTATTGAACCGCCGGATAACAGTGCACCACATTAGGGTGCTGTATGTGTGAATGTTTGCCATACGAACCTGCCTGATATCCGTAACACCGGGTATCGGTGCTGAGTGAGTGCGTGGGAGTGACTGCCTGTGATTAAAAATACTGCACAGCGGTGTTGCCCTACATGTTGACTCTTGCCAAAAGGGTATTACCGTTGACATTGGTTTTACAAATGCCGCCTCCAGCCCACAAGACTATTTAAAAGTGTTATAATCACCTGTGTTGACATATTACCGCTATTGTTGGGAACTGGAGTGCACCCTATAATTGTGTGGTATTGAATTAGAATAATTGTTTGGGTGGGTCTTGTGCTGACAAGGTTTTGCACTGCATGAGAGCATGTGGGGGTAAAATAGGATCTTTCTCAAAGTGTACATATTACTGATGTCATTTTAACTCAGTTGGGTCTAGTACTGCTAGTGATATTTCCTAATGTGATTTATGCCCAGAGATACATGATGTACATGTTGTGTTAACTAATGTGTTGAATACAAACTTTATTTACATACACCTCTTTTGAAGACTGTTTTGTGACGCTGAGTGCATTTAATGTGTGAAAGTGCTGTGCCAATGCTTTACACATTGCCTTGTGATAAGCCTGTCTGCTCAGTGCAAGCTACCCAGGGTAGGGTGCAGGTTATATTGTTGTGTAGCCATTTGAGTTATAGCTTCATACATGTCATTTTAGCAAACTAGGCCTGCCGCTTTGCACTTTAACCTAGACATATTTTATTTAGCTTTGTTTTTATTATTTTAACAATAGTCGCATTTGCGTCTTGTTTTATTTTCTTTATCTAGCTGTTCTTTGCCTAGGCCAGCACTGCATTCTTAAACAATACATTTCTTTCACTCTGTGCTTTTCTCAAGGCTGCAGTAAGACAGGTTGCCACAAACATGGTACGCTTTCTCTCTAATGTTCACAGAAACATACACACTCTTATGCGGGGATCCTTTTATGGAATACCAGCTGTTTTATTATAAAAAAACACTACTTTGACCCATGTACAATAAAGGGAGATTCCAGCCAGATGACCACATCTGTATGCTGATTGCTGAGGGCTTCACTGCAGCTGCATATGTAGACTATAGGTCTCTTGGTCAGGTATGAGGGATGATGTCTTCCCAGGGGAACCTGAAGGGCAGAAATAGAGCTTAACATGCTGTGCTCTAACAAAGCCTAGGTAGGAGCTATTCTTAACGATCGTAGTGACAATATGGTAGTGTTATTTTTATGTTTTACTCTCCTTGTCACAATTTTAATCCTGTCATGCTTTATTGTCCTAGTTATTGCAATACATGCTTTATTATCTAAGATATAGTTACTTCAATAAAACCTTCCTGAACTACACTCTGCCTCTGATTGTCATTGCATACGTGAGAAACAGATGAGAGCGGAGTGACCACGATTCCCCTGAGGACTCAACTGTGTCATACGCTCGGTTGCCAAATCATCCCTGCTGTGGGGTGGAGATGAGGCACTCATAGCAGGCAGGAACAAAACCCGGATTAGGCCGACGGCTGTCACCTGTATTGGGATCAGACCCAGTCCCCCCACAGCGAAAATGATTCTGCCCCCCAAATCCAGTAGTCTCATTAGGATAATGAGAGCCTATGTGACATGGCGCCACCAACGTTTGGTTAGTGTTGGACCTGGCCCTTTACAAGGTCATTCCCCAGACTTTTAGCTTTTTGCCTCCTTATTTTTCTGACCTTTGTTGGCTGACGTTATGTCTCTGAGCACTTTTTCACTGCTAACCAGTGCCAAAGTGCATGGGCTCTCCTTGTAAAATTGGTATGATTGGCTTATACCTAATTGGCATATTTAATTTACCTATAAGTCCCATGTAAAGTGGTGTCCCTATACCCAGGACCTGTACATTAAATGCTACTAGTGGGCCTGCAGCGCTGCTTGCGCCACCCACTGAAGTAGCCTCTCAAACATATCTCAGGCCTGCTAGTGCAGGGACCTGGCATCTAAATTTACTTGCCAGGCCCAGAACTCCCCTTTTACTACATCTAAGTCACCCCTAAAGTACGCCCTAGCTAGCCCTATGGACAGGGCGCCATGTATGTAGAAGGCAGGACATGTGCCAGGTTGTGTGGCCTGTGTTGGTAGTGACAAACAGCCTAACTTGGTGTCTCACTGCTGTGAGTGCTGCTTTCTCATAGGATTGCATTGGAAATGCTCTGCCTTCTGTGTAAGGGGTATTGTCTGATTTATGAGGGATAGCGTAGGCATGTTTTGTATGGTCGTAATGGTGGTAAGAAATGCTGCTTACTGGTGTAGGTGTATTTTTTTATTACTGTTACAGAAATGCCACTTCTAGAAAGTGAGCATTTCTCAGTGCTTATGACTGGTGTTTTGCAGCTTGACTCCAATCCACGTCTGGGCAGTTGGGGCGTTGGGCATACTTTTCAGACAACCTGTACACAGAGAGGGTGGAGCTGTCACAGAGGTGCATCTACATATTGTATGGTCTTCCTGGGCTGAGAGAAGGGAGAGGCGGGACACACCTTCATTTGTAAAGGCTGTGCCCTGGCCTCGCACAACAGGGTCGTTTACCCCCCACTGATGTTTGGAGCCTGTGCTGGAAGAGAGAAGGGGTACTCCCAGAACCAGTTGTAACTGTTTGGAACCCCCTCGCCTCCTCATTGAAAGAGACACTGCAAAACTGAGTATAAGTACAGGGGAATTTTCCCCACAATTTGGACATTCTTTGGACTCCAGAAAACGTACTTGAAACTGGACACAGGATGCTGTTAAATGAACCACCTTGGACTGCTGCTGTGCTAACCTGTGACCTGCCTGATCACGAGGAGGAACTGCCATCACCTGCCCCCCTTGTGCTGATCTGTTGTTGGGCCTGCCAGCCCTGTGATTCCCCTCGGTACTTGCTTGCCTCCAGGAGCTGGGTCCTGTGGCCCCTGACCCCTGTTTTCTACAAGCCAGAGGAGTGCTGCAATTTTCCACAAAAGCACCTTCTAGCGCTTGTAAGGGGACGGAGGCGCTTCATATGAGCGCAGTGTGGTGGGGAGATCACTGCCGCAGCCTGGGCATAGTGCAATGAAGCGCACTGTCTGTGGGGCCCCGGAGCGCTCTGTAGGCGCTTTTACGAAGACTTCACTGCCGTGACCCGGGCTCCTAAATCACCGCCATGACCTGGCTTTTGTGTATTGCAGCACGCCAGAGTCCCGCTGTCCTCAGTGCTCTCTGGGCACCAAAAGAAGGAAGAGAGGAGCGAGCGCACTCCAACTGTGCCTCCGGGGTGAAGCGTGCTTTCAGACACACCCCCAGGGCACCAACAGGCACCGTCCTTGATGCCTCCTCTCCAGAAGTGGCCCGCGCACCGTGTCGGGTGCAGCCACCCCTCAGACCAGGAGGAAAGCCTCATCTGAAGCCCCTGCTCCATCGTAGCTTTTGTTCAAACAGCTGCACCGAGGACACAGGAGGCTGCCTGCAAGATGCAGGGGACGGGGAGCAGAAAGGGAGTTCCTTTCCCCCGGCCACTGCCTTAGGGGCGCGATTGCCCCAGTAACTTAACTTTGGGCATTTTTGGTGGCCCCTTGGTGGGAGGGCCAGTGGAGGCCCAGCCCCCCCTCCCCCAGAGATCGAAGGCCAAAGGAGGGGCCGGTTAAGTAAATCAGAGAGGGTGCCAACTGCCCTTCTCCCCCAGGAGCCGAACGTGGCCCCCGTTGAGCGCACAGGAGCACCAGGGGCCCCACCTTATCCTTCCAGGCAATAGGAGTGCCTTTTTCTACAGAACCAGAAACTTTTGGGGACACTGGGAGGGTGGTACGCTCCAGGCTCCTTTTTCTAAAGATATATATTTTTTTTCATTGCTTGCCATATGTAATAATGTTTCTTTTATGGGCATGTATGATGTATTTATGACAAGTGCATTTATTTACTGTGATTCCTGATTACTGCTTATGTTGCAGAACGTGTTCTAATGTGACAACTGCTTATTTTTGCAGGGTATTAGTAACTTGTGTAACATTCTGACAACTGCTAAGGTAGCAGGGTATTACTGACGTGTAATATTTGGTCTAGCTATGTCTTGTGCAATACAGTTTATTGTTAACAGCTCAGTGTTGTGTTTACTTTGTGGAGTACATATTGCGTCACGTGTGTTATGTGTGTTCTGAAAACGCTCAACACATTGCCTCCGAGTTAGGCCTGACTGCTCGAGCCAAGCTACCAAGGGGGTGAGCAGGGGTTATGTTGGACGTGTAACTCCCTTGCCCTGACTAGAGTGGGTGGGTTCTGCCTGGCTTAGGTGCATACCCTAGCCAAGCAGAAACCCCATTTCTAACAGTCAGGCACTAATTTTTGTGTCCTTCTACGTATCTCGGTCTCACTACATGCAAAGACACCTCAGTACTGTATATCGAGACGTCCGTGGTATTGAGTATTTTCCTCCTCAGCTCAGTAGGGAGTACTTAACTAACGCTGTAGGTTGTTCAAGCTTGAACTCTAAAAGGATAATCTCTATTTGGTGTGCTTCTCTCTGAACAAAATTACCATTCATTATGGCAAACCCGCAAGAGGTAGCAAGTGCAGTCAATATGCAACCACTCCTTACTGCACATTTACTGGCACATGGCCTAACAGCCCAGGGGGGGTCCAGTTACATTTGTTGTTGAGGCTCATCCAGCACATAGACAGAGATTTTCTATTCTTGGGTCATATTTCCAGCAGGTGATGGGAACACAAATACATTTCACCATTACACACCTGCAAACATACCTGCACAATATAGAGCATATGCATAGCTAGAAATACCTCTATCTTATCAAGAACATAATAATTGGCCAGATGGCACCCTACCCCATACAAAATTACACGTTAGGTTAGGTCCTTTAAGTAATGATGGCCCTACCTGGCCTTTATTGGCCACCTATATACCTCACCCTGCTGCAGCAACCTTGACAGTAGCTGAAGTCCGTTGCTTATATGCTGAGCTTACGGCAGTATACAGATGATTAGTACAGTTTGTAATGCAAACATTAAATATAAACCCTACATGTGGGCCCAGGTGCAACCACATGCATTAACGCCAGGCATTAATTCTGAGACTGTACATTCGATCATGGGTAAAGTACCCACCAAACAAGAAGAGATTTCATTTTGGCTAGCTCAAAAAATAAATGCACTGGAAGCAGTATTTCCCCATACGGGACCTCGGGATTAGCATAGAATATCAACTATGTGCTTGCCATTTGGAATGGTTCCCACAGTAGATAACTGCAATACTTGGGGCACGGTATTTGCCACGCTCTATACTACCGCACACGGTACACCAACACTTGCCAATCTACCGGAAGTTTTAAAACAAATTCAAGATGAATACGGGGCTGCCCCGACCCTGGACTTGGGGATGCAACTTATAGGCAATTTTGCCTCTGTTTCTTCAATTATATTAAGTAACCTTAAAGATGAAGCAGGTACACTAGCAGTGCGCATGCAGCTCCGGGACATTCCTCTACAGGATCAAGAACGTGAGCTGCCAAATATTCTCATGGAGACCTACTCTAGTATTGGTCGAGATAGTCTGGGGGCCAGGCCCACAAAACCACAGTTTCAGGGTAAATCTAATAAAGATTCTACCAAGCAAGCTCCTGAGGGTTCTAAAAAATGCTGGGATAAAAAACAACAAACACCTAAGAAAAAAGGAGAGAATCTCCGTATACGGAGACCCCACAGAATAGATATAGCCTCAGAAATATATATATATTAAAAACGCCTGACAGATATCAATATAGTGATGCACGACAATCTCGTTCCTTTCAGGACTCACCGAAAAAACGCAGTGAGAGAGGTGGGCGTCAGAGGGAAGAAAAGAGTAAGTGAAACCTAGACCGGAATCACAATGCTCTACAGAAGTTTCTGTTAAAGAAGAAGAGAAACTTCCCCAACTTAAAACCCCAATTCAGAAAGAAAAAAGTGGCATCAGTTGCGATTCATCATGCCACTCAAGAAGAGGGCTCTATTGAAGAACAAGAAGTGGGCACTATCTCTGCTAGTCAGCGTGGCACAGGTCACAATAGTTCCCGGAATCGTCAAGAGCATCTGGAGGTGAAAGCAACCGATGAATTCTTGCAAGTTGAAACAGCAGACATGTGTGTCTCCATGCCAGATACGGTGTACAAAGTAACATTACAGTTAGAAGGAGACATTGAACGCACAATCGAGGCAATCTTTTTCGACCATGTCATAAATATATATGATATTCTACTGTCCGAAAGAGATTGGCCACCAGAATTTGTCCATACTTACCCATATGGGGAAGATGTTATCAAACCTTCTTTCTTGCCCATTGATCCCAATGAGCTCGCAGAATCCCACGCCATTGATTGGGCATTGGCGCAGGCACCCGCATTATATCGCACCCACGTAGGATGGGATATAGATTCTGCCTGTCATGTAATTCCAATAAAAAATAACACTCAACCTCAACCCCAGTATCCAATAAAACCTGATGCTAAAGCACCCGTGAGGGAAATCCTCACACAACTAGAGTACCAGGGCGTAATCAAACCCTGTGTCTTACCAATGAATAATCCTTTATTCCCAGTAGCTAAACTGGACCATTTGTACAGAATAGTCTTAGACTACAGACATTTAAACAGTCATACACGCACATATGCTATACAAAACTCACACAGCACAGCACTTATGAACAACATGGTGCGTAAAAAATACAAAACACTGGATATTTCCAATGGTTTCTTCTGCCAAAATATAGCGCCTGAGAGTAGAGACCTAACAAGTTTCAGCGCACCAGGCTCCCAAAATAAATTCTGTTGTTTACCTCAGGGGTACAAGAACAGCCCAGGACTGTTCGCGGCTCGTGTGACTTCAGTATTGCATGGCATTGACCTGAAGCATTGTCCTATGTAGATGATATCTATCTCATGGTTGATGAATTACTGCAAAATCTAAGACGGGTAGCCCGCATTGTTGTAGGATTTGCCGAATTTGGCTATAAATTCAACTTAAAAAAAACAAACATAGCCTTCCTTAGCGTCCTGTTTTTGGGATATGAGCTATCAAGTGAAGGAAAGAGCCTAGCGCCACAATTCTTGGAACAATGCGCCCAGTTACAACCTCCAAATACCATTAAAAAACTCCAATCCTTATTGGGTTTCCTAAATTTTGGCAGAATTTACATTCCAGATTATGCATTACGCATAAAACCTTTATATGACTTAATACGTCCTGACTTTTTCAGTACATTTTGGACATTCGAACACACACGCATTCTCAGAGCTTTGCAAACAGATATGGTTGCAGCACAACACTTACACACAAGGGACAATAAAAAACTTCTGGTCATCAGAGTGATTGCTGGTGGCATTGGTTTCACCAATGTAACATTCAATGAGGGTGAGACAGTCCTGATTGCACACAAATCACATTTGTATTCAGCAGCAGAACAACACTTTGCTCCCACTGAGAAAATTCTCACTGCTGTTCAGATGGCTGTCATTAAAGAGAGACCACTAGCCCAGGGGAAACACATTTTTGCTGTAACTACAATTCCAGCCCTTGAGGCTGCTACCAAAGCCAGCATTCCAAACGCTAAAGCATTACATCCACATTGGATTCAATGGCCAACGTCTTTGACAGGCACTGATGTCGACTACATTTTTGACCCAAAATTACAAACACAAGAATTATTGCAGTATGAACTAGAATACCCAATTCCAGCAAATACATTGCCTATTGATCAATATCAAATAGTCATGTACACCAATGGCTCAGCACAACCTGCAATAGGCACAAAGCATCAATACTCCGCTGCTTGCACAGTCGTAAGCGGCTATATGGAGGGCACTAAATTCTTTCCACAACATACTTTCACGCAAACCCTAGGGCAGTGGTTCCCACCATGTGGTCCGGAGACCCCGGGGGTCCGTGAAGCCTCCTCAGGGGGTCCGCGACTGCTCAGAAAATTAACTAAAATTAACAGATTAGATCCCTGCTTTCAGTAATGGCTCAGTAGGGGGTCCCCAGATACCAATAATGATTCAGTGGGGGTCCCCAGGCTCCAGTAATGATAAAGTAGGGGTCCACAGATGTGAAAATGTTGGGAACCACTGCCCTAGGGGATTGCACAGCACAACTAACAGAGCTAAAGGCTCTGGTGATGGCACTGGAACATACGGATCCTGCACAGCTAACACTGATTGTCTGTGATTCGTACTATTGTGTCCAGTCCTTCAATTAATATCTGCATTAATGGTGCCAGAATGGGCTCAGAGATTCAAATGGCAACACCATCAAACACAGACTTCTGTGGGGGAAGTAGCGGACCTAAAGAAAACGCTACCAAATGTCCATGTTGTACATACACTTGGACACCAGCGTGTTGGAATACATGTTGCTGGAAATACACTGGCTGATGAAGCAGCCAAATCAGCAGTAGCCACAGCTGCTGTTGCTGCAGTAACTTGTTCTGGAACAAAACCAGATGATTACATATGGACTGCAGTGAAAGTCACAGCTGATGGCACGCCCTTTACAAAAGCATTTCCCTCTAAACATTCCTATTGAATGGGAAAGTTCCTTGACGCAGAAGTAAAAATATCAGGCGAGTAATTTCCAATGAAGACCAGAGTTGATTAAATCAATCCATGAGGGGTTGCCTCTGCTCATGCTGGTGTGGCAGCTACAATATCATTATTGCAAGCATGTTATTTGTGGCCAGGTCTATACAAACAGACCAAGCAGTATGTCCTTTGTTGTGACATCTGCCAACAAATGAAGGGGTCTACCGTCAAAAGCCCCTCCTAATGTCCAATAAACCTTTACAATGTGCAAACTTGGACCATTGTGGTCCCCTAACACCGGAAAGTGCATACAAGTAGTCGCTGTTGACTTCTGCTCCAGATTTCTATGGGTGTGGCCATAATGCTCGGCTGACGCTCGGACTGTTATTAAAGATTTGCAAGTCTTTATCGGCACATATGTAGTTGCGGCTTTCCACTCTAACCAGGGTCCTGCTTTCACCTCAAGGGCATTCAGGGACACCATGGCTTCATTAGGGGTCCAACTCCATTACTCGTCTCCATTTCATCCTGAGGGAACTAGTATTGGGGAGCAACGAAACCGAGATTTAAAGCAATCCTAAACAGCCAGAGTATTAGGTATGGGTTGGCTTAATCACTTATATGGAGTCCAGAGAGCACTTAATAATCTGCCTAGAAGGTCCCTGGGGGGGTCGTACTTCATACAAGTGCCTGTTTGGAACTCAAATGTATGTTCCAGATCATGATGGTCCTGGCGTGGAGGTGGCAGAAACACCTTTTGGCATAAATGATCGTTTCACTGTCTTACAGTAATTACAACATTTCTGTGAAGACAACGCTTCTGCCAGTGCTTCCTCCATAGGAACTAAGGGTGTACCAATAACACCTACCGGCTTGATTTCAAAGGTTGTGGACCTATTACGTGAAAAAAAAATGCTGTAAAAAAAGAAGTTTGGTCCTTCGTATCATGCACCGGTCCCAGTCCTGGGAATACATGGTACCAGAACTGTCATTCTACCACTGTTGGCTGGTGCTAAAGAAAATTGTTTTGTATCTATCTACAATGTCATGTTACACCATGTGGCCGATCCTACACAGCAGACCAAGAGGAGCAACCACTAGTTACCGAATTCCTCTCACTACTGGTCAAAATGTCCCTCTACCAGTTTTGAGCAACAACGCTGACACCTGCCTGAGCTTGGGGAGGCTGGAAAATGACCTTGCTTTAGTTCCACTAACATCAATTGTAACAAGTAACACAGAAATTGCTGATCAATTTGATTCAACTTCTACACAGACAGATGGCGTCATTTACAGTGAACCACCGTGGGAGACCCCTACCAGTTCTCCACCTTCAAGTACGGCTCCAGTCTTTGCACGTACTGCTTTTGGATACTTTGCTGGGATCAATTACACCTTTCAGACTCATTTGCCTCTTCTACATCTGAACTACCAAAAACACGTAAGCTGATAAATTGGCTTAAAACAAATAACTTTATTTTCCCATGGAACTATCTGTGGCTTTTCTTGACAGTATTAGCTTACCTCCTTTGAATTGGCTTTGTTATTAATTTCTTTCTATTGCTACATGGTCATTACCTTCCTGAAAGATCTACAGTTGAACTGGTGGATGAGGTCCTAAAACCTCATTTTTTTCTCACAAGGTCCGTAGAGACTTTTCTTTAGTGAACATTTCCGCTATGCCAATTCCTGATGGGATTGCTTGGGATAAAGTCACATTTGATATATACGGCCCCACAGAGGTCATTCAAATACCATGTCTGTTTAAACTTTCTATGAACGATGTAATAATACCCAGAGTTTTTTCTGATGACTGGGATGTGAAAACAGTGGATTCTATGATGACTAAATTGCAGTACTTTACTGTATTTGAAAGTGAGGATGTTTATCAATCCAAAGAGAATTATGGTGACATGTTTTGCTATAATTATTATGGATACCATTTCATACACAGAGCAAGTACCCCAAAGACTATTTTTAATTACATACAGTGGGAACTTTGTCCAACTCCACCACAAGGGAGTTCTAAAATGTATTCTAAAAAATTTGTATATTTTTCTGGGCACAATGTTAAAAATGCTGAGTCATATTATTTCAAATTGCCATTGATGGTAAATGTACATATATTATTGACAGATACGAAATTCATTTATTCGGATTCCTATGTTTCCCGGTTGGCTATAGAAGGCTATGAATACTGGCTGAAGAAGATTGACTTAAAACGTGTGTGGGGAACAAACAATTGGCAAATAAGGAGAAAGGAAGCTTTATTTAGAGCATGCCTGATACCTGTTCAAATTATATTTTTAAATGAAACTGTAAACAGACAAGTTGTTTAGGCTTAGCAATAATTAAGGAATTGAATGCGCCCAGTATTCCTGTCCCTGCAAAATGTAACAAATTGCAAAAATACATAAATGCAACAGAAGATCAGCTCGATGAATGGGTCCAGAATGCCATGTTTAATGCTTCACTTTCACGTCCTGGTGGGTGGTTATTGTGGCCAATAGATACCAATGGGTGTCAAACGTTTTATAAACTCATCGGGGTTTTAAAACAAGTAGGCCTGACCCTCGCTATGTGTCATCTGAACATGCGGTTATAGTAACAACATACAGTTTAGGGAAACTTTGCCAGCAATGGTTGAAAAGATCCTCACTAGAAGCTGTTAGAAAACACCTCAGTCTCCTGTCTAATAACACTGACTTACAGGATTTCCTGTTAGGCCCCAGAAAACAACGTGGAAAGCACTTCTTATATGCAGTCTATAATGAAACTTGGAAGCTTTCAAAACAAGAAGCTGCTGCCCGGTTAAGGCAAATAGACCAGGAAAATTTACAGAAAGCATTAGTGTTGTAGATAATGGGATTAATACCATGTCCGACTGGATCTACAACTAAAACAACATTGTTTCTTCTGCAATAGACATAATACAAAGTGACATGTCCTCTTTATACCATGGACAGAATCAGCTAAGGTCTATTATGCAGTTAGGTTGGACACTACAAACACTAAAGGCAGGTCGCGTTCCCTGCCAACAGGTTAGCGCAAGGGACATATTGACCACAACAACTAATGGCTAAGAAAGAAGTGACTTATGTCATATTAAATATTGAAAAATTAGAAAAGTTGCCTTTTACTGTGGCTGAAATACCATCTGCAGAGTGGTTAATACACGGGGTTACTAATCTGCCTATTTCAACACTTCAATTCCCGTCCTGCTTAAAACACATTCCAGTGGGCAGATATGAAAGGCTAGGAGATAGTTACATCCATGAAGTGTGTTAGCTACCCTTCTCGTACAAATGTCTCAGTGGCATGAAAGAGGTCTTTCTTAGCCATAGCGAGTGCAAGACTTCTGTCAGCCATTCAATGGTTTGTAAACAGCTGTCCTTGCATGGGGCGTGTAAAGCTTTGGCAGCGAACGTGGCTTGTTATCTGAAGGGAGTCCCAGTCCCCTAGATTAGACCTGTGTTCCAGGTGGTCTCGAATGGCAGCTATGTCCTCACCAACAGTAAAAACTGTTGTTGGATGCAAGCCGGAATAGTTTATGTTGTTTCGTCTCTAAGAATGTTACATGCTGCGGAAATGTACTTTTTCCTCCTACACAACAGAGGGAAGTAGCTGAGATTTGGTCCCATATCGCTACTTCAAATGTGGCAAGTTGAGGCGACTCAGGGCTTTATTGTTGCAAAAACATATGGCGCTTACATCTGCACGCGAGACCTATGCACTTCAGGTTGCAAGGTCATCGGCAGAGATACAGTCCCTTTTAAGTACTAACTTTCTGAGACACTTTGGTGAGCTTGTGGGACGAATATTTAATGCATCCAGTACTACTGGAATCGCAAAGTTTTTTAAGGCTGTTGGTTCTGGTTTCGGTCACATTTTTGCCTCAGTATTCGACTTAACACGTTCAGCCATCCACTCAATATTCTCCAGTATTTTCGGGAGATTTCCGATAACCTTGGCTATAATAGGTGGCATTTTTCTATTGCTACTTTTTCTGCGCAGTGGCTGTCCAGTCACAACATGGAGGACTGAAAGCGCTCCCACCAGTGTAGCTGTGTCATGAACACATGATGCAGTATTTTTGAGCATCACTCCTGGAGCAATTGGAATGTGACTGGTCTTTGTAATTCAGACCGATTTTGCATTGTGTGCAGCCCGTGTTTCGTGCCTCTGGTGCTCGTTTGAACATGGACTGAAAGTTTGTCTTTCTACGCAGCGCTTGTTTTCATTGGACGCTTATCGGTTGATGTTCTTGCTGAGGGCTCATTACCAGACATATGTGCTGAGGGTACGGGAAGCTGCTTATGAGTTGCCCTTTGTGGATTATGCAGCTTTAAACTCATTGTTGGGCACACCACAGAATGCTGCTGCCTTGGCTGGAGCTCAGGCTTTGGAACACAAATGCTCCTTGGTTTTCCTTGATGATAAACTTCCTACTTTACACCTGCCTACGTTTTCCTGTCTTCAATTAGCCCGGATTCAATTGACAACTTCAAAAATGACTCTGACTTTTGAAATTCGGCGTATCTTTTTTTTTACGCCACACTTAATATTTTAATGTATGCTCGAGTGTCTTTTAACTTGTCATTATTGACATTTATACATATATGCCTTAGGTTAAATTTTCATAGCTTTTATGCATAATTAGGCTTTGAACCACCTTTGAACTGGCAACGGGAGGGTGTTGTGTAGCCATTTTAGTTATAGCTTCATACACGTTATTTTAGCAAACTAGGCCTGCCGCTGTGCATTTTAACCTAGACATATTTTATTCAGCTTCATTTGTATTATTTTAACAATAGCCATATTTGCAGTCTTGTTTTATTCTCTGTATCTAGCTGTTCTTTGCCTATGCCAGAACTGCATTCACAAACAAGACATTTCTTTCACTCTGTGCTTTTCTCAAGGCTGCAGTAAGATAGGTTGCCTGCAAACGTGGTACACTTTCTCTCTAATGTTCACAGGAACATACACACTCTTACCTGGGGATCCTTTCTTGGAATATCAGCTGTCTTATTATGAAAACACTACTTTGACCCATGTGCATTAGAGGGAGATTCCAGCCAGATGACCACAACTGTATGCTGATTGATAAGGGCTTTGCTGCAGCTCAGAGAGAGAACAAGTTCCGGTAGAAGGAACACCTATTAGCCCAAAACATGGGCAGTCTTAAGTCGACAAGTTAAGTATGGTTTTGTGTACAACTGCTAAGTGTTAGACCTGGTAGTCTAACCTGGCTTTTTTCCTTCTGCTTCCTGTGTTTCTGACTGCGTGCTGGACTCTGTTTTTGCTGGTTTTGATAGTCTGTGCACTTTACCACTGCTGACTAGCGCTAAAGTGCAAGTGCTCTCTGTGTAAACTGTATGTGTAAATGGCTTTTCCATTAATGGCATATTTAATTTACTAGTAAGTCCCTAGTAAAGTGCACTTGAGGTACCCAGGATTGGTAAATCAAGTGATACTAGTGGGCCTGCAGCACTGATTGTACCACACACAGGAGTAGCCCTGTAAACATAGCTCGGACCTGCCACTGCAGTGTCTGTGTGTGCAGTTTTAAACTGCCAGTTTGACCTGGCAAGTGCACACACTTGCCAGGCCCAAACCTTCCCTTTCTGTACATGTAATGTACCCCCAAGCTAGGCCCTAGGTAGCCCCATGGGCAGGGTGCAGTGTATGTTAAAGATAGGACATGTACTGAAGTGTTTTACATGTCTTGACAGAGAAACACTGCCAAATATGGTTATCACTGTTGCAAGGCCTATCTCATTCATAGGTTAACATGGGGACTGCCTTTAAATATCTTTTAAGTGCAGTTTCCTATTGGGAGCAGGTAGAGATATGGAGTTTGTGGTCTCTGAACGCACAATGTAAAAATACATCTTTTGGTAAAGTTGATTTTTAGATTGTTAGTTTGAAAATGCCACTTTTAGAAAGTGGGTATTTTCTTGCTTAACCATTCTGTGCCTCTGCCTGCTTGTATATTCCCTGTCTGGGTCAGACTGACAGCTGAGCTGTTGTAAATTCCCTCTAGACAGGGACACAAAGGGAACTGTAGTGTAGTCTGCATACCCTGTTGAGTTTCCTGGGCTAGAGTGGGAAGGGAGGATCTGACACTTACACCTGAATTGGCTGTGCCTGCCCACAAACAATGCAGTCTCCAACCCCCTGGTGTGTGTCTGGGGCCTGGCCTGGGCAAGACAGGATTGTGTCAACAACAGACACTTCCCTTTGAAGCTTGCCTCCTTCAAAGGCAGAAAAGGGTAAAAGTTGTGGACCCAAAATCCCAGACTTTTAGAACACTTCTGGATCAAGAGGAACCTCTGCCAAGGAGAAGAGCAGGAGGAGGAGTACTGTCCCTTTGCTGTATGTGCTTTGCTGGGTTGGCCTGCAGTTGCTGCCTTTGTCTTAGAGAGGACAAACACTGGACTTTGCTATGTATCCTGCATATGAAGTTCCTCCAAGGGCTTGGACTGAGCTTGCCCCCAGTTCTTAAGTCTCAGGGCCATCAAAGACTTCCTCTGCCAGCACCTGGACTCTCTGCCTAGACTCCTACCCTAACAAGTGGTGCCTAATCCAATCCCGGTGCCTTCCAATCCCGGTGCCCTCGAAAGGAGACGCTAGTGAAAAATCAAGAAGATACAAGTGCACTGACTTCGGATGATTCAGACTGACGCCGCTGCCGGATCCTGCGCCGCCGCCTACAACTGAAGCCGTGGACCACGCTGGAGTGCGACGGCACCGAAGGCCCGATTCTGCCACAGCCTTGCTGAAGTCCACGACTCAGTGAGTCACAAAGTGCTGTGTCACCGACGTCGGTGACACCCGACTCCGCCGGAAGTGCAAGGATCCGACGCTTCGTACTGATGCCGCCTCAACTCCATAGCAAGGACTCAACACCTCTCACCGATGCCTCTGCTCCTTAGCTCCGCAGCCCTGGAACCAACCCCGCATCGGATCCAGCAACGCCTTAATCCCCGACTCCATGCACCAGCTTGTTTTCTCATTTTCACACTGTACTTGGGGTTCCATGCGACTGTGACCGGTGTCAGATTGTTGACACCGGAAGTTTAATCTTTAAAAATTCATAATTTTGCTTGTATATGTTTTGGTGTTGTTTTACTCAGATAAATATTGGCTATTTTCCAAACCTGGTGTTGAGTCCTTTTGTGGTGCTTTCACAGTGTTACTGTGTGTTGGTACAAATACTTTACATATTGCCTCTGGGATAAGCCTGACTGCTTGTGCCAAGCTACCAAGGGAGTGAGCAGGGGTTATCATAGGTGTGTATCTCCCTTATCCTTAGTAGAGTGAGGGTCCTTGCTTGGACAGAGTGCAAACTGACTGCCCCCCAGAGACCTCATTTCTAACATTAAGGCCTTAAATACTGGTCAAGATCTAATGGGCAGCCAATGTAAAGATCTCAAAAGTGGAGAAAAGAGAGATTTATTTGGCTGTCCCTGAATTTGTAACTGATGCAGGATTCTATTCTGGGATTCTATGGGAATTTGGCTAGTCAAGATGAGACTGGATAAGAGTGTTGATTACTGGGATATGGACAGTGCAATCAATGAGGGTAAGGATTATTTGAAGGAACCACATTTGGGTGAATCAGGTGTCAGTCACATTTAGGTATTGGGCTTCTAAAAAGAAAATGTTATCTACAAGAACCCCTAGGTTGCACACAATACATGAAGTAGAGAAAACAGAAAATAGGCCACATGGTGGTGTTCCATCCAATGTCTTCTGAAACAGATGTAAATAAAATTTCTGTTTTGGCAGGATTCAGTTTAATGAAATTGTTGACCATCCATTTCAGTTACTGGCTTCAGTTAAGGACTCAAACTTTGGTTGAACAAGTCCATTATACCAGGTAAGCTGAAGATAAGCAGAGTGTCACTTGCATTTATATAGAAGCAAGGTCCTGCCTGATGAACATATTGAGCTATTGGCCACATGCACATGTTGAATAAAAACAGGGAAAGAATGAAACATTGAGGAACATCATAGCTGATAGTAAAAAAGCATGTCACTGAGTTATAAAAACTCTGTCTTAGCTGGAGTGAGCATTAACCGGATGGTAGATATAAATGATTAGATGTCATCTAGGAATTATCTGAGACAGTGAATACTATTGAATGCAACACAGACACATCTGTGTGCGGTAGGCATGTGTGGTAGACAACACCAACAATTGTGGAAGCTGGAGGTATCTTTGGAGGCAACATGGAAACACACTGATTGAACATCTACAATTTGTAGGTCATAAAAATTATTTTAAAAAACTTGATATGTATTTGAAAATCTCGAGTAAAGGGGCTAGTGCTGAAGAACATGTGAGCATGCCTCCGTAGCGTCTTGGACCAGATAAGACTATGCTGCTTTCTGAGATGGAAGGCCAGGTATTTGTTCATAAATAGAGCCTTGACTCTAAAAAAAAGGTTTTCATACATTCCCAGAGAAATTAGATAGTACTTCCATCTGTACAAAAGCGTTTTGCCCAGTAATTTGGAGTCCAGCCAGAAGTGTAATGCCTTTTAGTGTTGATAAGTATGCTGTGTTATATTTACAATTTTATCGTCTTTAAAAGTCTTATTAATGGCACCGCTAGCAGAGGGGGTCACCTTCTCTAGGTGTAGCATTCCAAGTAAGCAGTTACCCAACCAACATAGAGAGTGTTATTATTCAAATGAGGCCATGAGACTGCTTCCTTTACATCTCTCCACTCCTCCTTATCTTTCCCTTCTCAAGTTAAGATTGCTCATTGAAGCTCCTTGAGAGAGTTGGTAGCTCTGAAAACTTTAAGAACTTTAATGAAATTGAACTTTCCTTTATCAGGGAACAGGTTTGCACTTCAAATGTAATTACATGACACGCATTTCAGAAGATGAATTCCAAACACACTAGGTTACAGACTGTTCTCATATTAAAATCAATATGTTTAAAGTGGTATTCGGAAAGAGACTCTGAGATGAGCCAATTAAAAAATAAAAACTCTCTTCCTTCCGTTAAACATCAGCGGGTACTTGCGTCACTGTTCTTATCTGTCTACTGGGTGTGTGATTCAGTCACCTAAACAATGGTGTATTTAACTACATAGATGTCCCTTGTACTGCCCGAAATTCTTTTCAGGGGCTTTACGCCTGCGTCAATCGAAGTCAAGCAGTCAGGTGTACGTCAGTCCAAAGAGCTTTAAAAAGAACAGAACTCATTTCTTTTCAAATCAGGCTTCTAACCGAGAACATATTTTACGTTTAGTACTTTAGAAAAAAAGGTTTTTACATAAAAACCGCTGTCTCTTCTTCAAGGAGTGCCTAATTTGTTGCACAAGATAAGAGCAGGTGTCCAACATTTTTCATAGGTTCCCATAATCATCGCCGGGGTTGCAGAATTTCAAGCATGCATTGTCTTGAATGCACCCATTTCACCTTTCTTCAACCGCCCTACGTACACTTCCGGTCTCCTCATCCCACTTCTGTAGGTTCTTGATTATCTCTTCTTTCTTCGCAAGTCACTGTTTTCGAATCCTTCTCTCCCTCTCTCTCTTTCAGTCTTTCTCTTCCTTGCTCTGGTAGCCCAGTCCCGAAAATTCTAGGCCAGCACCTGCTGCCTGCAATCACCGCCACAAATTAAGCACTGCTTTGAATGGAGATTGAGGAACTGTTGATGTGAATTTTAACAAAATCAAGAAGGGTCTATTTAATCAGGTAGTTTTAGTACTGACATGTGACACACGTATAAACATATCAGAAAATCAAGAGAATTATTGGCCCTCAGATCAGTAGCACAGGTAAATATTTGACTTGGTGTAAGGACTGATCTATCATACAAATCTAGGAAAATATGCATCAACCAGTGAACAACTTATAAACTCACATATTCCTGGAAGACAACACAAGCTTGAACATGATAATACTATACATTAGACACTTAAAACAGACATGCTCTGCCTTCCTTAGACCTTCATATGCCCGTAGCTGTGGCCAACACGTTGGTTGCGCAATGTTCTAAGAATGGTAAGAATTCCTGCCTTGGGCACCCTACAAAAAAATCATCTGATTGCAACCGATTCAAAATTCTACTGAACTCCCAATGGGGCTATGCAAAAACAAACACATTTGTGGGACGCTCAGAAAGTTATACTGGCCTTCAGTGAGAAAGCAGGATATATTTAAAGCTCTAAAATTAGTACCCATTCGCTGGCTGTATGTCAGAATATCGAGGACAGGCATATCTCCATACAAAAATATTGTGGGAAAAATAACCAATCTAGCAAGAAGTTAAATATCCATAAATGAGCAGAGACTTACTATTCTTAAGTTCAGATTCATGTACCTCGAAGAAGAGTAACTATAACTCACGCCCCCACCATGCACCGTTTTCTCATCAATAATTGTGGAGCAAATGTTAGAGTGATAATATCAATAATGCTATAGAAGATGTCATGAATGATGTAATATTTGGGGTAATTAGCTGTGCATGGCGAGGGCGCAAGGTATAGTTACTTCAGGGCACCCGTTATAGTTACTTCAAATAAATCTAATTATAACAGCTCAATTTCTATGGTTTTGTGACTGTAAATTCTGAACCCAACTATAAAGTCCTTATAGTCTCTGTTTTTTTTTAATGAATTTCTATGGTTTCTTTTTAACGCAGTGGGGCCCTGCATGCAGCCAACCCTCCACGTGCAGACAATCTCCTTTGGCTGTGGGTGACAGGCACATAGCTGCAGGACCTGCACCCAACTCCCCTGTGTAACTCCAGGCGGGGTTGGTGATTGAGGGGTGAGTGTGTGAGTGGATGTATTTTTTTTCCATTGGACTCCAGATCCCCGGATGCTTTGCAAATTAACACTGGGGGGGCTAAGCTGAGACCGGCGGTGGATCAGCAGATCAGCCTAAAAAATAAAAATTAGCCAACATTTTGCCTATGAGGAGTCCTTTAGGGACCCCTCATCTGTCCTATGGTGTCAGGATACCTCTATCCTGACTCCTTATGTCATTTTTCATTTTTATTTCTCTCACCGCATTGTGACAATAAACAGAATGGTGGCTGCAACTTTTCTATTCAGTTACGGCCCGCCAATCAGGGCCTTGCTTTGGTGCATGGATCTGCTGAGGTTCTAGGTCTCTAGATATACACATTTCTTTTTTCCCTTCAATAACCACAAAACTATTGAACGGATTTACATCGAACCACAAAAAGGGCTCTTTCTAGACCAAGAACTAGCTTTCTGCCAAATTTGGTGTAATTCCATCCAGCAGTTTATTCTGTAGTCATGTCTAAAATCCCAATGGGAAATTACATGGGGAAAATGCATTTTGGCCCCGCTTTTTTCCTCCACCCCCGTTTGATGAATGACATCAAAACTTTCAAGACAGCAGCTGAAGTGAGTGTCAAACTAGTTTTGAAACTTTTGTGAAGATTCGTCAAACGACACCTACGTTATTGGAAAAACAGAACACGCTTTTCCTATGGAAACTAGGGCCTAACTATAAAGTCCCTGCAACCTTTGGTTTTCAGTGAATCTCACTGTTTTTTAAAATATAAGTTGTACTGCAATGTGTAAGTGGATGTGTGAGTGGTTGGGTAAATGTGTGAGTGGTTGGGTAAATGTGTAAGTGGGTGAGTGAATATGTGAGTAGGTCTGTGGGTCTGAGAGTGAATGTATGTGTTTTTTAATTGGGGTCTGGATCTTCGGATACATCAAGGAGCATACAGGCGGCCGCGCTGAGCGCCGCAGTGGATCCGAGGATCCTTGCACACCCAAACAAATGTCTTGCCAATGAGGGCTCTCACAGACCTCGGCATCAGTCAGATGGGGTCAGCAAATTTATATTCAGTGAAAAAAACAAAGGTTAAAGGGTTGTAACAGTTAGGTGAAAATTTCAGTTAAAATATACCCTTTTACACAAAAAACACCGAAATTCACCAGTTATAGTTATCTCAACTATAACACGTGCCCTAAAATAACTACAACTTGCATCCCGCCATGTACAATGTTATCATCAATAACGCAATTTCAGATGTTGCAGTGAAGTTGGCAATGAGGTCATAGAACATGCTATGAGTGGTGTAATATGGGACATAATTAGGAGTGCATAGTGAGGGCAGGACATAGTTAATTTAGAATACCAGTTAAAGTTACTTGGGATAATTATAGCTGATGAATTTCAGTGGTTTTGTTTGTTTAAAACATTATGGGGGTCATTCTGACTCACGCCGGCCGCGGTGCCGGCGGGAGCCGCCAGAATACCGCTGCGCAGTCAGAAGACCGCCGCGGTTATTCTGTGTTTCCCGCTGGGCGGGCGGGCGACCGCCAGTAGGCCACCCGCCTGCCCAGTGGGAAACCCCTTTCCACGAGGATGCCGGCTCCGAATGGAGCCGGCGGAGTGGAAAGGGTGCGACGGGTGCAGTTGCACCCGTCGCGAATTTCAGTGTCTGTTATGCAGACACTGAAATTCTCAGTGGGGCCCTGTTACGGGGGCCCCTGCAGTGCCCATGCCATTGGCATTGGCACTGCAGGGGCCCCCAGGGGCCCCACGACACCCCATACCGCCATCATGTTCCTGGCGGCCAAAGCCTCCAGGAACAGGATGGCGGTATGGGGGTCGGAATCCCCATGGCGGCGCAGCAAGCTGCGCCGCCATGGAGGATTCCCCAGGGCAACGGAAAACTGGCGGTACACCGCCGGTTTTCCGTTTCTGACCGCGGCTGTACCGCCGCGGTCAGAATGCCCTTGGGAGCACCGCCAGCCTGTTGGCGGTGCTCCCGCGGTCCCCGGCCCTGGCGGTCCATGACCGCCAGGGTCGGAATGACCGCCTATGTTTTAACTGATATTTTTCCCTAACTATAACGTCCCTTAAATCTTTATTTTTTCAGTGATTTTCTAAGGTATTATTTTAATTTAAAGTAAATTATTTTTAGGATTCTTAACTATTACGTCATTTTACCCTTTGTTTTTTTCAGTAATTTTTTTTTGTTTTTTAAAGTAAAGTAAAATGTCCATTGCCATGCGCAGCATGGAGGTGGACGCAGGGCCTGGCCTGTTCCCATGCCCTGCGCCCAACCCCACCTGAGGACACCCAGCCACACACAGCCTTTTGCCAAGTGTGGTGAAGGGATTGGATGCAGGGCCTGGCCTTTGGCCAGGCCCTGCATCCAATCCCTCACAGACACCAAAGCCTCCGATCTCTGACTTTTGTCATGCATGGAGAGGGGTTGAGAGTAGGACCCTGCCTGTGGCCAGGCCCTGCACCCAAACCCCCCCCCCCCCACCCACCACGCATGGTCTTCGGTAATGAACATGTCAATTTATGTAAGGCTGACCTACTGGCCTTGTCAAAGGGTCAAAACATTAAAGTATAAAAAGCAAGGGGCCTATTGGTTTCTTTCAGGAGTCAGAAGATCAATACATACAGAGCAGATCTATTAGCTGTGTCAATACGTCTCTACTAATTACAATCAAATGTCATTTTTATAAATTCAAATGTTGCAATGTTTAATAAAAGTGATTGTCACAGCAAGTTTTCAATAAAGCATTTTTAAATAAAGACATTGAACGTGCCTTTGAGTCCTTTTTTAACATTTCTCATGCTATAAAATACAGCTAAAGAACCAAATACAAGGGGCCCTGCACTCCAGCTGATACGCTTATTAACAGCTCAGAGTGCTTAAAAATAAGGTAAGCTCTCTTGGGGTCATGAATTCAATCACCCAGGAGGCTAGCTCTTTTTTTTTATGTTGGTGAGGGCTGCTGTGGCCCCTGCAGTCCCCCAGAACATTAAAAAACTGATTGGCGGTGCCCTTGCTCCTTCTAGGGACACTAATAGGATCATAGAAATATGACTGAAACGCAGGGCATTATGGGGTGCTCCTTGCTAGAGCAATGAATAATGAGTGGCTCCTGTTGCTCATTTATTATTATTCTTTCTTTTTACATTTTGAGCGTGCCCCAATAGACACCCTTTTTACTATCTATTTATTTTTTAATTCATTTGGGGCTGCAGAGGCATCCCCAACACCCCCGCATCCCCTGCTGGCTCCCCAGCTAGCACTCATAACCAGTGCTGGTGGGAGCTGGCCAATTTATTTTTTAAGTGGGTGCCCCAAAACCCACTCAGCGCAGCCACAACCACTACAGTTCATAGGGGCCATAATTGAAGCACTAATGACCCCTAGCTCCAGCCAGCTCTCCAGCCAAAAGACACTGGTGCTGGCAGGAGCTGGCTCTTTAACTTTGCTCCATCCCATGTGAGAGCAGCATTTTTCACTGCTCCTCCTTAAGTGGGAGCAAAGCTGTGTTCCCTGTCTGGGAATGTTTCTATTCCCTGACAACACTCTCCGAGGCAGGGATCACCAGTGTTCCAGGTAATGGGGTCTCCATGACAGTGCAGCTATATTGGGAGATGGGGTTCCCAGGGGTGGTCTACAGCTCAGGGAGGGATGCCAGATGCCCCCCCCCTACATTTCAGCACTGGTCCTGAGGAATGCAGTCTCCAGGCCTTTAAGAGTTAGGGAAGAGGGACCACAAGCCCCCAATCCCCTAAACATCATACACACCCTGGGGGATGTGGTCACCAGAGCCTCATTAAGGCTCAGGGAGGGAGGTCACATGCCCTCTCTTCTAACTACCAGTATCAGGCTTGGCGGATAATAACATGGCTACCCCAAGTCCCTGGTCCATGCCAGGGGGCTCATATTAAAAGGAAAAAAAAAATTCTGCTGCACCGATAAAAAAAAATAAAAAAAACTTTCTGGCCCCAGGCGGCAAGGTATTCTTACCCAGTCACTATATATATATATATATATTTTTTTTTTTTTTTTACTGTATTCCAGGACAGTGGACTGAGTCCCTGAGTCCTAAAATGGCTGCCACTACTTGACCTGTTAAATCTGGAGATCCTCCACAGGGTGAGATTTACATAAGTTTTGAACTTTCTTTCTCCAAAAAGTACTTAACGGATTTACATCAAATTACAAATAGCACACTTTGTGGACCAAGAATTAGCTTTCTGCCAAATTAGGTGCAATACAGTTCAGTTGTTTTTATTGGAGCTGTGTCTAAATTTCCTATGGAAAATTGCATGAAGAAGACGTGTTTTGGGACTTCCCCTTTTTCTCTGCCCCTAATTGACAGATCATCACAAAACTTTCCAGGAAGGAGCAGAGGCAGAAGAACATTTTTTGGGACATTTTTGTGAAGATTTATCCAATTGTGCCAACAAGCAAAATATTGTTTTTCCTATGGAAACCTGGTCCTAGCTATAACAACCCAGTAGCGACTGCCACTAGATAATTATATATACACTCTAGAGTTTCTTGGTGGCAGACAAAGAAGCTGAGGCGTGAGGTACCTTATATAGTAAAAAAGAAAATCTCTATAAATTTACCACTTGCTTCTCAGCATAGTAAGCAAGAACTGTTAGAAATGGGGTATGTGGTTGACAGTCAGGTTACCCCCTGTTCAAGCAAGGACCCTCACTCTAGTCAGGGTAAAGGAGAATCACCCTCAGATAACCCCTGCTTACCCCCTTGGTAGCTTGGCAGAGCAGTAGGCTTAACTTCAGAGTGCTAGGTGTAAAGTATTTGTACCAACACACACAGTAACTTAATGAAAACACTACAAAATGACACAACACAGGTTTAGAAAAATAGGAAATATTTATCTAAACAAAACAAGACCAAAACGACAAAAATCCACCAGAGACATTTTGTAAAGGAGCACTTGCACTTTAGCACTGGTTAGCAGTGGTAAAGTGCCCAGAGTAACAAAAACAGTAAAATCAGAGTCCAGCACACATCAACAACCTGGGGAACAGAGGTAAAAAGTTAAGGGAGACCACGCCAAGGATGAAAAGTCTAACAAGAACATATAGATGAAGGAATATAAATGGAGTGCACACTTACTTGACAGTTGGATTTTACAAAGATTGCATGATGATGACTAAAGAAAATGAGACACCACCAGCCACACTTGACTGAACAGCCTGGATTTAGAATGGAAGTGTCACAAGGAATATGTCAGTATTGAAACATGTTGAAAGGAACAGCAGCATACAATAGAACAATGTAAAAATAAAATAATTTACCATTTATGGCTTAGAGGTATTTGATCAAATATGGTGCCTTGAAAAATGCAGCTCTTCAAACTGTAGTCCTATGCTTAAATTTTGCACAGATGCACACATTTGTTGGGAATTCACAGTATCCTGCAAGAACACACAAACACGGGGGGAGGCTCCTCCGTGAGAGAGGAGGAGCGTTGCCCCGCTGGAAGAAAAAGCCCAAGAGCAGCTGAAAAATAAAATAGCAATAAAGTTCATTTATTACCATCGTATTTTTCAGAAGCCTGTTCGGAACCGAGTGTCAGGACGGGGTGGGGCAATTGCTGCTGAGTTGCAGCAGGGAGCTGAGCACTATGTTTAAAGTGCGCATGTCCCTTTGGCCGACCATCTTGGGATGGCCAGCCTTACATGCACTTTAAACTTCTCTAACCCAGCTGTCTTAAGACATGCATGGCTGGTGGCTGTCCGGGGACCGGCACAGTATGAGACCCCTTCTGTAGCCACCAAAGGGGCAAAAAGCAGACTGGGGGGGGAGGGGCCGCTGCTAGGCACAAGGACCTGGTCATAGCCCGAGAATCCTTGAAATGCTTGAGCGCAGAGTCTGACTTGTCTTCAAAGAGACTGGTACCTTCAAAGGGTATTTCCATCAAAGAAGCCCGACAACCCCCAAAATCCATCCCGCCTCAGCCAGCGGGTGCCTCAGGGCCACTGTTGAAGAAACCTTTTGGATGCCCTGACAGAGGGAGTGGAATAGAACATGCAATAGACGGTAGAGGCTTGGACCAGCAAGCTCTCAGGGGTGGGTTGTTGCGTCAAGAAACTTGGATCTCCAGGTGCGGGTGATAGCGGCAGGGAATCGTCCTGTTGACAGGAGCCCCTGTGCTGGGATTGGTCCAGGTACTCAGTAGGACGTCAGATCCAGTCTGATGCTTGGGGAGAATTCAAGGATAAGAAATTTGCTGATAGAAGTCTCTATCAAGAAATCCCCTTACCACTTTTGATGCTTTATTTATAATACGAACACTCCTTCATGAAACACTTATTTTGGATATTTTGCCTCTTTTATGTGATTATACACATTTCCACTGCTAGATCATTTTAATATGTATGCTCTGACGATAGTTGCAGAACCTTTGCTTGCCAATTTGGATTGTAATTTTGACTAATATGCTAATAAAATCTTTATGGCTTGGACACCATCCTCTATTGTGGCACCACATTGGTTTAATTGTCCTTGAAATACATTGTGATGATACCTCCATATGATCAGTGGGGGAACCTCTTTGATGACGTCTCTAAGAGATTGAGATTTAAGGATTTCCCCTTCCACAAACTCCAACATTCCACAGACTGAAACTGATTACCCCTGTCTATTTTTTAATGTCCACTACCTTAGTTTTGGCAGGAAGGTTCCATGAAAATTTGAAGACGAGGCATTTCTGCATCTATCATCAAATTCACATTGACCTCTGTAAAACACAATGAAATAAACTGTACTTCCTTTATAAGAAGAAATACAAAAGATCTAATCGCCATTTCAAATATGTAGAAATATAAATGGCTAACCGTGAGCACCAGGGATATTTCTCATTTGGGGGTTCTATCACTCAGAACACTGAAGTGAAAAACATCCCCATTATTCACATGATACCCATCTAAGGGCTTAGATTTAGAACTCGGCAGACGGGTTACTCCGTCGCAACCATAAGGTATATCCCGTCCCCCAAAAACGAAATCCCATAGGATATAATAGGATTTGGATTTCGGCGGACGGATATCTGTCATTGTTGTGACAGAGTAACACGTCCCCGAGTTCTAAATCAGCCACTACATTATTTTGTTTCAGTCACCCCCTCCCCCAAAAAATCATCTGTTCTGCCTCCAACACATAATCAGGGGCAGAGAAGTAATGGGTGAGCCATATATAAAATGTGGAAAAAAAGAAAAGTTAAAAAAATATGGTGTCCTGTCACTCACTCCCACCACCCTCGGGATATCCTTGCCATCCCCTAAATGAGAAAAAAAAGAAATACATAGCCCATACACACTACTTTCTATAATATCAATCCCCCACCCCCAGCCAAACTAAAACAATGATTATCTAGCGTCCTGCCACCGACTCCCACCCCCCTCTGAGCCATAAGCACAAAGCCATGATTCCCACTCTCGCAGAGTGGAGAGAACCAACACGCTGACAGCAGCTCAGTGGGAGCTGCTAAACAGTGCAGCTTCATTTCCCTATTCGCACTGATCTGCAGAGAGCCGCACTACCAGGTAAGCAGGTGGTCAGCGCTGGCACCACACCGACTGTGTTCTCCCATCTGAGGAGACCCAGGCGAGGCGGGAGAAGGCAGGTGAGACCACAAGCTGCAATTCCACCATTAAACTCAGGTCTCCGGAGACCTAGGCAAGGTAGCAGAACAAAGTGAAAACAAGTACTTCCCCAGGGTGAAGAAACAACTGTAGCTAACCACTACTGTTAAGTCACTGCAGTGAATAATCACATTTCAGTACGGTTATTCATGGCAAGTGCTTTCCATCGAAGCCATTTACAACAACAGAATTAAACAATACGTGAATATTCAGCCCTGTGGCCTAAAAGATGTTCTTATCTATAAGTGGACACGTCAGAGACTCCTCTATCATTTTTAAAAGTGGTCAAAATTGCAGTCCCGCATTCTGTCATACAGACATAATTATAGGATTCTCACAATATTATGCAGCTTTCGGTTCTGGGCGACTAGCAGAGAAGCCTGTCCCGATTATTAGTATGGTTACAGAGATGATGATTTACCAAATCTGAAGAAGGTTGCTTGTGTTGTGTTACCTCAAAACACAGAATGTCAAATTAAGGTTTTGGCGCTTTTCAGTACTAAATGCGTTTTATCAGACTAGACTGTTACTCAAGTAGGCTAATGGCACTGTAAATTTGCAAAGCAAACATTTACAAGTTAACTCTTTGCATGCACTGAAATCAACTTCGTCAGTCCCATTCAAGCTGGCTGGACTCTGAAACTAGATAAATGACAACAAAACCTTTGATTAATATGGACCACCCATGCAAGTTATTCCCACTCCCACTAGCATGAACTAAGTAGTTTTAAGGCCTACCTTTTACAGGTGAGGGACTGTTGCAGATGTTTAGACAATTGAAGGATAGCCCGCAAATGCATACGCGCGAAAGCCCAGTACATTGTGCAAAACCATACATAATGTAACCTAAGAATATATCTCTCCTGCCTCCACACAGTCAAACCCATTCACCTTGCAACAGGGGCAACACTTTACTGCAGATAAAAAGATATGGCTGCGTATTTTTTAAAGGTTGAGTTGAAATGTTATTTGAGTAGTGATCATAAATAATATTTTAGTGGTGCAATCTGTAGGTTTGACAAGTTGCATTATACAATTATATTTACATTACCTTTCCCCTTCCCGGAAAGCAGCTCCTCCTAACTGGCCAAAGTTTGCTCCACCGTCAAGGTTATTTAATTCTTGATGAATCAAGCACTCACCTTGAACGTGGCACAAATTAAGTTCTACCACAGGATATTCCAAAGCTGTCCTTAACCACTAGAGCACATCCTGCCTTGTTCCACATTTTCTTCAGATATCTTCAGTACTAAGCTATTCAAGTACATCAGACGCACCCTTTATACCCTAACCTCATTTGAGCCACACAGTATCACAGCAAAGTCTACTTTTTAAGCACACGTGTACAGATTAAGGCATCTTCTATCAAACATAGGCTTTGGGATGGTGACCAAAGGTTGCCTCCCTCCCAAACTGTACTTTGTAATGCTGCCCCAGAGCACCAAGGACACTTCCATGACAAATCATCAGGTGTAGATGACAGTAACTAATACACATTGTCTAGATCACGAGACAGATTTTCAGGTCCCTTCCTTGGTTTTGGGTCAAATAAATCTCTAAATTGCAAGTTGCTGACTGACCTTAGAAAGCCATGTATGACAAAACTTTGGAATGGTCTTTCCAAAGTAATAATTACACAGATGATTCAAAGGTATTTGAATAAGCCATCTCCTTCTAATCATTCATTGTGGCTTGCAGATTTGTTGCCGTGGGGACAAACACTCATGCCTAACTCCGTTCAAAATCTACTAGCCTTTTGGAAACCTCTACAGATAATGCTTTTCAGCAGCGCTTTGGATCAATTAATCAGTGTGATTTTTTGCTATTCTTCATGGGCTGCCCAACATGTCTGAATCATTTTGCACAAGCATGTTCCAGACGATATTGCACCTTACTTATGACATATACAAAAATGGTAAGAACATGTGCGGAGAAAGCATTTCTAATCAACTGAGGAAAACAAATAAAAATAGGTGAAATGAATGCCGATAAATGAAGCACTGACTCAAGGAATTCAAGAAAGAGATGAAATTGACTGATGCAAGGTTTGGAAGAAACTGAGCTGAAGGAAAAAAAGTGGAAGGTGTGTTGTTAAAGCTAATGTGGATGAAGAAAGGAAAAGGTATAGGAAAGTAGCACTGGGAAGGATAGGTGAAAATAAATTATAATGGGAAGGATTGGAAAAAGGTAAAAGAGTGAGATGGAGAAGACAGAAAGACAAAATGCTGAACAGGTGACTGGAGTCGACCAAAGAAAGGACTTAGCAGAGACAATAAAGCTTAGAAGAAGACCTATGACGTACCCAAAATAGCAACAACTTCATCATCTTGGATGACTTCCAACGATCCAGAAACCACAAAACACAGTGTGTCTATGCTTTCCCCAGCATGGTAGATCAGGTCCCCGGGGGCACAGTGGACAGTCTGGAACTCCATGGCTAGAGCGCGAAGGCATCCATCACTTGCCAGTCGAAATGCAGGATGCTCTTTGAAAACCTTCCTATTCAGGTGGACACATATGTCCGCTCGCATATCCTTCGGGCATATCTGCAAAACCTAATTAGAGGAAAGAGAATCAGTGTCTCACTTTGTCTGAGGTCGCATCACATACTTCATTTGCATGTGTCCCGCAAAACATACAATTCTGAATTTAGACACACTGCATTGATGTTGTAGAGCACCTGTGTCATACCCATGAGTCCTCCATTACAGGGAAACACGAAAAATAAATTAAGATAAATACATATTTAAAGTTATCTACAGTAAAGTCAAAATAACAATTTTACTCTTACATCATCTTCATGAAAGATAAGTATCTGAATCAGCATCCCTTTGAGCTAGAATTCTTTAATTCTTTTTTTTTTTTATCACAACACACGAAATGCTTATTGTGACAGGCAAATTAGATCACACATCAGTGTAAAGAAACGTATATAGTCACCCATTACACAGCTTTCTTTACACTTTGAACTTCGACATTCAAGTCATAGAAAATTATTATTTTATTCTATATTATGGGGTGATCATAAATACATTTTAACCATGACACATTTATATTTCTTCCCAAACGTACTCAATAAATATCATAATGCAACTTTGCACGTTTCACAAAAAAAACCTCAATGGTTGAGATATTCTGAGGAGGACAGAACATAGAAGATGATTAAATCTGTAAATTCAGAGGCTGTATGTTCTCTGAAGTGCAAGCAGTCTGTGGTGATTGTGAATAGCTGTTCCGCTAAAGGCCACTTCTGTTTAGTTGATATCAACCAATCAGAACAAGTCTCTTAGGTTAGACAATTATGATTATCGACTGGGGCTGCGGTCTCAGTTCGGGTCCTATCCATATGCAAGAGAGTGCAATATGCAGAAGCAAATTCCGTAACTGGCAGATTCACCCTGTGATTCACAGCCACATACTATGGACAGAAATAATATGCCTACCTCAACTGCCTTTCAATAAGCATACTTGCCCAGCAGTATGAGGTGCTAGACTCCATGGTCCAGCAGAATAAAGGGTTCAAGGTGAGGAATTGTGGGAGCAAACCCCCAGTATTCTATTGAACTTCGAGGTTAGAACAGTCAAAACTTACATCAGGTATTCCAATACGGCACCCTTGATCAAACGGGAACAGCCCTTCTCACCATAGGTCCCATGAAACAATGTCAAAAACAGAAGTAATTAGGACAACTCAGTGAGTTCCAGTCCAAAGAAAAGTTAAAGGTTTTTATCACAGAATCTCAATAATCAAGCTGTACCAAACAATGTATAAATGCCATGAATACGGAGTATATAGTCAGAAATCAGAGCAAATAGGCCATTAATACAAAAATCATTAGTAAAATGAATAATTAATAAATCAGTCTAAGCCTCTAAAGGCTAAGGAAAAAGTATCGCAAACTCATCTCTAGTAGCAAAATGAAATCTCACGTAAATTGGGTACAGTCCCTGGAGGAACATCTGACATTCTCTCTAATAAATGGACAGAGTCTCGGGAGGAAACCAGAAAGTCTTCTGACCCTCTCCAAAAACAAGGCTTTTTATGCGCATTTTAACACAGCAATGAGGAAAAAGTGCTAATTCAGCATGGTATGATCAGAGATATAACATAATTACCCAATTACAAACAGAAGTGTCACAAACTCTAATGCAATCCCTCTCATCCCTCTCTACATGCAAGACCCCAACGAGTCCTGCTGTAGTCGGGTGATGCACTACACATTATGTTTCTTTTACTAAACAATACGCATTTTCAACAAGCTATCATCCCAAAGTTACAGCGGAATGTCCTTCCGAGTTCGATACTTTTAGCATACAAAGAAAAGTTTCATTCACAGTACATGGGCTCTAGGAAAATAACTAATTACATCACAATGTTCTCGTACTCTGCAAAGTATGCAGAAACCACGAGGAGATAAGACATTCAGGGTGGCATGTTTGAGAGGGGGGAATGAGCAGGAGCTGTTTGAGCAGATCATCAGAAACTACATCTATTGTACTAAATTTATGCCCAAATAGAAAAAGTAGCATAAATAAAATACGCTATTAGACCCACTTCTGCACAAAATTTAAAAACAGATTGATGTGCACTATTATTAATTCATCGGTTACAACTAAAATTCATCATAAACGTCGGTAATACTCAATATAATGTCATTCAAATTTGCACATTTTAAAATTCTACCACAGCATGTTCTACTACTTGAGTCTTTCAAAAGTAAGCGCTGTATCCTTCCAAAAGGTCTCCAAATGAGGTCATCAGCATGTGCGTGCCATCGGTCAGCTTGTTGCACACTTTGACAGTCTGCACAGGTAACGACCTTTGGTGTGATAAAATAATGATTTTGATAGCTTTTAGCAAGTACAGGAGTGTTGGGGCTTTATGTGGAAATGGAAATAGTACTGGTAAGTTTAGCGAGATTTGCCGACAGATATTCCCTTTTAGGTAACCAGGAGCACATTTTGTTTCAGAGAATTAGAAAGGACTGAATTGTTCGTGTATGAGCCAATTTTGTGGTTAATTCTAGGTTATATATTTAGCCTTCATAACTGTTGTCAGGGCTAGTGGGTCTATTTTTTTGTTAAGGTCAGGAATCCAACGTGGAATCTTCAAGAAAGGAGTTAGAAATGCATACATAATGGGGAAACTTTACTGCACACTAAAGTTCAACACCTCAGGACCTCCTTAGCAGGAAAGCTACTAAGGATCATGCCAAGTCCTCAAGGAAGGTATGAGCCACTTGACACTTGCCCCACAGACCATACGTGCAGAACTTTTTATCAATCAATGAGTACATTTGAAGAGTGCAGCACTGTCACCCCTGGGGGTAGCTTTAGAGCTTGAAGGGAACTGAGAATCCAACTGGATCGGAAGGAAGACACAATTTATGCGGAATCCATGAAGAGGCAACGTGGACTGTATCTTAATACAAGAACCAATGAGAATGCAGCATGGTAGCTGAGATTGAGAATAGCCTGCTTCATACTTGGTACTGGACATGAACAGTGAAAACATCCTGAGAATGAGCAGTAAGAGACACTGGAGACTACTAGATAGACTGGCTGAGGTAAAGCAACAGGATAAAGGAATTTAAGCACAGAATGAGGATATGGTTCACTAGGAATATTAGGAACAAATGGAGCAAATAGGGGACGGGAGCTTCCAACATAATGCACTAGGTCACAGTTGTGTAGCATCACTGTGAAGTAGTGGACATCTTCTATAATGTGTGACTAGAAGGGTTTTTCACTTGCACCTGATGTGGAGTTACCTGTGTTGGAAGCATCTGTGCTTTGGGTACTGGCTCAGAAACAGTACATGCTTTGAAAAGTATTTATTTATCTGTGTATGTATTGACTATACCCTCCACTCCATTGTTTCATCGTCTAACGGGTTACTGTATTGTTGGGAATAGGATCTGGCCCTGTTTTGAAGACCGCATTCAGCTTGCATGGCCACCGTTTTGTACATGACCGTCCACTGCCCCTTAGCACCATGAATTGGCCTCTAGGATAGTCCCCATGCCTAAACCATTACTTGTACAAGCTGGAAGGAGGTGAGTGAAAAATGCTGGTGAGGATTTTGTAGTTTGATTTTTGAGTTCTCCTTGCTCTTGCTTCTTTGCCCCTGACAACCACAAACGTTTCGCTGCAGCCAAATATATACTAGAATAAGGACTAATGAGTTGGAAAACATAGCATTGGGCAATGTACCAAAATGTGCAAGCAAGGAGTGTAATATATTTCCTCTTAGCTTTACACTTGAAGACAATCCTACAGAGGAGAAGGAGCTTGGCAGGTATGAGCTGCTCACATCTGCTGCTCCCATCCACCATGCATAGAGGAAACTGGTGGAGGTGCCCGGACACTGGGTGAGGAGAAGCATGGTATGTGGTTCTGTGAAGGGATATCTATGACTAAAGGTCATAGATGGGTGCAAACAGAGTTGCCCCATCTTACTCCTAAACATGCTTCTATTTCATGGGGGGGGGGGGCTGACTGTACAGGTTCCTCTTCTGCAGACTGCAAGCATATTCCCCCTTTACATGGACTCTATCGATAAAACTGCAAAAGGGCCTCTCTCTCATAGCCCTCAACTTACAGAATCTGTGCAAGCTCCTACATTCCCTATACTATCTAATTGAGCTACAGCCTTGGATATTGTGGTCGGCAGTTTCAGCCGTAGGTATCAGCTTGTAAGCTATACACCACTCTCCTGTTTTGTCTAGGATCACATCGCAGGTGATGCTCCATTGGCACCCTGAGTCTCTCTCTTCCATGTTCTCTCTTCCCCCTATTCTACTTCTCCACTGTTGATGTGATCACATATAGTTTCCTCTGGTCGATTGTGCCTAGACAGTAGAGGGAAATGGAGCCTGATTCCAATTACTGTCTTTGTTCCTGGCAGAGAGGGCTGTGGAGCAGATCTTATGTATGCTATGCTTATGTTGTGCCACAAAGAAACAAGGGAAACTCAAAGGTACACAGAGAAAGGTTACATGCTATTTTATGAAACAACCGTCCCTACAATAAGATATTAAATACCAAATGACATCAATTAAGTTTTCAACACAATACCAATATCGTATTTTTTAAAAATGTTTGTTAATGCTCCAGAATTGTGGGTACTACCAAGAAGAGTTTTTTAAACTTTTTTTTTATAAAAAAGAGTTTTTTCCACAGGCAATTTTGCAGTGAAATCTATAAACAATATCTGTTAGACCTGACAGCCTTAGGGCGGTCACCCCTAACTTTTTGCCTGCCTCCCTCCACTTTTGAGATACCGTTTTTGCAGGTTTTTAGACTCTGCGCACTTTACTACTGCTAACCGGTGCTAAATTGCATATGCTCTCTCCCTTTAAACATGGTAACATTGGATCACACCCAATTGGGCTATTTAATTTACTTATAAGTCCCTAGTAGAGTGCACTATATGTGCCCAGGGCCTGTAGATTAAAAGCTACTAGTGGGCCTGCAGCACTGATTGTGCCACCCACTTCAGTAGCCCCTTAACCTTGCCTCAGGTCTGCCATTGCAAGGCCCGTGTGTGCAGTTTCACTGCCAATTTGACTTGGCATTTCAAAGTACTTGCCAAGCCTAAAACTCCCCTTTTTCTACATATAAGTCACCCCTAAGTTGTGCCCTAGGTAACCCCTAGAGCAGGGTGCAGTGAAGGTAAAAGGCAGTGTCGTAGTTTGGACTCTTGCTCTGAGCAAGACTGCTGGTCTCAGGATGACAGTACTTTCGTTTGTAGGTGACTAAGGGGGTCATTCTGACCCTGGCGGTCGGTGACCGCCAGGGTCACCGACCACGGGAGCACCGCCAACAGGCTGGCGGTGCTCCGTCGAGCATTCTGACCGCGGCGGTTCAGCCGCGGTCAGAAACGGAAAGTCGGCGGTCTCCCGCCGACTTTCCGCTGCTCGGGAGAATCCTCCATGGCGGCGGAGCGCGCTCCGCCGCCATGGGGATTCTGACACCCCCTACCGCCATCCTGTTCCTGGCGGGTCTCCCGCCAGGAACAGGATGGCGGTAGGGGGTGCCGCGGGGCCCCTGGGGGCCCCTGCAGTGCCCATGGCATGGGCACTGCAGGGTCCCCCGTAAGAGGGCCCCACAAAGTATTTCAGTGTCTGCAAAGCAGACACTGAAATACGCGACGGGTGCAACTGCACCCGTCGCACCTTCCCACTACGCCGGCTCCATTCGGAGCCGGCGTCCTCGTGGGAAGGTAGATTTGCCCTGGGCTGGCGGGCGGCCTTTTGGCGGCCGCCCGCCAGCCCAGGGCAAATCTCAAAATACCCTCAGCGGTCTTGCGACCGCGGAGCGGTATTTTGTCGGGGGAAGACTGGCGGGCGGCCTGTGCCGCACGCCAGTCTCAGAATCACCCCCTAAGTTCCTTCCTACAACTAGTTGTAACTGTTGTCCAAACCTTACCGGCTTACTAGCAGTACCTCACCCAAAACATAATAGTAAAAGGTGATTTGTAGCAGTGGCTTACGCATGGACTCAAAGTAAGCTCTCTCAGGGTTGTCGTGGTTGAACGGAAATTACCCTTTTCTCACAGATTTATTATGTCTCATACAAACAAAGGCAATAACACAGATGCCGTGAAGTTATAATAGTTTTTATTCAACATAACTGCAATTTGCGATAAGTTGCATGAACAGCAATGATTAGGATAATGAATATACCAAGCAACAGTATTGTGAAGAGGAGAGTCATTGTTATAAAGACCCCCACCATTATGCAATATATGAAAGAAATATATGTATATGTAAAAAATGGAATAGGCCCTAATACCCTAAGGAGAGTAAGTCTAACCTCCTACCTATAAAAGGAGAGTTGGGTTCGTTAAACCTAATCTGCCAAAGCCGTGTCCATGAGAGGAGCCCCCAACCCTCGTTACCTTGGAATGAGGTCTCTATCTCAGACTCCGCAGGGACACGAAGACAGGGTCAGCGTCAAGATGACTGTAGCATCGGTATCAGCGATGGTGGCGATGCCCTCTGGTCGGAATCCCTCTGATTATCTGTCTAAAAGTGTGTTGTATTTATACAGATTTACAAGGTCCCCTGACATAAGTGTTATTCATAACAATAGATAACAGGCATGCTTGGGACGGCAATTAATATCAACAATCCCTCGAAAGTATTGACAGGGAAAATCCCTAAGTGTGAATGCCTACTGTATGTTTGTCTTTCATGCTTGATCTTGACGCCTTGGCGCAGTGACACTGATAATAGAACCCATAACAAGTGGTCTAACTTTATAAACAAGCCCGCCATTTTAAAGGAAATAAATAATTAAATGGACTAAAACAGAGCAAGCTAAGTAGGTTAAAAGTCACTGGGTGACGGGGGCACGAGTTTACAAGCCTACGGCTAAGCTAACTCCTGTTATCCCGCTAAAACAAACTAGGATTCACTACAGGAGGACATGTACCTGTGTAGTATACATGTCCTGGTAGTTTAAAACTCCTAATTTCGTTTTTACACTACTGCAAGGCCTGCTCCCTTCATAGGCTATCATTGGGGCTGCCCTCATACATTGTTTGAGTAGTAGCTGCTGATCTGAAAGGAGTAGGAAGGTCATATTTAGTATGGCCAAAATGGTAATACAAAATCCTGCTGGCTGGTGAAGTTGAATTTAATATTACTATTTTAGAAATGCCACTTTTAGAAAGTGAGCATTTCTCTTCACTTAAATTTTTCTGTGCCTTACAATCCACGTCTGGCTGGGTTTAGTTAACAGCTCCTTGTGCATTCACTCAGACACACTGAATGGGTCTTCCTGGGCTGGGAGGGTGGAGGGCCTGCTCTCACACAAAGGACTGCCACACCCCCTACTGGGACCCTGGCAGACAGGATTGAACTGAAAGGGGACCTGGTGCACTTCTAAGCCACTCTTTGAAGTCTCCCCCACTTCAAAGGCACATTTGGGTATTAAAACAGGGCCTCTGCCCTACGACCTCAGACACTTCCTGGAGAAGAAACCTGAACCAGAACCGGCACCCTGACAAGAAGAACTGTCTGGCTGCCTAAAGGACTCACCTGACTGCTTTCTGAAGAGGACTGCTGCCTTGCTGTTGCCCTGCTGTCTTGCTGCTCTCTTGCTCTGCTGAAGAAGTGCTCTCCAAGGGATTGGATAGAGCTTGCCTCCTGTTCCCTGAAGTCTCAGGACCAAAAAGACTTCTCTCCTGCACCTGGAATCCCCATGTGGCGAAAATTTGATGCACCGCCTGCCAAGAACGACACACACCCTGCTTGCGGTGAAAATGTCACCGCACGTCGAGTCTGGAACGACGCAGCCTGACTTCGTGACAGAAGATCGACGCAGCTCCAGTGACCCGCCCGTAACTTCAACGCACAACCCTACTGGTCCGACAGAAGCCGACTCAGAACGAGGATGCCCGACTTCCTGAGAGGAATCAATGCAGTGCCTGCCGTGTGGAAGAAAATTCCACGCATCGCCTACCGGAATCAACACGGTCGCTGTTATTTCGCTCCGCAAGCCCAGGATTCCACACATTGTCTCTGGGTGCCATTGATGCGGTTGGGAATCCTTGGCAGAGCTGGCAAGACTCAGGCAAGCTGTCACCTACGGGGGCACCAACATCTAAATCTGGCAGCTGGACCGCCAAGGGGTGGACAGGTTTTCAGTCAGAAAAACGATGCCGGGACAGTTACCCCCAAGATATTATAATTGGCCTCAAGTCAGCAAAAACCAGAGGTCTGAAGGCAAAAAGATAGGGGGACCAATACCAAGGATGCCAGGTCTAACAATAGACAAATTTAGTTTGGACAGGAGGGGGGATAAGTGAGGATCCTTGACAAGCTCCTAGTGAGACAGGTCTAGCACTTGTGAACTATAAGTCAAGCTGAACCACATGGATACTATCAGCCAGGAAGGAACTGACCCAAATCATTACTGAGCCACCAATGATGTAATCTAATAAGCTATGAAGAAGAATTTGATGACTGATAAATTGAATGTTGCTGACAGATCCAATATAATCAGATCCCCAACACTGCCTTTTCTATCACTAGTTTAAGCTTCTCTAGAACTGACACCACTACTACCTTAGTATCAAGAAAAGTTAAAACCTAAAATGATTACAATCTAGTAATAAATTATTTTTTATAAAGCTCTGGAGTTGGGAGTGAGTATTTTTTTGCAGGAGTTTTGGAATATAGGGGAGCAGTATTTCCATTGGTGGTGACAAAAGTGAGCTTATTTCTTATGTTGCCTTATGTCAAATTACTTCCAGCCTACCAAACTGAACCTTTTGAGTGTTAGAAAAAGCCACCAACATTTTAAGAGGATGGAATTTAGCAACTTTGTTTCAATAGGTGTTAGAAATAGGGTCTTTTTTTGGCAGTCAGGTTTCCCCCTGTCCAAGTAAGGACCCTCACTCTAGTCAGGGCAAAAGAGAATCACTCTCAGCTAACCCCTGCTTACTCCCTCGGTAGCTTGGCACAAGCAGTAGGCTTAACGTCAGAATGCTAGGTGTAAAGTATTTGTACCAACAGACACAGTAACTCAATGAAAACACTCCAAAATGACAGGAAATATTTATCTAAACAAAACAAGACCAAAACGACAAAAATCCACATTACACAAGTCAAGTCATCAATAAAAATGCAAAAAGAGTCTTCATGTAATTTTAAACACACACTAACACTGTTAGCGTGAAAATGTACCTTGGGTGCATCAAAAATAACCCCGTATGGGCGAGTGTGTGTCAAAAAGGGCTTGCGATGTGTCAATTTCACTCACGTGCGATACCTTGCGTCGTTTCTCCTTTCGTCGGGTCTGGTGCGTCATTTCTTCTCTCCGCAGGAGAGTGATGCATCGATCCGGTCAGCACTCTCAGGTCCGGGCAGGCCTTGTGGTGTTTTTACACACCCAGTGGTACTTGCCTTGGAAATCCAGCCGCACGATGATCCGAAAACCACGCAGCACGGATTGCGATCTCACCAGCCTCCGTCAGAGATGCTGTGCGTCATTTCTCCAGCTCCGTGCGTATATTCTTCGGTCGCATTGCAGACGACCGCCTATTCTCAGCCGCAAGGCCGGCGGCGCATCGATTTTTCAGCCGCAGACCGGAGTTGCATCAATCTTTTCCCTGCACTGCATTGTGTGCGTGGATTTCTTCCTCTTAGGCTGCCAGCTTCTCCTTTCAGGGTCCCAGGAACTGGATGGGCACCACTTAGCAGAGTAGGAGTCTCTCCAGAGACTCCAGGTGCTGGCATAGAGAAGTCTTTGCTGTCCCTGAGAATTCAAACAACAGGAGGCAAGCTCTAAATCAAGCCCTTGGAGATCTTCACAAAGTCCAGTCTTTGCCCTCTTACTCTGGCAGAAGCAGCAAATGCAGGATAGCTCCACAAAGCACTGTCACAGGCCGGGCAGCTCTTCTTCCTCAGCTCTTCAGCTCTTCTCCAGGCAGAGGTTCCTCTTGGTTTCCAGAAGTGTTCTAAGGTCTGAGGTTTTGGGTGCCCTTCTTATACCAAATTTCTCCTTTGAAGTAGGCCTACTTTAAAGCAAAGTCACTCTTTAATGTGAAATCCTGCCTTGCCCAGGCCAGGCCCCAGACACTCACCAGGGGTTGGAGACTGCATTGTGTGGGGGCAGGCACAGCCCTTTCAGGTGTGAGTGACCACACCTCCCCTCCCTCCTAGCACAGATGGCTCATCAGGAAATGCAGACTACACCCCAGCTCCCTTTGTGTCACTGTCTAGTGTGAGGTGCAACCAGCCCAACTGTCAAACTGACCCAGACAGGGAATCCACAAACAAAATAATAAATCAAATATGGCAATCATGGCTAAGCCAATTACATACACATTTTGTATAGGAGCACTGGGTAGCAGTGGTAAAGTCCCCAGAGTAACAAAAACAGCAAAAACAGAGTCCAGCACACATCAACAACCTGGGAAACAGAGGCAAAAAGTTAATTGAGACCACACCAAGGATGAAAAGTCTAACAAAATCCAACTAAATCAGACATCATTTCCACCTGTAAGTCTCCCATTGTCTTGGATTACCTCCTCTAGCCATCCCCAGATGGGCATCTTCCCGAACCAGTTTCTGGATTCTCGATTCTAAAGTTTGCTTAAATTAGCACATCCATGCTATATCAAAACGTTCCACACCATTCTCAGTAATTTTACCTGGTAACGACCCAATAATTTCTTCTTTTAATGCCTTATTCAGTGACACTCGAAAACTGTATTGCCATTATTTTAGGAACCAGAGCTAAAAACATTGCTAAGTTTCAACACATTCAGAACACAGCAGTCAGGTACATGTTCCATCTGCACACATTTGACCAGGTTAGTGCAAGGATACATTCCCTGTATTGGTTGCCCATAAAAGAGAGGATTTCATTAGTTTTGTGTTAGTGGTACAAGGAATACTGTAGAGCCTGCTTCCACTCAGTCTTAAGCAAGAGGTCTTCGTAGGGTGGCAGCTTTAAGTTCTGTTTGTGGTTGAAAGTTTGAAGTAGAAAGGGTATTAGTAAAAGAATGGTTGCGTTGACTCTGTTAGACCAGGGTATCATATTTTGGAGACGGAGCTTAGCTTGTGTGGATACAGAGAAAAACATTAGATAAAATGCTAGAGCTGTAATCCTTGATATTGGTTCTTGGGGTTAGGCTTGGCCATGAAGCTTGTGAACGGGATGCACTGGACTAAACTCAGTATTTGTTATACAGTTATAAAAGCAGGGCACATGTGCAAGGAGGGCACAAGAGCCCTATAGTGACAACCTGTGTACGAGATTGCATTAATGTTTAAGCTTAGCAGCAGCAGCCTGGCGATTTCAGGTCAGTGTACATAGTTTGAAATACCGCACTTCTTGTCCAGGCTAAACCTCATGCTTGGGGTGACTTTGGTGATTTATGTAGAGTCTTGGATGGTGTGTGATGGGTATTGTTAGTTTGCCTCCTTGTATTCTACAAAACACAGGTGTATGAGGTTGCACCACTAACTGCACAATGTTGTTGTCCTTCTTCCACTGCTTGCACATTTCACCACCGATTAAATGTGGCCCTGAAAATGGGTCTACTGTGGCCACAGTGCATGTTCTCACATGAGTTCTGTGCCTGGTGGATGCTTCTGATGAGTCAAGGAATCAGAATGTGGCTAACCTTCATGGAGGAAAATCCTACAACAGAGCAGGGGGATTGAGGGAACTCATTCAGTGTAGCCGGGGTGCCATCGAGAGGACTTCCTATTGAACTCTGACAATTAAAATGTTGTGAGATCATGATCTGCTTCCTCATCAGTGTGTGTTTGCTTCTCACGGTGTACGCTTTGCAGTAAGCAGCCAGGTTGATTGGTGGGCTCAAATAGTCTATATGCCAACACATGACTGTGATTCTCCTCCCTGCTGACAGAAGTGCAGAGAAGAGGTGCAATGAGAGTATGGCATCACATTTACGGACTGATATACAGTTTCCCTGTCTTAAATGACAGAAATTTACTGACGTGTTTCCTTCTATGTTTAGAATACATTGCCAACTTTTATCGGAATCGCAAAGAATCTGAGGAATACTTGAGAGTATCTGCAACTTTTATAGATTTCCTTGAGTGGGTAAAAATTGAAAGATGTACTTGTATAGATTATCCACTACTAGAAAATCTGCCGGAGTAAATCATATAGAAATGTGCATTTGTGCAGGTATTTTTTATATTATATGTCGATTCTTCATATGGAAAGATACTACCACCACTTCTCTCCTCCCCCGCCCCCATGACAAATGAAATGCTTTCTTCGTTTTTTCACAATAGAAACACACTTCTCCTTTAACAAGATAAACAACTACCTATAAACTGTGTCAAAACACCCACAGGATTGTTGCTGGATTTCACAAGGACAACTGAGGGTGAACCCTATTATCTACCCCTAGCACTGAATTTAAGGTGTTGGAAAATGCATCATATTGTGAGATTGCTTACCTTTATAAGTGAAATTTACAGTCATAGTTGCATAAATCTAGTGTGGTTTGATAAAAGCAATTGTTCATGTGTTGTCTAGGTTTCTCTAGTAGCTTTTCTGCTGGTGCAGTACGTGTACCAACGCTCCTCCTTGTCATTGTCATTTACAAGCACACAAGAAGCCGAGCTCGGTATCCATGCACTGCATGTGCACAGATGCTGCGGTTTTACTGATGAAGGATAACTTGTCCATGTCTCCTGCCCAACTACTTAAATCATGAGACAAACCTCATTATGTAAGGTCCGTGTTGAAAAACACAAGGACTCCGAGTAATGAACAATACAGCTAACAAAATGCTTGCATGTCACTGAACGTGTTTTCTAAATAGGGTGACCACCTGTCCTTTATTTATTTTGTATGAATGTCTGTTCTACGTAATTGTTTTTGTAATAGGCGGCATTTGTCTGTAATTTTAAATATTGCCAGGATGTGTACCTGGCTTGACTTTTTCTGCCTGGGCTTCCTGTTCTAAATGCACCACTCAGTGCTGGTTTTTTGCTTAGTTAATTGTGGTTTAGGGTTCAGGAAAAAGGACAGTTCATCAAGAGTTTTAGGTGTGTTGAAGTTCAGGATGCTTACACTTGCTGCTAAGCTGTTTAGTGTGTCTGAGGCTCTGTGGGGCAGGTCACATTGATGAACACAATACAGTCACATTACAGTCCTTGGAGGTTGCTAACACAAACTGCATCTCCTTTTGTGCATTGACATGCACTGCTGCCCATCTGATCATAAATGCACACAAAGTCGTTTCTAAGAGTTCTGCATCTCATCTCTGAAAATAGCTCTTTGCACAAGCATCCCACAGAAGGAGAAACTAAAGGTGGTGGATCATATATTATCAAACCAACTTTGGGATTTCATGACCCCCAGAAAATATGGATTGGACTGTGCACATTTAGCACTAACCAGAAACTATTTTGAGTTCAAGGAGGAATTCTTTCTGAAAATCCACGAAACATCAATTGGAAGCACTTTTGCTCCAAACCTGGCTTGCTTATACAGGCACTATTTTGAAACAACGACCATCCTGGACCTCAGCAATCCACTCTTTGAGAAGACTATGGGGGTCATTTTGACCTCAGCAGTCTTTTCACAAGACCGCCAAGGGACTGCCGTGCTGAAGACCGCCAGTGGTGGCGGTTTTCCGCTCGGCGTATTATGACTGCTGGCAGCCCTCCGTCCTTTTCCAGACGGAGAACCGCCAGCAGCCATACTGGCGGGTGGCGGGGAAGAGGAGGTTGCTCCACCGCCACGTCAACAGAACACCGCCCACCGAATCACGTTCTGTGATTCGGCGTGGCGGTGTTCTGTTGACGGTGTGGTGGCGGCGGAGCAGCCCCCATGGATCCCATCCCCTCCCGGAGGATCAACGGACCAGGTAAGTTGATCGTCCGTTAGGGGAGGGGGGTGGGGGGGTGTTGTGTGTTGTGTGCGTACATGGGGGTGTGCGTGTGTGTATGATTGTGGGGGTGTTGTGTGTTTGGAAATGAGTGCGTGTCTGTCTGTATGTATGTCTGTATGGATGTGTGCGTGTATGTCTGAATGTGGGTGTGTGCGTATGACTGTGTGTGTGGCAGTTGGCATGTATGTTGGTGTGTGTGCGTGTATGTGTGTTGGTGGTGCCTGCGTGCATGTCGGGTGTGTATGTGTAATGTAATGTTGGGGGTAGGGGTGGAGAGGGTGGTCCTGCCAACTTTGGGGGTGGCAGGGGTGGTAGGGGGTGTAGGGGAAGGACTCGGGGTGGGGGAGACCCCTATCAGTGCCGGGGAAGGAATTCCCTGGCACTGATAGTGCTTACCACCATGGATTTCATGGCGGTTCAAAACCCCATGAAATCCATGGCGGTCAGCCGGGTCATGATACCATCGGCGATATTGTGACGACCGCCGGGCTGGAGACCCAGGTCTCCAGCCCAGCGGGTGGATCGGAGAAGTGGCGGATGGCCATGGCGGTAGCCGCCATGGTCATAATTCCAACATTTTTACCGACAGCCTGTTGGCGGTAAGACTGCCGCTTCTCCGCCGACTGTACCTCACGACCACCAGGGTTGTAATGACCCCCTAAGTGCTGGCAAAGATACATTGATGATAATTTTGCCATATCGTGGGGTAGTACCATCGAAGCTTTAGCCTATGCTGAATGGACCAACTGCATGAACCAGTACCTGATTGCTTTTACTATCAGCAAATAAGAAGTTAATTTATTGGATTTACAAGTCTGAGCGATTTCGGAAGACCGAGGTCTACCAAAAAAACGATGGATAGAAATAACGTGCTGAGATTTGGAAGATTCCATCCAAGAATCCTAAGGGGAAATCTTGCTGTAGGTGAATGTTTTCACCTAAGAAGAAACTGTACAGAAAAGAGAGACTTCTGGAAACATGCAAAGACTATGGAAGAGAAACTAAAAGAAATTAATTACCAAAAGAATAATAGGAACTGCAGAAAAAAACCTCAAACAGCGTAACAAAACTTGTGGAGAATTATTGGTGAATTGCCTAAGAGCAGGATCACATTGCCTCGAGGAACCAATGTTTTCATTCAAGAGGGGTAAAATCACCAGGCACCTTTTGATACACATAAGACCAAAATCCAAAATTCGCCAATCCAATCAATGGACTCAATGGGACCATTCACCAAGAGTGGGACACTATCCCTGTGTTCAATGCAATGTCTGCTGCCTCACTACTAAACCCACTGAAGTTGGTCTGGGACTCCAGAACCTGTGGGTCTTAAAACACCACAGTAATTGTAACTTCAACAATGCAGTATACATCATGATATGCAGTTGTGGCCTAAAAAACGTAGGTATGATTACAGACAAAGTAAGAACACCCATCACTGAACACAGGAGCATCTTAAGGTGCAAAAAGACAATAACAAAGATAAAGCAACAGTTTATTGGACTAAGACACGTTGAGAATTACTTCTGGTGCTAGAAAAGCTGGCCAGGACACAAAGATGGAACAACTGTACAATTGAGGCAAGAGCAGGGACGGGTATACCTTCTAAAAAACACGTAGGAGTAGTGAACAATGACATCCATTAGTTACAAATTGGATGATCCCGGAAAAAAAGGATAGACATAAAATCAAGGTTGGATACAGGGCACAGTTTATAAACACCACCACGGATACCCATAAAAACATTTTGTCCCCGTAACCAAGACCCTTATTTGGAGTTGTGTGGGGAAGGGTCAGCCTGTGATATAAAACATGCTTACCTGAGAACCAGCAAGGAGTCCGGTGACCATAATAGTGATAGGAGTCTGAGCTATGTCAGTTCTGTGGCCATGTTTTTGTGAACAATAGTAGGAATGTTGAGGCTCAAATCGATAGAAAAAACATATTTAAGAACAGAGCAGAATCCTCCTGATGAGCCATGCCACCCAGGGATGGAGGATAAACACACATTGTCCTGAACATGCATGCAGTGTCTCGACCTGTGATATTTGAACTACAATAACCATGACCAACACACAACTACATCATCATACAATCAGAGTGCGTGACATAAGATGTTTCCGCCTGGTTACTGTGATTATGACTTGAAATAGAGAGTAGGCAGGCAGAACAGGACTGTTAACAGTCCACGGAGGATGCAAGCAGCTGCACAGATGGACTAGTAGCTTGGCAAAGTAAGAGATAATAGGCTGTATGCTGTCTGTGTAATGGTAAGTCCCTTACAATTCCTTTGGGTGGCATGAGAAAGGGTGCCTCCGACATGTGCTAACAGGTGTGTGCTGATTAGCAGTTTTTCTTATATCAAGAAACATTGGATGCTGTTCAGAGAGTGAGAACGAGTAATCAATGATCTCCTGTACTCCAATGTACATGTTGTTTCGAGCAGACCTCACTAAATAAAATATTAAATGAGGGAAGCTGGCTATCTATGTAGTGTACTGAATGTAGGGGCACTCTATGCAGATAGTTCAGGTGACCCTTATTGGTTTACAGAGGTCAAGTAATAATCCCAAAAGCTCTCTTTTGTGGCTTTGTGGGGGAGCATTTAGGCTTATCAGAGGGTAGTGCTAAGCATTTGTTGAACACACAGAATCAATGAATGAGATACACACTCAAAAAGAAAATCGAAAACAATGTTTGGAAAAATATAGGTATATTTGTATTTAATGTTTCAATACCAAAAAAACTTCAAAGTTAAGTACTGTTGCAGTTGTATCAATTTAGCAAGAAAGTAGCACTTTTACTCAAACATGCCTTTATGTGGTAAGGACTTGAAAGTACTTTTCCTGTAAAGGGGTCCTTGCAGGCAGTTTTCAGGGCTTCCCTGTAGATCGTTTAGTGCTAGAGGATGAAGGTCACTAAAAACAGCAGCAGCACAGCTTTACCTGCCCCAGGGCGTCTGGATGTAGTAGAGCTGGTCGAGTCAGTGCCTTACGCACTGCACCATTAACGACAAGAGGAGGCACATAGAAAAAGACTGCAAAGAGGGACTTGGGGACAAGTTGGGTAGCTCCCAGTGGGGAGTTCAGTCGGCGGGGTCCTGGGAGCAAAGAAAAGCCGTCAGTTGCCGTGCACCGGGGCCTGTGGTGCTCAGGTGCAGCGGGTCTTTGTCATCGGTGAGCCTGAATTAAGGCGCCCACAGTTCTTGCGTGGACCTGCAAAAGAAAGACAGAACAGAGCAGCTGGGCCACTCTCAGTGAATTTCTCAGCATTGTTGACATCCCTTGATTGCTAGTCCTTGGTTATGGCACTGGAGTCCGCATTGGACTAAGAACAAGCTTTGGTAGCTGTAAGGGGTCTGCAGAGTGCAGAGAAGTGGCTCCTCCACTCCAAGGGAGATGCTTATAGTTTAGCAAAGTACTGGGGATCCTCTGAGGTTTGTGGAGTCCCCACAGCTGCAGGACAAGTCAGGTTGTCACAATTGTCGAGTCAGGAGCAAATAGGCAGGCAGGCAGGCTTTTGTGGTAGAGTCCAGCAGCAGTCCACAGTTCTCGCTTCTTCAGCACTTCATTGTCCTCTTCTTTATTCAGCCGGAAAAATCTGTCCTTCTGGTGTCTGGGGGCCACCTAAATACTCAATTTAGGGGCATTAAAGGGAGTGTAGAGTAGAAGCCAATGAGCTATTTATCCTTGGGGTAACTATACCCCCTTTTTGACCATTTCATGTGGGGAGTGGGCATACTCCTGTCCCAGAATTCCTAGTTCCATCAAAACCAAGATGGTGGGCCCCTTCCTCGAGTGTCCACTTCAGGAAGCCCTCCTTAGGGGTGTGACTAACTCAAAGGTGGAAGATGCCTACTGAATAACTAATTTCCCACCTGTCCTGGTGCCAAATGGACCTCAGGGCAGGTGGTGGCATCTCTCAGGACTGGGGGAAGCCAGGGTCGCATATAGAAGGCCGTAGAGGCTTTGAAGGCCCTGGCTCTGATATGCTAATTCGCTAGCCATCCTACTGGAGGAGTTGAGATCACCTTCACCTAGAGCAGCCCCAATTAGGTAAAAAAAGAAAATCTGTAAGGTCTCCCTCCTTGGAGGTTGAGACCACCCTGGCGCTACTAACTGACCAAGGTGAGAACGAATAGCCTATGATGAAGCATGCCACAAAAGAGACTTTTGTGTTCATTTCTTTATGATGCTCATGTCTGGAAAATCATCCCAGATTGAAATGATCCAGTAGTCTTATCCACTACTATACCTTTTGTGGTTATTAAATTCTAGAGCTGCACAGTATGCTCTCCCACAAGCAGTGCTGGAAATTGGTGAAGTATGCAGAGAGTGACAGTCCTTTTATGTATTTCTTTATTACTTGTTTACAGTCAGAATTTTAAATTATCTTATGAGATAACACATCTGTTGCAGAGAACATTGTATATTTCAAATGTTCCAAGGTATAATTACTGTGAAATAACTCTGTGTGTTAATGCACTTGCTGGGGGTGATTTGTATGCTCTGCACAGATTGGTGATAAATTTGACTCATCAAACATAGGTGGTCAAAATGCCTTCTGCAAAAACGAGCAGATAAAATGCAGGTCACAGATTTACCAACAAGGGCAAATGTGACAGCAAAACTTTTGTGCCTTACTTGTGTATAGACAGTCTGGCTATTTTCAATTTTCTAATCACCTTCTGGAGAGATCCTTGTATACTCCTAAACTTTTAGGGTACCGTCTTGGTAGAATAACCTTTTGGTTAATGCACTTGCAGGAGTAATTTGAGTGCAATGCTCAGTAAAGTCACAGGTTTGACTAATCAAGCATGGAGGGCTAATGTGCTTACTATAAAACACATAACATTACATGGAGGTCACACGTGTGTATTTTATTCAGATAGTTCATTGGGATACTGCTTTGGTTGCAGATATCCTTGTGTTTGTGCAGGGGTTGATTTCTGTGGAATTTACCAACAGCGGTATTTACCAGAAGTCTGTGCCCGACGTTACATTTCACAAGGTCAAACCTGGCAGAATTTAATAGAGTGGCAAACGTACAGGATGTTCCATGACATGCAGATTTTGTGGAGCAACAGCATTATTTTACAGCTTGAGAAGGATGAACTGAGTACCTCTGAGCTTCTAGCCATCCTCAGAATATTGTGGAATTATTTGAAGGACTTAGGGGGTCATTCTGACTCCCGCCGGGCGCGGTCACCGTGCGCCCGGCGGGAGCCGCCAAAATACCGTACCGCGGTGGGAAGACCGCGGTGGGTATTTTGAGGTTTCCCCTGGGCTGGCGAGCGGCCTCCAAAAGGCCGCCCGCCAGCCCAGGGGAAAACGTTCTTCCCACAATGAAGCCGGCTCGTAATCGAGCCGGCGGAGTGGGAAGGTGCGACGGGTGCTACTGCACCCGTCGCATATTTCACTGTCTGCTAAGCAGACAGGGAAATACAAGCCGGGCCCTCTTACAGGGGCCCCTGCAGTGCCCATGCCACTGGCATGGGCACTGCAGGGGCCCCCAGGGGCCCCGCGACACCCCCTACCGCCATCCTGTTCCTGGTGGGCGAACCGCCTGGAACAGGATGGCGGTAGGGGGTGTCAGAATCCCCTCGGCGGCGCAGCAAGCTGCGTCGCCTTGGAGGATTCCAACGGGCAGTGGTAAACCGGCGGGAGACCGCCGGTTTACCATTTCTGACCGCGGCTGAACCGCCGCGGTCAGAATGCCCTCGGGAGCACCGCCAGCCTGTTGGCGGTGCTCCCGTGGTCGGTTGCGGGTCAGAATGACCCCCTTAGTGCAAAACCTGTTTTTTGGTTCTGAACTGCAGAATTAAATTACTTCTATGGGTTCTTATTTATGCACAATCGCGAAGAGTGATTTTGCAAAGTTTTGGAGTGTTTTATAAGCTGGTTGGAAAAGCGGTTAGACGCATTTTGCTTCAGGTGCTTTCATTAGTGGCAAATGGGCAGAATCTTGTTGCAACTTGCCCTTATTCTGCCTGTCAAATTTTGCTTTGTGTGCATGCATCTTTAAATCAGCCCAGTTACAAATGAATGTTTACTTGGTACTTTTATGAATTGTACAAATCAAAGAACATTAACCTATTCTGATCTGTACTTGTTTTGGTGATCTACTTTCCTACTTTTATATAATTGTTTTATCTCTTCGGATGTGTCATTAAAACAGCACTTTTGCTCTGAATTTGTATCCTGTATTTTGACCGACTGTCAAGATTTTTTAGTCACTGCCCAGAGTTTGTATCCGTGCCAGGTGGTCAACCGATTTCTGAAAGTTATAGGTGACTGAAAATGTAGAGAATACATCTGCGTAGCCTCGAAAACTTAATTGATTGAAAATCTGAATTTACAAGATAAATGCGCATCGATGTATGTAAGAAATCGGATTCTTAACTTGGTCGGGGTGGCATGTCACAGACTGAGCTAGACCTGACTGAGCTGTCACGTGACATAATACTCTGGAGCCACCCATGGCAGCTCGATGGAACTCCTCACAATGCTCATGTGCAAAAACTGAGCTCATGGTTCGGATGTGTCTCGAGAGCACTATTTTATTTATCTATTATAACAAGCAAATTAAGCCAGCAGTAATTAGTTCTGAACATCACAGGATCCACCACACAAAGGAACATTTGCTGCTGAAACTGTTCTTTGTACCGTTCAATAAATTTGTAGTGGTGCTGCGCATAATTGCCTCACATTCTGAAACAGCACGGATGCGAGCTGTACCTGATGCTTTATTCATTTACTGTTCCTAATCTCAACTACACGCCCTATTGCAAAATCAATGGTCTCGTGCTTTGCAATGAATTGAGTGGTACATTATTAGGCGCTGTTAGCAGCTGAGTTTTTGCCTCATAAAGGGCATACTGTATGCACTGTGTTTTTCTTAAATTTCAGTAAAAGCCGAAGCGGCGACGTTATTCAGTGAAGTAGCTAGGACACCATTGGAGCTAGGCCAAAGAAGGGAAAAGGCCCTCCCTGAATACTGGCTGGATAGTAAAATTCAGCAGTGGTTAGTGGCCACACTTGACACCACCCGTCGCCGGGCCCAGGTGCCACTGCCCCGGTGTACTCTTGATAGATACAGATCAGTGGCTCCACAAACCTACAAGCAGACAATTCCCGTGTGCTCTGTTTCATCCATACAGCCCTGTGGCTCATTAAATCGCAAGGGATTTCATAACTTCTAACTAAAATACCCTCAACACCAAGTGAAACTACATTGGACTAGCTGAGGTAATATATCCTGTGTCCAAAAACGAAGCACACATTGAAATGGATTTTCACATATGTCAACTTGTTCTACCAAATGAGCTGCTTCAGAGGTACTATATGTGCATTTCTGTTCCCATATAATATTCCCAAGGCACAAGAACCCCTTCCTAGAATTCTGACGATAGATCTGCTTAACTAGGACAATCAAATACTCCCAGAAGAGAACATGCCATATCTACTAACATTGAAGGTACCCAGATAGACAAAGCTTTCAGTTTTAGTATACTACACCTGTCCTATCTCAATGTACATTTACAGTATATTTGAAGGCGGATTATTAGTAGGGTAAGTACACACCTCCCACTAGCAAAAAGGCCACCAACCCAATGTTAGGTCCCTTCAAGGTCTCAAAACATCAGCCTCTGGCTCAATCACTGGTAGCTTGGCAACGAGCAGACAGGCTTAAAGTAGGAGACAGTTATGTAAAGCATTTAAATAACCCAATACAGTAAATAGATAAGACAAAACACAATAAAATTCCCACACCAATTTATAAAAATAGGAAATATATTTATCTTTAAAATGAAACCAAAGTGGCAAAAATCCAATATAGGAAACCAGAGATATGATTTTTAAAGATTAAAAGTAAAGCTAGCGCTTTGAAGCAAATAGCACTCAAAGGGTTACACAGTCAAGAAGTTCCAGCCATCTGCAAAACAACAATTTTGCACTTACTTCAAGAAGTGTTTCTTTATGCAGGAAAGTGGTCCACAACCCCAATCCAAAGTTACAGAATCTCTGAGTTGCTCCTTGGTACGTTGGGACTATAATTTCCAAAATACACCTGGACAAATCCTTAAAAGTCCACCGAACACTGTCCAGCTGGGCTCTTCTGGCAGGAGTTCATGCAGGTGATCCTTTATACCTGTTGCTTAACTGGAGTCCACTCCTGAATCCTTTAGAAGCTAGGCAAAATCCTATTTTGTGAAGCCCAGAGTGTGCAGCAGATGCAGTCCTTGTGAGGGCAGTCCTTCTTGGTGCAGACCAGGGGTTCAGAAGAGCAGTCCTTGTTTCCAGACAGGATCTTTGGGCTTCCACAACACCAATTCAAGGGTCTAGAAGTTCTGAGATGGTCCTTAGGACGTTAAAACTACATTTCCCAGAATGCACCTGGTCAATTCCTTCAAAGGCCACTAGAGGCTGTCCAGCTGGGGTCTTCTTGATGGAGCTGGTGCAGGTGAAGCTCTGTTAAACCTTTGCTTTCATGAAGTCTACTTCTGAGTCCTCTTTAAAGCAAGGCAAACTCCTTAGGGCTGTTGTTCCAGTGTGCAACAAGAGCAGCACTTCAGAGTGCAGTCCTTGGGGTTGTAGACCAGGGGTTCCAGCAGAGCTTGCAGACCAGTGTTCAAGCAGGGCAATCATTCTTCTTGTGATTTCAGGCGGTAGATCTGAGTTGCAATGCAGATAAGCAAAGAATCGGAGAATCGTCGACAGGGTCAACACAGTGGGACAGCATCCAAGAACACAGGCTAACATCAGGAAGAGGTGGAACGACCTACGGGAGAAGGTGCGTTCCGTGGTATCAAGACACCAGATTGCTGTACAGAGGACTGGCGGTGGACCCCCACATCCTCCCCCACAACTAACAACATGGGAGGAGCAAGTCTTGGCAATACTGCATCCTGAGGGCCTCGCGGGAGTAGCAGGAGGACTGGACTCTGGTAAGTCATATCTTTATTACCATATCTCCCCCACCCCACCTGCATGCCATCACATACCCCCACCCTTACCCTCACTCCCATTACTCCATCACCTCACATATGTCCCACTATCACAACCCACACATCTCAATACCAAGGCCCTGCATGCAACACCTATGCATGGACCACCGTCACCAAAGCATGTCCAGTACAGATACCCACACAGACCCCAAACCAACTATCACAAAAGGGCAAACACAATGATGCAAGCACAGGAGTAGAGGATACCTCACACAATGCACAAGATGGCACACACAGATACTAAAACTATGCATTTACACCCCAAGAGGACCCATACCCAACATCACTGGACAGGGGGTGCCAGACATATCCAGTCCCCATACAGAAGAGGCCCACAGTGATGACAGCAGCTCTGCACGCCTGGATCAAGATGACCAGCCCGGCCCATTAGGGACCTCTGGACAGTCGGTTCCCCTGCCACTGTCACAAGCCACTACAGACCCTCCCCCCTCAGGAAACACCACCACAGCACCCACCCAGCGGGACCATCTCTATGTCCCCAGGACACATCAATCAGCAGTGTGTCCACCACTACAGGGAACCTACCAACCCAAGAAAATCAGGGACCTGGGGTCAGTGGGCACAGTTCAGGGGACAGAGCCACAGGATAACAGGGAAGCTGGGAGGACTGCTGTGCTACAGGGGGAGGACAGGCCCAGGAAACCGACATTCCACGATGCATTCTCCAACATCATGGGAGCATACCACCATTCCCAGGAGACCATGGGCACGGTACTGGCCAAGTTTCAGGAGACCCAGCGGCTGCAGGAGGAACACTACCTGGGGATCAGGGAGGACTTGAAGTCCATTAACACCACCCTGGTCACCATTGCAGGGGTGCTAGCAGACCTTGTCAACACCAGGAGGGACACAGTGGGACACAAATGGGCCCCTGACCCTAGCCTGGATGATGAACAGCCCTCCACCTCCGCCAGCGCTAGTGGACAGGAGGCACCGCCACAGGACCAACAGGCCACCAGCACCCCACCCCCTGCAGAAGGAGAACCACCCCGCAAACGGTCCCTGAGATCCAGGAACAAGACAGAGAACACTGCCAAGACCCCTGCCAGGAAATAAGATCCTCCTGAATGTCACCCTTCAGTCCCACTTTGTCACCCTGTCCACCTTAAACTGCCATTGCTCCCCTTCCTATGCCCCATTGGACAATGCAGCTGTGAGACCAAGAGACTGGACTCTGCCATGGACATTCCTCCACCATCACCCCAGCCCATTGCACACACCCCCTCCACTTATTAGCACAGAAATAAACACCCTTGAATCATAAAAGAATCTGGAGTCAGTCTGTGCTTTCACAAATGTGTATTTACAATAACTATGGAATATAGCAATGTCAATGTACTTGTTCACATACCAATGTTACACAGCTGTAGGCCAGCAGTAAACATAGCAGAGGGCACAAATTGGGACCCAGATCAGTGAAATGGAAAGCCAAAGTGACAAATCAGGGCCCATACACAGATGTAAAAAGGCAGATTCATGCTATGTCCTACAATAGTATGAGATGTGGGAAGTAGTTCCATCCTCTTACCTGTGTCTCACTGGAAGTATTGCATGATGATGTTGTTTTGGTTGTCTACATCTCCTTCTTCTGTCTCCTCTTCTTCACTGTCCACAGGCTCCACAGCTGCCACAAGACCAGCTTCAGGCCCATCCTCCTGTAGAAAAGGCACCTGGGTCGCAATGCCAGGTTGTGCAACATACAGCAGGCCACGAAGATCTGGCACACCTTCTTTGGTGAGTAGTATAGGGATCCACCTGTCAGATGGAGGCACCGGAATCTGGCCTTCAGGAGGCCGAAGGTGCGCGCTATTATCCTCCTAGTTCGCCCATGTGCCTCATTGTAGCGTTCCTCTGCCCTTGTCATGGGATTCCTCACTGGGGTCAGTACCCATGACAGGTTGGGGTAACCAGAGTCACCTGCAAATATCGAGGGACAACTGTTAGACATCCACCAAACATTAGGGAATCTCCCATACCCAGACAGCAAATGAAACTGTGTGGGGACTTTAGGCTCACCTATTAGCCACACACAGTGCCTCTGGAGTTGCCCCATCACATAAGGGATGCTGCTATTCCTCAATATGTAAGTGTCATGCACTGAGCCAGGATACTTGGCATTCACATGGGAGATGCACTGGTCTGCCAAACACACCATCTGTACTTTCATAGAATGGTAGCTTTTCCGGTTTCTGTACACCTGTTCATTCCTGCAAAGGGGGGGGGGGGAAATGCCACATGTGGACCATCAATGGCACCAATGATGTTGGGGATATGTACCAGGGCATAAAAGTCACCTTTCACTGTGGCCAAATCCTCCACCTGAGGGAAAACGATGTAGCTGCGCATGTGTTTCAGCAGTGCAGATAACACTCTGGACAACACGTTAGAGAACATTGGCTGGGACATGCCTGATGCCATGGCTACTGTTGTTTGAAAAGACCCACTGGCCAGGAAATGGAGTACTGACAGGACCTGCACTAGAAGGGGGTATTCCTGTGGGATGGCAGATAGCTAACATCAGGTCAGGCTCCAACTGGGCACACAGTTCCTGGATTGTTGCAGGATCAAGTCTGTAAGTGATAATTATGTGTCTGTCTTCCATTGTCGACAGGTCCACCAGGGGTCTGCACACCGGAGGATGCCGCCATCTCATCACCTGCCCCAGGGGACGTGCCCTATGGAGGAGAACGGTGAGCAGAGGGCCATACAACACATAGGTTTCACAAGGCTGTTTAGAACAATAGTGAACTATTCTTTGTGTGCCTTTGTCTGTCCATATTCATGGCTTAAATAGGTGTGACGCAGTTATTTGGCCTGCCATGTGGCCCCCTGAAATGGCGGCTGCCTGACCTGTAAGGTGGGACAAGGGGAAATGAGGTAACTGCGCTGGCGTTGTACACCGTCGCGGTAGGCGGTCAAAGACCACGGCGCAATTCAGAATTGGTTATCTGGTATTCAGAATGGGTTCCAGGAGCCAATGACGATGTACGCCGGCGGTGACGGTACGCACCGGCGTGGACGTGACCACCATTTTCTATCAGTTCCCTCACTTGATGCCTGACCTTCAACAGGAGAGGACCTACACTGCAAGTGCTGCTGTGACCTGTGTCTGGAAGCAACAATGGCTACAGTGTCTGGGGAAAGGGCCCCTGCCTTCACTGTGGAGGAGTTGGAGAAACACGTAAACAGTACACGCAACTGTGCGGTCCTCCAGACAAACAGGTGAGTAAACTGTGTGCATGGTGGATGGCACATGATTGTATGGAGTGTCGTGGATGGCAGAGACAGGGTGGGGGGGGACAGGCCAGCATGTGAGGATGGTGTGTTTATGCATGTCTGCGCCAGGGTGGGAGGTTTGTGGCCAATGTGTGAGAAGAACTGTACAGGAGAGCAACATCCATTATAACTTCACTTTCCCTCTAGGTCAGCGCCCACCAGAAGAAGGGGATTTGGCATGCCATTGCCAAGGCATTGCGGACCTTGGGGGTCTACCGTAGACGGAGCACCCACTGCCGGAAAAGATGGGAGGACCTGCGCCGCTGGACCAAGAAGACAGCGGAGGCCCAGCTGGGGACAGCCTCCCAACGTGGAAGGGGTGCCCATCGCACCATGACCCCCCTGATGTACCGGATCCTGGCGGTGGCATATCCAGAGTTGGATGGGCGCTTGAGAGCATCACAGCAGCCACAAGGGGGAGAGTACACTCCCATTCAGCTGACTCTGCAAGCCTTATGAGGTGTCTGGGTGTGGGGGGGTGGGCTGTGGGTTCCCCTAGGCCAGGGCAGACGTGCAAAAGTAGATCCATTGATTTGCAGCCTCATTCCCTGTCCAACCCCAAAGGTGGTATTTGCCCTCTACACCTATTCAGGCTCCTATGGCTTCCAGCTGTGCATAATACGGTTCTCGACAGAGTCCCCTATTGGCATGTGCTTTTCCCCTGCCCTGTCAGTGCATGGCTTAGTGCATAGGGCTGATCCCTGTGTGTTGTGTCCGCCAACGGTAGTGGTGTTGCATGCATTGACCATGTGTCTCTTCTGTCTTCCCCCCCCCTTTTGTTTTGTCACCCTGTCCTTGCGTGCATTAGCATCATCTGGTGGAGGAGCAGTGGCACCGGAGCAGGAGGGAGCTGCATCCCACATGGCCCTGGAGGGTGAAGTAGCGGAGTCCGAAGGCACCAGTGGGACGGAGGACGAGGGGAGCTCCATGACGGGGACAGGAGCAGACACCAGTGACAATGACTCCTCCTCTGATGGAAGCTCCCTTGCGGTGGCGGGCACCTCTGTGCCCACCGCATCAGCAGGTACAGCTGCCCACCCATACCAGCACCGCCCTCCCAGCAGCCCCTCATCAAGTTTCCTGTGCCCGCTCAACCAGAAGGGTGGGCATCTCCTTCGCCCCAGGAACCTCAGCCCCTGCCCCAATCAGCCCTGCTGCCCTCAGTGAGGAGGCTATTGACCTCCTAAGATCCCTCACTGTTGGGCAATCTACCATTTTGAATGCCATCCAGGGTGTTGAGAGGCATTTGCAGCACACAAATGCATACCTGGAGGGCATTCTTTCTGGCCAGGTGGCCCAACGGAGAGCATTTCAGGCTCTGGCCTCAGCACTGATGGCAGCCATTGTCCCTGTGTCCAGCCTCCCCCTCCAACTTCCTCCACCCAGACCCAATTCCCTGTACCTCAGCCTATCCCAAGCACACCATCAGACCAGCATGCACACTCATCAACACACAAGAGTGGACATGGCAAACATAAGCACCCCACATCCCACCAGCACTCACACAAGCACCATCCCCATGCAGACACACCAACATCCACTGCCTCCACTGTGTCCCCCTCCTCCACGACCTCCTCCTTCCTCTCTGTCTCATCTCCACTCACACCTGCATGCACTACATCTTCATCCACTACCTCCATCACCAGTGCGCCCAGCACCACACACCGCTCACGTGCAATCACCACCCCCACTACCATTCACACATCCCCTGTGTCCTCTCCCAGTGTGTCTGTGAGCCCTCCTCCCAAACTACACAAACGCATGCACACACCCACCCAACAGCCATCCACCTCACAACAGCCTCCGGCCCATACACCTTCACCCAAATTCAGCAAACGTACACCTCCTACAACCACTACCTCTTCCTCCACTCCCAAAACCCCTCCATCTTCCCGTCCCAGTGTGTCTAAGAAACTCTTCCTCACAAACTTTGACCTCTTCCCTACACCTCCCCGCCCTGTCCTTCCCCTAGGGCCAGACTGTCCAGGTTTCAGCCCAGCTCCTCAGCCACCAAATCCTCCAGCACAGTGGTCTCAGCAAGTCCGGTCACATCGCAGGCGCCACCCATCAAGGCTGCCAGTGTGCCACCTAGCGAGGCCAAGGAGCAGGCCATTCCGCCACTTGCCAAGGTGAAGAAGGTGCCCACATGCCGGAGGGAGAAGCTGCACCTACCAGCAAGCAAGGGCTCCTCGAAGCCAAAAGGGGACAGTGGCAAGGCACCAGCAGCGACATCAAAGGTGGGGAAGGGACACAAGCCGAAGAGCAGGTCAGGACAGGGCACGGAGGCTGCGGCTGAGGGACCAGAGTCACCCCTTCTGTCAACCACAACATCAACCAGTACGGCGGCGGGCACCACCACCTGCACCGCCACCAGCACCGCCACCTGCACGTCTGCTGCCTCACCAACAATCCCCAGCATCATCCCCAGTGGGCAGCCATCCGAGGCTGCAGGATACGTCCTGCTGTGTCCCTCAACAGGTGCAGACACATGCACCACCGCCAGCACCTCCGCCACAGACACCGCCACAACCACCGCCACCAGCCCCGTGACGTTATCAGACAGTGCCACCACAGCTGACATGGCAATCATCCCCAGAGGCCAGCCGACCGAGGCTGCAGGAGACGTCCTGGACCCTGCCCAGCGTACATGAGGCATGACTCCCAGCACTGTTTGTACCAGCAGGTGCCAGGCGAAGTCGCAGCAGGGTGGAGTGTGTCTCTGCCTCCATGGAGTATCATGCTACCTGTTCCCAGGCAATCTCGTGGTGCACACACACCCAGGTGAGGGAATGGGACCTGCCACACTGCATGTGAAGCACTCTGGGCACCAAGCCCCCTCCAGAACCAGAGGAGATTCACATCCACTACTTCAGTCCTTGACAGGATGAAGCATTATGGGCACAAAGCCCCCTCCAGAACCAGTGGTGACTGTTATCCACTTGAGAGACTGTGGCTTTGCACTCCCCAGGATAAAGCAGTGAGCAACCCACCCACTGGAGAGACTTGTGAGACTGTAGCTTTGCACTCCCCAGGACCAATCGGTGGGAATGGAGCCCCCTCGTGGAGCAGTGGCATTGTCTGTTCATCCGGCTGAGGTGCAACCCTCCACCGCCCCCTGAGGTGCCTGTTTATTTTTCATCTGATGCCCCTGCAGTGTTCTCTCCGTTTCGAGTCAGGTATCTTGTGTGGGCTTCGCCCATGCATTTTGGGACACTGATCCACGGACAATGATTTCATTAATATCCGGACTTGTGGAGTTGGTGTACATATTTGTATATACTGATTTTTGAATTTGGCCTATCTGATTTTTATTGATTACACTTGTTACAATCATTTCCTTTTGTCCTTGCGTTCTTCCAGGGGTGACGGGGTGTATATGTAATGTTGCTGCATGTATTTGTGTGTATGGTGTTGTGGCTGAGGGGTGGGGGTGTTGCGTGTTGCTTGTGTGTGTCACTCTCTTTTCCCTCCTCTCCTCCCCTGTGTGCTAGGTGTAGTATTCACCGTGGTCGTCGCCGGCGTCTTTGCAGCTCCTGATACAAGAGAAGGTAGACCAGCATGGGCAGGACCTGTAGTTCGGGCTCCATGGCATCCTGATTGTTTGTAAAGTGTCGAAAGGTGAGTGGTTTCCATTCCACAGACTGTTTCTGCCGTGCTTTTAATGGCGTTGGTACCGCCCCGGAAAAGGTGGCGGATAGGCGAGTTGTACTATAGTGGGCGGAACCTTGTGTTCCGCATGTCTGTTGGCGGTTACCACCGCGGTGTTTGTTTCTACCACCGTGGCAGTAGGAGTGTCAATGTTGGCGGTTTCCGCCATGGTCGTGATTCCATTTTTATTCCCACTGGCCTGTTGGCGGTATTACCGCTGCTTTAACACCGACTGCCAGGGTTGGAATGAGGGCCTTAGTCTTAAACCATTAACATCAAGAGCAAAACCAGGGGCAGCTCCTCCATTTGGGCGAAGGAGCGTTGCCCCCCCCGCCAGCAGCAGCAGCTGCAAACCTTACACAAAAAATAATAATATACTAGGTTTATTATCGTTTTTTAGTAAAGGGGGCGGGCCACAGGGTGACGAGCAGTGAGGGGGAGTGCTCAGCACTCCCCCTCAGAGTGCATGTGTGTTTGGCTGCCCGTCTCGGGCCAGCCAAACACACATGCGCACAGGGCTCTCTCCAGCCCTGCATGGGCTGGAGAGTGTGCGCACAGGCTCCCAGTCTGCCTGGAAGCATCCTGGCTGGGTGTTCCCAGCCAATCCTGACGATGGCCGCAGGGCAGGCTGGTAACCTGTACCTGCCTGCAGCCAGCAGAGGAGCGGCACAGCGGAGAGAAAGTACGTTTTTTTTTGTTGGTGTTTTTTTTGGACTTAATTTATGTTTTATGTCCCTATTCCTCCCACCTCCCACCCCGCCCTTTCTGCGCGCTGCTAGCCGCCACTGAGAAAAACATCACCAGAGTGGTTTAATATACAAAAACCCTTTGTGTGTCACCAACCAATGACAGACATATCTAATTGGTCTAATCAAACTGATATAACACTGGAACTAAAGGCCACCACCATTCCTGTGTCACAAGGAGCTGGAAAGGTAAGCAGAATGAGACCAGCACGAGAAATAGAAATTGACGAATGTGGGGTTTATGGGAGTACAAAACCTTGCATCCATCTGAATTTCAACTACCTAAAACGTATCTCTGAACATTCTATTTAGGAAATTATATTGTGAACAAGCTGAAAAAAAGTGTGGGCTTTACAACGTTCCAAAATAAATACAGACATACATATACGAATCAGTAAAGAAGCAAGCACATTGACTTACTAGAAATGAAGCGCTAACTGACCGATCAGTGATCATTACAGATAGTTCTTCACTAATGCACATCTTTATTTCGTATGTGATAGGACCACAAAGCAAACTCGGGGTGATTCTGACTAGGAAAGTGATCAAATACAGCCAGTGGCTCAGTCACAAACCACTTTAAGAAACACTGTTTTATTCTAACCTTGAAAGAAAGTGGTATTTGTGATGAAAATGCCACACAGAACTGCTATATCTATTAATGTGAGATATAGGTTACTGTAAAAGACATTACCTTGCCCAGTATTTTTCGGCCGAATGCCTCTAGCTCTGTGGCACAGTGAGACAAAAGTGAGGAGAATGCTTTTTCCTTCTAATAAGATTTCAGCCTCCAGTCACACAGAACCAGAGGGATATTTCACCACTCCTGCATGAGTCATAAAAGGGCGGCCTTTAATAAAGCAATGCAAAGGCACATTTACATCTTCACTACCCAGTGATGCAGTGCGGTGGAATAATGAAAGCAGATAAGCTTCAAAGAAGAAATAACCACCACGCTTCTTCCGTTACCTTTCACCGTGAGCAGACACTAATTTCTAGGACTGCTTTGAAAAACTAAGACTATTCTTATTCAAACCTTGTAGCAGCTATTTTTTTCACAATTACATCTCTGCTTAAAAAATAAATTAAATGGCTGATTTAAAATGCGCTCTCACTAATCCAGTGGTTGCTAACAAATCATGTCTGTTTGTGACTTTAGCACATGATTGTAACACTTTAATAGAGAGGGCACTTTCAGAGCATTAAGGTCCTAAGTGAGAGTAGATTTTAATGTCTTGAAGATACGACCATTCTGAGAGAGAGTTCCATGTGCAGGCGGGAAGAAGGGTGAGGAGGGTGGTAAGCAGAAGGCACAGGGACTATTTTATACACGATTAAAGCGCAATATTATAATTTGTGCATAATAGGATTTCAGGCGGATTATTGCTATTATAAATCAAGAACACTTGAAGGGAGTACTGAAGTTAGTTTAAAAAGTAATATGTTTAAAAGCTTTGTGCTAGGCATAACAAGAGGCTTAAATTAAATGTGTGTTTGGTAGTATTTAAGAAGAGTTTAGATGAAAACACGTCTGATATAATTTGAGGAATAAAATAGAGTAGGGTTTAATTGCCAATGTATTCGAGTGCTACATGGCCAACAGTAGGGGTGGCAGACTGAAACAACCAAGCAGTATCTCTATTGGTTTCACTAACCAAACAGCAAAAGAGAAGACAATGCTGGCTTCTGTTTGGTCCCATTGGAGCCAGGAAGGGCCAAGGACCTGGATCTCTGTTGAGTAGCAATGGCTCCCCCTCAAAAAATGTGCAACCAGCAACACCCCTAACAAATAAAATCCTAAACATACAACCCAACATCACATGGCCCTGGTGTAAACCATCACGTTGCCAACTGACTACACCCTCATACATGAGGACAGTCCGAGAGAGGTGGAAGCGTATCCAATATCCTCAAAAACACCATTAACGCAACTTTTATGGCTCCCATAACTCATTCAAAATTATATGACTCAGGATAGAGACCTCACTCCTCAACATCTACCAAATAATTCTATCACCTCAATGGCCCAGCGTCAATATTCATGAAAAAACTCCAAAATACTTTCTGACATCAAGTTACTTGCTAAAAGATGTAGACTAAGGCCCTCATTACAAGTTTAGTGGTTTTCGGCCAAGACCGCAATGTGAAATGGTGCCACCATACCAGGAGTGGTGGCGGTATAGCCGGATTACAAATCACAAAACACAAACTGCCCAAATACAGACACAAAACCAACACCAACGAAAGTGTGACTGATCAACCGCCAGCCCCAAGCCGAGACCACTCCGAGACCATTCCGACTATCATATTATGAGGCAACCTCTAGCACAGCGGTACATGCACAGTGGAAACCGTTGGCGGTTCGCACTGCAGTGTAACAAAAAGGCACTGCGGAAAGTAGCCAACACCACATTGGCTAGTTCAAATATCCCACACCTGATAACCATGCACACACCATGCGCAATTGCCCACGCCACCATATAATACCCCCCACACACACCAACAATCCCTTGTGACAAATATGAGCAGCCACAGCCCCACTCGAGACAAAGCACAACCCAAACATAGCAACCAAATATCACACAGCACACATTGCACAAATCAACACCACAGCTCACCAGTACACACAGCCAAACACCCCCACATCACCACATACCCTGCACGGCACCTGACACGCACAACACATACCCACCCCACAACTTGTCACGCCAGAAGCACCCACAGTTCACTGACAATGAGTTGTAGGTCACGTGGACAAGATCACCAGAGTAGAGCCAGAGCTCATAGGAGTCCAGGTACAGCAAACATCCATATCCAAAAAGACGGAGTTATGTCAGAGGATCGTCGACAGGTTCAACGCAGTTGGCTCCTACCCACGCACATGGTAGAAAACCAGAAAGAGGTGGGACGATCTCAGGGGGGAGGTCCGTTCCATAGCGCTCAGGCAGAGAATAGCCAGCAACAAGACCGGCAGTGAGCCCCCACCTCCACCCCTTCAGTTGACACCCTGGGAGGCGAAGGTCTTGGACATCGTGCATCCCCAGGGCCTCACTGGCATCGGCGGAGGCCTCGACTCTGGTATGTCAGCAATACCCCCCAAGCACCAACCATCCATGCCCAGCATGCCTCCCCACCACTCTCCAACCCACTCCAACCAACCCCACTACTCCGTCCCAAACACCCCACAACCCTCCTCTGCATGCCACACCACCCCACTTCCCACCATCCCTACTAACACACCCCTAATGCACGGATGTCAACCACAGTGTGAAGAACCACAGCCCCTAAAATCCAATCCAAATCAATGTCTGCAGTGTAGCAGCTGTCATTGCCATCACTGGGAAGCAAGTCAAGCCACTGCATGCATCACAGCAGGGACATAAGAACTACAGTCGCACAACTAACATCTACCATATCCATCCAGAGGAACCCCTGCCACTGACACCCTGCAGAGAATGCCAGGCTCAGACAACCCACCCCAGGATAAAGGCACCACTGGATGTCTGGAAAAGGATTACTTGCCTGGGCCATATGGGGCCACTGAACAGTCCACCAATGGCACACCCACCCTGGACACACCAGACATCCCTACCCATGTGGCAACAACAGCACAGCCAGACCCTGAACCCCAAACCTATGCCCCAGGGGCCCATCAATCAGAGCTGTGCCCCATAGTATGGGGCCAGAGTAAAAGGCACTCACCCCAGACAATGATGGCCCGGCTGCTACTGGGAGTGGACACACTGTGCCAGGGGCACAGGCACAGGGGGGCAGGGGTAGTACGAGGGCAACCATGGGCCAAGGGTCAGGACAGCCACACCAATTGACTGCCCAGGAAGGCCTCAACCAAGTCCTGGGTCTATACCAGCGCACCCAGGACACAGTGGCCCAGATCCTCGCTACTGTGCAGAAGACCCAGCGGCTGCAGGGACAATACCATCAGGAGGGCATGCACCAGTGGAAGGCCCACAATACCACCATGGCCTCCATAGTAGGGGTGCTCAAGGACCTGACCACTGTCGTGTGAGTCCACCACCCACCAGCAGACCCCTACCACTGGCCACATCCCATCACAGCCCTCCACATCAGCAGCAGCCAGTGGCATGGAGGCCCCGCCACAGGATTCACAGGACAACAGCACTCTGACCCCTGTAGCTGAGGAACCTCCACGCAAGCAAACACATCCAAGTAGACATCCAGCTGTACATGATGCCCAGACCACGACCACTGCCAGAAAGTCACCCTCTCCTCAACATTCTCCCTTGTGTGTCACTGTGACACCCTGTCAACTGTCCACTCCCATATCTCAGACTACCCATGCCCAGTAGACAGTACATGGACTACCTACAGCTGGCCTCACCATTTCGATAATCTCCGCTGCCATGACCCCACTCATCACCCCTTACACTTGTCCATTCCACATAAACGACAATTGAGCACAGTTCATGTCTACATATATATTTGCCATGAGTACCCATGGAACTGCAAATACGTGTACAAGTGGCAACCTGTTGGACTTTTGGCCATACGCATGGTCATCCCTAGTCTTTTTGCCTCCTTCCTCCTGGTTTTTCTGACCTCTCGCTGTTGGCTCTAGGACTCTGAGCACTTTATCACTGCTGACCAGTGCTAAAGTGCAGGTGCTCTCCCATCTAAAGTTGGTATGATTGGCTTATACCTAATTGGCATATTTAATTTACCTATAAGTCCCTTGTACAGTGGTATCTCTATACCCAGGGCCTGTAAATTAAATACTACTAGTGGGCCTGCAGCGCTGCTTGCGCCACCCACTGAAGTAGACTTTCAAACCTGTCTCAGGCCTGCTAGCGCAGGGCCTGTGTGCGCAGTTTTCTGCCACAGGGACCTGCCATCTAAAATTACTTGCCAGGCCCGGAACTCCCCTTTTACTACATGTAAGTCACCCCTAAGGTACGCCCTTGCTAGCCCTATGGCCAGGGTGCCATGTATGTAGAAGGCAGGACATGTGCCAGGTTGTGTGGCCTGTCCTGGTAAGGACAAACAGCCTAACTTGGTGTCTCACTGCTCTGAGTGCTGCCTTCTCATAGGATCGCATTAGAAATGCCCTGCCTTATGTGTAAGGGGTATTGTCTGATTTATGAGGGGTAGCGTAGGCATTTTTGGTTTGGTTGTGATAGTGATAATAAATGCTGCTTACTGGTGTCAGTGTATTTTTTATTAATATTACAGAAATGCCACTTCTAGAAAGTGCGCATTTATCTGTGCTTATGACTCTGGTGTTTTGCAGCTTGACTCCAGTCCACGTCTGCGCAGAGTGACAGTCGGTGCTTTGTGCATACTTTTCAGACAGCCTGTACACGGGGAGGGTGGAGGTGTCACAGAGGTGCATCTGCATACTGAATAGTCTTCCTGGGCTGAGAGAAGGGAGAGGCGGGGCACACTTACATTTGTAAAGGCTGTGCCCTGGCCTCACACAATAGGGTAGTTTACCCCCCACTGATGTTTGGAGCATGTGCTGAAGGAGAGAGGTGGCACTCCCACAACCAGCTGTAACTGGCTGGAACCTCCTCTGCCTACCATTGCAAAATATTGTAAAGACAGAGTATAAGTAAAGGGGAATTTTCCCCACAATGTGGAGACTCTTGGAATCCTCTTGGAACTGGACACAGAAATGCTGGAAGGACTCACCAGGATCCGCCATGGACTGCTGCTGCTGTGCTGACCTGTGACCTGCTTGGTCACTGAAAAGGACTTTCCACTTGCTGCATCCTCCTTGTGGTGGCCTGTTGCTGGGCACCTCCCCCGGTGGGCCTTTTTTTTGGAACTCTGCTCCCCAGAGGCAGCGTGCCGTGGCCCCTGACCCCTGCATCCACTTTGAAGGATGAGGGGTGCTTCACCTTTTTTGCTGCATTAAGCACTTGGGAAAGCGCTCCTTGGGGAATTTCTTTAGCGCTTCCCCTTTATGATGTTTGGCACCTTAGACAGTGCGTACTCATTATGGTATAAAAAAACTCACTGCCGCGACCTGTGCTTCATTGGTGGTTCAAGCACTTTTGTAAAAGTGCGTCCTGGTTCCCGAAATCACCGCCGCTGCCCAGGGAAGGTGCCTCAACTAAGCGCGAGTGAAGCACGCTGCCTAGTGCCCTCGGGGCACAAAGAAAACACTTCTTGGTGATATCGGAGCAAGGGTGCTCCTATGGGTGCCCCCCGGGCGAGGTTTGCTCTTTAGAGCTCCCCCGGGGCACCGGAAGGACTTGCCTTGGGCCAGAGCATCACCAGGAAGCAGGGATGAGAGGAGGACACCTCTAACTCGCCTGCTGAACCCTCAGAGGGCTTTGGTTTTCCTGTGGGCGGGACGGGAGCCTCATCGGAGGCTCGCCCGCGCCACAGACTCTTTGTGGGGCCCCTCGTGGGCCAGTATCAACTGTAGAGGTCTCCCCCCTACAGCAGAGGGCCAGTACAGGCCCAGGGGAGACCCCAGGAGATCGTGGGCCCCTCGAGGGGCCCATTACAAAGTCCGAGGGGGTGTGTGGCGCCCCCCTCCTCTTGCATTATCCCGAGGATGTTGGCCACACCTCGTGAGGGGCGGTTGAGGCCTGTGTGTTTCCCAGTGATCACGGGTCCCCGGAGGGGCCCGTCCACAGTAGAGAGGAAGTGTGTGCTGCCCTCCGCCAGCCAAAGGATAGGAGAGGCCCCCGTTTCGTGCAGAGGAGTGCTGGGGGCCCCATTTTTCATCTTTTAGGCACTAGAGGTGCCTGCACCATGAAAGCCAGGTATTTCCAAAATAAATAATATTTATATTAAAAATTCTTTCTACAGTCTTGAATATATCTATTGCCTACCTGTGTTTTGATATATGTATGAACATGTTCCTGTTATGGACATAACATACTAATATGTTTTGATGGCATGCCATATGTTTTCTAATGTTCCTACTATGGGCATTCATAATATTCTTATGACAAGTGCTTTGGTGTAATAACGTGTTTCCTAACTACTGCTTATGTTGCAGAATACTGAGTAACCTGTGTGTTATATGTGACTACTGTTAGTTTGCAGAGTAACTAATGTGTAACGTTCTGACAACTGCTAAGGTAGCAGGATAGTACTGATATGTGATGTTTGGTCTAATAATTGCATTGTGTACAATACAGTATATTTTCATAGAATCTGGTGTTGTGTTTCCTTTGTGGTGGGGATATTGCATCACATGTATTTGTGTGTTGTGGAAATGCCTCTGGGATGGGCCTGACTGCTCGTGTCAAGCTACCAAGAGGGTGAGCAGGGGTTATCTTTGACGTGTAACTCCCTTGCCCTGACTAGAGTGAGTAGGTTCTGCCTGGCTGAGGTGCATACCCTAGCCAACCAGAAATCCCATTTCTAACAGTACATAACTGCAAACTCACACTGAAATGTGATCCCTAAAGAACATCACCTCACCTTGCAGCAGGGCCTTAAGTATATCCCGTGTTTTTTAGGTATGTCCACAACAACAATGTGTGTGAAATAATAAAGGCTAATTTACGCAAACAAAAACAAACATTTTCCACCTACTCTAAATTTTGAGCAGATCCCCTCTTTTCTGGATGGGCCCCTGTATGATATATCTCACAGACTATGCTTTATGATATTGCCACTGATATTCTACCCTCCTTATGGCTCTTCCACCAAGGAAATTATTGTAAAGATGAAACCAACCAAGCAAAGTCAGATGACACAGGTCTTTGTTGTGTGTCTCTTCTCTCCACCATCACCTCATAATCTGTCACCTGCTTGGCAGACTAGAACCTTAACATCATCAATATTTTAATGCAATCTGCACTACCAACTGTGAGAATACACCAACTGATGATAAAGGGAAGATATAAGGACAGGAACATACTATTATGTTAATACAATGAGAGTTCAGTGCATAAGATTATTTGACATTATAACTGTAATCCTCCACTCGCACTGCTCTCATGCAAATCACTTCCCTGGAAACGCTTTCGTCATGCTACTGCTAGTCAAGAATGATGTTATTGTTGGTGAAGACAGTGTGTGATTTTATTTCTTCCTGATGATCTTTCTCTGTGATGATCTTTCCTTTTCACCGCCTGATGGTTTAGTTAGTGTCCTGTCCCTTCCAAAGGACCATAGGGTATCTATGTCTGCAAAAAGGCGGTTTAACTTTCACTGTCTTCTGCTATGTTGTATAACTCCTTTCCATCGTCGAAGGATGGAATTCTTACCTCTTTGCTTTTCTATTGGAATTGCTTGCCCTCTGGTACAATCAATCTTTATTGTATGTACGATCAACCTGTATTGTGTCCAATGCTTTGTCAGCTTCTGAACTGTGGGTCAGTAAGTCTGATGCCTTTATAGTATAACCACTGCATGATCCAGGTACAAGAAAACAGTGCTGTCACAGTATTGTATTCTTTTCATCACCCTGGCTTGGGTGATAAGTCTCTCCTTGACTCTGAAAGTGGACATATTTACCACAATATCTTCGGGTGGTAACTATCTTTAGTCTTTAGGCCAACTGTATCTGCCCTCTTGATTTCAATGCAGAATTTAAGTTGCTCCTTAAAGCTTTCTCAGAATATTTCAACGACACAGCAAATCATGTCATCAGTGTTTCAGACCTTGAACATGTAAATTGTCTTGTTGTGATCTAGTTTTAAGGTCTTTGCATTTCAACATTAGAGTATTAGTTTGCCCTTCCTGTTGGTAGATAGTGGTTGTTATCAGCTAGTATGTCTCCCCATATGTCTGCAGTTAAGACCCATGCTATGCATGTCTGCTTTGAATTCTGTAATCTCTCTATCAGTGACTGCAAAATATCTATTAATGTCTGCAATTTCCAATTTGCTGGCCACAATTGTTTTTTGTACTGTCTGGATCCTCAACTATGACTCCACTAACCTCTCTAGGGGGTGACAGACTGAATGAGCACTGTGACCAGAGTGCCACTGCTGACACCAGACCCAGTCCAGGTAGCTGCTGCTATGTGACACCCCATTGCTGCCATTCAGTCTTCCAACATCACTTCCTGGCTTGCGGCTTTGTGCAATCTGGGGCCAGGTTAGCTTCCACTATTGCTGGAACTGGTCACACACAGCAATCTAGAAGGAAAAGCCCGCCTCCCCCCACCCCTAAGTGGCAAACCAATAACTTCTAGGTGTCTCATTGAGGAGATAAACCTATGAAACTGCTGAGCAATAATGAGAGTACCCACTGTTCTTACCTTCTCAGTGTCGATCCCTCTGGACATTGACCACGTGGAAACAATGTAGTCCATGACCCGTTCACTCAGCCCCTTTGGCACCTGATAGAGCTTGAGGAAGTCGCGGACGCTGTTCAGCATTTCATGGTACCGGTTAGTGTTGGCATACATCTGCTGGAAGATTGTGGTCACATTTCCAAAAATAGTTGCATACAAAAGAGCTGCAAGAAACCAAAAAGGGAAATTTGTGATCAAAGGATTTAAATATTTGATTTGTGTTTTCTATTGTCCTCTCTTTTCACCCTGCGACTACTTCAGAGCTTACATTGTATGTTTTTAAGCAGCAATTGTATGAATGGTGGCTCGGCTATGTAATGGTGGCAAAGGAAATGCAAAAATTTAATTACGGACATCAATGAATGTCTGCAACTTTGCTTTTCCATTTTAAATATTATATCACTTTACCAAAGGGTGGATACATTTGAGGGCCAGTTCGAACCGTGCCTCAAGTTATAGGCTCCTGCATGTTTGAAACACTATTTAATATGGAATTAGGTAATCGGGCATTCCTATGTGTATTAGAAATATTAAGAATCGGTCTGTCTAGCTGTCCTACAAAGCCCACTCACTATTGTTCTGTTTTCCACTGAGCAGATATCTATGTACGTTCCTACACCAGGCGTATAAATAAGGCCATCGCAAGAACAACAGCTTTCAGAACCCACATATGATGTTTTAGTAGATGGCATGACATAATCGGCCAGTGAAAACTAGTTTTCCCAGCTGTTTAACAAAGAATGTTAAAAAAAACATGAAATGCACATTTGAATTGTACAGAACCAAAAACGCCTAAATGTTATTTCACGACACTTATATTTTCTAATTTATATCAGTTTTTATTAAATGTCAACCATGGTGATACATTTATCATACTTGTGGACGGATGATCACATTTTCGTAATGATAAATCAGCAGGCAGTTAAATTATGCATGTACTGGCAATTAGTAGTATTTCAAATTAGAACCTCTTTTTTCAAAGTGCTAAAACTTTTCAAGTAACACTGTCATTTTTTTTTACAATCCCCAATTTCGGTAATTTTATATTCAATATTTGTAATCATGTCAGGTTTGTCCCATCTTATGCCATTTTGGTAAACCTTAAAAAGAGATGGTGCTAAATTGTATGTCTAAAAGTGCGAAGGTGAACCATAAGATTGTATTAGCAGTAAATGAACTTAAAAATCCACCCATCGTCTATTGTAAGATAAACGTTTTCAATACCTCTAACTACACTAAAAGCTAATACAACTAGAACCCCCTAAAGCTGAAAATCAATACTCCAAAGAGAAAAGTTAACACATTCCAATATATATATATATATATATATATAAATATATATACATCTATATATATACTTTTAGAGATCTGTGCGGGTACTGAGAGAAATATGGGTTAATTTAAACTTAGTTTAAACCTAAATTTCCACCCGCCAGCCTAGCAGGAAACAGGCTACAGCATTGTCTCCAGCTCGTAATTGAGCTGGCAGCAATGCTGTAGCCAGCAGGAGGCACCAGCACAATGCAATGTACAAGTGCATAGGCAGTTCAGGGCCCCCCTTGGTGGTACTGCCATGAAGCCGCTGCCGGAGAACGAGGTAGTAATCCCAAGGGTAGCACTACTTGCAGCACTGCCCTGGTGGATTAGGACTGCCGCCAACTCCAGACCACCGGAATCCAAGATCCTGGCGGAGCTGGTGGCTAGGGCTGTAATGTGGCAGTTGGACTTCCGCATTGGCTATAGACTGCCAAACTCGTAATCAGGCCTTTTGTCTGGTGTCTGATGGTAAGACCCTCCAGCATTACGAGGGTCACTTGTAAATTGAACAAAGTATATGACATAGACTTAGACAGTTGAAATAATTTTTTTTACCCTCCCTGAATACTTGTTTGTGTCAGACACTCACAACTCACCTGAGCTAAGTGGCGTGACTGCAAGGCTGTAGGATGGCATGAGATCTTGGCGGTATTGGCCAAATGCCATTGTTTGTGTTTGTTTGGTCCTTTGCCCCATATCATACAAACACAGGGACATCTTAGGGATTTTGGGGACCCTGGGCAAAACGTATTTTGGAGGCCCCTATTCAGAATAGCTTTGAATTTATTATCTAGTTTCCGCTCTTTCATGCCCGCTTAAGCCAGGTCACTGATAGTGCGCAGCCACATTCATCCAAATTCTAAACGTGTTTACATTTAATATTCTGGAGTAGTGACCTGTGTTTTCAATACTGTAACACAGCAGCAGCTCACTAATGTTACTGCACATTATGTCTGTGACACCCTCCCTTTTCTCATATGTGAGATCCTGTTTTGATCTAAAAGAAAGTTCTTTATGGATGCTGCATAAAACAAACACAACATGGTTTGTAATACTGTCACACATGATCCACATTGAATGCAAATGAAAGGAAAAATATATTTAAAACAGTCTGTGTAGTAATTTTCAAGGTCATCAGGGCAAGACACTGCAGAACAGAGCTGGCTCTATCAGGAGGGCCCTGAATGGCTGAGGATCTGGGCCAGAGCCCACTTTGCCCATGCCTTAAAACGTCACATTATAAACACACTTTCTAATATTTCATCTTGTGAGCAAAAAACATGAAGGACCTTGTGCACAATAATTGTTGGACAATTTTTTACAATGAATCCAATGAAGCATTTGTGTACATTTCAGCATGGGAATGTGTTATAACTGCAAAACCACAGTATTATTTGTTTAGTTACATTTCTTATATAACATTATTTTTCTTGATCTATTTGAGAACTTCCCAAATGCACATCACAGTAAACTATTGTTGTTCATACATATAAGATTATCTAGGATTCCAGGCCTGTTTACTGAATTATTTTCAGACCTAGGCATCCATTCCAAGCCACCTTAGTTAACCATAAATGAAACATTTATTCTTTAGCTCCCCAGAGGCCCTGCTCCCCAGTCCTCTGATAGAAAGCAGAATGTCTCTGTATTTTTCAGTGTTGTGTTTCTAATGCACGTTCATTACTATTAACCACTCATAGCAAATTGCAATAGCCTGTGTGCAGACTTCAATAAATCAGTGAAATACCTTCAGGCACAAATCTCTCACCCTCTAACAGCTCCCGTAAATTGGTACACAAAGGACTGACAGGACATTTGCTCTCAAACGTACAGGATTGACTACTTAAATTCGTTGGCTTCCTTTTTGGGCCTCAAACCATTAAAGCAAAGAAAGGTTAAATAGGGTAGAACAGGAGGCACAGGCCAACACTGACCCCAGTTGTAAATTGGAGAACTATTTTTCCAATGGCTTTAGTCAAGATCAGGCCAATAAGGACACTGGCTGAAGAGAGCACATTATCCTTTGTTCCTGCTTAGGTAATCAGGAAAGTGTTCAGGACTGAGATATACTACAGTGAAGATTTAAAGAGAACTTGGACTACACCAAAGGTTCTAATTCCTGTAAGCCTCCTTGTGCTACTACATGCTGACAAAGCTCTCATTGGGAAATGTAGAACACTCGTGTTAAATAAAACATGATGACCAACATTATTCCAAACCCTATGACTTTAAAGAAGCACATCAAAGAAATACCAAAAGATTGTGATTCTTTGACTTTGATAAGCTATCTGAAGACATCCATGAAGTGGATTGAGGAAAGAGAAGAACGATGCTTCTGTGGATGCTAATATGTGCAGATAAAGCAAAGACTTGGCAAAGGTAGAAAAGGGAAAGCAGCACATTTCCACTATGTGCTTATCAAAAGTAGCACAATGTTGGCAGAGCCCTGAGCCCACATATCTATGACACAGTTAAGGAATGCACTTTTAGCACAAACTAATTGTGAAGCTTTTCATTCATAACTGGTGTCAGTGCATAGTCCTTCTAAGAAGGTGACCTCCTTTATTGGGGAAGGTTGGTGAGCATTCACAGAGGCATGTGAATGGTGAGACAGCTTTTTAGGCCAAAGTCTTCAATGCTATTTTAAAATCAGTGTGCAGAATGGGTCACACTGTAAGTATTCAGAAAAGGAAGCACAGGTGGACACGCTACACAAAAAACTCAGCCTGGCAATGGAGAACACACATTTCGCCCCCTTGACTTTACTCTTTTTCAAGTTAGGGAAACCTGGAAAGACCATCTCCATTTTTTAAAACTCATTGTTATTAGTTTTGTAAGATTTAACTCACATTTTATAGATGATACATAGACATAGGCAGTAGGAGTTAAAATATGGCAGTAAAAAAGGATAAAATGCGTCTGAAATAGTTCATGGAACGTTGCATGTGAACGAGTATATTCCTAGGCATGAAATTGTACTGGGATTCAATAAAATCAGAACCGTTGATACAGTGCAAGTCACTATACTACTGAAATAACTATTGTGTGACACATCATAAAAAGGGGGAGACAGAAGAAAGATAATTAAGACCCAAGTGCATACTTATACATGGGAACAACAATAAAACAACAATAGCTCTGCAAATGGAGGGTTACAAAGAGCAAGATGATTCAGGATTGGAGACAAAGGTGAGAGAGCATAACTTGGCTGTGCCATTATGCGTTCCAGAAGGAGAACTGAAATGCACTAGACAACATATATAATGCGTGTTCAAATGTATTCATATAAATGAAGAAACTGGAGTCATGAACTGAAATGCATTTATAAGTAGGAATGTAGAATGATCATATGCAAATCACATCTATGCAGTATTATTACATGAATAAATATTAGGATTTTCTAGTTAATCCAAATTGTCATAGTTATTCTTCAATTATTTTACTCATGTGAAGTGCACATATAACCATGTATTTGAATGTGCATTAAAGTTTACACTAAGTTAGCTAGAAAAGAGGCCTGGAAATGCTCTCTTTGTGTTTAATCTTCAAAATGATGAAAGTTTCACTCTCTCTGTGTATTTCTTTGCTTTCAGGTGCATCAACTGAAGTATTTTTTTTTATGAAAAACTTATTGTGAGTTGTCGATAAGGGGGCATGAGGAGACAGGTTGAGAAGGACAGGAGTGTTAGCGAGGAGTTGTGAAGGAGAACTCCCTCCTGGAGTCCTGAAGATGAGAAAAAATCAAAGATCACCATGATGGCTGAACCAAGAGATGAAAGCCTAGTTAAAGGATAGCATTCACCATCAGCCCTCCCCTTGGAGGACAACCCATGACTCCCACTTACACAAGAAAAAGTGGTGCACTCCACACTGCGCTCCCATAACCTCATTGTCATGGGTGACCTCTTTCTAGGTGGCCATCTGTTCTCGAGGACCAGAGATGCCCGGTTTCCGATAGCGACTAATATGGGCCATTCTGTTCTCAACCCGATGCAGAGTACACTCCAAGTGTTGCTTCCCACTTACATGCTTGTGACAGCAGACTTTTCCCCCCCTCACCATGATCAACCAGTCCGATTCGAGTCACAACTTAGTTTCCAAACTATTTCACACCTGCTTGGTTCTTCTTCCAGTTCAGGACGGTGGGGTGCGAGAGGCTTGGGAGGCACATGTGGGGTATGCGCTATCCAACAAAGTGTGGTCTGCTTCCAGCTCACAGACTAGTACAGTTTCCCCTAACCACTGGCACAAGCTTTTACATTATAAATTCCTTCGTAGAATTTATATGACACTCAGTGTCCTGGCTAAATTTGATTCCACGCGACCCTCCACTTGTTTGAAATGTGCTGTTGACAACACCAATTTTGTCCACATGACATGCCAGGTATCAACATATTGGAGATAGGTCTTTCTTATCCTCTGGCAATGTTGGATGTCCCGGTTGCCACAGACCCCCAGATTTCCCTGTTGGGCCACGTGAGGTCCATTGCCAAACCCTTACGGCGCTAAGCGGCCATAGCTCTCCTAATGGCCAAATGTGAAATTGCCTTACTTTGGGGCTCTAAGGCTCCCCGCACAACACGGGCATGGCTTAGTAGTCTCATTTTTTGTGACACAACCAGTGAGGTTTACGCCTCCCTACAGTGCCCTACTTCGAGTCCGAGAGACATCTGGATGCCACTCCGTGCTTATGTGCTTACACTTGAGAATTTGGAGCAGTGGGGTACACAGGGGTGCCACATCCTTTGGCTTGCGCTTCACCCTCCCTTGTGTCCAATGCATTACCACAAACTTCCTCCCCAACCTCATAGGACTGACTGACTACAGACACTCTCTTTCATGCTGTAGACATCCAACTGATGTTCATTGCTGTCTAGCATATTTGTATACATCCTCACATATTAATGCTTCAGTCATGTCACACTTAATGATTCATCTGGCTAATGTAGCTGTCATGGTAATGTGCTTACTTGTATTATGTTCACAAAAATTAATAAAAATAATTGGGAGTGACATCAGCTATTTGACGTTTGGGGGAGATAAGAGTGTTTTAGCTAGTTAAAGACTCGGATACATTCTGCCCTTTTACTAGAGTGGACACTTACAGAGGTACAGACCTCTGTTTCTTTTTGCTTGGCTGATGTGACTTTATCCTACACAAATCTCTCTTTCTGAAACATCTACTGTGGTTTCTATGGTGCTGACACTTTTCTTCATTTCCAGTATTTCAAGCTAGATCATTTTAGGGTTTCCTGTAGCTTACTAGAGTAGTTAGATAACCATAGGTTCAATGATTAGTCAGGAGAAGCTTGAACTCAGAGCATCAAGTGTTATTCCTTATTAGGTCGAGCTCAAGCATTCGACTATACTGTTAGTATACTTCTTATGGCTTAAAGCGATTTCATTGGTTGGTTGCAGTGGCCTTTAAAAATTCTTGCTCGCTAGTGGTCAGTTCTGCCGTTTTCTGTTTCAGAGCAGTGACCAACTACTGTATTATTCCACTTTGGTTTTTTATCTGTTGTTGTGATGGACTACTTTTGTTATTTCTTTGGTGCCCCCTTTCACTGTGGGTGTTTTAGGCTGGTAGCTGCCTGTGTTTTATTGCAGCATTCCGTTCCTCCCATCTCCTCCCATGTCACTGTCATTTGTTTTGGCTTTATTCCAGTGCTGCCCTTGTTTACCTCTGGCTCCTAAAATAAGCTTATTTTACAAAAGAAACACCCAGTTGTTTAGCTCACTGCTCATGAAAGCCACAATATGCCCTTTCTAGTAGAATGTAGCTAAACCTAGAAGCAATGATGTGAAACTGGCTTAGCCTCGAACCGCATCTAGAGTCTCTGTCTCCAGGCCCCCTCCCTGCTAGCACTCAACATCGCACACAGGGCATTGCTCATCTCCTGTATTGGAGACATAAATCTTCTCAGGCTGCTCTGCTCGTGGAATGCGAGGCAAGAATGCTTGCAAGACTTTTCATTCTGTTAAAATACTTTTCCAGCCTTATTTTCCTATTTCTGTTCAGACGTTTACAAAACTTGAGTTAGTGCAGTCATGTTCTCATATCTCCTCAAGAGCTTGTTTTCACATCACATACAACTTTAGTTGTGATGTCAATGGCCAGAAACGCTCACGCCGAAAATACTGCATGCATCAATGTGACTGTGGAAGGCAAATTAAATTAAGTTAACAAAGTATTTAATTTTAAAAAATGTCATGCACAAGGACCCCAGTGTCATGAAGTCTTAGGCTTGTGCTGGTTCACTCTTCAAACCTCCCCCATTTGCTGTTCAGTACGATGTAGCCAGGCTCTAGCTTTAGCCACGCCCTGCACACCAGTCAAACTGCAAACCAGAAATCCCTTGAGTGAATCACAATGAATCACAATGAATGAGTTCCATTCAAACTACGTAAACAAGGCAACCATACTATGACCACGCGGCTCTCCTGAAGGGTGAACAACATACATGTTTATTTTCATGTTCAGGTTGGCATTCAATGCATCTTGTAATTGCTTGTAATTGTAATTGCTTCTAATTGCATATTCCAATTCTTGGTGGTAATGAATGGAATAATGACTAGGCCCCTTCGACAATAATTATAATCTCATAATTTATACAAGGACACTCCGTGTGAGGGCTAATACGCATGTATGTGCTTTGCATAATTGCTTTATGTAATCAGTAAGCAATGTCGTCTGACAAGCAGAGCAGAGGGACTTAACTTGACAGAAGACATGCAGCAGAAAAAGCAGTGCGAGTCACATTAAATTTGTTTAGTGAAACAATAATATACGTCAACTCCGATGTAGAAAGCAACACTGCCAGATAATGCAGTTATAACAGGTTAATGCTGGGAGTTCCAATGAAAGCATCTGAGTGGGAGAGGTTTGATGCTAACTGGTATAGCGTGTTCAATTGCAACATACTAGAACATCCATCCCCTTTGTAGATGTAATGTTCCAGCAGCATTGGAACCCTCTTGACTCTGGGACTTGCCAGTCCAGGGTCCTTTTAAGTTGTAAGCCTCGCATTGGTTTAGACCTGTAAATCAGAGGGCTTATTATAACCAGTCAAGCCTGCGAAAGAAGAGCTATAATGCAATAGAAAGTACCAATGTATTAGTTAAAAAACCTCATTGTGACCAGCTAAATCCGGTTAGCGTTAGGCATATGGACGTGTGTGAGGGTGTGATAGAATCATGGCAGCTTCTTTTCATTGAAACGCAGACTGGAGAGAGCATATGGTGCACAACTACATGGGTCAAGGGGTTTTTCATTCTTTGTTTCAGATATACGGCCCCCTAAGATCGAAGTATTTACGTCAACTATCACTTAGGGATTCCGCCAGGTTGAAAATGCTTACCATGTGCATGTGCATCCTCTAAAGTGCAGCACTGAGGGTCCAAACTGTGAGGGTGATTCAGAGGGGCCTAGCATTTCTTAATGTAGGTCCATTGTCTTGTTAGTTTAGGTTTGGGCTGCGTGCATATCAAACGCAGCATTGGAGGCCACTAAGCCATCTGTTATCCTTGTTCTTATTGCCCAAGTCTCACCCTGTCTTTCAACCTGCTATCACCTAACGATAGGCATTGTCATATTGATGGTCAGTAGAAGAGTTGACCCCCAGCAGCTAAAGCTACCGGACTCTCAGTTCCAAGGATGTGGATGTGTATATAATTAGCATAGCAAATTGAAATTAGGATGCTAAATGGCAACATTTAATTTTTTGCTGCAGGTAGAGGAAGAAGGTATATGGACGTGTTTTAGGTATCTGCAGGGTCACTGGCATTATGTGGCAGGAAAGGATCAAATTATAAGTCAGGGTTGACAAATTTATGGGGCAAGAAAAGGCCAATTGGGCATTAACAATGCCAATAGCTCAAACTTTTGCAAATGTAAGACCTATTGCATTACAAATGCTCGTTTTTTATATTGTTACTACTGAAGTAGTAGTAAAAGTCTTGGTCTGTTTAATGCTGATGTGTTTCGAATTTGTTCGACACTTTAACTCATCTTAGGTAATCTTGTATTTTTATAGCATGGTTTTGAGACTCATTTACAAGTTTGGCTTTGAATTTGACATAAATCTTTTGAACTTTTATTTCTGCCTCTGAGATTTAAATGTGTGACCAAATGGTTTGCATTGTAATTTAAATTGAATTCTGGAATGTATTTCTTTTCACCCCGTGGTACTTAGAAAAAGATTCTTCTGGTCCAAAGAAATCAGTAATAGTGCCAGACGCTGTACTAAGGGAATAACGGAGTTCCCATGTGTAGTAACTTCGGTGTGACAGAGGGGAGGGTCATTTATGGAGTCCAACATTATGGATAACATAGATGGATGGAAAGAACAGGGAGGAGATTTGATCCTAAAGCTCAAATAGTGGAGGGGGGCATCTATAAGCAAGTCTCCAGTAGAAGAGACATACATTGCTTGAAGATCAAAGGGGCTGAGGGGGCCTAGACGCAACACACAGGAGTTGTTCTAGGTGTTTAATGAGACCCTGCCACTGTCAGTTCAGGAAGGTAAAGGGTCATCTCTTGGTTCCTCTCCCAAGGTCATCCGTAACCCATCCCAGTCCTCTGCTATTGTGTGCTTGCAGAGGCCTTTACTTTCTTCTCTAAGTAGGGCCTTATTTCCGCCTGGGCCCAACATAAAATCATGCTACACCATGAGTCCGAAGAGTGCAAGGGGTGACTTCCATTTACAGATAATTGTTCTCTTAGCAAGGAGGCCTAGACCTAGAAAATGTGTTGCAACCTCGCGGTTCTTTGTATGCTGGAAAATCCACAATGTGCAAGATTCCTAGGTGGGCTGTAAACAGATCATAGTATTAAACAGACAACACTTAGAAGCTATGAACCCAGTAAGACAAGAGGGATTGGCAACTCCAGAGCATGTGCTGTAAGTCGGCGTCAGTGATTAAACAACAGGGACAAGAAGCAGCAGCTCCTGGAAAAGCCTGTTGTAAGATAAAAAACTGCATTAATTTAAACCTGGCATTTCGTGGAATGGAGTGTGAAAATTATAATGCCTTCACCCATACTTTGTCTTGAATTGCCCTCTCATATTTGCTCTCTCGAAGGTCTTGTACGTATTGGTGTGGGAAAGGGAGGTGGGGTATATTTACTTACAGAACCAGATGATACAGCGTTTGCCTGTACCTATTGTGTACAAGGTTTGAGTTGGATGATGTGTGCTGGGTTCTGCCTCTACAATTGCCCATCTAGTACTCAGAACAGCTTTTATTAGACCAGACGTTCACAATTCCCCTGAATGAAGAGCATGTTGTTCTTAGAAGGTGTGGGAAAACTGAAGGGAACCACCCTCAATCAAATCCCTGAATGCACCCAAGCCAGCTGCACCACAAGGCGTAAATCTCCTCTTGTCGAGACAGGAGTATTGTCCTCAGAGGCCCAATAAAGGGATCCTGGGCACTAAGTGGGACGGGTTCTTCGTGAATAGGCAGAGTCAAGATTGAGATGAAGTATGGGTGGGTCTGGGACCAGATAGTGTCAAATGTAGTATTTCAGGTATTCATAATGGCCTTTCAGTCACACCAGTCTCTTCTGCTCTCATTCTTAGAAGCCATATGATCAACCACTGCACCTGACTTCCTAAATACTATGCAGAGGTAGAGACCTCCCTGGTCGACTGGGAGTCTTAATGAGGCCAGTGCAACTTTGTGGAGGTTGCCATACCAAATCGGATCTCCCAGGAGGGCACCTAACTCCCAAACAAAACACAGGGAGAATAAACTTGGAGACTGGCAAAGTAATACTGTCGTTTCTGAATCATCACCATCTTGGAAACAGTGATGCGACCCAGGAGTGTGAGTGTTCTCCAAAAAAGCTACTTAACCTTTGAGTGGCAAAGGCCATGTCCACTGCATGGCACCTCCAAGACATGCATTCAAAGATTAGGCTTAAGGGTTCGAAATATAGTATGCATCACAGAAGCTTTGGATTTTCTTTCTTCATTATTATACCCCTTTCTAAGTGTCTTTAGTCAGACTGGAAAGTGAGATAATCGCCAAACATTTACAGCATAAACTTCTAAAGATAAATTATATTCAACACTTTACTATTACATCTGCCCAACTTCTTCTACTTTGGCAGGCTTCCGGTTACTGTTTCATTTTTCTCATCAAACTAAGTGAACACCCATTCAAAACCACCAGCTAGGGCATCTGTCTGAAAAATGATTTCTGTGTTGCATTCTGGATCTTTAAGCCCTGGAGCTGCGAAGAGAGCATTCTTCCTGATCGCAAAGGTAGTTTGGCACTCAGCAGAGAAATTAATTAGAGTTTTCTAAAGGTTTAAAGTGAGAGCTGCTGTAAAAGTAGTACAATATGCTTTAAGAAGACTTACCTTCATCTGGGTTTCAGTTCATAAGGAATGTACCTTCAATTAAATGAACTGTTTCTTCCAATTATCAAGTTTGTTGCCCAGGCAAATTAGTTTACCCCACCTAATCTGGCACTTAACCTGACAGCAAGTTCGGTTTGCTTAAGTTCCTGAAATCCTGCCTGGTTTGCAACCCTTGGTCCTCTTCTAAGGCACTGAAGACAGCTATCATATACTGTAGATAGGTAACTGTGAAACTTTGTAGGCTAACAAGAATCCAGTTCTTGACACCTAGGGTGGTAGCAGCGGCAATTTAATATTCGAGGGCCCTTGTGCTGAGAATTTGTTCTTATTTTTGTGCACCTTCAGTTATTGCATTTTTAAAGTACAATGAAGTCATGAAGTCAGATAAAATGGTGCTCGGGAAATTGGCAGCATCCAATTAATTTACTCGCTCATCTGAAGGTATGGATGTGAGGTCTTGGGGTATGTGTTTTGCTGCAGAAGCAACAGTGAAACTAGAATATCTGCTCCCGCAATTCTGGAAGAGGAAGTCAGAAATGATAAGAAATTAGTAGAAATGGAAAATTGATAAAATGCCAAACGGGAGACATTTACTATGGATACTATTTGGTTACTGTGTAGGAGAAGTTACAGAGTGCCTAAGAAAAAGAAAATTAGTGTACTTAGCCTTTCCATTTTACTCACTCTGCTAGGTGCCCCACCTCATTAGACTATCTGTGATCACAGTAGCCTAGTGGTGCTAACAAAAAAGGATTGATCCCCCTAACCACTAACCTGTCATGAGTTTCACTATGAACTATGTAGCTCACAAAGAAAGGGTTGCCCTAGCAGGTGATACTTGAAAAACATAGCTGGAGGGTTTTCAACATCTTTCCGCAGTTACAGCACGCGTCAGAGCCCTAGAGTATACCGTCAGTGCACACTGATATCAAACTTCCTATGAGGGCGTATTATTACGGGTAACTTAAGAACTGCACAAAGATGACTGTGGTGTGGGTAATTCAGCAACTGAGTAATGAAGCCCTATTTCTTTTTTCTTTAGCCAAGCTTCTGCAATATATGGGTGTTGGAGTTTTTTGCTTATGCAGGGTCATCCCAAATCTTTTTGCCTCCTGCCTCCTATATTTTCTGACCTGTTGCTGTTGGCTTATGAACGCTGAGCACTTTACCACTGCTAACCAGTGCTAAAGTGCATATGCTCTCTGTGTAAATTGTAATGTTGATTGGTTTATCCATGATTGGCATATTTGATTTACTAGTAAGTCCCTAGTAAGGTGCACTAGAGATGCCAGGGCCTGTAAATCAAATGCTACTAGTGGGCCTGCAGCAATGGTTGTGCCACCCACATAAGTAGCTCTGTAATCATGTCTCAGACCTGCCACTGCAGTGTCTGTGTGTGCAGTTTTAACTGTATATTCGACTTGGCAAGTGTACCCACTTGCCGGGCCTAAACCTTCCCTTTTCTTACATGTCAGACACCCCTAAGGTAGGCCATAGGTAGCTCCAAGGGCAGGGTGCAGTGTATGGTTAAGGTAGGACATATAGTAATGTGTTTTATTTGTCCTGACAGTGAAATATTGCTAAATTCGTTTTTCACTGTTGCAAGGCCTTTCCCTCTCATAGGTTAACATGGGGGCTACCTTTAAATCTGATTAAAGTGTACATTCCCTTTGAGAGCGGATGGACATGTGGAGTTTGGGGTCTCTGAGCTAACAATTTAAAAATATTTTTTTTTTTTTATTAAAAGTTGATTTTAAGATTGTGTGTTTGAAAATGCCACTTTTAGAAAGTGAGCATTTTCTCACACCTGACAGGGATGTGCCTGCCCTCACACAATGCAGTCTCCAACCCCCTGGTGAGTGTCTGGGGCCTGGCCACGGCAAGGCAGGATTTCACATTCCAAAGAGACTTTACTTTGAAGTAGGCCTACTTCAAAGGAGAAATTGGGTATAAAAAGGGTGCCCAAATCCACAGACTTTAGAAACAGCTCTGGAACCAAGAGGAACCTCTGCCTGGAGAAGAGTTGAATAGCTGAGGAAGAAGAGCTGCCCTGCCTGTGACTGTGCTTTGTGGAGCTATCCTGCAGTTGCTGCTTCTGCCAGAGTAAGAGGGCAAAGACTGTACTTTGTGTGCCTTCCATCTTGAGAAGAAATCTCCAAGGGCTTGATCTAGAGCTTGCCTCCTGTTTGAAGTCTCAGGGACAGCAAAGACTTCTCTCTGCCAGAACCTGGAGTCTCTGGAGAGACTCCTACTCTACCCTGTGGTGCCCATCCAGTTCCTGGGACCCTGAAAAAAGAAGCTGGCAGCCTAAAGACAAGAAAATCCACGTACAGAGCGCCGTGTGGGGAAAAGATTGACACGAATCCGATCTGCGGCTGAAAAAACGATGCGCTGCCGGCTCCACAGCTGAGAAACGAAGCTCGCAGGAAACGCAACTGAAGAATCGACGCACGGAGCAGGAGAAATGACGCGCAGCATCGCTGACGGAGGCTGGGAGATCACAACCTGCGCTGCGGGATTTTCGGATCATCGTGCGGCTGGATTTTTGACTCAAGTACCGCCGTGCGGAGTTATTTTTGACGCACAACCGCCCGCGCAGGGTTATTTTTGATGGACACCAGGTACATTTTCACTCTAGCAGCGCTATTGTGAGTTTAAAACCACTCAAAGACTCTTTTTGCATTTTTATTGATAACTTGTCTTGTGTATGGTGGATTTTTGTTGTTTTGGTCTTGTTTTGTTTAGATACATATTGACTATTTTTCTAAACCTGTGTTGTGTCATTTTGTAGTGTTTTCATTAAGTTACTGTGTGTGTTGGTACAAATACTTTACACCTAGCACTCTGAAGTTAAGCCTACTGCTCTGCCAAGCTACCAAGGGGGTAAGCAGGGGTTAGCTGAGGGTGATTCTCTTTTACCCTGACTAGAGTGAGGGTCCTAGCTTGAACAGGGGGTAACCTGACTGTCAACCAAAGACCCCATTTCTAACAATGGGCACATTGATTTGAGTGCTTAAAGGACTGAGCTATGTGTGCTTATTTCATTTATCATTGGTGTATGCTTTATCCAGAGCTTCCATTCTCTCAGTCGACTTCTACTGGGCCATTCAGAACAAACGTCTACTATGAAATGAAAGAGCTGCAAGAGAGGTGATGATCCATTTTTGTTTCACAAAACTAAGAGGGAATACTACAGGGTGCCAAAAAGAACTGAAAGAAACTACAGGTCGATCCCTTTGCTGCAATTCCACCCAATTGGTAAATAAACCCAAGGCAGAATGATATCCAACTTCCTTTGGGGGGGGTCTGTTCGTGGCACTTATATCAATAATTGGCTTGTTGAATCTTTCAACAAGCTTATTAGCAATGGGGTCTTTGCTTGGCATTCATGTTACCCATGTCCAAGCAAGGACCCTCACTCTAGTAAGGGCAAGTCACACACAATCCAAATTTTCCTGTGCCCACCCTCTGGTAGCTTGGCACTGAGCAGTCAGACTCAACTTAGAAGGCAATGTGTAAAGTATTTGTGCAATAAATCATACAATAACACCATATAGCACCACAAAAATACACCACACAGTTTTTGGAAAAATATATAATATTTATCTGATAAGATGCAGGTCAAAACGATTAAATGCAATAAGTAGATGTTTGAGATATCACTATAAAAGTGATATAAAGTCTCTTAAGTCTTTGCAAAGCAAGTAAATGTCTTTTAAAAACAATAAAGGTCTCCTGCAAGCACAAAGTACCTGGTTCGTGTTCAAAATCTCCGCAAGGGGCCGCAGAGGAGGCGATGGGTAGAAAACAGGGAGGTGTGCGTCGGTTTCGCACCTTCGCACACTGACTTGCGTCATTATTTTCCACGGAGGGGAAGGCTTTGCGTCGATTTCCGGCGTGCGGACTTTGTTCCTCTTCGGGTTACGGGGTTTTTCGGTTACCTAGGGCACACCTTAAGGGTGACTTATATGTAGAAAAAGGGGTGTTTTAGGCTTGGCAAGTACTTTTAAATACCATGTCGAATTGGCAGTGAAACCGCACACACAGGCCTTGCAATGGCAGGCCTGAGACAAGGTTAAGGGGCTACTTAAGTGGGTGGCACAATCAGTGCTGCAGGCCCACTAACAGCTTTTAATCTACAGACCCCGGGCACATATATTGCACTCTACTCGGGACTCATAAGTAAATTAAATAGCCCAATTGGGTATGATCCAATGTTACCATGTTTAAAGGGAGAGAGCATATGCACTTTAGCACTGGTTAGCAGTGGTAAAGTGCGCAGAGTCTAAAAACCAGCAAAAACAGTGTCCAAAAAGCGAAGGAGGCAAAAAGTTAGGGGTGACCACCCTAAGGCTGTCAAGTCTAGCAAAGCTCATTTGTCTGGAGGGAGGATTGGAGAATACACACCCATACGAGAAGCCTTTCATGTAAGCTGACCTAAGGAGGTTGATCTGTTAGCAACAACTTCCTTGTGCAACTCCACTCCAGAATAAATGGCAGGCAGGGCCCTGTCCACCAGTGGAGGAGTCACATTACTGGTAGGCACGATCTGGGAGTACATAACTGCATGTTTTACATCTTCCAGGTTAAATGAGTTCCCCCAGGGAATATCACGGTCAAGGGGGTTGACAATATCTATCCCCAGACTTTCAAACAGTGTCACCACCAGTGGTGAAGGTATAAGGCAAGCATTAAAATCCTTCCAGGATTCCCACTCATTTGGTAACTCAGACAGGAGCAGCAACATTTACTTATCTTAACATTCATCTGGCAATAGTAGAAGTGTAAGTGACACTAATGTACAAAGCTAGCAAAAATAATCACATGAGCCTGGTCCAAAAAGATAATTTTATAATGTTGTTGGCAGCGGTGGTCGCCGCAAATGTCAGGTGGGGGAGAGAGAATGACGGGGGAAGCAACGTTTAAAAAAAAATAACAATACTTACCATTTTTGTTGTGCTATCCATCTCCCTCAGCCTCCTCGCTCCTTGGGACACCAGCACAGGCTCCCCAGCAATCCTGGTGCTGCTTTCATGCTAAATGTAGCATGAAAGCAGCACCAGTATTGGTCTGAGTGGCTCAGACTGCTGTTGAACACAGCCAGGCTGGAGAAACCTTAGCACGCATATGAGTTTGGCCGGCCTGAGACCGCCCCTGGTTGTTGGCCACTAAGCCTTGAGAGCTGCAGCTGCAAGGTTCACCCTACTGGAGAATTCACACTGTTCTTGGGCTGCAGCCTCCCTTTGAAGGCATTAAGTTGTGGCACATCCTCTCCTTATCTGACAGAGGTTTGCTTGGATTGTGCTCTAGTGTGAATTATGTGGCAAACCCTGGGCAGCTGGGAAGGAGAGGCACTTGTCAGGAGATCCCACCCTAGCATAATGATAGCCTGGTGTTATTGATGGTAATTCCTGGAATGCCGTGGGCAGCCAAGGTAACATTAAATACATTAAAGTTCAAGCAGACTCTGAGAAGAGAAAAACAAGTGAAATTCAACATAGGTAACACGTACGATAGCCTCAATGGTTAGCCAATCCTCTTACCAAAACATAGCCAGATGTGTCTTTCACAATGTGGGAGTTTTTGTGAGAGGATTAGGTAGAACAAACCACACTTATTCTGTAAATGTGATTTCTAGGTGGGGAAATCCTTAACACCCTCCAAACATCAGTGTGTGAGGGTTTGTTGCATTCACTTTAGTCTTGTGTTTTAGCACTAGAGTTAAGTGTAAAAATGGGTGTGAAAAAACTAAGAATGTTTGTGAATATCCACAAAGTTACACTAACGTTCGCAGCTTCTGCGTTTTCTGCACAATTAAGAATTTGCCGCATTCGCCACTTAACCCATCATCTGCTGCATAATTTGGAGATATTAACAAGAAAAAAATATTTCTAGCTCAACTGTTGAAAGGTAACTAAATTGTGTCAAAAGTGTTGCTGCGTAATGGAAGAGCCTTAACAAAGGATTTCAGTTATTTTTGCTGTATTTAGATGTCAGACTGGTACTAACGAGGTGAAACCTATACCCAAACAGTGTTAACATGGGTACAAATAACAAAATAATGAGGTAATACTATCACAAAATGTACTGCATTATGTCGCGCAATTTGCCTTTTCTTGCTCCATAATTTAGTGAGCCCTGCTGCATAATTTGCCTTTCCCCTGCCGCATAATTCCAGTGGTCCTGCTAATGGCCAAGCATTACTATTGATTTGGAAGAAAGCTGGTCCATCTTAAACTATTCCTTAGATGAAACTGTGATATGTGGCTACAAAAATCATCACATGTAATTTTTTGTGGTTGCAATTGTAATTTGCAACTGGAAAAGTTTCGTAAGTGACATTTTTCAGTAACTGTGCAAACCCAGGTTTCACATGGCGATATTTTTTTGAGGGTAAACAAAATACTGTCAGTAGTAAATGAGGGCCAGTTCGTGTTTGTAACGGGGAGTGGGTTTTATGTGGGAAAACTGAAGAACGATTGACAAACAGGGCATCAAAATGCACAAATGACCATTCCACAGGTGGGGGAATTCACGCTTTTTGCCCTGTGGTAATCAAACAGCCACCTCCTCAAACGTGTGAAAGGTTTGCAATGCAGTCTGCATTAGGCTACATGACATTTTTAATAACTTATAGGAGAAGACAGCTTTAATTACTTGAGGCATTCATTAACATTTGCAAACGAAACACGAAGTTCAGTCATATCTGAAAGTGCCCAAGTAATTTTTTTCTTCAAGTGGAGTCACACGATGGCAAACTCATTCCAGTGGCCACGGGGATGAAACATAGCTTAAGATTCTCATTTTCGGCTTAGAACTTAAAAACCTATTAAGGAGGTTAATGCGGTGTAGCAGAACGCCAGAACCAGGCCTTTTTGCTAGTGCTTAAATGACCTCATTAAGCAGTGCCACTATAAACAGAGGAGGTTCGCTGACTTCCACTGAGAACCATGTGCAAATATTCAGTTAAACAAAAATAGGAACTTACTCTTCTATTTCACCTTATAGTGACTGAGCGAGGGCATGTCTGGGAGAATTTGTAGGACAGGGTGTGTTGTTTGTTTCCTTATCTGCAGTGATCAAACAGCAGTAGTCTCTTTCTGCGCGGATTTGGGTTGTGAGACCTATTCCGGGCATTGTGTTGACATGGGCCTGGCGGAATATGGGTGCCTTTAACCAAATGATCTAATATGACAGGTTAGAAATACTGACATGTGTGGACAGTGGGGTATAGTTGTAGGCACGCTGCAGCATCGGTGAAGGATTCCAGGCCTAGAAGAGGTTTAGGTGTAACACAGGGTGAAATAAGTGACAGATAAGATTAGGAAAGTAGTGGCTATTTTGTGTTAATATTATTCTGGCAATGGATCCGTCTGTACAGTTTGGAACCTTTAAAATATTTTTTTTCAACCTCATTGGTTTGATCAGCAGGTCTAAACCAGATAACAGTTCAGCAAGGCCATGGAACAGTCCATATTATGTGAATGGGATAGGTGGGGATATGTTTTCTGCTAGTCACTGCAAGTGCACGTGCTCGCTAATTTTGGCAATCTAGCGCAAAACACATGGATGGGTTCACTTTTACTTTGGTATGCTTGTAGTTTGCAGCAGTAGCTGCTAGAGTTGATGGGGTGGGGGGGAAATCGAGGGGTAAATAACAAAATGAAAACGTACTTACCCACTGCTCCCAGCCGCTGTCTGCCTTCTTCTGCTACAGTGCAGATTCCCCAAGGGCTGGTACGCACTACGCAGGCTCCCATACGCCAATCAAGACACTGCTCTCATGCTGGTAATACTGTTTACCTGCGCCTTGATTGATTTGAGGGGGCTGGTTTAACACTTGATCAAGGCCTGGAGTCTGTGCCTCTTCTCCACCAAGTTGTGCAGCGCAGCCGGGTGGAGAGATCTAAATGTGCATGTCAGTTTGGCCGTCCTTGGACAGCCGGCCAAACCAACATGCACACTTATTGTGTGCACTACTACTCCCCCTGCTGTCGTAATGGCCCCACCCTAGACTTGGCTGGCTCTAGCACGGAAAATAAAATGCTAATAAAATGGTTTTATCATCATATTATTTTTCACTTTTCCCTGTGCTGGCTCTTAGCGGGGGGGGGGGGGGAAGAGAGGGAAAGGGGGGTGATGCTCCTCCACCATAATAAAGGAGCCTCTGCTGGTAGTTTGAAGCCCTAAAAGTCCCAGTTCATTTGAGGATCAAAGTAAATATTTAGGGTGTTGATGATCCCATTGTTGCTCTTACCAGTGTTGGGTGGATTTTTTATAAAGTCTGGAGCAGGGTCCCCAACCTTTTCTGTAATAAAAGCTACTTCAGTTCGACAACAATCATCCCAAGCTACTATTATTTTTAGAGATGTAGTGGTAACCACATCAGACAAGATTACATTAGTGCCCACCATATGCATGATTACTAGCAGTGATCACCTTCGTGCATCAAGGGAACTTCCTGGTGACTTCAGGTCTGATTTTTCATTGTGCTGATGTGGAACCGCGCTCCTTCCGAGAGCATAGACCTGGAGTTACAGTTTCCCTCCCAATTGGTGTGTCCCAGAATTAACCGGAAGACTGCCATTTTAAAGAATGCCCTTATGGTTTCAAGGCAAGGGATCGCTAATTAACCATCGGCCAGAAAACCTGCGCCAGGCACTGGCTCGGGCCCAGACATCAGCAGTTTCACGGCACTACCCTGAGGTACTCGCCAATGTTGCCTAGCTGTGACTTTACTCTCCCACACTCACCATACCAAGGAAGACGCAGGAGTTGACATGCCAGCCAAGGCAGACAGTGTTCTAACAGTAGGCAGCCACACTTTCTCCAGTACCCAACCAGTGCATTTTGAGGGTCATAGCAACAAAAAGAGAACTGTATTAGTGGCTGCCAGCTTTCACTGGACCCATGTGCTTTCCCAGAATCTGCAACGTTGTAATCTTGTACACATAGCCCAGTCTCATGGCTATCTTCTACCCCCTGCCTGACATGCATCTGGAATTACAATTTGCATCCCCATTCTGATTTGACACCTGCACGCTTACCCAGCAACTGAAATAGTCAAAAGACAAAGAGCATGGCAACAGATGAGGCAGCCTCACTGGATATCCCGGCCATGGCATTAATGCTCATGAAAGATCGACAGACATCAAGGACTCCATTGCCAAGGTGACGACAGCAGTGACTGAAACCAACTCTGAAGTGCAATCCTCATGGGGTGACATTACCGGGTTTCAGACACAACTGCACCCTGGAGGGGAGAATAATGGACAAATAATCATGTCACGCACACCAAATTGGGAACAGAAAGTATGGCAACTCTGGCACAAAACTATTGAATTGGAGGCCCGAACGGAGCCAGAGGGGCAAAATAAGGATTGTTGAACTTCTGGAACATTCTAGAAAAATTACATACTTTACCTTTTTTGGTAAGCTGATCGACACTCTTATGAATCTCACCTTTATCCCACCCCTTGAAATCCAGACAACACATGCAGTCTGCTCTCAATATACACCCTAGACTCATCATCCACATCACATCCTGGCATGCGGTCTACAACTTCAGTGTAGGAAAATGTCTCCTTGTTGCAGTTGCCCCCCCCTTTTTTAATTTTGTTTGATATTGATGATGACCTGATTGAAGTGTGCTGGGATCCTGCTAACCAGGCCCCTGCACCAGTGTTCTTTCACTTAAAATGTACAAAGTTTCCACAATTGTCACACGCCTGGCACACAGATAAGTCCCTTGTAAAAGGTACCAGTGGTACCAAGGGCCCTGTGACCAGGGAAGGTCCCTAAGGGCTGCAACATGTGTTGTGCCACCCTAAGGGACCCCTCACCTAACACATGCACACTGCCAGTGCAGACTGTGTGTGTGGGTGAGGAGAAAAATGCAAAGTCGACATGGCATCCCCCTCAGCGTGCCATGCCCACAACCCACTGCCTGTGGCATAGGTACGTCACCCCTCTAGCAGGCCGTACAGCCCTAAGGCAGGGTGAACTATACCACAGGTGAGGGCATAGCTGCATGAGCACTATGCCCCTACAGTGTCTAAGTCCATTCTTAGACATTGTCAGTGCAGGGTAGCCATATTAAGTATTTGGTCTGGGAGCTTGTCAAAACGAACTCAACAGTTTCATAATGGCTACACTGAATACTGGGAAGTTTGGTATCAAACTTCTCAGAATAATAAACTCACACTGATGTCAGTGTTGGATGTATTACAAAATGCACACAGAGGGCATCTTAGAGATGCCCCCTGTATTTTACCCAATCGTTCAGTGCAGGACTGACTGGTCTGTGCCAGCCTGCCACTGAGACAAGTTTCTGACCCCATGGGGTGAGAGCCTTTGTACTCTCTGAGGCCAAAAACAAAGCCTGCACTGGGTGGAGGTGCTTAACATCCCCCCATGCAGGAACTATAACACCCAGCAGTGAGTCTCAAATGCTCAGGCTTCGTGTTACAATGCCCCAGGGCACTCCATCTAGTGGAGATGCCCACCCCATTGACACAGCCCCCACTTTTGGCGGCAAGTCCTGGGAGATAATGAGAAAAACAAGGAGGAGTCACCCCCTCAGCTAAGTCCACCCCTAAGGTGACCAGAGCTGAAGTGTCCTCCTCCTTGGAAAATCCTCCATCTTGTTTTGGAGGATTTAGCCAATAGGATTAGGGATGTGCCCCTCTCCCCAAAAGGAGGAGGCGCAAGGAGGGTGTAGCCACCCTCAGGGGCAGTAGTCATTGGCTACTGCCCTCCAGCCCTAAACACAACCCTAAATTTTGTATTTAGGGGCAACCCTGAACCCAGGAAAACAGATTCTTGATGACCTGAAATAAGGAGAACTGCTGACCTGAAAGCCCTGCAGAGACGACGGAGACTATAACTGACTTGGCCCCAGCCCTACCGCACTGTCTCCAGACTGAAAGAACCTGCAACAGCAACGCATCCAGCGGGACCAGTGACCTCTGCCGACTCAGAGGACTGCCCTGCAACTCAAAGGACCAAGAAACTCCCGTGGACAGCGGCTCTGTCTAATCTACAAAGAAGAAACCATCTTCAAAGGGACTCCAGCCTCACTCCGGAAGCGTGAGTCCCCAACACTCTGCGCCCGAAGGCCCTGGCTCGTATCCAGAGAAACCAACACTGCAGCGAGGACCCCCAGGCGACTCCCATGACATGGGCACCCTGACACGACCTCCCTGCACCCCTCTGGCGACACCTGCAAAGAGAATCCAGAGTCTCCCCCTGACCGCGACTGCCCGGTAACAAAGAACCCAACGCATGGAAGAAGCACTGCACCCGCAGCCCCCAGGCCCGAGAGAAACCAACTACCGGTGCAGGAGTGACCAGCAGGTGGCCCTCATCGTTACCTAGTCAGTGGCTGTCCCGAGAAGCCCCCCTGTGCCCTGCCTGCATCGCCAGAGTGACCCCCGGGTCCCTCCATTGATTCCTATCTAAAACCTGACACCTACTTTGCACACTGCACCCGGCCACCCCTGTGCTGCTGAGGGTGTATTTTGTGTGCCTGTTTGTGACCCTCCCCCCCAGTGCTCTACAAAACGCCCCTGGTCGGCTCCCCGAGGACGCAGGTACTTACCTGCTAGCAGACTGGAACCAGAGCACCCCTAGTCTCCACAGGCACCTATGTTATTTGGGTCATACTTTGACCTCTGCACCTGACCTGCCCTGTGTTGCTGGTGGTGGGTGTTTGTGGTTTACTTGAACCCCCAACGGTGGGCTGCCTATGCCCCAGAGACTGAACTTGTAAGTGCTTTACTTACCTGATAAACTAACTTGTACTTACCTCCCCCAGGAACAGTTGATTTTTGCACTGTGCCCACTTTCGAAATAGCTTATTGCCATTTTGGCAAAAACTGTGTACCTTACTGTTTTACTTCAAAGTTCCATACTTACCTATGCCAAGTACCTTACAGTTTATGTATTTATCTGAATTCTGAATCTTTTGGTTCTAAAATAAATTAAGAAAATAATATTTTTCTATACAAAAACCTATTGGCCTGGAGTTAAGTCTGTGTGTTCTCATTTATTGCCTGTGTGTGTACAACACATGCTTAACACTACCCTCTGATAAGCCTACTGCTCGACCACACTACCACAACATAGAGCATTAGTATTATCTATTATTGCCACTATCTCTTGCTTTGAGATAATATATACAGAGCCCACTTTCAACAAGCGTCTCTGGTAGATCATCCTGGAGGCAAGGAAACATGACCCTTACTGTTATGAAAATGCTCAACTTATCTTCACAGTGGATTTTTCTATACACACTAATTTCATACAGAGGCAGGTCTTGGCCCTAAGATCCAGACTCAGGATAAAAAAAAACATTAGATATGGAACGCATTATGGAGTATCATGACCCAAGAGACCTGGAAACTTTCCTGGACAAGTTGGAGGATGCCTCAAAGCTCACAACCTCTCCCGCACCCCATCTGGAACCTGAACGAACTGACCAGCCGGATTTTGAAGATTTTTGGAGATGGGACCTGTCATGCAGATGTGGCCTCAGAATACCACACAGAGCTCAGGGAAATCTTTCCAACTAAGAGACAAACCTTGGAAGACAGTGCTAAACTTTATAGAGACTGAGTGGGTTGAATAATTCATGACAGTTTCCCACCTAAATCACAGGATAAGATTGGCGCATCACCTTCTCCCAGAAAATCTTGGGTCGCTATCTTACTACACAAACATCTCCCTTTCACATTACTAAACAATTGGGTCGAGACCGAAGAACACTGTTTTTGGACACTATGGGGGTCATTCTGACCTCGGCGGTAAAAGGCCCTTACCGCCGGTCAGAAGACCGCCATAACACCGCCGCGGCCGCGGTTAACCGCCACGGTCATTCTGACCCACAACGGCCAAACCTCCAAAAATCCGTCCTCCACTGCAGCCCGCCACATCAGCGGGCAGCGAGAAACTGGAGATGACCAAACCTCCACCGTCACGCCAACAGAAATACGCCCATGCCATTACGACCCACGAATCCACACGGCAGTCATTCAAACGCGGTATTCCATTGGCGCTACACACCGCCGCGGTCAGAATACACACACAGCACCAAAACACAGCCACATTGGACAATTTGAAATACACACACCTGATACACATACACACACCACTCCCACACAATCAACCAACTATAAAACACACACCCACATCACCCACAAACCCCTGCGACCATAATTACTGAGAGAAGGAGAGAGAGACACAGCAGACAATCCATAGCAAGACACACTGAGGCACACTACATCATCACACACACCACATAGTAGCACAAAGCACCACTCACCAACATACTTATCATCACATACACCACCCCACACCTCACCCACACCACCCCATGGCACCCCAAAGGCACCCACGCTTTTCGGACCAAGAACTCCGGGTCATGGTGGAGGAAATCCTAAGAGTGGAACCCCAGCTCTTCGGCTCGCAGGTGCAGCACACCAGTATAGCTAGGAAGGCGGAGCTATGGCAGCGGATCGTGGACAGGGTCAACGCGGTGGGACAGCATCCCAGGAATAGGGAGGACATCCGCAAAAGATGGAACGACCTACGGGGGAAGGTCCGATCGATGGTCTCCAGGCACAACATCGCGGTCCAGAAGACTGGCGGCGGACCCCCACCCACCCCTCCCGAATTCACATCATGGGAGCAAGAGGTCTTGAACATCCTGCATCCTCAGGGCCTCGCAGGAGCAGCCGGAGGAATGGACTCTGGTAAGTCCAATCTCAACTACTATATCCCCCCCACCCCACCAGCATGCCAACCCACACCCCCACCCTCACCCCCAACCCCCCAGCACACATCCTCCCTGACAATGTCTCACCAGCACAACCCACCCATCCCAACACCAACTCCTGCATGCCAACACAAATCATGGGCACCCATCACCTAAGCATGACCACTGCACTAACCCCCCCCCCCCACTAACTACCCTCACAACACCTCCCTCAAGGGAATGCCTGCACTGGGGGACAAGGGCACCCATAACACGCACGCTATTGCACACACAGAAACAATAACCAAACTCTCTTACCCCATGCTGGACCCGAAGAACAACACACCAGCCAGGAGGGTCCAGAAGTGTCCATCCCACCACCGGAACAGGCCCACACTGAGGATAGCAGCTCTGTCGACAGTGAACCTGATGACCAGCCCGGACCATCGGGGACCTCTGGGAAGTCGGTTCCCCTCAGGCAGCCACAGGCCACACCAGACCCGACCCCCTCTGCCAACACCAGCACAGCTCCCACCCAGCGGGCCCATGCCTCTGTCTCTAGGACAGCTCAATCAGCGGTGTGTCTGCCACTACAGGGCACCCAGGCTAACCCAACACCCCAACAACAACAGGGACCTGGGGGCAATGGTAGCGGGCACACCGTCCAGGGGACAGAGGCCGGGGGAAACCGGGCAGCTCGGAGGGCTGCTGTGCGACAGGGGGGGGAGGAGAGGCCCAGGGAACCCACTCTCCAAGAGGCCCTCACCACCCTCATGGGGGCATACCACCACTCCCAAGAAACGATGGCGACGGTACTGGCCAGGTTCACTGAGATCCAGGCACAGCAGGAGGAACGCTACATGGGGTTCAGGGAGGAGCTGAGAATCATCGGGACCGCAATGGGGACCATCGTCCTGGCCCTCCACAGGATAGAGGACGCGTTGCGGGACCATGGTGCACCACACAGGGCCCCTGTCACTAGCCCGGACCAGGAACAGCCTACCACCTCCGCCGGCGCTAGTGGACAGGAGGTCCCAACACCTCGACAGCCCCCCAGAACCCCACCTCCTGCTGAAGAACAACCACCCCGTAAGAGGAGCCTGAGACCAAAAAAAAAGACAGAGTAGGATGTCAAGACCCCCGCCAGCAGGACATACCCCGTCAAGTCTTCCCACTGTCCCACATTGCCACCCTGTCCAACCATGAACTGCCTATGCTCCATCCTTCCACAGGCAAAAGGACAATGCACCTGTGAGACTGAGAACTGGACTCTGCCATGGATATTCCTCCACCCCCACCCATCACCCTTAGAATCACATGTACCGATATCTAGCACTGTAAATAAATCACATTTTGCACACAAATCTGTTTTGAGTCATGCTGTATTATTAACAAATGTATTACATATTACTGTTCAATTTCTGTTCTGTCAATTAGTCATGACAACATACCAATGTCAATACGCTGTATTTCATGGGCGAACCAAGCAGAAGTCAGGTACTGAGTCAGACAGCACTGAGAAGGGAAGGGAAAGGCAAACATTAATGAAAAACATCTGTGGGGAACTACAGAAAGTACAGATGCAGGAGGCTATAAGCAATTGTGAAATGGCGTGGGTGATTCTTACCTGTGTGTTACTGGAAATACTGTTGTATCACTCTGTCCCTATTGTCTGTGTCGTCCTCAGAGTCTTCCTCCTCTTCACTCCCCACAGGCTCCACGGCTTCTACACCACCACCATCTGGACCATCCTCCTGCAGGAAAGGCACCTGGCGTCGCAAAGCCAGGTTGTGGAGCATACAGCACGCCACGATGATATGGCACACCTTCTTTGGTGAGTACATTAGGGATCCACCTGTCATATGCAGGCACCTAAACCTGGCCTTCAGGAGCCCAAAGGTTCGCTCAATCACCCTCCTAGTACGCCCATGGGCCTCATTGTACTGTTCCTCTGCCCTGGTCCTGGGATTCCTCACTGGGGTCAATAGCCACGGCAGGTTGGGGTAACCAGAGTCACCTATTAGCCACACACGCTGTCTCTGTAGCTGTTCCATCACATAGGGAATGCTGCTATTTCGCATAACATACGTGTCATGCACTGACCCTGGGAACTTGGCATTTACATGGGAGATGTACTGGTCAGCCAAACAGACCACCTGGATATTTATTGAATGGTAATTCTTCCTGTTCCTGTACACCTGTTCATCGTCATTTGGGGGGACTAAAGCCACATGGGTCCCATCAATTGCACCAATGATGTTGGGGATGTGTCCAAGGGCATAGAAATCAGCTTTCACTGTAGGCAAATCACCCTCCTCTGGGAAAACGATGTAGCTCCGCATGAGTTTCATCAGGGCAGACAACACTCTGGATAAGATCTTGGAAAACATAGGCTGAGACATCCCAGATGACATGGCCACTGTTGTCTGGAATGAGCCAGTTGCAAAGAAATGGAGGACAGACAGAACCTGCACTAGAGGGGGAATTCCTGTGGGTTGGCGGATGGGGGACATCAGGGCTGGCTCCAGCTGGGCACACAGTTCATGGATGGAGGCTCGGTCAAGTCGGTATCGTAGTATTATGTTGCGTTCTTCCATTGTGGACAGGTCCACCAGCGGCCGGTACACGCGAGGATTCCTCCTTCTCATCGCTAGTCCCAGCGGACGGTGCCTAGGAAGGAGAATATGGAGTACAGAGTCAATCCACTCACAGGTACGTACAACACAGCTTGCACAGTACAGGTAAATGTATGGTTTGATATGTTTGTATGTGTGCCATTGCAAGGCCTAGGCCTGTGTGACGCATTAGAAATTAAGCCATGTGGGCCCTTGAAATGGCCGATGCCTGACCTGTGAAGTGGGACAATGGGATGTGAGGTCACTGCGCTGGCGGGGCACACCGTGGCGGTAGGCGGTCGAAGACCGCTGTGCGAAGACGCATTGGTTAACATTGAAGCCTATGGGTTTCAGGAGCCAATGACGATGTGTGCTGGCGGTCGCGGGACGCGCCGCCGCGGTACGCACCGCCGCGGGCGTGACCGCCATTTTCTATCTGCTCAATCATTCGAGACCTGATCATCCACAGGAGAGGACCTATACTGCAAGTGCTGCTGTGAACTCGGTCTGGAAGTGACAATGGCTGCTGCTACTGGTGAAAGGGCCCCCGCCTTCAGTTCAGAAGAGTTGGAGAAGCTCGTGGACGGGGTCCTCCCCCAGTATGCGCTACTCTACGGTCCTCCAGACCAACAGGTGAGTACACTCAGTGCACATTGAATGGGTTATGCCTGTGTGGAGGGGGGGGGATGTAAGTTGGTGGGGTGTGGAGGGAATGAGGAGTGCAACGCACGACAGATGAGAGAATGGGAACCATGACAAGGTTGGGGGGGGGGGCATGTACTCCAAACATGCAGATATGTGACGGTTTCTCTTTCCCACCCTGTACATGTCAAACAGGTGAGCGCCCACCAGAAAATCGATATTTGGCGTGCCATCGCCAAGGAAGTCCGGAACTTGGGGGTCTACAACAGACGGGGCACCCACTGCCGCAAGAGGTGGGAGGACATCCGCCGCGGAACGAGGAAGACCGCAGAAACACTGCTGGGGATGGCCTCCCGACCTAGGAGGGGTGCCAGTCGCACCATGACCCCCCTGATGTCCCGGATCCTGGCGGTGGCCTACCCTAATTTGGATGGGCGCTTGAGGACAGCACAGCAGACACAAGGGGGTGAGTATCCGCACATTCTCCTATCTGTATGCGCATTGGAGGCGTCTGGGTGGGGGAGGAGGGAGTTCGCGACTTAGTGCACGAGGCACCTGTGTCTGTCCTCTCCGCAAAGGGTATTGCTAAGGCATGCACTCAACTTTGTTTCATTTCTCCCCCCACCCTAAATCTTTGTCTTCTTGTGTTTTAGCATCATCAGGCGGAGGAGATTTGGCGTCGGAGCAGGAGGGACTGACACAGACACCGAGGGCACCAGTGATCCGGAGGGCGAGGGGAGCACCACAACGGGGGCCGGTGGAGACACCAGCGACACGGACACGTCCTCGTTTGGGAGCTCCCTAGCAGTGGCGGCACCATCTGTGCCCCCCGTAACAACAGGTACAGCCGCCACCCAGCGCACCAGCACCGCCCTCCCAGCAGCCCCTCAGTCTTCGCTCCGTGGCCGCTCGGCCAGGAAGGCGCGCGTCTCCTTTGCCCCAGGCACCTCAGCCCCTGCTTCTGTTACCCCTGCTGCCCTCAGTGCGGAGCTCATTGACCTGGTGAGGACGGTCATTGTTGGGCAGACTACCCTTCTGAATGCCATCCAGGGGGTGGAAAGGGAGGTGCATCAGAGCAATGCCTACCTGGAGGGCATTCATTCGGGTCAGGCTGCCCATCAACGAGCGTTCACTGCTCTGGCCTCAGCACTGACGGCAGCCATTGTCCCTGTCTCCAGTCTCCCTCTTCTATCTGCCTCCACCCTTTCTCTGTCTCCTGTACCTCAACCTATCCCATCCACACCATCAGACCAGCCTGCACACACCTCAACACCCAAGGCCAGCTCATCCAAACATAAGCACCACAGAAAACACAAGCATTCACCCAAGCAACACACAGATGCAGACATATCAACAGTCACTACCACCTCTGTGTCCCCATCCTCCTCGTCTCCCTCCTCCCTCCCTGTGACGTCTACACTCACACCTGCATGCACCCCAACATCAGCCAGTTCTTCCACCACCAGCAAACCCTCCACTACAGTCCGCACACCTGCAGTCACCACCCCCACTGGCATTTACACGTCCCCTGTGTCCTCTCCCACTGTGTCTGTCACCCCCTCTTCCAAGACACATAAACGCAGGCAGACACCCAAACAACAGCCAACCACCTCACCACAGCCTACGTCCCAGTCACCTGCACCCAAGGACAGCACACCTGGCTCTCATACAACCACATCCTCTTCCTCCACTTCTCTCACCACTACTCCTACCCCTTACCTTGGTCCCAAGAAAAATTACCTCTCCAGTTTTGACCTCTTTCCCTCCCCCGACCCACCCCCTCCAACTGGGAAAAGTCCCAAGGGCACCTCAGCCACCACCAGCCCAACTTCTACAGTGCAAGTGGTGCATGGCATGTGGAGTCCACCCTTTGGCGGTAGTAACACTTCGATGAGAAGCAAGGGGACAGCCAGCCCCCCCCAGGCAAGAGGACCCGGAAATTGAAGGGCCGCCGTGAGCGGACAGAGACGGCTGCCCCCAAGGAGGTCACTCCGGCCACTTCACCGGCCACAGCAGCCAGGGGAGGCAAGGGCCCGAGAGCCCCATCTAAGCAGCGGAAGGACAGCAGGGCGGAGAGGACAACCACCAGGAGCGCGGAGCAGGAGGGCCCCACAAGCCTCATCCCGGCTGCAAGGGACGACACCAAAGGGCCCAGGACTCACTCCCCGAAGGGGCCTGACACAGCACGGTCGGAGGGCGAGTGAGCAGGGTGTCCAGGCCAGGTATGACTCCCTTGACATACTGCAAGAGCACCGCTGAACAGGGCCCCGCCGTGAAGACAGGTACCGCTGAACAGGGCCCCGCCGTGCAGAAGAGCACCGCTGAACAGGGCCCCGCCGTGAAGACAGGTACCGCTGAACAGGGCCCCGCCGTGAAGACAGGTACCGCTGAACAGGGCCCCGCCGTGAAGACAGGTACCGCTGAACAGGGCCCCGCCGTGAAGACAGGTACCGCTGAACAGGGCCCCGCCGTGCAGAAGAGCACCGCTGAACAGGGCCCTGCCGTGAAGACAGGTACCGCTGAACAGGGCCCCGCCGTGAAGACAGGTACCGCTGAACAGGGCCCCGCCATGAAGACAGGTACCGCTGAACAGGGCCCCGCCGTGAAGACAGGTACCGCTGAACAGGGCCCCGCCGTGAAGACAGGTACCGCTGAACAGGGCCCCGCCGTGCAGAAGAGCACCGCTGAACAGGGCCCCGCCGTGAAGACAGGTACCGCTGAACAGGGCCCCGCCGTGAAGACAGGTACCGCTGAACAGGGCCCCGCCGTGAAGACAGGTACCGCTGAACAGGGCCCCGCCGTGAAGACAGGTACCGCTGAACAGGGCCCCGCCGTGAAGACAGGTACCGCTGAACAGGGCCCCGCCGTGCAGAAGAGCACCGCTGAACAGGGCCCTGCCGTGAAGACAGGTACCGCTGAACAGGGCCCCGCCGTGAAGACAGGTACCGCTGAACAGGGCCCCGCCGTGAAGACAGGTACCGCTGAACAGGGCCCCGCCGTGCAGAAGAGCACCGCTGAACAGGGCCCCGCCGTGAAGACAGGTACCGCTGAACAGGGCCCCGCCGTGAAGACAGGTACCGCTGAACAGGGCCCCGCCGTGAAGACAGGTACCGCTGAACAGGGCCCCGCCGTGAAGACAGGTACCGCTGAACAGGGCCCCGCCGTGCAGAAGAGCACCGCTGAACAGGGCCCCGCCGTGAAGACAGGTACCGCTGAACAGGGCCCCGCCGTGAAGACAGGTACCGCTGAACAGGGCCCCGCCGTGAAGACAGGTACCGCTGAACAGGGCCCCGCCGTGAAGACAGGTACCGCTGAACAGGGCCCCGCCGTGCAGAAGAGCACCGCTGAACAGGGCCCCGCCGTGAAGACAGGTACCGCTGAACAGGGCCCCGCCGTCTCAAGCACCGCTCCGCTGGGCCCTTCCTGTCAAGCACCGCTCCGCTGGGCCCTTCCTGTCAAGCACCGCTCCGCTGGGCCCTTCCTCTCAAGCACCGCTCCGCTGGACATCGCCATGTCATGCACCGCTGCGCTGGGTCCCGCCGTCTCAGGCACTGTTTATGGTTCACTGTGCCCACCATGCCTCCTCCTTGACCAGTGGACTCTGTAATCCACCTGAGAGACTGTGGCTTTGCACTCCCCAGGATGGCACAGTGGGCAATCCACCCACTGTAGAGACTTGAGAGACTGTGGCTTTGCACTCCCCAGGATGGTCCAGTGGGCAATCCACCCACTGTAGAGACATTGAGAGACTATGGCTTTGCACTCCCCAGGATGGTACAGTGGGCAACCCACCCACTGTAGAGACATTGAGAGACTGTGGCTTTGCACTCCCCAGGATGGTACAGTGGGCAACCCACCCACTGTAGAGACATTGAGAGACTGTGGCTTTGCACTCCCCAGGATGGTCCAGTGGGCAACCCACCCACTGCAGAGACTTGAGAGACTGTGGCTTTGCACTCCCCAGGATGGTACAGTGGGCATGGTGGCTCCTCGTGGATCTGGCGTCGTGGACTCATGTGGCTGTGGTGGCCCCCCCTTCCCTTCCCCCTGAGGTGCCTGTAGTTTTGACATCAGATGCCCCTGCAGTGTTCTCTCCAAAGGACTCAGGTCTCGTGTGTGGGCTTTGCCCTTGTTTCGCAGAACCTTGGCCCACGGACATGTTAGATTCGTAGGATGTGCAGGACTTGTTACTTCAGTGATACACTGATGTGTATATCTTTTTGGTTTTTGTAAATATTTTTCACGGTTGCTCAATTATTTCCAGATGCTTTTTTTGTACATGAAAATTTATTCCAAATTTGGTTGTGTCATTGTATTTTTAAAGGGTCTTTGTGTGGTGTCACTGTGACTTCCTGCTCTGCATTGGTGTGTACATATTGGGGGGGTGGGGGGGTCGCATATGTGTATGCCCGTAACCTTTCTTCCTCCCCCCTCCCATGTGTCGTAGGTGCAGTACTCACCGTTGACGTCTGCGCCGGAGTTCGTACTCGTGGTAGATGAGCAGGTAGACGAGAGCAGGTATGATGTTCAATTCGGGTTCCATGCTGTCCGGATTCCGCGTGGAGTGTCTCGAGGTGAGCGTTTTCCATTGGAAATGTCTGTTTCCGCCGTGTTTTTATCGGCGGGGCTCCCGCCCCGGAAAAGGTGCCGGATTGGTGGGTCGTGATAGGGTGGGCGGTACATTGTCTGCCGCCTGGCTGTTGGCGGTGACCGCCGCGCTGTTTGTTTGTTCCGCCGTGGCGGTCGGAGTGTTAATGCGGCGGGCTGTGTTGGCGGTTCCCGCCAGGGTCAGAATTGCATTTTTTTGTCCGCCGGCCTGTTGGCGGGTTGGCCGCCGCTTTATCACCGACCGCCAGGGTCAGAATGACCCCCTATGTTTTTGAGAAACTCCACCTATGCACCACTGGATGGTAAGTCTACCTTTCTATCTCAAGTTAGTAGTCCGCTTACCTCTTTTGGCTCCCCCTGAGTTGTTCTTGGAGGTGATTTGAATGGGAGATTTGAGGACAATGTGCTGATACTTTTGATGTACTACACAGCATCTGTCAGGGGTGTGTCCTTGCCCCTATGTTATTCCTCTTATATATAAATAGACTGAATGCACCCTTTCAGATTGCCAGAAAGGATCTACCTAAAATTAAGATGACTTTAGTACCTGGACTGCTTTACACAGATGACGCGTTTTTAATATCATGTACTACTAATGGTCTAAGGGCCCTAATTAACAGTTTTGTTGCCTACAAGGATAGCCTAGATCTGGACTTAAACATCTCCAAAACTAAATACATGATGTGTAGTGTGAAACCAAGCAAAACTGGCCAATTTCTGATAAAGGGTAAGCGTATAGATAAGGTTGCAAATTTCCCGTACCTAGGAATTCAGTTTGACTGTAAAAGCACCTGGCTTCCTTGTATAAAAAAACACTGTATGTGGTTGAATCATTCTGTGGAGGCCATGTTTGGCTTTGCCCTCTGTGTAGGTAGTAAGCCAATTAAGCCACTCTTAGAGGTATTTACACGTAAGTGCCTACCAGTTTTGACATATGGCTCTGGAATTTGGGGTTACTGAGTCGCCTCCAAGGTCCAGATTTTGCCGATGTCAGCCTGCCCTTATCCCCCGACCCCACATTTCTTCCTACATGAGTAATTGTAGTTGGATTATGTATCTGACCAGATCAAGGCCGCCCCCTAATGCTGTGGTTTTCTGTCTGGACCAATAGTCATACAACTTTTAATAAGGATATTCCTTTGCTCTGTTTGAGATGCAAAAAGGGCAAGTCTATCCCTTGGTTAAAGTATGTGCAAACCACTTCCCAAACCTTATGGTGGAGAGAATTGTTTTTGTCTCCGCTCTCCTTAGTTACCGCTGTTGGCGGATTATGGTATGGTTCAAATATTATTCCATCTGCAACCTTACCTGACCTGGGTTTCCCGTATCTGGAAAAGTGCTCTCCTAGCCAAATTTGAGCTAGGTACCATTAGATCTTTTTTATGTTTCCCCCAGGGCAGCATGATAAAGCCATATTTTTGTGTGGCTGTCCGGTGGTCTTCCGTCCAAACCCTGGAACACTTTGGGCCTGATATAGATATTGGTGGCTTGGTTACTCCATCACAACGGTGCTGGATATCCTGTCCGCTGAAATTTAAATCCCATATGAAATAAACTGCTGTGACAGAGTAACCAGTCTGTCAATATTTTAGCCAGGCCCTTTGTCTTCCTCTGGAAATACTAAGAATTAGGTTCCCTTAGGGCCCCGCCGTCTCAAGCACCGCTCCGCTGGGCCCCTCCTTTCAAGCACCGCTCCGCTGGGCCCTTCCTCTCAAGCACCGCTCCGCTGGGCCCTTCCTGTCAAGCACCGCTCCGCTGGGCCCTTCCTGTCAAGCACCCCTCCGCTGGGCCCTTCCTGTCAAGCACCGCTCCGCTGGGCCCCGCCGTCTCAAGCACCGCTCCGCTGGGCCCTTCCTGTCAAGCACCGCTCCGCTGGGCCCCGCCGTCTCAAGCACCGCTCCGCTGGGCCCCGCCGTCTCAGGCACCGCTCCGCTGGGCCCTTCCTGTCAAGCACCGCTCCGCTGGGCCCTTCCTGTCAAGCACCGCTCCGCTGGGCCCCGCCGTCTCAAGCACCGCTCCGCTGGGCCCTTCCTGTCAAGCACTGCTCCGCTGGGCCCTTCCTGTCAAGCACCGCTCCGCTGGGCCCCGCCGTCTCAAGCACCGCTCCGCTGGGCCCCGCCGTCTCAGGCACCGCTCCGCTGGGCCCTTCCTGTCAAGCACCGCTCCGCTGGGCCCCGCCGTCTCAAGCACCGCTCCGCTGGGCCCTTCCTGTCAAGCACCGCTCCGCTGGGCCCCGCCGTCTCAAGCACCGCTCCGCTGGGCCCCGCCGTCTCAGGCACCGCTCCGCTGGGCCCTTCCTGTCAAGCACCGCTCCGCTGGGCCCTTCCTGTCAAGCACTGCTCCGCTGGGCCCTTCCTGACAAGCACCGCTCCGCTGGGCCCCGCCATCTCAAGCACCGCTCCGCTGGGCCCTTCCTGTCAAGCACCGCTCCGCTGGGCCCTTCCTGTCAAGCACCGCTCCGCTGGGCCCCGCCGTCTCAAGCACCGCTCCGCTGGGCCCTACCTGTCAAGCACCGCTCCGCTGGGCCCTTCCTGTCAAGCACCGCTCCGCTGGGCCCCGCCGTCTCAGGCACCACTCCGCTGGGCCCTTCCTGTCAAGCACCGCTCCGCTGGGCCCCGCCGTCTCAAGCACCGCTCCGCTGGGCCCTTCCTGTCAGGCACCGCTCCGCTGGGCCCTTCCTGTCGAGCACCGCTCCGCTGGGCCCTTCCTGTCAAGCACCGCTCCGCTGGGCCCCGCCGTCTCAAGCACCGCTCCGCTGGGCCCCGCCATCTCAGGCACTGCTCCGCTGGGCCCTTCCTGTCAAGCACCGCTCCGCTGGGCCCTTCCTGTCAAGCACCGCTCCGTTGGGCCCCGCCGTCTCAAGCACCGCTCCGCTGGGCCCCGCCGTCTCAGGCACCGCTCCGCTGGGCCCTTCCTGTCAAGCACCGCTCCGCTGGGCCCCGCCATCTCAAGCACCGCTCCGCTGGGCCCTTCCTGTCAAGCACCGCTCTGCTGGGCCCTTCCTGTCAAGCACCGCTCCGCTGGGCCCCGCCGTCTCAAGCACCACTGGCACAATGACAGTGCCGGATCTGTCTCGAGCTACTGTTCACGGTTCACTGTGCCCACCATGCCTCCTCCTTGACCGGTGGAGACTGTTATCCACCTGATGGACTGTGGCTTTGCACTCCCCAGGATGGCACAGTGGGCAAGCCACCCACTGTAGAGACTTGAGAGACTGTGGCTTTGCACTCCCCAGGATGGCACAGTGGGCAAGCCACCCACTGTAGAGACTTGAGTGACTGTGGCTTTGCACTCCCCAGGATGGCACAGTGGGCAAGCCACCCACTGTAGAGACTTGAGAGACTGTGGCTTCGCACTCCCCAGGATGGCACAGTGGGCAAGCCACCCACTGTAGAGACTTGAGAGACTGTGGCTTCGCACTCCCCAGGATGGCACAGTGGGCAAGCCACCCACTGTAGAGACTTGAGTGACTGTGGCTTTGCACTCCCCAGGATGGCACAGTGGGCATGGTGGCCCCTTCGTGGATCTGGCGTTGTGGACTCATGTGGCTGTGGTGCCCCCCCCCTTCCATTCCCCCTGAGGTGCCTGTAGTTTTGTCATCAGATGCCCCTGCAGTGTTCTCTCCAAAGGACTCAGGTCTCCTGTGTGGGCTTTGCCCTTGTGTTGATACACTTTGGCCCACGGACACTTGGAATTTCGTTAGATGTGCAGGACTAATTACCTCGGTTTATCGTATGCACTAAATATTGAATTGATTTTTTTAAATTGTTATTGCTATTTGACCATGACTTATCAGTGGCTTTTTTTTCCATAAATTTCGATTCACAATTTAATTATGTCCTTGCTTTTTTCACGGGGGTTTGGGTGGTGTCACTGTGACTTGTTGCTCTGCATTGGTGTGTACATAGTTTGGGGGGGGGGGTCGCATATGTGTGTGCCGTAACCTTTCGTCCTCCCCCCTCCCCTGTGTCGTAGGTGCAGTACTCACTGTTGTCGTCTGCGCCGGCGTTCGTACTCGTGGTAAATGAGCAGGTAGACGAGAGCAGGTAGGATGTTTAATTCGGGTTCCATGCTGTCCTCCTTCCTCGTGGAGTGCGTAGAGGTGCGCGTTTTCCCGTTCGTAGTCTGTTTCCGCCGTGTTTTTATCGGCGGTGCTCCCGCCCCGGAAAAGGTGGCGGATTGGTGAGTTGTGATAGTGTGGGCGGTACATTGTCTGCCGCCTGTCTGTTGCCGGTGACTGCCGCGCTGTTTGTTTGTACCGCCGTGGCGGGCGGAGTGTTAATGTGGCGGGCTGTGTTGGCGGTTCCCGCCAGGGTCAGAATTCCATTTTTTGGACCGCCGCTTTATCACCGACCGCCAGGGTTAGAATCACCCCCTTAGTCCTATACTTCAGTGATCCACATTGTTATGAAATACTGAAGGCTAATGAGAACTGTGATAAACTGTGTGCGCTAACTGTATTGGGGGAGAGGTGCGTAAATCTTAATCTAAACATTGATTTGTGCTAAGACAGACAGTCAAACTCAAAGGGAAGAACTTCTTAATTCAAGGGAGGAGGGGAACTTGTGAGGAAAGGAGTGGATGGAACATTGAAGCTCAGTAGCCCAAACGCCCAAGTTTACTAAATTGGGCCTTGTCACTTTTAATTATGTAATCAATACATACTGATCATAAAGCAAACAAACTTATAAAGAATAGTGTGCATGGAATCCCCAGTGAGCACACAAAAAACGAAACTGAACTGTATGTGTGTTTATACAAACAACTAAAGATTGTAGTACCGATATGGAAGCTGGATAACATGTGCCAGAATGTGCAGCTCAAATCCTCAATGATGACACAACAACTTAATGTGTTTGTTATACTCTTATAGTTTCGATCTGATGCATTGCTTAACATGTCATCATCAGGATCCTCTCCCTATCTGCACCACTGTGCTCTAGTCATTTAGGTAGGCAGAGGTGTGGTCGAGTGCAGAGCTTCTGCACATGATAATAGGCAACGATACCAAATGTAATGTCTATACAGATCACATGATTATCACTTATTGACGACCAGTATCCCAGCGCCAGCTGTAGAAACAATACTACATTTAACAGTAGGATGGTGACTTCATGGCCAATGGGAAAGGAAGGATAAATGCAGTCAGGCAAATATACAATAAATATGTAAATGAGCAGAATGATGTCATCACTTCATCAACCCACATATTCTCTTTTCAAACTGATCAGAATATCAAAGATTATCAAAGCCCAGGGGTTCTACAACAGCGTGTGAAATATAATTGCAACAGATAAAACAAATTAATTAGCAATACAAAGCAGTCACTGAAGACAGACCAATAGGTAGATGCAGAACTCAATAAAAAGCCTGATCAAGAATCCAAACCCTCAGACTGTACAGATGGTGGCAGAACAACAAAGCACATGCACAGCCCCACCTCAGGTTGCAGTATTTTTCAGTATGTTTATATGCGAATTCGGAAAGTGTGAACCTAGCTCCATTTAATGTTGTAGGCAGCTCACAATGTTAGCTTTTCATGCCTAGATGACATGGATAACTGCCTAAACCAGCTGAAAATGATTTAATAAACGGTTAATTAAAGCTGGGCTTAATTAAATGAGCAACCAATGAGCAAGCATGCACTGCACAGATCAAAATGAAATCGCATTTATGTAATCGCTAAATCTGAACTGCAATTATCACGGGGAGGGTTCAAAACTCTCTAATATAGGTTAAAAATACCCTCTATATCTCAGAAAGAAGAAGCGCGCTGCTGTAATTGCAAGGCGCTCAGTATATTGACGTTAAAATCATTGAGTGTAGTAACTAGACCAGTGCGGCACAAAATACATCACTGCAGCCTCATTACCTCATTAGAGCTCCTGACATATCGTGGAAAATGAAATATAGTGGTTCAAGAAGAAGTACACTCCCATACATCACAACATAAAAGCCTTAATGCCATTAAATGCCGTAAGTACATCATAGTTGCTATCTACATAGTTCCAGAGAGATGTAATATTTATTCACTGCAGTATAAATAGAAAGTCAAATGTAATGATCAAAGTAAATACAGTACACACCTCTCATGCTTCACAGTGCGCATACATTAATGATAAGGAGCGGATACAAAATTAGGGCTGCATGCGATGCATTAGAGCAGCCTTATTATTTTTAGAATATCAGCTAAAAATGCACAGTCAATCAAATATTATGATCAAAGTAGTTAGCCGGTATTGAATGGACTGCAACATTATTTCATAATTGGCAATCAGTGCGAAAACGAAATTAGAGCTACAGGATTACCAGGGTACAATAATTACTCTAGAACTATGGATAATTCCTCATATGAAATTAAACGAACAGGAAGAAAGTGGGCCAATATCCCACATATACGTAAGTCTAAATAATTGCAGTGAGGACAGAAATACGTACCTCTGTTGACCAGAACATGCATCAGTGCAGCTTCTCCCACATATTTGGGAAACTGCACATCTTGCATTTGCCATGACTCGTGTCCTTGTTATACACGTATTTGTCGGGAATGAGTGGGGGCGAGGGATGTGCTGGGTGGATCCTTAAAGCTTATATTCCACCTCCTCCAAAACTCTTTTACTAAACTGATGACTGGACGTTAGGCATGATCTGTGAGTGTTCCCAGTCTCTCTCCTGACAATCTCTTTCCCTCCCTCAGGCTGTAAAGTCTGTTGGTGAATTAGTCAGGGGATGGATGAGCTTTAGAGGGGCAGTAAGTGGGAATGTGGGAGTGAGTGGACGCCTTCTTGCACACTTCAGCCCATTCATGTACCACATCACCAATAAAGGACACATTTGCCCCACTGAGTTTGGCTGTATGGTGCCTGGGAGCAGCGGTCATCCACTCTAATGTGAAAGGGACTGGCATAGACTTTCTCACAACTCTTAATATACAACTGATGTCACAAATCTGTTGTCTGCATATCAATTCAGTAGCCCGGAACCAGGCACAAGGGTGTTCTAGGAAAGATTTCTAAGAACAGGTCTAGACAGACTGAAAATTAGGCCAGGAATGTGCTGTCTAGGCGGGGTACTGTTTGGCGTTGATCCCAGGAAAAACCTCTATACATTCAGACTGTTAAACTTATCTGGAACTTAGGATCCTTTCTGCTGGGAAAACTGGTAAATTGAATCTCAATGGCAGGTTGACGCCGACCAAGGGAAATGCAGATAAGCTGCTTCCAAGCTCCTCTGTTTCACAGTGCAGGTGGCAACCTGTCTGCACTTTTGAGAGGGGGGAGAGATCCCTTTGCAGGTGGGTGCAGTGAGCAACGACATCTGGCTGCAATGGGATGTCGAGGGTCCATGGGACCCCCTTTCTCCCCTCCAGGGGGCTGCTTTTAGGAGGCGCACTGAAAGTGAGCCACCTTTTTGTCGCGCACTTTCAGTGCACCTCCTAAGTTGCATGGTTGCCACTGCACCCACATCCATAATGTGGCACGGGTGCAGAGGCATGCAAATTTGGGAATACCGTCTAATGGTAGCGATGCCCCACAGGCACACAAAGCACGTGCACATCTCGTTGCTCCACCGGGAGACTTTCTGTAATACAGCCCTACATGTCCTCCAGCCAATATGGTTGTCAAGTTGTTTTGTATAGCTGCTTTTGTTGGGAGAGATTGTTTTAACTTCCTTTAACTCCATGCAGATCATTTGAAGGAGCACCTTTGGTGACCTGGAGGCTGGAGACGTAGTGCAAGAGCTCTGTATCTTTGGTACTAGAGCTCTGGTACTACATATGCAATAGGAATGATGTCTTTATCATGCTAATCTGATCATTCTTGATTATCATCATTGATTCTTATTTGTATTTGTGCCATAATCCTGGTGATCATGACACATTTTGGCTAAAGGTAAATTTATTAGAGACTGTCCTGTGCAAGGGTGGAAGGCGTTAGATTTTTACTTTCAACAA